>NC_064629.1:68865287-69490287 GCF_023864275.1 Schistocerca cancellata
TAACCTATCAGACCTGAATTTCTTATGGAGGATGACAAATTTTTCTGTATGTGGTAATGCTCTTACGTGACCTTTTTTTTGATGATTTTAGATGCAAAATTTATACGAAGATAGTACCAGTTTTCAAAACATGCTTCGCAAACTTGGCTTCATTTTATGGACTAAAATAACTAATAACAAAGCATTCTCTGTTGTAATAAACAGTAAAATGTTTATTAAGTAATTACCATGCAAAATAACAATATTTAATTATACAGTGCAACATAGCCAACCAATCACATCTGCTTATTCTGGTGATCACGAGCTACTGGGCACTGCTACAATGGCTTACTGAGATTTTCATAGTGATGCTCAGTAGCTGGCATCACTTGCGCGCTATGAAAATGTTGAACATTCACAAATGTGTACCTTAGGTTTCCACTGGGGAAAAATACTTCTGTAGCAACTAAGACGTAGGAAAAGTTAAGGTACACAATTGTAGCCAGAGGGTCTGAAAGGTTATATATCATATTGTTGGTAAGAGGAAGCAAACCACCTCCTTCGGTTGACACTGGGCGTCGCATGGAAGACGAGGTGAGCAATATCAGTCTGGGTCAAATCCAGCAACACACTGCAAAAACGGAACTGCAAATATCTGCCGAAACAGCAAAGAAAATGCGTTCGACGATTCTTAGGAGAGACACCCAGTATACTGTCTGTCTGATAGTGAAAATACGCAAATGTTTCACTTATCCCGACTGGAGTGATGCGAAACACCGCGAAATGTGTGCACTCTGAGTTTTTATATAATTTAACTTTTTGGGCTATAGTATGCGACTGAGTCTTTTCTGAACTAGGATTCCCTATGTCAGACTGATATATTTCAATTTTTCCGTGGTGTGTACGCCGTCAGATACTGTGCACAGCTATATACAATGAGAGTGCCAACGCCGCATAGATACGATTAGTCGCCGTATAGGCCGCATCTAACAGGGCCATATTATCCTTCCATCACACATCATTCAAAGACTCGGATCCATTCGCCATAGTTCTGGTCTGATGCCACAGAGGAAGCGGATAACAGTGGCTATATCCTGTTTATGTCAGACATCAGACGAGTAGTTCTCTAATGAACACACTTCCACCGACCACATTATTTAAGCACATGCACTCCTTCATTCAGTGAACTGCCTCACTCAGTTGCTACCTGTTGCCAGCAGTTATCATCTGACAGGTACCACACAGTTATCGCACCAGCAGTTGCCACAGTGATTGCACAGCAATTGCACAGTGATGCAACAACTGCTGCGTGTTGTAGTGTTCGTTACTAACAGAGCTATGACTTAGATACTCTCACTGACAGCTGAGACAAACTGGAACTACTGTTAGATCAGATAATCATCGTTCATTTAGCTGGGTTTAAACCGCCGTTCAGAACTTCAACGTCAGCGACACGCTTACACATCACCATCATCATCATCATCATCATCGCCATCCCACCAAATCTGAGCATTAATGTGTACAGGTTGTAACTGATATAAGTGCAGATATCTCTATTGGTGACGTAGTAAGGTTTACTGAACATAATATCAGTATTTAAGTCATTTTCAGACTAATAATTCTACGTAATCTACAAGTACGTGATTAATCTGCTATTCACAATAAAGTGCCTCGCAAAAGGTTCAACGAACCACCTTCAAGTTGTCTCTCTATCGTTCCTCTCTCGAACGGCGCACGGGAAAAACGAGCACTTAAACTTTTCTGTGCGATAACTAATTTTCCTTTTTTTATCGTGATGATCCTTTCTGCCTATGCAGGTGGGAGCCAACAGAAAGTTTTCGCAATCGGAGGAGAAAACTGGTGATTGAAATTTCATGAGAAGATCCTGTCCTAACGACGAACGCCTTTGTTTTAATGATTGCCACGTCAATTCACGTAGCATGTCTGTGGCACTATCTCTCCTATTTCGCGATAATACAAAACGAGCTGCCCTTGTTTGAACTTTTCCGATGTCATCCGCCAGTCCCACCTGATACGGATCCCACACCGCACAGCAATACTCCAGGATATGGAGGACAAGCGTGGTGTAAGCAGTGTCTTTAGCAGACCTGCTGCACCTTCTAAGTGTTCTGCCAGTGAATCGCAGTCTTTGGGTTCCTCTACACACAACATTATCAATGTGATCGTTTCAGTTTAGGTTATTTGTAATTGTAATCCCTAAATATTTAATTGAATTTACAGCTTTCAGATTTGTGTGACTTACCGCGTAAACGAAATTAACGGATATCTGTTAGTACTCATGTGAATAACTTCACACTTTACTTTATTCAGGGTCAGTTGCCACTTTTCGCACCATACAGATAGCTTATCTAAATCATTTTTCAATTCGTTTTGGTCATCTGATGACTTTAAAAGACGGTAAATGACAGCATCATCTACAAACAGTCTAAGAGGGCTACCCAGATTGTCTCCTATGCCTCTGCCAGGCACTTGAATCTGATTTGCCGAGTATCCATGTAGATGTAGATGTAATATAGATCAATAACAATATAACATTTCATTGGGGAACGCTGGATATTACTTCTGTTTTATTCGATGACTTTCCGTCTATTACTACGAACTGTGACCTTTCTGACAGGAAATCACGGCCCAATGCCCAAAACAATATGTAAATTTTTTTTGTGGGGAGCATGGGGGCTATGTAAGTAGGCTGTTTATGTTTTCTTTATGTAAGTAGGCTGTTTATGTTTTCTTATTGGCAACGTTACGTAGCGCTCTATATGAAAATCACTGGCTGTGCTGTGTGCAGTCTGTGGCTAGTTTGCATTGTTGTCTGCCATTGTAGAGTTGGGCAGCGGCAGCTGGATGTGAACAGCGCGTAGCGTTGCGCAGTTAGAGGTGAGCCGCCAGCAGTGGTGGATGTGCGGAAGGAAATGGCGGAGTTTTGAAATTACATATATTATGACTTTTGATGGTATTAAGGTAAATACATTGTTTGTTCTCTATTAAAATCTTTCATTTGCTAACTATACCTATCAGTAGTTAGTGCCTTCAGTAGTTTGAATCTTTTATTTAGCTGGCAGTAGTGGCGCTCGCTGTATTGCAGTAGTTCGAGTAACGAAGATTTTTGGTGAGGTAAGTGATTTGTGAAAGGTATAGGTTAATGTTAGTCAGGGCCATTGTTTTGTAGGGATGATTGAAAGTCAGATTGCGTTGCGCTAAAAATATTGTGTCAGTTTAAGCACAGTCGTGTATAATTGTTCAAAGGGGAAGTTGACATATGAAACGTCCCCTTAGAAAAATTTATACATGACTGTGCTTAAACTGACACACAATATTTTTAGCGCAACGCAATCTGACTATCAAAAATCCCTACAAAAGAATGGCCCTGACTAACATTAACCTGTACCTTTCACAAATCACTTACCTCACAAAAATCTTCGTTACTCAAGCTACAGCAATACAGCGAGCGCCACTACTGCCAGCTAAATAACAGATTCAAACTACGGAAGGCACTAACTACTAGTAGGCATAGTTAGCAAATGAAAGATTTTAATAGAGAACAAACAATGTATTTACCTTAATAGTCATAATATATATAGCAGGTCAGACATCCATTCTGTACTCAAAAATCCACCATCTCCTTTCACACATCCACCACTGCTGGCGGCTCACCTCCAACTGCGCAACGCTACGCGCTGTTCACATCCAGCTGCCGCTGCCCAACACTACAATGGCAGACAACAATGCAAACTAGCTACAGACTGCACACAGCACAGCCAGTGAATTTCATACAGAGCGCTACGTAACGTTGCCAACAAGAAAACATAAACAGCCTACTTACACTACGAACTGTGACCTTTCTGACAGGAAATCACGAATCCAGTCGTACAACTGAGGCGATATTCCATAGGCACGCAATTTATTTAGAAGGAGCTAGTGAGGAACGGTGTCGAAAAGCTTCTGGAAATCTAAAAATATGGAATCAATTTGACATCCCCTATCGATAGCACTCATTACTTCATGAGTATACAGAGCTAGTTCTGTTTCACAAGACAATCCGTGCTGACTATGTGTCAATAAATCGTTTTCTTCGAGGTGTTCCAAAACCCTACTGCAAATCGATGTTAGTGATATGGGCCTGTAATTCAGCGCATTATTCCTATTTCCCGTTTTGGGTATTGGGGTGACTTGAGCAATTTTTCAGTCTTTAAATACGGATCTTTCTGTGAGCGAGTGGTTGTATATAATAGTTAAATATGGAGCTATTGTATCAGCATACTCTGATAGGATCCTGACTCGTATACAATCTGAACAGGAGACCTTGCCTTTATTAAGTGATTTAAGCTGCTTTTCTATACTGAGGATATCTACTTCTATGTTTCTCATCTTGGCAGTTGTTCTTGATTGGAATTCAGGAATATTTACTTCGTCTTCTTTGGTGAAGGAGTTTCGGGAAACTGTGTTTTATAACTCTGCTTTATTGACACTGTCATCAGTGACTTCACCATTGTTATCGCGCAGTGAATGTGTTGATTGCGTCTTGCCACTGGTGTGCTTTATGTATGACCAAAATCTCTTTTGAGTTTTCTGCCAGATTCCGAGACAGAGTTTCGTTGTGGAAAGTATTAAAAACGTCTCGCATTGAAGGACGCGCTATATTTCGAACTTCTGCAAAAGTTTGCAAACATTGGGGATTTTGTGTTCCCATCACTTATTAATTTACGTGTTATCTCTCTATTGCCGTCGATACTATCTCTTTGAAATCATTCCACATCTTTTCTACGCTTGCATGATCAGATCGGAAGGAGTGGAGACTGTCTCTTAAAAAGGCGTTAAGAGCATTTTTGTCAGCTTTTTTAAATATATGTACTCTGCGGTTCTTTTTGATAGTTGTGGGTGTTACGGTATTCAGCCTAGCAGCAACTGCCTTGTGGTCGCTAGTCACTGTAACCGTCATGATCTTCCCCATTTGTCGAGGTCAAGTATGCTTTCGCAACCATTTACGCTTGGAGTAGACTGATTATTGAAAATAATTTTCTGAGAAAGGATTCAGTACAATTTTGGGTGACGTTTTATGCCTGCCACTGGGTTTAAACGTATAATTTTTCTACCATATAGAGGGTAGATGGAAGTTAATACCGACTATAATTATATGAGTGGGGTACTTATTTGAAAGTTTTCTTTGAACTGTTCAACAACTACATCTTCTGAGTCTGGGGGTCGCAAAAACGATCCAATTAACAGCATAGTGAGATTGTCAATTATAACCTCTACCATACTATTTCGCAGGAACTATCTACTTCATCTTCACTACAAGGGAAACTACTTCTGACGGCAATTAATACTCCATCACCGACCATATTTAATCTATCCTCTATGAACATTATCAGGTCGTTTGAAAAAATTTCGGCTGACCTTAATTGCGGCTTTAACCAGCCTTCCGTACCTATAACTATTTGAACTTCAGTGCTTTCTAGTCGGGCTTGTATCTCCGGTTCTTTCCCAACACAGCTACGACAATTTATGACTACAATGCCGATTGTTATTGCAACTACCTTACTGTGTTTTATGTGCCCTCTTTTTTCCGAATGCCCTATCTGTGGTTTCTGTGGTTTCATAGCTATTCCTAACTAGAGCTATTAGGAGTAGTATGTTTTCAAGGTTGTTAGTACCTCCAAGTACATACGGTAAGAGCAATCGTTTAATGCTTGTTTTTCCTTGAGCAGCAGGTCAGGTGTTGAAGTGTGGATGTGTGGATGCAAAACGGTCAGTCTACACTGACAGAGTCAGACCACTTAATGGTTCAGTTAGAACCGTGCAGAAAACATAAGGTAGTAAATTTATGTGCCACGTTTGTGGGAAGACTGTTAGACACACAGAAAAAACAACCAACACGCTGATGTGTATACGTATTGAATTAACAAATATAAAAATATCTGCATGTAAAGCGGTTACATTCTGTATAATATACTTTTAATATTATGCATGTTAAGTTTACTCATTGTGTTGCCATTTGACCAACACAACACCAACCATCTCCGCAAGTTTGTATTATCATCATCGTGGAAATACCCTGTGTATCGAGTAGTTATACCCGAGCGTTGTTGCCCATATCGATTAGTTATACTAGAGCATTGTCGTCCATTTCAGCACAGCTTGTACAATACATAGTGTGTAGTTACATGAGTACCACAAACGACAGATTTTCTTCAGAGTTAATGGTACTATAACGAGGGAAGAGGGTGTATCCGATAGACTACGGCAATTAACAATGGAAACATACTTTACTGCAGTAGCCTGATACAAAACTAGAAAAGTTATTGCCATGGGCGATGTAGCGCTTAGAAAGCAAGCCTGACGCTAAGTAGATAGCCAAAAATGCGGTTGTGAGCGAAAGTTACAGCTGAAAATCGGTAGCGATGACGGAAAGTCAGAACCGAGTTACTCAGCAAGAGACAGTCTAACAGAGTACCAAATCAAAGTCCAAGTCCTGAAAGCGAGGTAACACCAATATTCGAGAGTCGAAGTAACTAGGGCCTCATAATGAACTGCGAGCTGCACAATCCACTTGCCCTGGCGGGTATTCATCTCATGCCGAGCTATCGCTGTGGCCCCTACACTTGCGGCTGATCAAAGCGGAACTAAGACCACGGGAAAAAAATATTAATCACGCAGGAAAATGGTTGCTTTGGAGCCCTGTATATGGAGTTGATAGCGGTTGGTCATGTGATACTCCACTGCCAACAAACGTCATGGCATTGAAGCGGTGTGTGTGTGTGTGTGTGTGTGTGTGTGTGTGAATGTGTGAATGTGTGTGAGTGTGTTTGTGTGTGTGTCAGACCGATGTGTGGATCAGTGCACTAAGATGAGTCGATGTGGAGACATAAAGGAATGGTGGAAAGGAGCTGTCATGCTTGGATGTGCCCATGACCACAACATGAACTAAGCTGCCCTATTTGTTCGTGTATCAACGCGGACTGTCCAAACTGTCTACCATTCACTGTTACGTAACACGGTGTGAGAATAGTAGTCATAAAAAGATCCCATCTGTTAGCTGGACGCGAGTGTAACGGCCTACGAATGATTTTCAGTTTTAAATTAAAAAGTAGTTTCTACTACCAGTGAATGCAGATCAATCTCAACAAGTTTCCGAGCATATATTACGTAGGGGATTGCTTGAGATGGACACTTGATGTCAAACCTCAAAAATCGACCATTGCTCACAATGCCATATTAAAGTTAATGGCCTTCAATGGACCAAAAATCACGAAAGCTGGGCAGATGCTAACTAGAGATGTGCAGTGTGGTGAGTTGCGGTTTTGCCTCTTTTCACACAATGCAAGATGTCAAATGCACTGATGGCCAATTGAAATGTTAGCCCATATTGTATGGATCGTGTGGTTACACTAGAGGTGGTTCTTGACGATCAGTCGAAAACCCTATTGCACCTCTTCTGTCCCGCTAATTCATCCGAACACCACAGGAAATGTTTGGAATAACAGGTGAAATATAACAATCAGAGTCCGCAAGATTCTTCATGTATGCCATACTAAGATGAAACCACCCATTAATTACTAAATCACAAACAGCTACAGACTTCGGGACACTATTTCTCTCTGAACTCAGGCCATTATCAAGGCCAGTGGGAGCGTGAAGCGTGAAGTCTTGTAGGGTTACAAATTGTTTGTCTCGTGAACTTTTGTGCTTTATAGATAATATTATCGCTCCTCTCTTTGTCCATCTCCATGTCACTGGAGTAATGGGATATTACACATACATTACAGTGGCAAGTGTACAAGTTGACTGGGAAAATGTAGAAAATGTACTGAAATGTAGCGATCTACCAGTTGGAAACCAGGCGTTGTAACAACGTATGAGAGGCTTCTAATCCTGCTTAGGTACTTTTTCTATTATTATTCTTATTGACTAATGGCTGTTATCCACCCTGTGCTGGCTTATCAGTAATATAGTTATGACGAGCGACGGTGGCTAAGTAAGCTATTGTACGTGCAGTAACGTCAGCTACCCTCATGTGTCTGTCTGTTCAGGTGTGCATAGCTCGTGACGTGTTCCCCTGCTCCCGTTCTGACCAGAGCCGTTCTGGGTTTGAGCAGAAGCGAGCATGTACACCCTGTTCTATTGAAGTAGCTGTACGTTTACAATATGTATATTATGCAACAAATGTAATGATTGTTTAACATGGTTTATATTCACTGATGTATAAAAAAGATTATTATTAATAAGCCTGACTAGGCAGTGGATCCACTTTCTTCAGTGTGAATGCACAAATACGTCCCATCTCCTGTGGGAATCTCTAAGTAGCGAACAGGAGTATAATGGACAGGAACTGCAGATAGGTGGCGGTCGATGGAAGTGCGGTCGGCCGTGAGGTAGTCTGCGCAGTTGCGATATCACTCGGTCTCGGGTAGCTCCGTGGCTACCGCATCTGCCTAGTAAGCAGGAGATCCCGGACTCGAATCCCGGTCGGGTACACATTTTCGACCGTCGCCGCTGATTCCGCTTAATGTCCCACTGCAGCTGATAGCAGTGATCCCCTTCAGTTTACATACAGAAGCTACATCGACTTAACAGTAATTACGAAAAGAGCTCTGGTGCGTTTGGACAAAGAAATGGAAGGCTGTTGGCTATGATATTGTTCAAGGAATTGTCGTGGCATTCGTTGACAGTGAGTCAAGTCTGTGCCATACTCGGAAAATGGCGAATGTATGTGGGAATGCCACACTGCTGTTTCAGGTAAAGTTCTAGTGGGGGTGGTGTGCTGCTGCCACAATACCGAACCGTCAGAAATCGTAGAGAGTTTATCTGCACTTTGTGAATTACTGATGAGTATTCGCGGCATTTCGTGATAATTTGTGTTGTTTCGGATGTGTAATAAACTAAAGAAAATGGACCGGTGAAACGTGGTCCCACGGTATATACTACATCTCTCGCATAGCCGATGCGGCTAGATGGGTTTATCTTCTCTATCCTACAATTGTACTGTCATCGACAACAGCATACTTTCTTCCCGGTAGGTCAAAGGATTCGTTTGGTATTTAATCAGGAACATTGGCACCAGATCAGTTGATTGAAAACTGACAATGAAGTCCTCTTTCACTACCTGCGTTCAAAGCACGTCCTCACAACTAGCGATCTCTACTACGGAGAAGGTGTAATGGAACCACGAAACATGTCATTCAGGACTGCAGTTTCAACTAGTGTCCTCCAGATTACAATCTGTATGAACCAATGTTCACTACTCCATATGACTCTCTTCGGAAAAGTATCTCTAGATGTTCTCCAGAAATCACAGTAATGAACTCAGCAGTCTTTAGAACATCACAAACGTATGATACTGTCTTCTGGTGTGATACCTAGGTATAAAGACTCCCTTCTTTCAACGCATGGTAGCACCTCAAAAATTTAATTTTTCTTGTAATACTTAAGCTGTATTTTATCTGAAACATTGATCGTTTGTTTACATCTCTAATAGCGCTCTATGTAAAATTGTCTCTCTCTCTCTCTCTCTCTCTCTCTCTCTCTCAGATGTCTTCAAGGATTTAACTTTTTGGTAACAGTTCGTATGAGATACACCTTTTCTAAGGTTTCATTGTAGAAACCATTGAATTACTTTTAAAACAATCTTAATAGTCCTTTGCTTTTGATAATTTGGAAATCTCTCACGAGAGACGCATATGGATTACTCTCAGAATACTTTTCCGTTTTCATGTTGCTCGTTATTAACTCAGGCTTTAATATGAGGCCATATCCACTGACGAAATCAATATCCTCTATTTCTTGTTGTTTTCGTCCTAACTGTCAAATGGCAGTAACAGGAAAAAGCGGAATACGAGATTGGATTTTAGCGTGTAACATACTATGAAAGACAATCGAATTGTAGCCAGAGATTAAATTCTAAAGGTGAATTTTATTCGAAAGTATCTGTGACATAGACGCTGCGCTGCCACATTTAATTAAACAATTAATACGTCCCTGTCGGGAGCAATAAGTCTGGTCGGCCGGCGGTAATAAACTGTGCAGAGAGCTTTCAGCTCTCCGTAGTTTTACAACCAACGTGAAGTATGAAAATTTCCTAGAGAACAGAGTCTGACCCTAGAGATTATGTCACTATGACGGCGTTTGCTTAAACAAGGAGCGATATTTTACAATAATGTTCTCTAAGCATGTAAGGTGACACTGAATCTGCGCTACCACGTTTAAAACACAAATTTTGAAAGAATTGACTATTCTGTCACCTTGGCATACCAATTAGAAATTTTACATGTAACAGAAAATGAAACGCCCGTGAGGAACGAGATACCAATTATATGAATATTAAATAAAGTAGTAAAGTCGCACATACACAGACATACACTTGTGTTGTGGCGTTGATTCTGTAACACCCTGGCGCATGTCTGTAGACAATGCACGTCCCTCGTCCAGTGGGTAGCTACTGGAGGTTTGTGATCTCTGTTCTTTATACTCCACGACATCGCAGATGAATTATTATCCATCGTATTTGGAAAGAAGGGGATCATCCTATGTGTAACTGTCCTATTGCCAAATGCCGTTGCCAATGCGTATAACACAGCCGTAAACAGTTGTATGTGTTCAGCAATAAAGTTGAAGCAGTTCACAACTTTCTTGGTGACTTACGTAATAACAACAGATATTCTACATCACATTAGTGGAACGACTAGCTAATGTGCGTTATGTTCAAGTGTGTGCGAATTCCTAAGGGACCAAATTGCTGACGTCATCGGTCCACACTACTTAAACTAACTTAACCTAACTTACGCTAAAGACAACACACACACCCATGCCCGAGGGACGACTCGAACCTCTGGCGGGAGGGGCCACACGATTCGTGACATGGCGCCTCTAACCGCGCGGCCACTCCGCGCGGTAGCATGGTGTGCGTATAGAGGTAAATGTGGAAAAGAGGTGTTTTTCAGAGAAATGGTCTACCCCCTCATAAAAATCGATACACTTACACATCTGCATACACTGATAACTCGAAACATTATCACCTCTTACTGGTAGATGTTGGTCCACCTTTGTAACGCAATACAGCGGTGATTCTATGTGGCATGGATTCGAAAAGTCCCTGCCAGCATTCCGGAGGTATGTGGCACTAGACGTCCACGAACAGGTCACTCAGTGGCGATAAATAACGAACCGGTGGTTGGTGGGCACGGAGCTGGCGCCCGATAGCGTTACAGATAATTTCTTTCGGGTTCAGGCGAATTAATGCGAGTTCACTGTCACGCTCCTCAAACCGATGTACGAGGGTGAGTCAAATGAAAACCTTAAATATTTTTTAAAATATTATTTGTTGTGCAGAAGTGGTACAAAGCTGTATCACTTTCCAACATAATCTCAACCACGCTCGATGCAAGTCGTTCAGCACTTACAAAGTGCATAAATTGCTTTAGAACAAAATTCTTTTGGTAGTCTGCGTAACCACTTATGCACAGCGTGGTGTAGCTCTTCATCAGAACGGAACTTCTTTCCTCCCGTCTTTGAGTGGTCCAAACACATGGAAATCACTTCGGGCAAGTTCTGGTAAGGATGGTGGATGTGGAAGACACTAAAAATGCAGGTCTGTGATTGCTGCAACTGTTGTACAGGCAGTGTGGGGCCTTGCATTGTCATGTTGCAAAAGGACACCTGCTGACAGCAATCCACGTCACTTTGATTTGATTGCAGGCCGCAGATGACTTTTCAGGTGATCTGTGTATGATGCACTGGTGACAGTCGTCCCTCTAGGCATGTAATGCTCCAAAATGACGCCTTCTTCGTCCCAAAAGAGAGTCAGCATAACCTTCCCTCCTGATGGCTCTGTTCGAATCTTCTTTGGTTTTGGTGATGAGGAATGGCGCCATTCCTTGTTTACTCTCTTCGTCTCCAGTTGGTGGAAGTGAACCCAGGTTTCGTCCCCAGTAACACTTCTTGCAAGGAAGCCATCACCTTCTCGTTCAAAGCGCCGAAGAAGTTCTTCACAAGCATCAACACGTCCTTCTCTCATTTCAGGAGTCAACTGCCGTGGCACCCATCTTGCAGACACGTTGTGAAACTGGAGCACATCAAGCAGAATGTGGTGTGCTGACCCATGACTAATCTGTAAACATGCTGCAATGTCATTCAGTGTCACACGGCCGTTTTCCCTCACTATGGCTTCAACTGCTGCCATGTTCTGTGGACTCACAACTCGTTGTGACTGACCTGGACGAGGAGCATCTTCCACTGAAGTCACACCATTTACGAACTTCCTACTCCATTCGTAGACTTGCTGCTGTGACAATCATGCATCACCGTACTGAACCCTCATTCGTCGATGAATTTCAGTAGGTTTCACACCTTCACTACGTAAAAACCGAATAACAGAACGCTGTTCTTCTCTGCTGCATGTCGCAAGTGGGGCGGCCATCTTTATACTGATACTGCGACGGTATGTGTGCATCTGCACTGTGCTGCCACCTACAGGCCATTCTGTAAGCTGTTTGTGGCATGCTTACCAACTTATAGGATAACGGTGCGAAATTTCGATTTGTTATTTTCATTTGACTCACCCACGTAGTATGCTTCTTGCCTTGAGATATTGACAGTTATCAGAGAGGACATCAAAGATGACGGGATGCAGGTGGTCTGTAATAATGTTCACTTAGTTCACAGGTGTCACAGTGCCTTCGATTACTACAATAAGTCACATGGAAGCCTAGGTTAACGTTCTCGTAGCATGATAATACCCACATCAGTCTGTATTTGTGACTCGTTACACGTTTCGAGCAGCCGTTTGTTGAATTACGTAGAATCTGCACACGATCTTCGACCTGATGTAACATGAAACGTGATTCGTCCATTGATCCACGGTCCAATCTCGATGATCCTGTACCCACTGTAGTCGTAGATGAAGATGGCTCTGGGTAATATGGAGAAACGTAATAGCGTAGCAAACGCTACGTCATCTGCTGCAGAGTCTATTTTCAAAGATGGCGTAAATACATGTTCAAAGCATCTGGTAGACAGAAAACATCTTCCGAAATTATAATAAATGCCTTCTCTGAGAATTACTTTGAACAATTAGGTCATGAGCCCACACGAATTGTAAATGGTTGTGAAAACACACTTGACACAAATAATTCTGATCTAATAGAGAGCGTCATGACGGATACAGGGATTAGTGAACACCAGGTCATTATAGTGAGGCTCGAAACAACATCACCAAAAACCACTAAAAATAAAAGCAAAATATATCTATTTAAAACAGCAGATAAAAATTCGCTTGATGCTTTCCTAAGAGAGAGTCTCCATTCCTTCCAAGCTAATTATGTAAGTGAGGACCAGATACGGGTCATATTCAAAGATGCATTATCGACAGCAATAGACAGATTCGTACCGCATAGGTTAATAAGAGACGGGACTGATCCACCATGGTACACAAAACAAGTCAGAACACTGTTGCAGAAGCAACGAAAAAAAAGCATGCCAAATTCAGAAGAACACAAAATCCCCAAGCCTGGCTAAGTTACACGGAAGCTCGAAATTTATTGCGGAAGTCAATGCGAGATGCTTTTAATAGTTTTCACAATGAAACATTGTCCCAAAATATGGAAGATAACCCAAAGAAATTCTGGTAGTATGTAAAGTACACCAGTGGCAAGAAACAGTCAATACCGTCACTGCGCTATAGTGATGGAAATGTTACCTATGATGGTGCCACTAAAACGGAGTTACTAAATACAGTTTTCCGTAATTCCTTCACAAAAGAAGACGAAGTAAATATTCCAGAATTCGAAAACAGTACAGCTGTTAGCATGAGTGACGTAAAAGTAGATATCTTAGGTGTTGCGAAACAACTCAAATCACTTAAAAAAGGCAAGTCTTCCGGTCCAGAAGGTATACCAATCAGGTTTCTTTCAGAGTATGCACACAAAATAGCGCCTTTCTTAGCAATCATATACAACCGCTCGCTTGACGAAAGGTCTGTTCCTAAACACTGGAAAGTAGCACAGGTCACACCAATATTCAAGAAAGGAAATAGGAGTAACCCAATGAATTACAGACCCATATCACTGGCCTCAATTTGCGGTAGGGTTTTGGATCATATACTGTACTGGAACATTATGAATCACCTTGAAGAAAATGCCTTATTTATACATAACCAACACGGATTCAGGAAATATCGTTCTTGTGCAACACAGCTAGCTCTTTATTCCCATGACGTAATGAGTGCTGTCGACAAGGGATCTCAGATCGATTCCATATTCCTAGATTTCCAGAAGGCTTTTGATATTGTTCCTCGATTAATCAAATTGCGTGCATATGGAGTATCGTCTCAGTTGTGTGACTGGATTCGTGATTTCCTCTCAGAGAGGTCACAGTTCGTAGTGATAGACGGTAAATCATCGACTAGAACAGAAGTGATATCTGGCATTCCGCAAGGTAGTGTCACAGGCCCTTTGCTGTTCCTGATTTACATAAATGATCTAGGTGATAATCTGAGCAGCCCCCTTAGATTGTTTACAGATGACGCTGTAATTTACCGTCTAGTAAAATCATCATACGATCAATCCCAATTACACAATTATCTAGACAGAATTTCTGTATGGTGCGAAAAGTGGCAATTGGTACTATCAAAGAGAAGTGCGAGGTCATCCACATGGGTACTAAAAGAAATCGGACAAATTTTGGGTATAGGATAAATCGCACAAATCTAAGGGCAGTCAGTTCGACTAAATACCTAGGAATTACAGTTACGAGCAACTTAAACTGGAAAGACCACATAGATAATATTGTGGGGAAGGTGAAACAAAGACTGCGCATTGTTGGCAGAACGCTTAGAAGATGCGACAAACCCACTAAAGAGACAGCGTACATTGCACTTGTCCGTCCTCTGCTGGAATATTGTTGCGCGGTATGGGATTGACGGAGGACATCGAAAAAGTGCAAAGAACCGCAGTTCGTTTCGTGTTATTGTGCAATAGGGGTGAGAGTGTCACTGATACGATACGCGATTTGGGGTGGCAATAACTGAAACAAAGGTGTTTTTCTTTGCGGCGAGATCTATTTACGAAATTCCAATCGCCAACTTTCTCTTCCGAACGCGAAAATACTTTGCTGACACCCAGCTACGTAGGGAGAAATAATCATCTTAATAAAATAAGAGAAATTAGAGTTCGAACGGAAAGATTTAGGTGTTCCTTTTCCCACGCACCATTCGAGAGTGTAATGGTTCAAATGGCTCTGATCACTATGGGACTTAACATCTGTGGTCATCAGTCACTTAGAACTACTTAAACCTAACTAACCTAAGGACATCACACACATCCATGCCCGAGGCAGGATTCGAACCTGCGACCGTAGCGGTCACGCAGTTCCAGACTGAAGCGCCCAGAACCGCACGGACACACCGGCCGGCCGAGAGTGTAATGGTAGAGAAGTAGTATGAAAATGGTTCGATGAACCCTTTGCAGGCACTTAAGTGTGAATTGCAGAGTAACCGTGTAGATGTAGACGTAGATGTTCGCTCAACGGTGTGCTCCAAAAGCTTTGTGCCTGTACCATTATAGTACTGTGTCACCAGAACTTCTACTGATCACCTCTTATCCTGCTTCACGGAGCGAGCAAGCCTGCGACGTCAACGTTATGTGATGACTGGACGCCAACGCCGTCCTTCTACAATTTTCCATAGATGCTTACGAGTAGCTCGCGAGCATCCGGCCAGTTATGCAGTTTCCGCGAAGTTCGTTTCGAGGCGATGGGCCTAAACACTTGGCAGACTTGTTTATGTCGGTGGATTTCCCAATTTATGATTCTCCATTCGTCTTTTCTCCTCTCTTACTTTCCATACCGCGTCATTTGCCTGCAACACCACCTTTGTGCATTCAGTCTCGCGGTGGATAGTGCTATAATGTTTGGGCTCATCAGTGCATGTACTGCAGAGTACATCTTACCAATATTATTGACTTCTTGTTCTAATCGACTAGAATCTTGAGCAAGGGGAATATGACTGTTTGTTTCTACTATACTCACCATATTTTGCCGTATCTTATGCCCACGATCCATACGCGGTATCTATTAAGACCGGAAATGTTAAACGATCTATGTGCCAGGTCTCATATTTATCAGGAAGATCACAAAACAGATTCTCTCTATGTAGAGAGCTTATATTTATTCAAAAATTTAGAAGGGATACCGAAATCATATTTATGCTGTTCACCTCTTCACTGGAAAAAATGAGATAAATTAGAAAACAAATAATTTACTAACAATGTTCGAAGTGCTGTACCAGGGAACTGAATGATTTTAAGTGCCAAAAAGAAAGGTTTTATTTTGACTGCCGTCAATAGTGAGGCACTATGTTTTATTTGTTTTAGTACACGTACAGATATACGTAATAATGTTTTAATCAGTAGAACTATAGACAACGACAAACAACCTTGTGAAAATCTTACAAGAGAATAAAAATTTAAATTTAAGAATAAAATATAGCATTACTGACTTCTGTTTCTTACGCGGCTCCATTGTTGAGACCAGGTGTTGCAAAGCTTATTGTAGAACTCACTGTGATTTTGAGGACAAAGTAGCAATAACGTCAATAGGTGTTTTTGTTTTACAGCTGATAAACATGGCCGCTCTTCCAAAAGAAGTACGGCATCAGTCAAACTATTTCATCTTTTGAATACATTGACATTCCATTTGTCTATTCCACAGCAAAAATTTTTAATAGCAATTTGAGGTGGCTAAGTCTGAGACGCTTCAATGATACTGCATTATTATGTGGATGGTATAAGCAGCTTGTGTTTTGGTGCTGGACGTAGTGTCCTGTCAAAAGGAATAACGCTTGAGAGTACAGAAATTCCTTACGTTCGATATAAAGGCAAAACATCTTACATGAATTGACAACATTGTTTCAGCAGCCTCTTTAAAACCATGGAAGTCAACTGTAGTCACAGAAATCACGTGGAATGAGTTCATAGCTCTTGATTAATCGACAGTCTTGTGTAAATCTTGCGGAAACAAGGCCTTGTTTGCATTCCTTCAATTATCTAATATTGCAAAAACTCTGTCGCAGCTCAAAAAGCTCACTCACTAGAAACATGTTTGTTATCTCTTCAAACCAGTCCAGGCCTAATGGAGGAGACGTTGATGCATGTCAATTGGAACTTCAGAGCAATGTTTGCTTGGCGCAAAGACCGTCTGCCATCTAGCAATTGCCTCAAACTCTTTTTCCATGATTTGACACTTTGGACAAGTTAAGGGACATGTAGCAAAGTGCAAGAACGCAATAGTACTGAAGAAGCGCTTTGTGAGAAAGAAGGCGCTTGAAAAATTCGAAATTTTCACTCCCCATAAGATGGTGGTAACAGAGTGGTCAAACAGTTTTCCTTATATATGTTTATCTTTCTTTAGCCAGCAAGTTTTCCCGGGAACAATGTTGTCGTTCTTGCAAAGAATCTCAGTTATTTTCTGATATCAACGATGTCACACTTTTTCACTGGCTATGGCGTGCCGTAGCTATCCTGGCAAGACCTTTCGGAATTCGTTCAATGTCAACCGTCATGGGTCTCCAAAAGCTCGAGCAGTGATCTACAATTGATCGCATGAGCGTCTTCTGTGTGAAGTCCTCTACGGATGTGCTGTACTCTCCAGGAACTTTTCCAACAAATGCAGGTCAACCATTCTGCAACCATAATATTAAAATTACTCGTGTATACCATTTCATATCTCCTCTTAGTGTTTATTTGTTGTTCATACGATCTGGCATGTTCAAAGTGGCCTTCAAGAAAGATGTAAATGGATGCTATCGGGTAATTCTTCTTTGTTATGGGAATAATCTTGCCTGTAACCAGATTTTAAGGAAGTTGCCGCTCTTTGCATTAAGTGGAAATTGTGTCCAAGACTTTCTGCATTTCATTACGTTCGTCCAAAGACGATACTTTCCTGTAGATACCAGCATCTCCAGTGAACAATTTTTTTGTTAAACTGATCCTACATAAGTAATTATTTATAAAAAAAAGCATTAGTGGTCCAAATATACTTACTTGCGGCACATCAGATGTTACTCTCAATTCTGTTGAACGTTCGCTATCCACTATAACGAAGTGGATTCCTGTAATAAAAATCTAATATCTTGACTGCTAATACAAACAGACATGAAAATAGTCAGATCCAGTAACAAGAAATAGGTTCTAGCCCTACAAGAGAACTTCCAAATCTTAGAAGGAGTCATAGAAAAGAAACAGAAAAAATGACCAAACAGACATTAGCAATAAAACGTTAGTTCAATTAATAAAACATATAGTAGATAAATAACAGCCCCTTGGGCCTTTAGACACTACAAAAAGCAGTATCACACAAACTAAGTAATGTACCTACCATAGATCACCTACCGCTGTATCATAGTGATGTAAGAATTTACACAAACATTAGTTAGAACGTGTTAGCTCCATTTATGCTCCCGCAACCACAAAAAAAGACGATCGCATTCCCCAATAAAAAAAAACAAAATACATGAGATGGTGGGAAGGCAGTGGACCTACACAACATAAAAATGTAAATATATTTCGTGTCAGTGAAAGTGCTGCGTAAAAATATCCAGATGTGACGGTACTCTCGTACACCAGGCTTTTGGTATGACCCTTTTTTTCTTTTTAAAATGGTTCAAATGGCTCTGAGCACTATGGGACTTAAAATCTTAGGTCATCAGTCCCCTAGAACGTAGAACTACTTTAACCTAACTAACCTAAGGACATCACACACATCCATGCCCGAGGCAGGTTTCGAACCTGCGACCGTAGCGGTCACTTGGTATGACCCAACAAGTAAAAATCGACGCAGGTTAAATCGGGAGAACGCGATGAGCAGGGAACTGGACCGCCCCGTCCTATCACTGCTGGCCGTATACAGCGTCCAGGTGCTTCCTGACGTTTCGATTGAAGTGAGCTGGGGCTCCATCGTATTGAAACCACATTCATCTGCGGACAGGTAGAGGAACATCGCCCAGAAGTTCAGGTAAGACCTCCTGTAGTAAGATGTTGTACATGTGTCCAGTTAAACGACTAGGTAGTTATTGTGCACAATGCCTGCCCAGACATTAATGGGAAAGCTTTCTTGGCAGGTGTGTGCTATTGTACCATGTGGGTTACCATGAGCCCACACATGAAAATTATAGATGTTCAACATACCCGACCCCGTAAAAGTAGCCTCATAAGTAAGTAAATCGTCTGCAGGGAAGGGTTCATTGGCTGCAGTCTGCTATAGGTACCAACGAACAAGTTGAGACGTGGAAGATAATAGTCATGGGTCACTGCTTGCACTCTCTGTAAATGTTGAGACTGCATTCCGTCTTCATGTAAAGTCCCCAAAACATCTGATGGCTCATACTCAACGCACGTCCTACAGATCTCGAGCTTGCCGAAGGATTATCCTCTACTGTGTTTAGGCTTCTTTCTTCCAATGCAGGAGTTCTGCGATATCTTCTAGTGCCAGTTCCACTCGAGCGTAGCTCCCGTTTAAGACGCTCGAATGTTCGGCGATCCGGCCGATTCCTACCCGGGAATAACTCCCTGTATATCCTTTGAGCATCTAATCCAGTTCCCTGTGCACCCCCATACATGAAACGCACGTCGGCCAGCTCCGCATTAGTGAAACGATGCATGCTGGTCAAGGTCCGTGCGGGAAATGATGAATCCAGCTAGCAAAGCATTTTCATACGCCGCAGTTATCAACGCTCACTACCGGCTCAAGACGGCATTACCGCACACACATTCTTATACGACATCTAATTATTTCGGTCCCCTCTGCCTGCTGTTACATTTTTGACACATAGATTAGGACCACCCTGTATATGGAGAAGGTTAAGTTATCAGAACAGTAACTGCGATAATATTTTCTTGTTTGCATCACACGTACGTGTAATAGAGAACTTTAGTAATTTTAAAGGATATGTTGCTTACAGCAAAGGCACTCCTTTATTGAAAACTGTATCGTCATTACTGCAGGCCGGATTTACATCCAAATGAACGCTGAATGCTCGTTTGCATGCTTTGGCCTTTTGGGGACAAAATGCATGTTTCTAAGATTTTTTCCATGTAATAGCTTAAATTGATACATCTACAGTACATAGTATATAATTTTTTGGCTTTAGTCCACATATTACAGTGTATCACATGATAGAATCTTTATCGATATTTTTTCGAAATATTTACACCAAAATTACAGCACATAAGTGATTTTGCGTCAGTCTGTAAACTACATATTGAGTTCAACCGCCTAAGTTCGGCACGATAGACATCAGTAGAACTCAATATATTTGATGCCTTTTCTCAGGTGCTGTCGTTCCCTGCTATTTACGATGAGTTGTGCCAAACATTGTGCTTGAGCAACAAGACATGTTGCAAGCACTGTACCAGATACTTTCCTCCACACAGCTACTCCGCTTCGCTCGTTACCCTCCCTCCGCAATCGCATCTGAGGTGAGCTCAATATGAAGTTTACAGACTATATACCAATTTTTATTGTAGAAGCGAAAAATTTAAGCAGTTGTGAGCGGGACGTTCGTTTCGTAGAACTGTGAGTGAAATACGGCAACAACGAGTCAGCAAACCATTTTATTCCCATGTCTTTCCTATGACGTCAGGGAACACTGTCACTGAAAAAGAAAGCAGCTGAAATTTGTGCCACCGTGGATTTAATGAAAAAGCTTAACTGATACATTTGTGTTGAATTACTATGTTTACTTTTGGCTTCTACTAGGACTGCAAGAAGAGGCCTTGTGTCCAAACGGATCGAGGCAAACGATTTCCAAGGAGCAAGCGGTGATATTGCGACTCGCAATAAGGCTGCAATACAGGGAACAGGATGAGCTGTCTTCCCATGTGAACCATACAGTGATTTCGTTACAGGGATGCTGGGTTACCGGGCACTTTCACTAGATCACAACTAGATTTCTCAATTGCAAATCATAGTACGCATGGTCTATTGGACTTGTCAGTAATGCACATAAGTCTTTTAGAGACGCAATTAAGTGTGCACGATGTTCCAGCTCGTTAGTCTGTCAGTAATAAACTTCTGATGGCATTCTTCATTAAACAGTTTTGCAAAACTGGACCACAATATGTAATCAAACAATGACATGAATTGTAAAAGAATTAGGCGAAAGGTTGGATGGGAGTAGAAAGGAAGTACGTGAAAGATTAGATGGGAATGTAAAGTGAAAGGTTGGATAAGGCTAGAAAGGAAATAGGTGAAAAGTTAAATTGGAATATAAAGGAATTAAATGAAAGATTGGAATATAAAGGAATTAAATGAAAGATTCTATAGGACTGGAAACGAATTAGGTCAACTACAGGAGACAAAGGCAAGAGATTACAGAGAGGTAACACATAAGCTGGGGAATAAAACTGATGAGGTTAGGAGCAGTCTTCACGAGAAACTCGATTTAACCACATATATTCAGTAAGCAGTGAGGTCAGAGTATGAAGCAAGACTAAAAAAATTAGATAACAGATTAGCCACAGTGAACACTGAGCAGGTTACTCGTAAATTTAAAGATGAGGCACTAGTATGAGAAATTAAGTTGCAACAAGATTTTGAGGGGTTGAAAGAACGGAAAAAGGACAAGCAGGAAACGCTAGGTAAAATAAGTAGTGTTAATGCAGCTGAAAAGGTTTCACATTTCCGACTACAAGCACTTTTTATCAATGAGAAATTGTTAAAATTTCAGGAATTCCCCGCATGATATTCAACTAATGGGGTGACATGAAGAATTTCATCATGCAATCCCACTCACGTTGTTAATCGGCCACAGACTTGAATTCATGTGTGGCTGCTTGGCGGGTGAAGCTGCTCTATGAGGGAGACTATTTTCTCATGAATGTGTGCCCTACTGCAATTTTTGTCAGGTGTTTCTTTTAGTCTATTGGTCTAGATGGCACAGGGTCACATGAAACATGGGGTAATCATGTTACATAACTTAAACCAGTCAGAATTGTCTAGCTCTGCCAAACCTTTGAAAATATGGTTCATAAGCAGCCCGCAACGTCCGGTGGAATTCATTTGCATCTGGCTCACTGAGACATCATTTTGGCATTTGGATGCAAAGAATATTTGAAGCCATTTCAGAGTCAGCTCCTGGAACTATAATGCGACAGTGCAGATTCTCCACAACAGAATGAGCCCTGCGAATTCAATCAGTATGTACTGCCGTTACGATATGGCGATAACGATTGGAATGGCTGTGCTAAGGAGGCAGAAGACCATGAGTGTTTTGGAAATAAGTATCAACCATACCACCAGAATAGTTGATGAAATAACAGTATGAATAATATGACCAGAGGATAAATAAATATAGAGAAAGACATGATAGGGCAGGCTAGAACAGGAAAGGTTGTTGTAATAACAAACGACAGGGACAAAACAGGCTAGAGAACGAAAGAGTAAACCCTCCCCGGCATGGATATTAAGTCAGCTTATCTGCGCACTAATATGTCTGATCGTAGCCCCCACCACTGCAATGCCAACTTACAGCAGTGGAAAATGCATTTCAGAATATACACTGAAGAGCCAAATAAACTGGTATTGGCATGCGTATTCAAATACAGGTGATGATGATGTTTGGTTTGCGGGGCGCTCTACTGTGCGGATATCAGCGCCTGTACAAATTCCCATCCGTTGCTCACGTCAGTCCAATATCGCGACTTTCATGAATGATGATGAAATTATGAGGAAAACACCAACACCCAGTCATCTCGAGGCAGATGTAAATCCCTGACGCCGCCGGGAATCGAACCCGGGGCCCCGCGCTCGGTAAGCGAGAACGTGACGTGAGACCACGAGCTGCAGACTTCAAACACAAAGACACGTAAAGAGGCAGAACACGGCGCAGCAGACGGCAACGCCTACAAAAGACAGCAAGTGTCTGGCGCAGTTGTTAGATCGCTTGCTGCTGCTACAACGGCAGGTTATCAAGATTTAAGTGAGTTTCAACGTGATGTTATAATCGACGCACGAGCGGTTGCACACAGCATCTCCGAGGTAGCGATGAAGTGGGGATTTTCCACTACGACCATTTCACGAGTGTACCGTGAGTATCAGGAATCCGGTAAAACGTCAAATATCTGACATCGGTGCGACCGGAAAAAGATCCTGCCAGAACGAGACCAACGACGACTGAAGAGAATCGTTCAACATGACAGAAGTGCAACCCTTCCGCATACTGCTGCAGATTTCAGTGCAGGGCCTTCAACAAGTGTTAGCGTGCCAACCTTTCAACGAAACATCATCGATATGGGATTTCGGAGCCGAACGCCCACTCGTGTACTCTTGGTGACTGCACGACACAAAGCTTTACGCATCGCCTGGGTTCGTCGACACCGACAATGGACTGTTGGTGATTGGAAACATGTTGCCTGGTCAGACCATTCTCGTTTCAAATTGTATCGAACAGATGAACGTGAACGGGTATGGACACTACCTCATGAATCCATGGACTCTACATGTAAGCAGGGGACTGTTCAAGCTGGTGGAGGCTCTGTAATGATGTGGGGCGTGTGGAGTTCGAGTAACATGGGACCCCTCATATGTCTAGATACGATTCTGACAGGTGTCACGTACGTAAGCATCCTGTCTGATCACCTGCATCCATTCATATCTATTGTGCATTCTGACGAACTTGGGGAATTCCAGCAGGACAATGCGACACCCCACACGCCCAGAATTGCTACAGGTGGCACCAGGAACACTCTTCTGAGTTTAACCACTTGCGCTAGCCACCAAACTCCCCAGACGTGAACATTACTCGGCATCTCTAGAATGGCTTGCAGCAGCTGTTCAGAAGACATCTCCACCCCTCGTACTATTACGGATTTATGGACAGCCCTGCAATATTCTTGGCGTCAGTTCCCTCCAGCACTACCTCAGACTTTAGTCGAGTCCATTCCACGTCGTTTTGCGGTAGTTCTGCGTGCTCGCGGGGGCCCTATACGATATTAGGCAGATGTACCAGTTTCTTTGGCTCTTCAGTGTGGCCGGTCTCGCTGGCCGAGCGGTTCTAGGCGCTTCAGTCCGGAACCGTGCGAGTGCTACGGTCGCAGGTTCGAATCCTGCCTCGGCCATGGATGTGTGTGATGTCCTTAGGTTAGTTAGGTTTAAATAGTTCTAAGTTCTAGGGGACTGATGACATCAGATGTTAAGTCCCATAGTGCTAAGTGCCAATTTGTTTTCTTCAGTGTGTATTAGTTATGATAACAAAGAACAGGGGAACTTTCATAGTAAAATTTTATCTGTGAGCCTTATAATAACAATTGACGCTAGAATACCCAAGTTGTTATATTACTGTGGACACCTGACATGAGTCTGCAAGACTAATAGGTTGTTTTTTTTTCGTCATAATGTGAAACGTCCCCTTTGGAAAATTATATATTACAGTGCTGGTGAACCTCTTACATTATTTGTTTTTCAAACAGCTGAGCAAAACTGAACATAACTCAGACATTTCTCTCTTTACTTATTCTGATCATCTCTAAATTGACCCACAATAATTTTAGCGCAAAGCAATCTGACTTTCAATAATCCCTACAAAAGAATGGCCCTGGCTAACAATAACCTATACCTTCCATGAATCACTTACCTCACAAAAATCTTCGTTACTCGAACTACTGCAGTACAGCGAGCGCCAATACTGCCAGCTAAATAAACGATTCTAACTACTGAGGGCACTAACTACTGATAGGCATAGTTAGCAAATGAACGGTTTTGATAGAGAACAAACAATGTATTTACCTTAATAATGTTCAAAAATTTATATATATATATATATATATATATATATATATATATATATATATATATAATGTTCATGACATGCAGTCTTACAAATTTCCTTTTTCTGACGGACACCCGTCCAGATCGTCCGCTCTCAAAATTCTGAAATCTCCCTCCCCACATCCACCACTTGTGGCGGCTCACCTCCAACTGCACAACGCTACGCTCTGTTCTCATACAACTGCCCAACACTACAACAGCAAATATTCCAACAATGCCAACCAGCCACAGACTGCACATAGCACAGTCAGTGATTTTCATACAAAGCGCTACGCGGCGTTACCAACATAAAAGCCTAAACAGCCTACTTACAAATGTTGTTATTTCACTAAAACAACAATGAAAATACACTCCTGGAAATGGAAAAAAGAACACATTGACACCGGTGTGTCAGACCCACCATACTTTCTCCGGACTCTGCGAGAGGGCTGTACAAGCAATGATCACATGCACGGCACAGCGGACACACCAGGAACCGCGGTGTTGGCCGTCGAATGGCGCTAGCTGCGCAGCATTTGTGCACCGCCGCCGTCAGTGTCAGCCAGTTTGCCGTGGCATACGGAGCTCCATCGCAGTCTTTAACACTGGTAGCATGCCGCGACAGCGTGGACGTGAACCGTATGTGCAGTTGACGGACTTTGAGCGAGGGCGTATAGTGGGCATGCGGGACGCCGGGTGGACGTACCGCCGAATTGCTCAACACGTGGGGCTTGAGGTCTCCACAGTACATCGATGTTGTCGCCAGTGGTCGGCGGAAGGTGCACGTGCCCGTCGACCTGGGACCGGACCGCAGCGACGCACGGATGCACGCCAAGACCGTAGGATCCTACGCAGTGCCGTAGGGGACCGCACCGCCACTTCCCAGCAAATTAGGGACACTGTTGCTCCTGGGGTATCGGCGAGGACCATTCGCAACCGTCTCCATGAAGCTGGGCTACGGTCCCGCACACCGTTAGGCCGTCTTCCGCTCACGCCCCAATATCGTGCAGCCCGCCTCCAGTGGTGTCGCGACAGGCGTGAATGGAGGGACGAATGGAGACGTGTCGTCTTCAGCGATGAGAGTCGCTTCTGCCTCGGTGCCAATGATGGTCGTATGCGTGTTTGGCGCCGTGCAGGTGAGCGCCACAATCAGGACTGCATACGACCGAGGCACACAGGGCCAACACCCGGCATCATGGTGTGGGGAGCGATCTCCTACACTGGCCGTACACCACTGGTGATCGTCGAGGGGACACTGAATAGTGCACGGTACATCCAAACCGTCATCGAACCCATCGTTCTACCATTCCTAGACCGGCAAGGGAACTTGCTGTTCCAACAGGACAATGCACGTCCGCATGTATCCCGTGCCACCCAACGTGCTCTAGAAGGTGTAAGTCAACTACCCTGGCCAGCAAGATCTCCGGATCTGTCCCCCATTGAGCATGTTTGGGACTGGATGAAGCGTCGTCTCACGCGGTCTGCACGTTCAGCACGAACGCTGGTCCAACTGAGGCGTCAGGTGGAAATGGCATGGCAAGCCGTTCCACAGGACTACATCCAGCATCTCTACGATCGTCTCCATGGGAGAATAGCAGCCTGCATTGCTGCGAAAGGTGGATATACACTGTACTAGTGCCGACATTGTGCATGCTCTGTTGCCTGTGTCTATGTGCCTGTGGTTCTGTCAGTGTGATCATGTGATGTATCTGACCCCAGGAATGTGTCAATAAAGTTTCCCCTTCCTGGGACAATGAATTCACGGTGTTCTTATTTCAATTTCCAGGAGTGTATGAATAAATGCTATTTCAACAACTTTGTAATATCAGTATAAATATTTAATGTGATTAAGTAACAAACTTTTTATCTATGTTTCTAAAATTCACTGAATGATAAACCCTGGAAAAAGAGATATTGTGTATTTGTTATAAATTTTTATATTATATTAACAGACTTGATTAATGAAAAAGTCCATTTTTTGTGTCTTGTTTACACAAAGAGCAATCGCTGCACATTACTACAGAGAATGAATGTTTACCACAAAGGCTACGTTTCTTCTGCATTTACTAGAAACAGTTTTCTGCATTCTTCCTTTTTTAGGGTCAGATGCATAACGACGCTTCTTCTTTGCTCTTGTTTCTTTTTTTTTTTTACTACTGTACTGGAGTGTTGAGGTTCATGCACAGCACTTTCCAACAATGAAGACCATGTTTCTGAAGTTCTAGCGTTGGCCTTCTTTTGATATGTGTCTGAACCAAATCTTAAGCAACTTCGGTAAGAAATTCTGACTTCTAGGTTTCCTCATTTTGGCGTGATATATCGGGTTTTTATTAAAAAATAGTAAACATGCTGCAACTTCACATACATCGACAGAGTTCATCAGTGATAGGGGCCATCTCCTCATTTCTCTTTTTCAGGAGTAAGTATGCAATCTGATCTGAATTCATTGTAGGACATCATTACTGCAAGCTAAGAAGCACCATCATTAATTAATTTTTATGTAAAATGCATTGTAGAATGTAGCACTTTACATTTCCCCTTTATTGTGCGGTGCCGAGTGAATCCGAATTCTTTAGAATGTTCCTCCCGGTTCTTGTTTGACCAAAGGTCCCTACAAGTGTCAAGCCATGTTGTAGTAGGAAATCTGCCAACTGCACGGATGTGAAGAAATTACCCAAATACCGAAATAGTCTGTAAAAAGATGAGTGACAACAGTAAACATTTTCACCTGTTTCGTATCTTTGTGTTCCAAAATATGGCATCCCTTTCGGTGGATACAAACTTTTAGTCAAATAACAAGAAAATTTGTACTCCACATTTAAGAGACTTTGGCCTCACATACTGCCTAAATGCACGCCATCCATGGTGTGGGACTAGCTGTTCATCGATCGTCAAATTTTCGTTTGATAGAAACTATATCCCAAGTTTATGATTTACGTCCTCCCAGATGTCTCCAGAGCGGGTGTTGTAACTGCGACCAGGACGGTCGCGGGGTAGCAATGACAGAAAGCGCGGCAGAACCCGCAGAGAGGCCCGCAAACGACAACACAACGGAAGAGGACGGACACGACCAACGAAGGACAGAACGAGTGCAACAAGACCTAACAGCAGAGTCACAAGGAAACAAACACGTCCACACGTACACGAACAAGGAAGTAGGCTGTCTAGCGCAAAGCGAGGTGGAAGCCGACGTAAGCGAGATTAGACTGACTAGCTGAGCGAGAGTTTTTTTTTCCTTTATTGTAATTTTAATCACCCATACAGGGGGGCTGGCAGCAGCACATTACGCTGCTCTTCAGCCTTAAGTGGAAACAATAACATGACATAGAGGTGATACAGACAATACAAAAAACGGCGGGCAAAAAATTGAGATAAAAAAAACAATAAACATGAAGCCGTTCACGTTGGACGATAAAAACACTAACACTTGTGGACACGGCGCACAAAACACGGAGAACGGCGACGGCACATGTGAACAGTGGAGTCGTAACTGCACGAAACACAAAACGAAGCACACACACGAGATACTGATGGCGATGATCTCCGGCGCGCGAATGTTCACTATGCGTGTGCGAGTCCGGGGACCTGCCAAGAGAGGAGGAGGAGGAGGAAGGCGAGTGGGAGAGCGAGAGGGGAGAGCAGAAATGCCACGGGCAATTGAGATAGGGGGGGAGGGAGGAAGGGGGAGGGGAAGCCCGGGGGAAGAGGGGTGGAGGGAGGGGATGGGGGAAAAGGAAAAAGAAGGGAAGAGAAGAGAAGGGAGGGAGGGTGCCGGAAGGAAAGGACACCGGAAGTGGGGGGGGCAGGGTCAAAGTTGATAGGAGGGGTAGATGGAGGGGACGAGGACAGCATCAGGGAGGAGGAGCTGGCGGAAGCCACCTTGGGAGAGGGTAAGGAGGGTGGAGAGATGGAGACCGGGTGGGACGTGCGAATATAGGCGCGGCAGCGGGCGGGGGTGGGAAAGGATCGGGGAGACGAGAGGGTGAGGAGGATCAAGTTTACGGGAGGTGTACAGGATCCGTATCCTTTCAAGGAAAAGGAGGAGGTGGGGAAAGGTGATGAGATCATACAGGATCCGCGTGGGGGAGGGGAGACGGATGCGATAGGCAAGGCGGAGAGCATGGCGTTCGAGGATTTGGAGGGATTTATAAAAGGTAGGGGAGGCGGAGATCCAAGCCGGATGGGCATAACAAAGGATAGGGCAGATGAGGGATTTATAGGTGTGGAGGATGGTGGAGGGGTCCAGACCCCACATACGGCCGGAGAGGAGCTTGAGGAGACTGAGTCGGGAGCGTGCCTTGGCTTGGATTGTCCGGAGGTGGGGAGTCCAGGAGAGGCGACGGTCGAGGGTGACGCCAAGGTACTTAAGGGTGGGAGTGAGGGCGATAGGACGGCCATAGATGGTGATGTAGAAATCAAGGAGGCGGAAGGAAGGAGTGGTTTTGCCTACAATGATCGCCTGGGTTTTGGAAGGATTGACCTTGAGCAACCACTGGTTGCACCAAGCGGTGAACCGGTCAAGATGGGATTGGAGAAGGTGTTGGGAGCGCTGCAGGGTGGGGGCAAGGGCAAGGAAGGCGGTGTCATCGGCAAACTGGAGAAGGTGGACGGGGGAGTGATGGCGGCGGCATGTCTGCCGTGTACAAAAGGTACAGAAGGGGGGAGAGGACGGAGCCTTGGGGCACACCGGCAGAGGGGAAAAAGGTGTAGGAATCGGTGTTATGGATGGTGACATAGGAAGGACGGCGGGAGAGAAAGGAGCCGATCAGACGGACGTAGTTAATGGGAAGGGCGAAGGTTTCGAGCTTGAAGAGGAGACCGGAATGCCATACGCGGTCGTATGCACGTTCGAGGTCCAGGGAGAGGAAGATTGCGGAGCGACGGGAATTAAGCTGTTCGGAAAGGAGATGAGTGAGGTGAAGGAGAAGGACGTCGGAAGAGAAGGACGGCCGAAAGCCACACTGGGTAACGGGAAGGAGGCGGTGCTGGCGGAGATGCTGGTGGATGCGTCGGGTGACGATAGATTCCAAGCCCTTGCTGAAGACCGAGGTAAGGCTGATGGGACGGTAGGAGGAGACGGCGGATGGCGGTTTGCCAGGTTTAAGGAACATGAGGATACGGGAGGTTTTCCACAGGTCAGGGTAGTAACCGGTGTACAGGACTACATTGTAGAGCCTGGCCAGGGTGGAGAGGAAAGAGACAGGAGCTTCACGAAGGTGACGGTAGGTGACACGATCGTGACCAGGAGCGGTGTTGCGTTTTGTGCGGAGTGTATCAATGAGATCCTGTGTAGTGATAGGGGCATTGAGTTCCGTGTGGGCAATGTTGTCCAAGTACTGGAAGCCAGGAGCGAGGGGAGGGATGGAGGTGTCAGTTCGATCGCAGAGATCCGGGAAGAGGGAGTAATCGAACCGGGGATCATCGGGGATGGAAAATACATCGGAGAGGTAGGAGGCAAAGTGATTGGCCTTACTAAGGGTGTCAGGGAAAGGGTGATCGTCATGGAGAAGAGGATAATAGGGGGAGGGTTTAGTTCCGGTAAGGCGACGGAAGGCCGACCAGAACTTTGACGAGGTGATTGGTAGGGTAGCATTTAAACGGGTGCATGTCTGTCGCCAGTCCCGGCGTTTCTTAGCCGCGAGCAAATTACGAATGTGTCGCTGGAGTTTCCGGTGGCGTCGTAGTGTGTCCGGGTCACTAATGAGCGAGAGGTTGGCACTGAAGTACGCCAGGAGGCGCCGCCACAGCTTATCGTGCGATGGTGCAGAGACCTCCATAAGTCTTCGACGCCCATGACGTCTGGCGCGGATTCAAATTCCGCGGCGCGCGGTACCATTTTTTTGTTTTTGTTTTTTTTTGTTTGGGGTTTAAGGGCGCTCAACTACTGAGGTCATTAGCGCCCAGTCACAATTGTTAGAGCACATAGAATCTAGTAAAACTCAAAGGGGGGGGGGACACCAGAAAGTTCTTACAAAGAGGCAGATAAAATAAGTGAAATAGTTAGATGTCTTTGGACAATCCAGTCAAAGTAATGAAACGAAGAACACGAGCAGCTGCTCGAGCGTCATCCGCTAAAATATCCTGTAAAGTAGATGGCAGAGACAGGACAACAGGAAATTGACTAAAACGGGAACACGACAATAAAACATGGCGCACTGTTAATGCATGACCACAAGGACACTGCAGAGCTGGGTCACTGGAGAGCAGGTAGCGGTGGCTAAATCGGCAATGCCCAATCCGCAACCTGGTCAGAAGGACCTCTTCTCGCCGAGATGGTTGGGAGGAAGTTGTCCAAGCAGTTGGGAACGGTTTGACTGCCCGGAGCTTGTTTCCTTGAAGTGAGGACCAAGTATCCCACCACAAGGACACAAGCCCCTTACAAACAACCCCACTAACGTCAGATGACGGGACACAATGGGAGGCTGGACGAGGCAGGAGGACTGCAGCCTTGGCTGCAGCATCAGCAGCCTCATTCCCAGGCACTCCTACATGGCCGGGAACCCACAGAAAGCTGACAGAAGAGCCACCCTCAGCGAAAGAATGGAGGGACTGCTGGATCCGTTGCACCAAGGGATGGACCGGATATGGAGCTCCAAGGCTCTGAAGAGCACTAAGTGAATCAGAGCAGAGTACATACGCTGAATGGCGGTGGCGGCGGGCATACTGAACGACCTGATGGAGAGCAAAAAGATCAGCCGTAAAGCCGGAACATTGGTCGAGGAGCCGGTATTTAAAGGTGACGGCCCCGACGTCAAAGGCACAGCGGACACCATCGTCAGTTTTGGAGCCATCAGTGTAAATAAAGGTGTGACTGGCAAGTCGCGCACGAAGTTCGACAAACCGTGAGCAATACACTGCAGCCCGAGTACCCTCCTTCGGGAGCGAGCTGAGGTCGAGATAAACACGAACCGGAGCCTGGAGCCAAGATGGTGTTGGGCTCTCACCCTCTCTGAAGGTGGTAGGGAGGGCAAAATCCAATTGTCGAAGCAGGCGACGAAAGCGGACTCCAGGGGGCAGCAGGGCAGACACATACAACCCATACTGACGGTCGAGAGAATCGGCGAAGAAGGACTGATAAGAGGGGTGGTTGGGCATTGACAACAGCCGGCAGGCATACCGACAAAGCAGTACGTCGCGCCGGTAGGTCAATCGTAATTCGGCAGCTTCAGCATAAAGACTCTCGACGGGACTAGTGTTGAAAGCTCCGGTTGGTTGGTTGGTTGGTTGGTTTGGGGGATGAAAGGGACCAGACTGCTACGGTCATCAGTCCCTTTTTCCAAATACAAAGAACACCCACAAAGAATAAAAACGAGGAACAGAATAGATCACAGACGATACAGAACAAGAGAAACGGAGACAAGGACAAGACAAAACGAACTAAAACCACACAGAGTGTGACAGTGGTTGGCCGACCATAGAAATAAAAAAGGAAAAGCCAACCACTTAGAAACACATTAAAAGATCAGTTTAAAATCATAGGCCAAAGGCCAGAATCAACACAAAAAATAAAATAAAACAGAAACACTCAGATGAAAGAATAAAAACTCCCTGCCCTAATAAAACGTAAAACTAAGGCAGCCATAACAGGGTCAAAAGGTAAAACGGCAGGGAGCGTATCAGGCAGCGCAAATGTCTGCCTGACCACAGCTAAAAGGGGGCAGGCCAACAGAATGTGGGCCACCGTCAAAGCCGCCCCGCAGCGACATACAGTAGGGTCCTCCCGGCGCAGTAAATAACTGCGTGTTAGCCGGGAGTGGCCAATGCGGAGCCGACAAAGGACGACTGAGTCCCTGCGGTTGGCTCGCATGGAGGACCGCCACACAGTCGTCGTCTTCTTAATGGCACGGAGTTTATTGGGTGTAATCCGATCGCGCCATTCAGCGTCCCAAGATGGTTTACTCGTGGCCTCTTTCGCCAGGCGGTCAACATGTTCATTGCCTGGGATACCGAAATGACTGGGGGTCCACACAAAGACCACAGAGCGGCCGCTACGCGCAAGAGTATGCAGGGACTCATGGATAGCCATCACCAGACGAGAACGAGGAAAACACTGGTCGAGAGCTCGTAAACCGCTCAGGGATTCGCTACAGATAATGAAGGACTCACCTGAGCAGGAGCGGATATACTCTAGCGCTCGAAAGATGGCGACTAGCTCAGCAGTGTAAACGCTGCAGCCAGCCGCCAAGGACCGTTGTTCGGAATGGTCCCCTAGAGTTAGCGCATACCCGACACGACCAGCAACCATCGAACCGTCGGTGTAAACAATTCCAGAGCCCTGATACGTGGCCAGGATGGAATAAAAGCGGCGGCGGAAAGCCTCTGGAGGGACCGAGTCCTTCGAGCCCTGTGCCAAGTCGAGCCGAAGGCAAGGGCGAGGAACACACCACAGGGGTGTACGCAGAGGCGCCCGGAAAGGAGCTGGAACAGGGAAAAACCCAAGACCGCAGAGAAGCTCCTTGACGCGTACGGCGATCGGACAACCCGACCGGGGCTGACGGTCTGGCAGATGGACGACTGACTGCGGGAACAGGACACGATAATTTGGATGCCCGGGCAAGCTTAGAACATGGGCAGCATAAGCGGCCAGCAAACGTTGGCGCCGGAACCGCAGTGGAGGTACACCTGCCTCCACTAGTACGCTGTCCACAGGGCTGGGGCAGAAAGCACCAGTGGCAAGGCGTATCCCGCTGTGGAGAATTGGGTCCAGCACCCGTAACGCAGATGGGGATGCTGAGCCATAAGCTAGGCTCCCATAATCCAGACGGGACTGGATTAACGCCTGGTAGAGCCGCAACAGGGTAGAGCGGTCGGCGCCCCAGCGGGTGTGGCTCAAGCATCTCAGAGCGTTTAGATGCTGCCAACACGTCTGTTTAAGCTGCTGGATATGAGGCAGCCAAGTCAACCGGGCATCGAAAACCACCCCCAAAAACCTGTGGGTCTCCACCACAGCAAGGAGTTCGTCGGCAAGATAAAGCCGCGGCTCAGGATAGACTGTTTGGCGCCGGCAGAAATGCATAACGCGGGTGTTGGCTGCCGAAAACTGAAAACCATGCGCTACAGCCCAAGACTGCGCCTTACGGATAGCGCCCTGTAGCTGACGTTCAACAGCTGCAATGCCAGTAGAGCTGTAATAAAGGCAGAAGTCGTCAGCATACAGGGAAGCAGAGACAGAATTTCCCACGGCCGCAGCGAGCCCGTTAATGGCTATTAAAAACAGGCAGACACTTAAAACAGAACCCTGTGGCACACCGTTCTCCTGGACGTGGGTGGAACTATAGGAGGCTGCGACTTGCACGCGGAAGGTACGATACGACAGGAAATTGCGGATAAAGATCGGCAGAGGGCCCCGAAGACCCCATCCATGAAGTGTAGAAAGGATGTGATGACGCCATGTCGTATCGTACGCCTTCCGCATGTCGAAAAAGACAGCAACCAGGTGCTGAAGGCGGGCAAAGGCAGTACGGATGGCCGACTCCAGGCTCACCAGATTGTCGGCGGCGGAGCGGCCTTTCCGGAACCCACCCTGAGACGGAGCCAGAAGGCCCCGAGACTCCAGTACCCAATTTAAGCGCCGGCTCACCATCCGTTCGAGAAGCTTACAAAGAACGTTGGTGAGGCTAATGGGGCGGTAGCTGGCCACCTCCAGAGGGGTCTTTCCAGGTTTCAAAACGGGGATGACAACGCCTTCCCGCCACTGCGACGGAAACACCCCCTCGACCCAAAGACGGTTGTAAAGATCGAGAAGGCGCCGCTGGCAGTCCACTGAAAGGTGTTTCAGCATCTGACAGTGGATGCCATCTGGCCCAGGAGCGGTATCAGGGCAAGCAGCAAGGGCACTGCGAAATTCCCACTCACTGAATGGAGAATTGTAAGATTCTGGGTGGTTGGTGCGAAACGAAAGGCTCCGACGTTCCATCCGCTCTTTAATGGAGCGGTAGGCCTGGGGGTAATTCGCAGAAGCGGAACTCATAGCAAAATGCTCTGCTAAGCGATTGGCAATGACGTCGGAGTCAGTACAAACTGCTCCATTCAGTGAGAGCGCAGTGACGCTGGCAGGGGTCCGATAGCCGTAGACGCGTCGAATCTTGGCCCAGACCTGCGAAGGAGTGACATGGAGGCCAATGGTGGACACATACCGCTCCCAGCACTCCTTCTTGCCTTGGCGGATAAGGAGGCGGGCCCGCGCACGCAGCCGTTTGAAGGCGATAAAGTGGTCTAAGGAGGGATGTCGCTTGTGACGCTGGAGCGCCCGCCGGCGATCTTTAATCGCTTCAGCGATCTCAGGCGACCACCAAGGCACAGCCTTCCGCCGAGGGGACCCAGAAGAACGGGGAATGGCAGATTCGGCGGCAGTAACGATGCCGGTGGCGACCGATTGAACCACCGCATCAATGTCGTCATTAGAGAGAGACTCAAGAGCGGCAGTGGAGGAGAACAAGTCCAAGTTAGCCTTATTCATAGCCCATCTGCTAGGGCGCCCAGAAGAGTGACGCTGTGGTAGTGACAGAAAGATCGGAAAGTGGTCACTACCACACAGGTCGTCATGCACACTCCATTGGACAGACGGTAAGAGGCTAGGGCTACATATTGAAAGGTCAATGGCGGAGTATGTGCCATGCGCCACACTGAAGTGTGTGAAGGCACCATCATTTAAAATCGAGAGATCGAGCTGCGACAATAAATGCTCAACGATGGCGCCTCGACCTGTTGCCACTGACCCACCCCACAGAGGGTTATGGGGGTTGAAGTCACCCAATAGCAAGAAAGGTGGCGGCAATTGGGCTATCAGCGCAGCCAGGACATGCTGCGAGACATCACCATCCGGTGGAAGGTAAAGACTGCAGACGGTAACAGCCTGTGGCGTCCACACCCGAACAGCGACAGCCTCTAAAGGTGTGTGGAGAGGGACAGACTCGCTGTGCAGAGTGTGAAGGACATAGAGGCAGACGCCACGGAGGGCGGGGGTTCACATTGCTGGAAACCAAGTTTCCTGAAGAGCAATGCAGAAGAAAGGGTGAAGGATGATAAGTTGTTGGAGCTCAGCTAGATGGTGGAAAAAACCGCCGCAGTTCCACTGGAGGATGATATTGTCCATGGCTGAGAAAGGCGTGAAAGGACTGGGAAGGCAATTTACGCCGCTTGTTCACTCACTGCCACCGATTCAGTACCCGTACGAGAGGCATCCACGGCGTCTGAGGGACCAGCGAGATCAAGGTCCTCAGCGGACGCTAGAATCTCGACTGCATCCTCAGACGCAGAGCGCGGAAGGTGCGGTGGGGTTGGCGCCACCGCAAGTTCTTTGGCCTTAGAGGTCTTTCTCTTGGACTTCTCTCGCTGAACCTTGGGTTGCACCGGCTGGGAAGGCTTCACCGATTCAGTCTCCGGGACAGAGGAGGATCGTGAAGCCCTACGCCCGGCCGCTGGTGAGGACTTATGCCACTGGCGGCCGTCATCCTTCCCGCTGGTGGAACCCTGGGAAGGAAGGTTCCCAAGGGAACTCTTATGGGCGAGAGTAGCCGAAGAAGTTAGACGCTTCTCCGGCTGAGAAGCGGGGACGGACGTCCCCGACGGGTGGGAGGAGGTTGCTCCTGAGGTAGGTGGTGCAGGAGCAACCGGTTGGGTAGAGCCCCCCCACAGGCAAGGGGGCAGGAGGAGTCTTACTGCTTATCGAGCTGGCTGGAAGTTTCGAAACTGATGGGGCTAGCACAGTTGTCGTATCTGCTGCATAAGAAGATGTCATTCTCACAGGATGGAGTCTGTCATATTTCCTTTTCTCCTCAGTATAGGTCAGCCGGTCCAGGGTCTTATATTCCATAATTTTGCGCTCTTTCTGAAAGACTTTGCAGTCAGGCGAGCAAGGTGAATGGTGCTCCCTGCAGTTGACACAGATGGGAGGCGGGGCACATGGAGTATCGGGATGAGACGGGCGTCCGCAATCTCGACATGTGAGGCTGGAAGTGCAGCGGGAAGACATATGGCCGAACTTCCAGCACTTGAAGCACCGCATCGGGGGAGGAATATAGGGCCTGACGTCACATCGGTAGACCATCACCTTGACCTTTTCCGATAACGTATCACCCTCGAAGGCCAAGATGAAGGCACCGGTAGCTATCTGATTTTCCTTAGGACCCCGATGAACGCGCCGGACGAGATGTACACCCCTGCGCTCTAAGCTGGCGCGCAGCTCGTCATGAGACTGCAAAAGAAGGTCCTTATGGTAAATAACTCCCTGAACCATATTTAAACTCTTATGCGGCGTGATCGTAACAGCAACATCCCCCAACTTGTCACAAGCAAGCAACTGTCGTGACTGGGCAGTGGATGCCGTTTGGATCAGGACCGATCCAGAGCGCATTTTTGACAAGCCCTCCACCTCCCCAAACTTGTCCTCTAAATGCTCGACGAAGAACTAAGGCTTTGTGGAGAGAAAAGACTCCCCATCAGCTCTCGTACAAACTAAGAATCGGGGCGAATAACTATTACCTCCATCCTGAGACTTACGCTCCTCCCACGGCGTGGCCAGAGAGGGGAACGTTTTCGGATTGTCTTTTCAGCATTAAATTGAGCCCGAGAACGCTTAGAGACTGCTGGCGGCTGGCCGCCAGCGAGAGATGATGTACCACGCTTCATTGCGGGTCATCCGCCTTGATGCCACCTACTCCGACCAAGGGCCCTCCCCACGGGCGCCACCCAGCCGCAGCAATAGCCACCTGGCAGGATGGCCATTGCCGGGAGTCCTGATGCCCCAGGGAGACGGGCATCTACTCCTTGGCATACGTGGGGAGTTAACGGCGCAGGCATCAGTAGAGCGATCCCTGTGTTGTCAGGGGGCTACAACCAAGAGGGTACATGGCGGCCCCACCACAACGGACTGGCTACCGTGCTGGATCTTAGGTGCAAAACTGTCCAAGGTCGTCGTCGCAGTTAAAAGAAACACTGCAGAGTGCAGCGTGGGAATCGCACCCAGGGACATATCCTCGCCCAAGAGATGGAAAACGGGCGGGACACCATTGCAACGACGAAAAAGCCGGCTAAAGGTCTCAATGCACGACGGATACAGTGCACCACGTAAGGCGCCCTTCTGCAATTGGCTCGCTCTTCCGAATAATTTAGAAAGATGGAGGTCAAACCCGAGAGGGGACCATCACATAAGGCCGAAACATGTGAGACTCCTTTTAGTCGCCTCTTACGACAGGCAGGAATACCGCGGGCCTATTCTAACCCCCGAACCCGCAGGGGGAGGAAGCTCCGGTCGCAAGACATAACCCCCTATGGTGGAAGGAGCTGAGACGGCGTAAGAGGGATGGCTGAGCAGACGAGTAGACAAGGCTCCCATAATCCAGCTTTGATCGGACTATGGACCGATACAAGCGAAGCAGGACAGTGCGATCCGCTCCCCAAGATGAACCTCTAAGAACTCTGAGGACATTAAGGGAACGTGTACAACGAGCAGACAAATAAGAGACGTGCGGAGACCAACAAAGTTTCCTGTCCAGTGTGAGCCCTAGAAACTTAGTTGATTCCACAAATGGGAGAACAACGGGACCAAGATGTAAGGATGGCGGAAGGAACGCTTTATATCGCCAAAAGTTGATGCAAACCGTCTTCTCTTCAGAGAACCGGAAGCCATTTGCCACACTCCATGAGTATAGGCTGTCTAGACAACGCTGAAGGCAGCGCTCCAGGAGGCATGTTCGCTGGGCACTGCAGGAGATCGCGAAGTCATCGACAAAAAGAGAGCCTGAGACATTAGGTGGAATGAAATCCATAATTGGATTGATTGCTATGGCAAAAAGGGCTACACTCAAGACGGAGACCTGAGGTACTCCGTTCTCCTGGAGGAAGAAATCGGACAATACGAAACCCACACGTACCCTAAACTTTCGATCTGTTAAACAGGAATCAATAAAAAGGGGCAGGCGACCGTGTAGACCCCACCTGTGCATAGTGCGGAGGATACCTCCTCTCCAACAGGTATCATAAGCCTTCTCCAAATCGAAGAAAACGGCGACCATTTGGCGTTTTCGCAAAAAGTGGTTCATGATGAATGTCGACAAGGTCACAAGGTGGTCAACAGCGGAGCGGCGGCGACGAAAGCCGCATTGAACATTGGTAAGTAGCCGTTGAGATTCAAGAATCCAAACTAACCGAATGTTAACCATGCGCTCCATCACCTTACAGACACAGCTTGTAAGAGAAATGGGGCGGTAACTAGAAGGAAGATGTCTATCCTTCCCGGGTTTGGGTATAGGAACAACGACGGCGTCACGCCAACGCATGGGGACTTGACCTTTGGTCCAGACGCGATTGTAGGTACGAAGAAGGAAGCTTTTGCCTGCCGGATAGATTGAGATGGTTGAATACATCCGCCAAGACGGAGAGAGAGGGGCGCGGTACCAGATCCCTCCCCCCTGAAACTTGCACGTAGGGACGGAAAAGCCCTGGACGGTTCCGAGGTGGGCGGCAGTGGGAAGAGGAACAGGGCGCATCAACCGCTAGTGGCGGGGAGGAAGGGACGCCTGAGGTATCCATGACGGCCGATCCGGAGTCCAGGCCGGGGGAGGGAACCGCAGATCCACCCGGAGGCAGAGAGGGCTGGCGGCAGGCCCGTGGGCTGACGGCAACCGGGGGGCTGGGACGGTGACTCGAGGGCCACGTCCGTACCCGAAGGAGGTAGGGAAAGAGGCGGCGGTGCGAGTCCCGTGGCAGCACGAGGGCGGAGCTGGTTAGGATGGCGGCGCTCGAACCCTTTCGACGTCTGCCTGTGGGCCGCGGCGACCGTGGCGGGTGTCCAACCCGCCTCGCGCTCGTACTCGCGGGCCCACACGGCCGTGCCAGTGGCATAACGCTGCGAGGGCCGGGATTGGGGGCGGGAGGAGGACGGCATCAGCAAATGGAGCAGGGTCCGCAGCTGTCGCCCACGAAGGAGCTCTGCCGGATTGTGTCCGTCAATTGGCGTAGTGCGATAGGTGCTCATAAACAGGGTGAGGGTCGACGTGGTTGGAGATGTGTGGACCACCTTAGTCAACAGGTGTTTAAAAGTGCGGACAAGCCTCTCCGCCGCGCCATTGGACGAAGGGTGGAAAGGGGGGCTATGGATGTGCTCGATACCAGTGGCCTGACAGAAGTCATCGAAGGAGGACACTGTGAATTGGGGACCATTATCAGAGACCAACGTGTGGGGCAGGCCCTCAATGGCGAGAACCTGGGCCAGGGCCGTGAGTGTAGTCTCCGTGGTGGCGGATGCCATTCGGACAACATAGGGATATTTGGAGTAGACATCAACGATGAATAACCACATGGACCCCAAAAACGGGCCCGCAAAACCGATACGGATGCGATCCCAGGGCCAGCGAGGCACAGGCCAGGGTGCAAACGACTGAGGGGGGCTTGCCTGGTGACGCGCACAGACTGTACACCCACGGACCAGGCACTCAATATCGCCATCGATGCCGGGCCAACACACATACCGGCGAGCCAAAACCTTCATACGGGGCATACCCCAGTGCCCGCGGTGTAACAAACTGAGCACCCGAAGCCGCAATTCCGGGGGGATGATCACCCGGTGGGCATCTGACTCCGTGGCCAATGGAAGGACATCATCGACCACGGAGAGCCTGTGTGACAGGTGGCGCCAGGGGCTGAAATCGGACTGCATCCGACGAGTAACATAGGACGGCCACCCGTGGACCACGTAGTGTAGAACCTGCCACAAGACAGGGTCGCCGCGGGTAGCCGCAGCAACGTCAGCAGCCATAAGTAGAAAACCGTCCAGCGCATCCCAGCGGGCAGAATCAGTGTGAAAGCAGAGGATCTCCTGTTGGTCAAAGGCAGGATCGGCGCCTGCTGGGAGACGTGACAAAGCGTCCGCTTTAGCATGGTGGGCGGTGGACTTATACCGGATGGTGTAAGCGTAATTACGAAAAAACAATGGCCTTGCGACGTCGACGTGGTCCGGCCGACAGGGGCCAGCGCCATCGGGACTCCTCGTGTTCCGACGTCTCTATGGCGTCGGCGCCTTCGGTCGCCCCTCGTCGCCGGTCTCGCGTGCGGAACCCGCCATGACGCCGCGATCGCCTCCACCTGCGGTCGCGCCATAAGACGCTCGTTAGCCGCTTGAGCAATTTCAAAGGAGAGGGCAATGCGGAGAATCTCTTCCAAGGAGGGGTTGTCGAGTTTCAATGCCGCAGTACGGACCTCAGGGTTGGGAACCAGCTGAACCACCACATCCCGGATCAGGGAGTCCGCATACGAAGCATTACACTGCTGATTGGTGCACGTAAAATCGCATCGACGGCAGAGACCCTGCAAGTCCGTGACCCAGGAACGATACGATTGACCAGGCTGTTTATGGCACTGGTGGAACTCCAGCCGAGAGGCGACTACATGGTAGCGTTGGGAATAATAGTTTGTCAGGAAAAGGCAGATCTCTGGGAAAGAGAGAGCCACAGGATCGGACAACGGCACCAACTTGCAGAGAAGAAAGAACGTGTCTGGTGAAGCCAAAGACAAAAACAACAACCGATGCAAGGAGTCATCCGTGACTTGAAAAGCCATGAAATGTTGTTTCAGCCTATGTAAGTAGGTTTTCCAGTCCTCTTTAGCGTCATTAAAGGGTGAAAACGACGGCGGACGCGGGAAAGCATCGGACACGCGAGGACTTTTGTAAGATGTCTAACTGGAGCTGTTGCTGCTGCATGAGCTGCTGCTGTTGCTTCAGCAGACAGATCAACTTCGCCTACAAACCAACAACGACCACCGTTTACCTCGTCGCCAAAATGTTGTAACTGCGGACAGGACAGTCGCGGGGTAGCAATGAGTGTAAACCGACGTAAGCGAGATTAGGCTGACTGGCTGAGCGAGAGGCCGGCGCTTAAGTACGCTATCGGGAGCGCCGCTATTGGCCGCTGGGACCACGTGTTCCACTGCAGCGCTCTCACACTAAAAGCGGGCCAGGAGGCGCGTGCTGCCACAGCTTACGGCGCGATGGTGCAGAGACCTCTATGGGTCTTCGACGTCCATGACGTGGGGCGCGGATTCAAATTCCGCGGCGCGCGGTACCAGAGGGGGCAATTTATCTTTCCCTCTTCGAAAACTTCTTGTAGCTAGCTTTATCATCGAACTGAAGAAACAATAACAAGTCTTCGAATCTCTTTCGACTCATTGTGGCTCTAAATATGTGTGGACCGTAATTCTTGCTCAACAGTACTCTGACATAGGGCAAATTGCTGTCTAGGTGGACAGCTGTTATCAAAAGACCAATCGGATCTCTTATTTCTATGCCGTCTCATTTTCTACAACTCTTCTTACATTTTTTCTTTATTTACACTTTCAGACTTGTTGTTGATAAATAGTACAGTTTTCTCTATAATACCTTAAGAAATGTATAGCTGAAATGGCTGAGTCAGTGTTAAAATAGTTTTCAAAGGAGGGAGGCTTGTTTCCACAGTTGGAATTTTGTCTGATGCAAATCAGTTTTTTCCAAGAAGTACACTTTCAGTACTTTCAATATTATTGGCATCATCATCATCTCCTTGGTTCGAAATATCAGCGAAGTCATGTGCACACTTATTTCGATGACAACACTTATATGATCGTCTTCTCCACCTTTATCCTCATCATTTACTATGTAGTCAGAATTTTCATTACTGAAACTGCTACAATCATCAGATTCTATCAGTATGGTACTTTAAGAATTTCTGTATCTGTCAGTTTTCTCTTAGAAATGTTGTAAGACTATCAGTTAACTTTAGTAGCTACCAAATATAATTCAACAACGGGGCCTAACATTCCACGAATAAAAAGTCAACAAAAAAAGACAAAACAAAGAAAAAAAATGAAATGCGTCTGAGAGACTCGACTCAGGTAATAATGCACGACTATTATTAAAAATTAATTTAGTTATTAAAAAATATAAAATCTTAGTGATTTTCATTTACGATCAAAATATGATTCTAGGAGAATAGATAAATGATGAAATTTCAGTGACATTCGACCGGCTACGAAAACAACAATTGCCTAGACCACTGGCCATATGGCGCAAGACAGTCGCGTCCAGCAGGGCACCGTCCACAAGTATTCTTAGAATCATGAGGACAATGCAGTCAGTTGTCGGCAGCAGTCTTCGTTCCGGACGCGCCGGAACGGTAACGGTTCTAGCGCTGCAGTCAGGAACCGCGGGACTGCTACGGTCGTAGGTTCGAATCCTGCCTCGGGCATGGGTGTGTGTGATGTCCTTAGGTTAGTTAGGTTTAAGTAGTTCTAAGTTCTAGGGGACTTATGACCTAAGATGTTGAGTCCCATAGTGCTCAGAGCCATTTGAACCATTTTGAACCGGAACGGTAAACACAAACACTGCGGCGACACTCAGGCGTCTCGCAGGTCATTTCTTCCTGCATACAATAGGTGAAACTCGACCGACGTCAGTCGTCCCGCCAGGCGCTTAAGCCCATTGATGTACGACCCTCTCAGTATTCACGGAAGTGCAGCCTTCAACCGGAAACGTAGTGTGCCGCGTCCTCCAGTGCTTATTCGGCCTGTTACCGCCGTGCAATGACATAAAAGATTAATAAAATCGATGAAAATGAGAGGCGACATGCAAAAGAGGACAGGGAATCTCTCATTATTTTTAAAGATGGTTTCCCTAAAATTTCTTGCTGGATCTGAGCTACAAGTTGAACAAGATTTTGCCGTCAATTGCGTGAGTATCTCATGAGTTTCAGTGACTGAACATGGATGTGGTGTGAGTTGCATGCTAAAGTGTTTTCAGTTGTTCCTGACACCAGAAAAAAAATTTCGTATACGAATTCTACGTGAAACAGCGGAAAAAGTTTCTTTATGCCTTATTTCACTCCGCTACCTCACGAAGCCAAACATGGAAAGGAAGTGAACATTATGTTGGAGTAATATACGACAGAATTTTCTTATAGCTCCTAAAACAATGCTCTCTTGATTGTCCGAGAATTCGGTTAGATTCATGTAGGACTCCAGGCATATTAATATTATAATCCAGCTGAAAATATATCAACCAGAAAGCTACCCTCAATTGACCTGCATGCCAGTTACAGGCAGATTTAATTGCACCCTGTAAGATGACAGTGTACTGCCTTCTTGTGCTTTGGTTCTTGTTAATAGTTCAGATATTCCATTCAGTTTTAATGTTTCACATGCTGCTGTCCTTCATGGGTTTAACATTGTACACTCTGACGATTTGAAAATTAGATCGACTTTATAGGTAGATGATACGTAAATAGCATAAAAATCACGGTCAGATCTCAATTTAGTATTAGATAATTTATTACATGTATTTGAGCAATCTAGAGTTACAGTTAATTTACAGATATCTCTTTTTTGGAGAGACACCACATTAAATTTTTGTGTCTGATTTTGGCTGATTGGATTCTGCCTGAGCCGGCGGGTAAGGCTATGGCACTTAAGGAATTTGCCATGCCTCCCATTAAAAGACAAGTCAGTGCCTTCCTAGGCCTGACACATTTCCGTAAGAGGTTTATCAGTTTTAATATCTTGTCGACGTGTCAATAATGTGTTCTTATGGGCAAGAACGCGCCCTGGAGCAGGCACAAGACGAATTTTTTTATATTAAGGATGTTCTGCTTAATGCTCTGACTTTATTACGACCAGGCTTAAGTCATGGCTATTGTACCGTACCCAAAACGTCGAAGACGGGCCCGAGAGTGGTTTTATTTCAACTCGCGCCACATAAAATAATCTTTTGAAAACCACGTTCTTTTGAGATCAGAGAACCATTATGCAGTTTCCAAACTGAAGGCCTCGTGATAGTATAGATATTTACGAAGTTCCAGAACTTTTTATTTGGGTGAACCACAAAGATATTTACTGACTAATGGGTTCTACAATTTTCGGTGTTAGCGAAATATACGAATGTCGAGTGCGACACTACGTAACAGTTAATGCAGATGTATTTGCTCTTCCATAACCTGTGGTTATTTGTTCTTTACATACTGGTGCTATGCAAGGCTCTCTTTCAAACGAACAGCTCGATGTAGTCTTACGGTCGAGCCCTGTAGGTGTGCTTTCATGCTATGCAGCTAATTTGTTGCAGATATTAACCTGTAGCTGCCATCCTGCGGTAAAATAGTCTATGCACTGGTTAGAATTGCGAATTAATTTCTATTCTAACTTCTATAATTCGTGTAGACGACAGATAATTATGCTGAATAATGTTTGTTCAAGAAATGACATCTCAAATAAACGGGAAGCCCTACAATATTCAGTTACAATACAGACTAAAATACTTTTGCCAAATGTAGTAACGTTACATTGAGAGTGGTAGGAGAATAGTAGCAAAATCCCAAATTAAATTGTCATTAAAGACTCACGACAACAAAGTCAATTTCGTGATCATAATACGAAAGATTCACCAGCTCAGAATAGTTCAAGGTCCCACATGATGATTCACGAACTAACACTCGCAGTACGAAGTACAGTGTTACAACCCCCTCGAGCTCAGGGGTTGTATACTTCAGAACGACCGGGAGGTGTGCTTTTGGAGAGAGGGATGACTCACGCTGAAGCGTGCAGAGAAACACAGGAAGTGTGTCGTTGACTTTATTACATTGAGGATACACACCGGGCCTTCTGCTGAACTCGGCGATGCCACCTCGCAGCGTGCGAATGCCGGAGCGTGCAGCGTCGGCGTCCAGGTCGTAGCGATCCACTCGCGCCACCCAGAAAGCAACCCTCTCGCACCTCGCGCCGGTGTAGCTCCTAGGTCCGATGTGCCCCGCCACACCAATGACGCGTCCGTGCAGCGGAGGTTGGAGGCAGCTTCAGCTGGCCGGTTGACCGCCGATATCTATCACCAAAAGCCCGTCGTGGTTGGCCTGCAACTTAAACATTCGTCATTCACTCTGGTTGTAGACGCAGACAGAATGGCGACTCGACTGCCGACATTGAGCCTCCACGCTCGCTTATTTCTACGTCTCTGACGAAGTTCCTCTGGAGGGGACAAGTGGAATGCTCTCTGATAATTATAATGTCTGCTTTTCTCAGCCCGCTCGGGTCCCTACAATCAGGTCACTAGGCGTTGTTGTAACTGCAACGTGTGGGTTCTTCGCAGCACATCGATTCCCTGTGCTGCAATGATTACTTCACACTTGTATACAGTGCACGCCAGGCCGTGTCTTCTAGGCTGCGAGCGGTGTCGTAAACCCGCCTCGCAGACTCGTTTACAAAATATCAGCATCGCCTGCGCATGTAATCCGATGCGCCAATCGGTCCCTTAAGTACTGCCTTTCAGCCATAGCTGCGCAGTCCGCAAATCCGTGCCTCTACTTCGTGGCGCAACGTACCCCCTCCCTCCCGAAAAGATTCGTTCCGAATCTTTAACACTGTGCTTCCACCAACTACCTTAACTCTAATTTTCACAATAATGACAGTCTCCCCAATTCACCATACAGGACTTCCGCTCAACTCTTACTGCTAGCATGTACCCCTTATCATTCCCTTATATATTAATTAAGTTCTTAAAACTAATTGCTTCCCTGACCAATGCCGGTCAACAATTCCACTGGTAATTGGTGTGCTGTCACGTGCACGGGTTGTGCCCTCTTGCGTCTTACCCAGAAATACAGTATACAAAAGCCTGCTAGAAATACGCTACAACTGGTGGCCGATACTCTCACCACTAATAATTCGTGCTCCTGTTCCTCCCGGAAATGGTACACATGCTGCCACATTCGTTCCTTCGGAAATCCCTCTTGCGGGACCCTATTAATCTGTCCAAGGACTGCAGAAGCTCTGGACTGAGTGTGTCATTTAAATACGTTAAATTTTGAACGGTTAATACCCTCAGAGATACTTCTGGCCAATACAACGTATTCCGCGACAATGTCATAACAGTTGAGCCTGTAAGCGTAGCCGGAAGACGAAAATCCGTCATGACTACCTCACACGTCGTGCCAGTAATGATCGATCCGCTTCCCCAAACCTTTATTTTTTTTAAAATCATACTGGTCTGTCTCCTTCGTAGCAATTCAATCGTACATTTTCCAGCGTGAATACAGAGTATGACCAATGAGTACCCACCCTCCGAAAGTACGTTCGGGCTGGCAGAAGCTCCTTCTCACAGATCGTCCCATTTACTTACCCCAGAAACAAACTCGCTTGACATGTCCGCGTATCAGTCTGTACTTGGCCACAAACTACTCTGTCACCCCTCCCTCTTGCCGAGAATGAACAATCCACAAAAAAAAAAAAATATATAATTAAGAACGACATGAAGAATTAATAACTCCGGAAAAGAACAACAAATACCCCTATTGCAATAAAAATACATACTCTATGATATACTAGATCTAAAAGCAACAAATTACAATTATACAACTTCCTTACGCGACCTTAACCTGCACGGCACATTATCCACCTTACCTTGCTCGCCAATTCCAGTTTCCTTCTTTTTACGCCTTGTAACTTTCACCTCCTTACTGACTGCCGATAAATGTGGTATCCCCTCTACCATTCCTTTAAACGGTATTATGCGACTGACGTGTATAGCAGACATTCTTGTGGGGAACTGTATCTTCACGTTGACTGGTAAGGTCATTTGCACGACCTGGTATGGTACCTGGCATTTCTTAAAAATTTTTTTCGTTTTCCCGTTTGAAGTAGAGATACGTGAATTGTCTCATGCGGTATTGCGGCAATTTACCCATGCGTCTACCTGGTTGTTCCTGGCGTTCTGGTGCCTTCGTATTTGCCTTTTGCTCATTCCTCCAAATTTCCCTAATTCTATTGGCGACATTTGTCACCGATTCACTATCCTTCCTAATTTAAGAATTAAAACACGAATGGGAAATGGCATTTTCCTGCCGTACACCGTCTCAAATGGTGACAAGTCCGTTGCAGTATGAACCTTCGAATTATAAGCACACAGTACATATCCCAATCGTCGTATTCGGGACCCACGTAACAGCATCACACGAAAATCCGGAAAAACCAATACTGAATCTGTAACTAATATTTCTTTCAATTTTTCAAATGCTCCCTGACATTCCTGCGACCAACGGAATTCCGTCCCCTTTTTCAGTAGCCTGTACAAGGGTCCGGCTATTTTGACACAGCCTTTCACGAACCGTCTATAATAATTACAGAGGCCTATGAACGACTGTATTCGCTTTGTTGTTTGTGGTATCGGATAATTTTAGACTACGTCTGTAAGACGAGACTCGGTCTGTACGCCACGCTCACTAATCACGTGCCCCAGATGGTTTACTTGAGTTTGCGCAGAATGGCACTTGTCCACACTTAGCGTTAAACGTTCCGAGCGTAGTCTACTAAAGACATTCTCCAAACGTCTCACATGTTCCGGTAAATCCTTTGAATGTCATCGAGATAGTCTTGAGAAGTTTTTGGCTTTAATCCTCTCGGTACCGCATCTAACAACCACCGAAAAGCTGCCACTGCGTTCTTTAGTCCAGATGGCATGCGTTTGCAATGAAAATGTCCTGCTGAGATGGTAAACAGTTTTCGGCCTATCTTCAGGCGCCACCTACAATTGATGATATGCACTCCTGAGGTCCATAGTTGTAACGAACCGACATTCACCCAGATTATACAAAGTTCCCTTGATGTTTGGAACTGTATAAGCATCCGAAATGGTTCTCGCATTTAGATATCTGCAGTCCCAGCAAAATTTGTGTTCCCATGTCCCGTCCGCCGACGTTTTTTTGGCGCGATGACAATGTTTGCACTCCAGGGGCTATCGCTCGGTTCTATTAGCCCATGCCGTAGTTGTTATTCAATAAATTCTTCTACCAATGGTAGCTGCTGCTTTGCTAAACGGTTTGGCTTCCTGTTAACTGGTGCACTACCCCCTGTCGGTATGCGACGTTGCATCAGCAGGGTTGCTGGTAACCTTCCGTTCGCATGAAATAAATGACTATACCTCAACAACAAGTTCTCAATAGCCATTCCATCAGTGCCCTTCAAACTATCTACTTTCTCTCGTAACATTTCCTTATCGACGGTTTGCTTGTGACTTTCCTCTCGGCTCGACCTATCGAAGTCCTCATCTTCCAAGACTTCCGGAGGGGCTAATACTGCACCCTTTGCCAGAGTCACCTACCTGCCGCTAAGTTATCCACATTAATGGGAATCATCTGCTCCCCATTAACGTTACTCACATGCGCTGAACTCCTGCAGATAAAACAATTCGAACTATCCAACTCTTCATTACTTAAGAGAGGTTCAATCACGTAAAGTGGTGTCCAAAATTAAAGCAACAAACCGCTGTTTCCCTATACTGTGTCTAATTCATGATATAATCCTACAAACTGTCAATAGGTGGTCGTACGATCGTGGTGCACACGGAAGATAGCATTCCAGTCAACGGACGATCACGTCAACGATGACGTCAGGGCACCTGTCAAACTGGGTAGTGTTTGCTGAATGGTCCCGCATCCACAATCGCTGTTAACAGCGTCACAGACAGTGCAGTATGGCGCAGAGAGGACACCTACCTGTGTTTCTGCTGTGGAGGGTCGTAGGAAGAATTGAAGGATAAAATTTACAAACTGATATGGCTTGATGGCTTAATGTGAATCGTTCTGTTGTTTCTAGGAAGTGGCGACTGTTTATAGAGACCGAAACTCTATCTCGAAGACCAGGGCAGAGCCGACCATTTGTAACATCAGAAAGAGAGGACCGTTATTTGGATGTAAGGGAGCAATGTTACTGCCTTAGTACTGCCCGGCAACTGGCATCTGACCTCGCAGCATCCACTGGATGTGTTACATCGCGGCAAACGGTGTACAAAAACCTTCGACAGAGTGGCGTTTATTGTCAGAGAACTGCTGCATGTCTGCCTCTGACGCTTCTTCACAAAAGGGAGTCGTCAATATAGCACATGGACGGTCGAACTGGCGGCCAATATGTTTTTCAAAGATGAGTTCCGACTTGGTCTGGAGAATAATTACCGACAGATTCGCCTCTGGAGGCAACGTGAAACACGATTTCTGGTCCCAAACATTGTGGAAAGAGCCAATATCGTGGAAAAATTCGTAATGGTGTGGGCAGGAATTATGTCAACCACTAACACGCCTCTTCAGGAAACTGTATTGTCGAATCGGCAAGATTTAATTGTTGTCATGTAACGTGACGAGATCTTGGGACCCCATGTGCGATTGTCGCGAGGTACTGTTTATTTATTTATTTACACGCCACGTTCCGTAGGACCAAATTGAAGAACAAATCTCCAAGTTCATGGAACGTGTCACTACATAAAAGTACAACATAAAAGTAATAACAGATAAAAATAAAATATTTATAACCCCAAAAAAAGTCAAACCCTAAGTTTCAGTAAACGCAATCAACAATATAAGATAAGAATCAGCCTTATTTTTCAAGGAACTCCTCAGCAGAATAGAAGGAGTGTCCCATCAAGAAACTCTTCAGTTTCGACTTGAAAGTGCGTGGGGGACTGCCAAGATTTTTGAATTCTTGTGGTGGCTTATTGAAAATGGATGAACACTTTTCTGCACAAGAGTTAAGGAAGCTCGACCCAGATTCAGGTTGGATTTCTGTCGAGTATTAACTGAGTGAAAGCTGCTTATTGTTGGGAATAAGCTGGTATTATTAACAATAAACTACAGCAAAGAACATATATATTGAGAGGCCAATGTCTGACTAGTGAACAGGGGTCGGCAAAAGGTTCGTGAATTTACACCACTTATTGCCCGAACCGTCAGTTTCTGAGCCAAAAATATTCTTTCAGAATGGGAAGAGTTAGCACAAAATATAATACCATACGACATAAGCAAACGGAAATAAGCAAAGTAGACTAATTTTCGTGTCGAACGATCGCTTACTTCAGACGCCATTCGAATAGTAAAAATGGCAGCATTAAGTCTTTGAACAAGACTTTCCTGAACGTGGGCTTTCCACGACAGTTTACTCTCTATCTGGACACATAGAAGTTAGAACTATTCAGTTTCACTAATCATATGCCCATTCTGTGAAATTAAAACGTCGGGTTTTGCTGAATTATGTGTTAGAAACTATAAAAACTGAGCCCTACTGTGATTTAGCGTTACTTTATTTCCTACAAGCCATGAAATATGTCATGAAATGAACTATTTGAAACAGAACCAATGTTGCACACAATATACTTTATTACCAAGCTAGTGTCATCAGCGAACAGAAATATTTTAGCGTTTCCCGTAATACTAGAGGGCATATCATTTACATAAATAAGGAACAGGAGTGGCCCCAACACTGATCCCTGGGACATCCCCTATTTGACCATGCCCCAATCAGACCCCACATCAAAGCCATTCTCAACACTATGAATAGTGACCTTTTTCTGTCTGTTGTTAAAGTAAGACATGAACTTGTAGTGGGCTACTCTCGGTATTCCGTAATGGTCCAATTTCTGGAGCAATATTGTGTGATCAACACGATCAGATGTCTTAGTTAAATCAAAAAATACGACTAGCGTTCTAAACCTTTTGTTTAACCCATACAGTACCTCACAGAGAAAAAAGAATATAGCATTTTCAGTTGTTAAACGATTTCTAAAGCCGAACTGTACATTTGATAACAAATTATGTGATATAAAATGAGCAGTTATCCTTACAGACATAGCCTGTTCAATAACTTTAGCAAACGCTGATGGCATAGTAACAGATCTAAAATAGACTACATTATCCCTTCCTCCCTTTTTATAAAGCGGCTTTACTGATGAGTACTTTAATCGTTCAGGAAAATGACCACTCCTAAAGGAAAAATTACGAGTATGGCTAAGTACAGGGCTAACATTTACATCACAGAACATTAATATTGTGCTAGGCACTCCATCATATCCATGAGAGTCCTTAGTCTTCAGTGATTTAGTTATTGTCTCTATCTCCGGCTTGTCTGTATCACAGAGGTGTGAGTATTTCAGACATCAATCTTGGAAAGGCATTTTCCAAGACAGTTATATGATTCCCTGTAGAAATTAAATTTTTATTTAACTCACCAGCAATGCTCAGAAAATGATTGTTAAATACCATACATAGATCTGATTTATCAGTAACAGAAATTTTTTTACTACGAACTCACTTTATATCGTTGACCCTACACTGCTGATCGGACTGTTCCTTCACAACTGATCATACGGTTTTAATTTTATCCTGTGAATTAGCTATTTTATTTGTGCACCACATACTCTTGGCCTTTCTAACAACATTTTTAAGCACCTTACAATACTGTTTGTAATGGGCAACTGCAGCCTGATTGTGACTACTTCTAACATTTTGATATAACTCCCGCTTTGTTCTAAATGACAGCCTTATCCCACTAGTCAGCCACCCAGGCTGCCTTTTACTGCTAGTACCCCGTTTAGAACGTTCTAATGGAAAGCAGTTCTCACAGAGCATGAGAAATGTGCTAAGGAAAGCATTATATTTGTCATCTATGTTATTGACACTATAAACATTCTACCACTCTTGTTTATTGACGAGTTTTAAAAATCTCTCTATTTCCGTTGCATTAACTTTCCTACATAGTTTGTAATTATATGTGACATTTGTTTGAGTACAAAATCCTTTAGTGTTAAAATTTGTGCGTCATGGTCTGAAAGACCATTCACCCTTTTAGTAACACAATGCCCATCAAGTAATGAAGAGTGAATAAAAATACTGTATATGCCTGTGCTCCTGCTCCCCTGCACCATAGTTGGGAAAAACACAGTCTGCATCAGATCATATGAATTTAGGAGATATTCCAACATCTTTTTTCTTATCTCTAATACCTCTCATATTTTGATGAAATATGCTTATTCATTCTCTATTTGGAAACATGACGTCCTCTGAAGGTGATTCCTTTGTTAGAATGTCTTCCGTTCAGCAGGTATACGTATCAGCTGACTTCAATCTAAAAAAGGCGCAGCTGTGACACTAACTACTACAGGAATTTTTCCATGAGTGATCCTACCACCCCCAACTACACTGTAAGCTTTGCCATCCTCCCATTCCCATACCTATTGACGTGCAGGCAATGCCCAGTGGAACTCGATCTACTGATAGACTCAACAAGTCTGTTGGACCAGACTTCGTACTGATGGCATGGGTAGCTGATGTTCCCTTGCAAATGGAAGCTATTGCACAGATGGTGTGGCCAGCTTGCTGAATCCCATAGAGCATGTCTGGGTTGCACTAAAGAGACTGGCCGCATCACGTTAGCATTCACCGAACACTCTCCAAGACTTGTGAGCATCTCTGCAGGAAGGATGGGCATTATTGCCTCAACATGAGGTTGACCACATTATTCACAGAGCACCACGTCGTTGTCAGGCCTGAATTGCTGCGAGAGTGATCACAACCTCCTGCTGAGCACATTAACCAGTGGTCGGAATGTGTGTGGAAATCCGCTAAGTTGGAAAAAACAAAGAATTTTTTTTGTCTATCGTTATGCATGTTGTAGTTCTTTACGTTCTATACTCTTTACCTTGTTTCTACTTTACTATCACGTGTTTATAATGTTTTGTGGCAAAATACAGTCAACCCGGAAAAATTACCGCTTGTTGCTTTAATTTCGGACACCGGTGTATAATGTTTCCCTCGGCAAATCTTTATCCACTAAAACCCAAACTACCTTTCCTGTAGCTGCTGGTATTTTATCCTGCTGATCGATCTTTGCTGAAAACGTACTCAGTTTATTTGGTCTCATCCCCACGATAGGTGAACTATTAGCCGTGTTCTCAGTTGCAACTCTTTCCCCCAGCTGAAACAAAGTCCCACTGCTTTCCACTGTGCGTTGCAAACGATCAGTCACAGCGCGATGTTTGTCGAGAAAATCTGGCCCGTGGATCTTTTAACAGCCTTCGGCTACACATAGCAACACCTCCATGCGTTCGCTGAACTTAGTTTTCCGGACTTCAAACTCCAGTACTGTCATACCCAATGACTGTACCCTATTACCGCCAACCCCAAGTAACCTATACAGTGGCTGCCCCAGTCTCCTCTTTCCGAAGGGGTCCAGACTGATAACGGACACATTCGCACCTGTGTCAACCAAAAATCTCTGTTTCCTGTAACCCACTAAGCGCATCAAACTACATTCCGTCTATTCACTAACTTGTGCCGGGTTCCGACGGCGAAGCAGTCCCGTTTGTGTGTAACGACTGCATCTCTTGTCTGTGCTTTCCACTCTTCCTACCTGTACCACGAAATGCCGGGTGGCCCACTATGCCACAAGCATATCACTCTGGTCGCTTACACTGCTTCCTTACATGCCCCTCCCGACCTTATCTATATTACTTGACTACAGAGGCTAATACGCGAAGCTCTACTCTCTACGTTGTAGCGATATCCACCTCCTTTGCAAGCGTTGCGATCCTAAGGGCTGACTTTGTGCCCTCTGGGTTCTCCATCTGTACCATCCGTGATATTTCAGCGGGTATACCACGCAAAAAACTCCTGCAACAGTACCCTATTAGATTCTGAATTCTGTGTCTGTACGTACATATTCGTGTTTAGCTTAGGGATTCTGTCCGAGAATGCTTCCACAGAATCGCTGCACTGCATCGAAAACGTACTTAATGAAATTTCCTGGCAGATTAAAGCTGTGTGTCCGACCGAGACTCGAACTCGGGACCTTTGCGTTTCGCGGGCAAGTGCTCTACCATCTGAGCTACCGAAGCACGACTCACACCCGGTACTCACAGCTTTACTACTGCCAGTATGTCGACTCCTACCTTCCAAACTTCACAGAAGCTCTCCTGCGAACCTGGCAGAACTAGCACTCCTGAAAGAAAGGATACTGTGGAGACATGGCTTAGGCACAGCCTGGAGGATGTTTCCAGAATGAGATTTTCACTCTGCAGCGGAGTGTGCGCTTTGAGGACCGGGCGTCAATCGTGCTTCGGTAGCTCAGATGGTAGAACACTTGCCCGCGAAAGGCAAAGGTCCCGAGTTCGAGTCTAGGTCCGGCACACAGCTTTAATCTGCCAGGAAGTTTCATATCAGCACACACTCCGCTGCAGAGTAAAAATCTCATTCTGGAAACATCCCCCAGGCTGTGGCTATGCCATGTCTCCACAGTATCCTTTCTTTCAGGAGTGCTAGTTCTGCCAGGTTCGCAGGAGAGCTTCTGTAAAATTTGGAAGGTAGGAGACGAGATACTGGCAGAAGTAATGCTGTGAGGATCGGGCGTGAGTCGTGCTTCGGTAGCTCAGATGGTAGAGCACTTGCCCGCGAAAGGCAAAGGTCCGAGTTCGAGTCTCGGTCGGGCACACAGTTTTAATCTGCCAGGAAGTTTCATATCAGCGCACACTCCGCTGCAGAGTGAAAAATGGTTCAAATGGCTCTGAGCACTATGGGACTTAACATCTGTGGTCATCAGTCCCATAGAACTTAGAACTACTTAAACCTAACTAACCTAAGGACATCACACACATCCATTCCCCAGGCAGGATTCGAACCTGCGACCGTAGCGGTCACACGGTTCCAGACTGAAGCGCCTAGAACCGCAAGGCCACACCGGCCGGCGCTGCAGAGTGAAAATCTCATTCTGGGAACGTACTTAATTCCTTACAAAGAAATCGCGCACTGTTCTGCTTTTGGTACCGCTGACACAATCCCGCGGCCCATTCCTAAAACGTACAGGGAGACAGTCATTGAACTATATGAAATGCAATCGTCATGACTTCTGAACGTTTGACGTTCAAAGCCTACGGTTGGCCGCGGGGCACGATGGGAATTAGTATGCGCATGCATGGTTTCGTTTAGCGACGGCGCCAATTTTCATTTCGATTGGTTCTTCAATAAGAAAAATTGGTGCATTTTGGGGATTGAGAATCAGTATTTCATAGTCCAGAAGTCTCTTCACCCGCAACGGGTGACTGTGCGGTGTGCAATGTCCAGTTACGGAATAATCGGTGCGATATTCCACGATGGCACGGTGACTACCGAAAGGTATGTGAAGGTTGTGGATGATGATTTCATCCCTTTAACCAAAGTGACCCTGGTTTCGACAAGATGTGGTTCATGGAAGAGGGAGCTCGACCCTATCGAAGCAGGAGAGTGTTCGATGTCCTCGAGGGGCACCTTGGGGACCACATTATGCCTCTGTAGTACCCAAAGGCAGTGGTTTCGTTTGGCTGCAATATTCTCCTGATATAAACACATGCGACTCCTTTTTGTGGGGCTATATTAAAGACAAGGTGTACAGCAATAACCCCAAAACCATTGATGAACTGAAAGCATTCATTCAGAGCCTTCTACTGAAATCGGCGATGGCGCCGCGCAGCATGGGTGAGTCAGAGTGAATGCCGGAATTTGCAGAGTCGGCGCCCGGTTGCCCAGCCTCGCGGACGTTGCGATCTACTCGCGCCACGGCTAAGTGGCCCCCGCGTGCGTTAAAACTGTGCCCGTGGCCCAGGACACGGCTGACCGATCCCTCAAATGCGACTCGTGGTCCCCATGTAGAGTGCCGAAGGGAAGCAGCAGACCGCCGTCGTTATAGTGAGCCGTAGCAGCTCCGGCTGTCCGCCCAAGGGAGCTCGTCGGTGCCCGCAGACAGCTCTGCACCAGGGAGGTCGCGAGTTTGCGCCTCGGCCCAGCCCCTGCGGACGGCAGCTCGCAGTCCGCCGGACTATGTCACCCAGAAAGCGGAGGCTAGCAGCCCTTTCACTCATCTCGCCGGTGTAGCTTCTAGGTGTGATCCGCCCCGCCACAAAATGGTTCAAATGGCTCTAAGCACTATGGGACTTAACAGCGGAGGTCATCAGTCCCCTAAACTTAGAACTACTTAAACCTAACTAACCTAAGTACATCGGCCGGCTGAAGTGGCCGTGCGGTTAAAGGCGCTGCAGTCTGGAACCGCAAGACCGCTACGGTCGCAGGTTCGAATCCTGCCTCGGGCATGGATGTTTGTGATGTCCTTAGGTTAGTTAGTTTTAACTAGTTCAAAGTTCTAGGGGACTAATATCCTCAGCAGTTGAGTCCCATAGGGCTCAGAGCCATTTGAACCTAAGTGCATCACACACATCCATGCTCAGGCAGGATTCGAACCTGTGACCGTAACAGCCACGTGGTTCCGGACTGAAGCATCTAGAACCACTCGGCTACCAAGGCCGGAGCCCGGCCACCCATCACCAAAAGGTCGTCGTGGTTAGCCTGCAGCTTGAACAGTCATCATTCTCTCTGGTTCTAGACGCAGACAGAATGGTGACACGACTACCCGCCTTACGTCTCTGGGCTCGCTTATTTATACGTCTTTTCCCTACGTCTCTGACGAATTTCCTCTGGAAGAAAAATGTGAAGTCCCCTGAAAAGTAAGAGTATTGTAGCCGCCGTTCACAACCCAGAATGAATCACCTAGCCGACTGAATCACGCCCATTGCCATAGGCAGGTCTGCCTTCTTGCAGCGCACGACACAATGTGCCCAGAATCGCTCATTTGAGCTCTTCACTCGAGAAACGTTATTCTCCACTTGACTCCAGCAGCGTTCCGCCCCCGCCCAACTCCCATTGGCCGAAGGCCAGAGCCATCAAAAATACGTCATTCTCAAGCTCTGCAGACATCATTTGACTCATGTTGACCACTTTCCAGACTAAACTAACATATTACAACAATATTTCACTAAAGATTTGTCATGAAAATTCGGTTACATTCAGATCATTTACAATAAATATAAGTAAAAGTTGATTCATAAATAAATCATCCAATGTTCTTGGGCATGTGAGCTCATGATAAATGACAACATATTCCCGTTAAATATTATTTAAATAATTATTTATGCCTTTTTGAGAGAAGCCTCTTTTGGTTTACTTTTCAACTGTGGTGTCCGTTATAACATGCTGCTGACCACTTTTAAATTAGCACAATTTCTTAATAGTACTTGGAATCAACATTTAAATAAAGTAACTGGCAAAATAGTAAACTATTCATTAAATAAAACGCAAGTATGAGAATATGAGGTATTGACGCTGTATTGATTAGCTGTATAAATGTGGAGAATACGGTGTTCTGAGAAATATTTGCATAATGAAAAGATATAAAAGACGTCGTAAATCAATAAATGAAATAGATACACGTACGTAGCTTTCAGGGATGACAGAAATACTGGAATGTTGTCATCTGAGATATCATTTGTTAAAATCGCATGAAGAGATTAATAGTTGTAAATTCAGAGCTTCATTGTGAAAATGTTTATTCATTGTGAAATATTAACTTCTGTAGTTTTAGAGATACTGTAATATTGTAATGTTACTTGATGTGTCTCATTTTTGTGAGATCGCAGATGTAATCAGTTTCGCTTTAGGGTGTAAATGTGATTTATTGTCGAAGTTCAGAGAGCCGCAACTTAGCCACCTTCCAGTTTGTCTGAAAGGCCACCATTGCTAAGAGCACAGCCAACTGATCGATGTGGCGTCCAAAATTCCATGTACCGAGATTTATCCACATCCGGTCCTTTTCTGCTAGCCTTTGTACCTGGACTCGCGCGTATCGGTCACCTAGCCGGGCGGAACTGCCGCTGCGCGCCCTGAGACGTGGGCCCGTTAGCGTTCAAACGTACACTCTTTGACATGAAACTCGACCGGCGGCCGGCCGCTTCAGAGGCTAAGTCCGCGCCGATCGCGACATGGGACAAAAAAACTGGCCAACTCGCTAATTCTCTAAGTCCGGTTATCTGCACAATCTGGCAACACTGTAGACTGCGGCACTTCCTGGAGGAAAACTTGTCCCAAGATAGAGAGACTCTAGGCTGATTACGCCTGTGGTCTAGCGGTAGCGTGCGTTGTTTCTGTTCCTAATGTCAGTGGAACGAGAGCAGCTGGCATAAAATATTTTTATAGCCTCTTCTGTCTGAATGCTGAAGACGTGAATGTAATGGTAGCGCAGATTCAATCTATTTCGCTTTGTGACACACCGATATCAAAATTTTATCTAGTAACGATTTTGCGGCAGATTTCCTGCGGACTGTCCTCCTCTGGACGCCGTATGCGGCAAAGCTCCGGGATCCATTTGCTGGCTACTGGCAGCGGCCGTGGCGACAGCAGCGGCGCTGCACTCCCCCGTTCTTTATCGAAAGCGCCTGCTACCGCTCATCGCTTTTGATGATTTAAAACGCTTTATTATTAAATGTTGCTCCACAGAAAATTTCTACAATTTCCATTCACGCTCAAAAGCAACGGAGACAGACGCCCTGATTAGTAGGCGGGTAATCGACAAGAGCTGAGTATGGCCCGAAATTAATTTTATAGACTGGGACGAAATTAAACCACCTCACTACATTCGATGAATTTATAAATGCTTCATACCTCGTTTCTTTTCCTTTCAAACTTAATTATTTGTGCAACTTTTGGTCAATGTTTGGATGTTTTCGTCAAGCCAGAGTGAGCGTCTGTGGTGTAAAGTGTATTACAGTTCTTGTTTCATTCCTTATGGTAAGTCTATGCGGTAAACTGTGTGAATACCTTGCAATGCATGCTCTGTAGCAGTGCAGGCACACTGCACATGTGGAGTTCCATGTATGGGTTCATGAAGTATTTATTGTTGATCGGAAGTGATAGTTAAGGTCATCAGATTTAAACCAGAAAAATTTGTCGTTTTGAAGGTTTCAGAGAACGGAAAGGAATTGCTAACGCCGGTGTTAGAAAACGTCTACAGTTAAATGCTATTGCAAAAATTTAGAAGATGGGAACTATATTAATGAACATGTGCACTTCATAAACAACCTTCCGTCAAGTTAGACCTATATGACGAACAAAGCTCAAATTTATATCGTTGATAGTCGGTTTGAATCTTTTCAGGACCTATTTTACAGTGAAGCACCTTGGAATTTGCAAAGCAGAAATCCATGATATTAACTTAATTTACTAAGTCGAAATCGGACGAAGATTGATGTTTAAAGGCATTCTTCAGATTTCGCATAAGAAATTTTTACTAGCAGTTTGCAACTCCATTAATTAAAATGGAAAATAAAAGGTTGTAGTCAGCGGCTTCTACCGTGATTCGAACATATAGTATAAGCACCGCAACGCACAAGGGAACCTCTGAGCTAACGACACAGTGGCGGCCAGAGGCGGACTATAGTCACTGCGATGTTGCCTGAGCCTCAAAACGCAACCTTAAACACACAAACAGAGGAGGTGGAGATTACTGTTTAACGTCCCGTCGACAACGATGTAATTAGAGACGGAGCACAAGCTCGGATTAGGGAAGGATGGGGAAGGAAATCGGCCGTGCCCTTCCTAAGGAACCATCCCGGCATTTGCTGAAGCGATTTAGGGAAATCATTGAAAACCTAAATCAGGATGGCCGGGCGCGGGATTGCACCGTCGTCCACCCGAATGCACACACAAACAGGTGTTACTTATGTGAAGAACGCCGTTCTTGGAGTCCAGATATTAAATATACTTTCTAATTGTGTCATCTTGCAGTGGATTATATCGTACGAGTCTTCGATGTGGGAAACGAATGTCAAGTGAATTTAGCGAGGTAACGCCGACCTACACCCGGAAGTAAATGCACTATCAGAGTGTTGACAAATACTTGCTACGACGCTGCCATTTCTCGGCTCTCTGACGAGGCAGCTCTTCAGCGAAATGCTTGCCGTGATTCTCCGATACGGTTCTTCAGAGTGGAGACGCGCGCGCACGTTTGGTTTTTATGCGGCGTTCTCCCCTGATGGTTTCTGACGTCGCCTTGTGGGCTATGTATACATATGAGACATTCAATTATCATTAATCCAGAATGATACAAGTTTCAGCTTCCGGCGTGGAAGAAGGCTGTTGACGCCGACATTATATCATTTCAACGTAGGGAAAGCAAAACGGATCATTCAATGTTTCTCATTCAACATAAAGCATGTGAGATAAATTTCCGTAACGTTCATAATCATATAAAAATACAAACGAAGTAAAAATACACGGGAAGCTTATTCGAATTGAATATGATGTAAGATACCAAACGCTTTGCACCTCGATGTCGAATTTGTCCACTTGCACATAGAATGTCATGATTACCACGAGAATGAAGAAATATGTTGGTAAGGATGGAAGCAAGAAGAGACGCAGTCAACAAATATTCTATTCCTCATGGCATTCATTTCATTTGACACGTAAGAAGAGGTAAAGCGGGAATTTACTTTCGTTAACACGAAAGATATGCCGCACATATTGATAACGAGGAAGTCTGCGTCTTCATACGTTTCCTCCTTGAAATCTGTATGCTCTATTATATACTAAGTAGCCCGATCATTGTTTCAGTAATGTTACCCTCTTGTTTGACCCCGTAACGATGAACAGATTCCAAATGCATGTCTCTGCGTGAAAGTAGCTGTTCGAACCCTTCCTGGGTTGTTTTTTTGTGTTTTATTGCTTGGAATTCCTGAAGCAGACCACTGTGCCTTCCCCCCTCGTGGGTTAGGTCTCAAAACTAAACCGCTTTGTATCCAATGGCATAATTTATTCATACAGCATCAGCATAAGACTCTTGCGAGTGAGAGAATGACAATAACAATCGTAACAAGAACAAGCAAATAATGAATGATGTTTATTCCAACGCAGAACGAGAATGGCTTTAAATATAAAAATCTATATCTGTATCCATATCTATTGATCTTTGAGTTGGCACAATGCAAATATATTCTTAGCATTTAGTTACTGAATTTAGTTCTGGATGTTTGCAGAGAAAAGGAAAAGTCGGTACTTCTCGCTAGTGTAATATAATGTGAACCAGCAACTATCCTTTCCTTAGAACACGACTCAAGCAGGTCCTCAAGTAGGCACTGCTGCATTCTGTTCCCTGACATTGCTCTGATGACGGTTAATGCAGATAGTTCCGATTATGAAATACAAAACGTATTGCAGGTTAGTTCCTAGGATAGTAACATTAAATTTGCGTTGTAGACGGCACATGAACGTGACGACTATCCATATTACTCATCAATATAAAAAGACAATATTTTGGGAATTTAGCAGGATTACTCAAAATGAATTCTGAAATTGGGTGACTGACCGCACAGGTGCTAAACGTCGTCAAGAGTATACGATGTCCTAATCGCATTAGGAATATGAAGATCGTCTTCGACAGCTCGCAACTTTCACATTGCTATCTCCACCCTACTCCAGACAGCTCTCGGTGGAGTTGCACTACGTTGCCGATGTTATGGAAGGCCTTCAAACCGACAACAGACCACATATTGAAAAATACAAGCGAATTCTCTTGCAGCGTAAGCTTATTGTAACTAATCTAAAAATTATTGGAGAGGAACATTGTCCTATTCAAAAAAAGTAAAATGTTACACACTGTTGACGTCAAACGGACATTATCTATGTCCTGTCTTGTGTCCTACTCATCTATAATATCAAGTGTACTATGAAAATGATTATATATAATGGATTATAAGGTAATGCATTGATACCAGATGGTGGGGGCCGGCCGATGTGGCCGTGCGGTTCTAGGCGCTTCAGTCTGGAACCGCGTGACCGCTACGGTCGCAGGTTCGAATCCTGCCTCGGGCATGAATGTGTGTGATGTCCTTAGGTTAGTTAGGTTTAAGTAGTTCTAAGTTCTAGGGGACTGATGACCTTAGAAGTTAAGTCCCATAGTGCTCAGAGCCATTTGAACCGTTTGCACTATTTAACACAAAATGACATTAAAAATTTAAGTTATTCACGAGCAGCTAGTTGAGAATATGTATGAACATTAAATGACACGACGAACCGTCTTGTTCTGCATATGGATTCAAACCCAGCTCATGCAGACTAAGCAAAGATTTCGTGACTGACGGAAACTAACAGTCATTCCTGATTAGGCATACAGAGAGTGATATATCTCGATTTTAGACAGTATCAGTTAGCAAATATCAAGAGTATAACGCAAACATTTTTAACAGACGCGAATTCCTACCCAGCATCTATTGTCCCTGTTAACGAACTACGAGAGATGTTAAATATTGCTTCTTCACAAGTAACTTACTTGAAATGCCGTGAGGTAAAGCTGTGTGTTGGACACGGATTCGAACCCGGAACCTAATCGGATTGCTATCGAAACACAGTCAAATGTGACATATCGGAATTTCGCGGCAGTAACTAGATGTTTTAACTGAAATGACGAGACGAAACATTAATTTTTTCCTTCCCAGGACTCCAACCCGGCACCTATCGCTGTTATATTCTAGAGAAAACTAACGTTAAATATGGGTTTCTTGCACCAGCAGTGACATGTGAGCATGTTTGAACTGAAATAATATGACGAAGAGTTCAGCGCTCACTGGGAATAGAGCCCCACACATATCGTTGTTGACTACACACAAAGAGACGTCAGCTACCGAATTTTTCTCCACCAGCTGCTCAGAATAGCATCTTGAACTTACAGTCATCTCGCAAATAGTTCTGTGTCTCACTGGGAGTTAAAAACGTCGGATATCGTTAGTGTTGACAGCGAATGAAAATACATTAAAAATCAAAATTATTATCCACCAGCAGATAGGTGTTCTCATGCTAGAGCTTGATAATACATAATTAAATCTTTAGTGCCGGGCCAGGATTCGATCCCATTCACGCATAATATGTGAAGGTGTTGAGGAATCTGCAGTTTTGAACAAACAACAAATTGTAGCCGAGCTGTATTGCCACGAAGGGATCAAATTCCGCGTTAAGGGCGGTCTGAGTTGCATTCCCAGTTCAGAACCAATTTTATCGACATACAGAAGCTCAAATAAAAGATGGAATAAGTGTCCTGTGACCATACATAGCGTTTGTGTCGTCACTTGAAATAAATAACTAGTATAAGAAAGGTTACTGGTGATAGAGTTTCTACATGTCGCCACTCCAGACTTTATTGTGGTTCAACCTACCGTCTACTTGGTAAAGAAGGAATATCATCTTTAATGTGAATTTTCAGACAACGCAGCCATTATATCTCCTTCACTTGGTGTAGCCAGGAGAGAATGGAATCTGTCTCTCCCTATCTAAAATCATTGACAGAAGTGGGAATCGAACCCAGACCATAGGTATAACAACCTACCATCCGTCCAACAGACCACGAAATCCTCTTCGCTGCGAGTCATTTTTCTATCGTAGCGCAGTTGCGCCACACTGGATGAGAATTCTGACACACAGGCTCCCTGTAGTAATTTGCAGCATGTTCAGTAAATTCATTTACTTGGTTGAACGAATCACCATGAACTAGCTGCCTCGGCTACCCAATGCATACATTCGACTATTTTGTAATCACAGAAATAAAATCACGTTACTGCCACCTACACACAACTGCCAACATTGTAGGATGCAGAAGTTTAAATAGGAAGTGTTCCTTTCCACTTGAGCTATTCTATTGCGCTATCTGTTACTAGAAAACGTCGTTCAGTCCAAAAGAAAAGCTGTAACTGTTTGTCTCTCAGAAGTCAAGACCTGGCCATATGCATAATCTCACAGTGCTGTGGAATCCAAAAGTTCTGGAGGAATAGTTGCCGAGCTCTGGAGCTGTTGTAGCTACGTGTCAGCTTGTAGCATAGATAAGATGTCGCGAGTTCGAATACATTCAGTGCTACATTTTTTAAAACGCAATTCTGCTCTCTGCTGAAGTTATCAATCTAATGAAACTTTGAACATAATTCCCTTCACATCTCAACCCAAAGTAGTCGCATGTGGAAAAAGGGCTAACTACTGTGACATTTTGTTCTATTCAGGTTTAATAGACAGCAGGCAGCAGATGCATCTCGAAGATGTGCAGGGAGAGCGCATCGTGCCATATGTCAGAAAAGTATTTTCTACATTAGCCGTCGTGTGGTAGTGATATTTTATTCTTCTTAAAACTTTGATTGACAGCTTTAACTCAGAACAAATTTTCTACATGCATGTAATCAATAAACTGCATGTGCATTGTCAGACTGTCATAGGTAACATCAGAGAATTCGCATATATCGTTGATGATTAATTTCTCTCTCATGTTTACTATTGTTTTAACAACACTAAAGGAAACCTTACGAAAATTGTGCACTGTATTATAAGAAATGAAATAAAACTAACCATGATAACCTTACGACGAAAGTATCTGTACACAAGCATGCCTCTATCGACACAAATTAGTAAAATACTACTCACTTAGATTTTGATTGGGTCTGTGTTTAATTGGTATGCTGTGTCATACTCAAGAGGTATGCAAATGTGGCATTTCATAAATATAGTTACGTATTCCTAGAAACCCAAAATTCGCTTGTCAGCAGCGGAAAGAGGCGTTACCTGTTGTGCAGCATTGTAAGTTTTTCAACATTGCACTATGAGCTGAAAGCATTTTCTTGCGATTTCCTTATTGATGTTTGATCTGACTGCTTGTAGCTCTTTCACAGAAGGGATAAAAACGTTTTCGTCAGTGAGACTGGAACTGCAAACCGTAACAGACGCTGTTTCACGGGTCAGCACGTTACCACAGAGCTGGCGAGGAGGTATGGGTCTCAGGTTCCTATTACGACGGCAATAGTAACTAGAACTCGTAAACCGCTATTTAAAGGTCGAGATTAGTTGCGATTTCCACCTGCAACGACTTTCCTGGGCTGAAAACCGTAAATTTTCAATCTTTTGTAACCCTTCAAGCTATAATAACTCAGATTATTCAATGGAAATGACAGGTAAAATCAAGTGAACTTTGAGGCTTAATTCCGTGCACACCAGGAAGTAACTCGTCGATCACAGAGTTGCCAAACATACGTTGCCTTGTTGCCAAATCTCAGTTACAGTACCAGCAGGAAGAAGACGAACTGGGAAGTGACCATAGCTGGTGTCTCCAAGTCGCGGCTGCTACGGCCTGGAATACGTAATGCGTCTGATTCGCTTTCTGTAACTAGGTTTAGGGACTGGAGCGTAGTTACTAATAATATTCAGAACTGACTGCAAACTGAGCATCGTAAATCAGTAACTCTCATTGTTGTTTTTATATTTCTTTCGTAAGTGCACTCAAAACTAAGAAAGTCATTCACAGGCGTTTTCGTGCCTCGCCGATAGTCGAGCACAACAGACAAATAAAAATAAAAAAGAATGTGTGTGTGTGTGTGTGTGTGTGTGTGTGTGTGTGTGTGTGTGAGAGAGAGAGAGAGAGAGAGAGAGAGAGAAATAAAAAGCAATGAGAGAGAGTGTAAAAAATTGTTGTAAAGAAATTGAATCATGGTATTTAAAGAAATCTTTCATTAAAATGACACGTTCCACATCATTACGAAATGTCGTATTCATGATCTATGGAACAAGAGTTAATCTAATGTAATCTAATCTAATCTAATCACATCATATTGATGATTAGCCATGAAGAGTCATGAATTACCGAAAGTTTTGCCAATACCAGTAACCAAATCTAAACTTGAAAATAAAAGACGACAATTTTTGTAATAAACCGTGACTCCTATCAAGACCCTTTCATCCCTGTTATCTAACCACGAAAGATGTCTGATATACCTCCATTCTGAAGTAACAAAGTGTGCATGCATTTAAAGATGAAGTGCATGATGTGAAGTTCTGTGACGGAGATACGAACCCAACACGTAATCCGATTGTTAACTAAGAAAAATCAAATGTTACGTATCGGTTTTCTTACGAGCCGCTAGGTGTCTGAATCTAAGCGACAATCGAACTGCACACCTACCGTGCATCCACGAATATAGCTTAAGTATCAGTTGCTTACTCATGAACAGTAAGATGTGTGCGTGTTTGACCAGAAATAACGACACCTGTTGCGATTGTTGGCAACACATGAACAGATATTGAAATTGCGCGTTAATTTTCACTAGCAGGTGGGTGTGCACTTGATAAAGCTAGAAATGAAATTATGAATATTTTTGTACTGGATCAGGTTTCAGACCCACATACTTACCTTTGGAGGAGACCTAGAGAAGATTGCAGTCTTGGGAAAAGGAACGAAATGACTGAACTATACTGTTCCGAGAGATTCAGATCCTCGAAAGAGGAGATACGAATTCGAATCACAATCCAGCACCAAATTTTTAAACGTCTCTAGTTCAATCAAGTACAAGTAAAATAAGAGCCCTGTCCCTTTAAATGGCTATCGGTTCATCAAATAAACTAAAATTTTCTAATGTAAGTAAGCTTACTGGCGACTGTATTTCTTTTTACCATGACTTCCGCTGTGTTATTTTGCAACGTAAACCGGCTCTGCCCAGTTGGTAATGAAGGAACGTGATGTTTAATGCGGATTCTGGATTATAACGTCTTTCTCTTGAGGTTACCAGAGGTAAAATAAATCTGTTTGTGCCTCTTAAAAGTAAATGCCTGAACCCGCGCATTGCACCTGTGATAGCTCGTTCCACCAGACCATTGTGGCCACATTACCCAGCCCCAGGAGTGTGCTGTAACGGATGATGTGCTTAGCTTACAAAATTAGTCACGGTGGAAAAAATGCGAGTCTATTAAATGGTCAAGTAGAAGCAAGCTTCTGACGCAGAGATTATGCTGTTCTCATGTCAGCAGGATGTAAAGACTCTTCTAGGCATCATAGGCTGGATGTGAAGCCATTTTGATTTTTCACAAATTCAGCAAATTTCTTAGTTCGAGAAAATCCACTGTGAAGTGTGAAGTTGCCGGATAATTCGATTATTACTGTTATTATTAATATCATTTTATTCATACTGCTGCTGTAACACAAGTGCTTGATCATCATTTAGTGCCTGTTGGTCACTATAGAAGTAGTTTCCCAAGAACAGGTTCTTTCCCTGTCTACGGAATCCTTTTCATGTTAATATCAAACACCAGCAATTACTCGTAGATTACATTAAAACTAAAGTAATTGACGAAGACGTTACTTGGTAACAAAAACGCACTGCCTTTCTTCATTTACTTTCGCCTAGAAATGGCTATCGAGTACTGACAAACCAAAAGGCAAGAGATCTTACTGCCTTCCGATATATGTTGCTGTTAGTTCTTCCACATGATTTGGTCGACATGACCTGTTTCAAGTAGTGTATGACAGACAGTGTTTTAGAAAAATCTATTGTTTCCCTTGGCAATAAACAGAAGTATTTTCATTCTAAGGTGTCCAAGTACAAAATTTTCGCAATATTAGTGCAAATTTAATATTCGCTTCTATAATGTATAAAAGTATTTCACAGTCGCAAAACTTGCATCCGAACCGTTGACCTTACACTTAGTCGCTGACCATAAATTCTAGCTCAGAGTGACACCAGTTTAAATAACCTAATGTAGCGAAGACTGTTTGCCAGTGCTCTTTCTCACCGGAAAATACGCAATTGACTCATTTGGCTCCATAAGTACACTGTAACAGTAATTTCTGTGTGAAATTTGTCAGTAAGCTTTCGCCTTCCAACCGGCAAAATACGGAAGAGTACGGCCGGTAAGCAATTCACAAACCACAATTTAGTGCCGATAAGACGATTTCTTTAAACATTGTCGAAGCTGAGGGTATTTAGTTTCTGCTTAAATCGTCTTAAGCAGCAACGTTCACAGATATCTCAAATAGGAAAAAGCTGAATATCCAGGTACGAAGGTTGTAAAACAAACTTCCCACAGTTTGTGTCAGGTTGATCTTTTCGTCTGATAACACTGCTTAAGTATTTTGTCTAAGAGGTATCAAGTAGTATCCCTGTAGCTGTGGGAATCATTGGTTGAAAACGAGTTTAAACCCATTGGGTACATTGCTGCTATATTTTCAAAATTATTATCAACCTAAGTCTGAGTTCATCCACAAACTGAGGCGTATTTATAATATTGAAGCTAGACTGTGTATCCTTGTCTTTCTTGAGTGGTCATTGGAAGGCGTTTACACACACGTATACAATACTATGAATACTTCGAACGCTATGGTTAACGTTGCTCTCATAAACTAATTTTTTTTAAGTCTTCTGGGTCTTAAGCGTGCAATATGTGTTGTAGATACAGTCTCAGACCAACAAATTGACCGCCGAGTCGTTCACGTAAGGTGGACAATACAGTCATGCTCCTCTCAGAATTCTATGTCTGGCAAATTGCTCGATCTAGCAACATGTAGACTGCGGCACTTCCCAGAGGAAGTCTTGACTCCAGTCTTAGTACATTACTCTTGACTACGACCGTAGTCTTGAGGTTAAACGCGAGACCAGCTAATACGATATTGTAGATTCGCTTGAATTACACTCATAGCTTCAGCATCGAGAGGAAAGGGGCGATAAAAATGTTGTCGATATGTGCATTCGGCCGCCAGACGTCATATTAGCTGGTCTCGCGTTTTACCTCAAGACTACAATCGTGTTCCATCAGCAGTATGAATAAAATGATATTAATAATAACAGTAATAATCGAATTATCCGGCAACTTCACACTTCACAGTGGATTTTCTCGAACTAAGAAATTTGCTGAATTTGTGAAAAATCAAAATGGCTTCACATCCAGCCTATGATGCCTAGAAGAGTCTTTACATCCTGCTGACATGAGAACAGCATAATCTCTGCGTCAGAAGCTTGCTTCTACTTGACCATTTAATAGACTCGCATTTTTTCCACCGTGACTAATTTTGTAAGCTAAGCACATCATCCGTTACAGCACACTCCTGGGGCTGGGTAATGTGGCCACAATGGTCTGGTGGAACGAGCTATCACAGGTGCAATGCGCGGGTTCAGGCATTTACTTTTAAGAGGCACAAACAGATTTATTTTACCTCTGGTAACCTCAAGAGAAAGACGTTATAATCCAGAATCCGCATTAAACATCACGTTCCTTCATTACCAACTGGGCAGAGCCGGTTTACGTTGGAAAATGACACAGCGGAAGTCATGGTAAAAAGAAATACAGTCGCCAGTAAGCTTACTTACATTAGAAAATTTTAGTTTATTTGATGAACCGATAGCCATTTAAAGGGACAGGGCTCTTATTTTACTTGTACTTGATTGAACTAGAGACGTTTAAAAATTTGGTGCTGGATTGTGATTCGAATTCGTATCTCCTCTTTCGAGGATCTGAATCTCTCGGAACAGTATAGTTCAGTCATTTCGTTCCTTTTCCCAAGACTGCAATCTTCTCTAGGTCTCCTCCAAAGGTAAGTATGTGGGTCTGAAACCTGATCCAGTACAAAAATATTCATAATTTCATTTCTAGCTTTATCAAGTGCACACCCACCTGCTAGTGAAAATTAACGCGCAATTTCAATATCTGTTCATGTGTTGCTAACAATCGCAACAGGTGTCGTTATTTCTGGCCAAACACGCACACATCTTACTGTTCATGAGTAAGCAACTGATACTTAAGCTATATTCGTGGATGCACGGTAGGTGTGCAGTTCGATTGTCGCTTAGGCACAAAAGTTTGTATCCTTAATTTAGATTCAGACACCTAGCGGCTCGTAAGAAAAACCGATACGTAACATTTGATTTTTCTTAGTTAACAATCGGATTACGTGTTGGGTTCGTATCTCCGTCACAGAACTTCACATCATGCACTTCATCTTTAAATGCATGCACACTTTGTTACTTCAGAATGGAGGTATATCAGACATCTTTCGTGGTTAGATAACAGGGATGAAAGGGTCTTGATAGGAGTCACGGTTTATTACAAAAATTGTCGTCTTTTATTTTCAAGTTTAGATTTGGTTACTGGTATTGGCAAAACTTTCGGTAATTCATGACTCTTCATGGCTAATCATCAATATGATGTGATTAGATTAGATTAGATTACATTAGATTAACTCTTGTTCCATAGATCATGAATACGACATTTCGTAATGATGTGGAACGTGTCATTTTAATGAAAGATTTCTTTAAATACCATGATTCAATTTCTTTACAACAATTTTTTACACTCTCTCTCATTGCTTTTTATTTCTCTCTCTCTCTCTCTCTCTCTCTCTCTCTCTCACACACACACACACACACACACACACACACACACACACATTCTTTTTTATTTTTATTTGTCTGTTGTGCTCGACTATCGGCGAGGCACGAAAACGCCTGTGAATGACTTTCTTAGTTTTGAGTGCACTTACGAAAGAAATATAAAAACAACAATGAGAGTTACTGATTTACGATGCTCAGTTTGCAGTCAGTTCTGAATATTATTAGTAACTACGCTCCAGTCCCTAAACCTAGTTACAGAAAGCGAATCAGACGCATTACGTATTCCAGGCCGTAGCAGCCGCGACTTGGAGACACCAGCTATGGTCACTTCCCAGTTCGTCTTCTTCCTGCTGGTACTGTAACTGAGATTTGGCAACAAGGCAACGTATGTTTGGCAACTCTGTGATCGACGAGTTACTTCCTGGTGTGCACGGAATTAAGCCTCAAAGTTCACTTGATTTTACCTGTCATTTCCATTGAATAATCTGAGTTATTATAGCTTGAAGGGTTACAAAAGATTGAAAATTTACGGTTTTCAGCCCAGGAAAGTCGTTGCAGGTGGAAATCGCAACTAATCTCGACCTTTAAATAGCGGTTTACGAGTTCTAGTTACTATTGCCGTCGTAATAGGAACCTGAGACCCATACCTCCTCGCCAGCTCTGTGGTAACGTGCTGACCCGTGAAACAGCGTCTGTTACGGTTTGCAGTTCCAGTCTCACTGACGAAAACGTTTTTATCCCTTCTGTGAAAGAGCTACAAGCAGTCAGATCAAACATCAATAAGGAAATCGCAAGAAAATGCTTTCAGCTCATAGTGCAATGTTGAAAAACTTACAATGCTGCACAACAGGTAACGCCTCTTTCCGCTGCTGACAAGCGAATTTTGGGTTTCTAGGAATACGTAACTATATTTATGAAATGCCACATTTGCATACCTCTTGAGTATGACACAGCATACCAATTAAACACAGACCCAATCAAAATCTAAGTGAGTAGTATTTTACTAATTTGTGTCGATAGAGGCATGCTTGTGTACAGATACTTTCGTCGTAAGGTTATCATGGTTAGTTTTATTTCATTTCTTATAATACAGTGCACAATTTTCGTAAGGTTTCCTTTAGTGTTGTTAAAACAATAGTAAACATGAGAGAGAAATTAATCATCAACGATATATGCGAATTCTCTGATGTTACCTATGACAGTCTGACAATGCACATGCAGTTTATTGATTACATGCATGTAGAAAATTTGTTCTGAGTTAAAGCTGTCAATCAAAGTTTTAAGAAGAATAAAATATCACTACCACACGACGGCTAATGTAGAAAATACTTTTCTGACATATGGCACGATGCGCTCTCCCTGCACATCTTCGAGATGCATCTGCTGCCTGCTGTCTATTAAACCTGAATAGAACAAAATGTCACAGTAGTTAGTCCTTTTTCCACATGCGACTACTTTGGGTTGAGAAGTGAAGGGAATTATGTTCAAAGTTCCATTAGATTGATAACTTCAGCAGAGAGCAGAATTGCGTTTTAAAAAATGTAGCACTGAATGTATTCGAACTCGCGACATCTTATCTATGCTACAAGCTGACACGTAGCTACAACATCTCCAGAGCTCGGCAACTATTCCTCCAGGACTTTTGGATTCCACAGCACTGTGAGATTATGCATATGGCCAGGTCTTGACTTCTGAGAGACAAACAGTTACAGCTTTTCTTTTGGACTGAACGACGTTTTCGAGTAACAGATAGCGCAATAGAATAGCTCAAGTGGAAAGGAACACTTCCTATTTAAACTTCTGCATCCTACAATGTTGGCAGTTGTGTGTAGGTGGCAGTAACGTGATTTTATTTCTGTGATTACAAAATAGTCGAATGTATGCATTGGGTAGCCGAGGCAGCTAGTTCATGGTGATTCGTTCAACCAAGTAAATGAATTTACTGAACATGCTGCAAAATACTACAGGGAGCCTGTGTGTCAGAATTCTCATCCAGTGTGGCGCAACTGCGCTACGATAGAAAAATGACTCGCAGCGAAGAGGATTTCGTGGTCTGTTGGACGGATGGTAGGTTGTTATACCTATGGTCTGGGTTCGATTCCCACTTCTGTCAATGATTTTAGATAGGGAGAGACAGATTCCATTCTCTCCTGGCTACACCAAGTGAAGGAGATATAATGGCTGCGTTGTCTGAAAATTCACATTAAAGATGATATTCCTTCTTTACCAAGTAGACGGTAGGTTGAACCACAATAAAGTCTGGAGTGGCGACATGTAGAAACTCTATCACCAGTAACCTTTCTTATACTAGTTATTTATTTCAAGTGACGACACAAACGCTATGTATGGTCACAGGACACTTATTCCATCTTTTATTTGAGCTTCTGTATGTCGATAAAATTGGTTCTGAACTGGGAATGCAACTCAGACCGCCCTTAACGCGGAATTTGATCCCTTCGTGGCAATACAGCTCGGCTACAATTTGTTGTTTGTTCAAAACTGCAGATTCCTCAACACCTTCACATATTATGCGTGAATGGGATCGAATCCTGGCCCGGCACTAAAGATTTAATTATGTATTATCAAGCTCTAGCATGAGAACACCTATCTGCTGGTGGATAATAATTTTGATTTTTAATGTATTTTCATTCGCTGTCAACACTAACGATATCCGACGTTTTTAACTCCCAGTGAGACACAGAACTATTTGCGAGATGACTGTAAGTTCAAGATGCTATTCTGAGCAGCTGGTGGAGAAAAATTCGGTAGCTGACGTCTCTTTGTGTGTAGTCAACAACGATATGTGTGGGGCTCTATTCCCAGTGAGCGCTGAACTCTTCGTCATATTATTTCAGTTCAAACATGCTCACATGTCACTGCTGGTGCAAGAAACCCATATTTAACGTTAGTTTTCTCTAGAATATAACAGCGATAGGTGCCGGGTTGGAGTCCTGGGAAGGAAAAAATTAATGTTTCGTCTCGTCATTTCAGTTAAAACATCTAGTTACTGCCGCGAAATTCCGATATGTCACATTTGACTGTGTTTCGATAGCAATCCGATTAGGTTCCGGGTTCGAATCCGTGTCCAACACACAGCTTTACCTCACGGCATTTCAAGTAAGTTACTTGTGAAGAAGCAATATTTAACATCTCTCGTAGTTCGTTAACAGGGACAATAGATGCTGGGTAGGAATTCGCGTCTGTTAAAAATGTTTGCGTTATACTCTTGATATTTGCTAACTGATACTGTCTAAAATCGAGATATATCACTCTCTGTATGCCTAATCAGGAATGACTGTTAGTTTCCGTCAGTCACGAAATCTTTGCTTAGTCTGCATGAGCTGGGTTTGAATCCATATGCAGAACAAGACGGTTCGTCGTGTCATTTAATGTTCATACATATTCTCAACTAGCTGCTCGTGAATAACTTAAATTTTTAATGTCATTTTGTGTTAAATAGTGCAAACGGTTCAAATGGCTCTGAGCACTATGGGACTTAACTTCTAAGGTCATCAGTCCCCTAGAACTTAGAACTACTTAAACCTAACTAACCTAAGGACATCACACACATTCATGCCCGAGGCAGGATTCGAACCTGCGACCGTAGCGGTCACGCGGTTCCAGACTGAAGCGCCTAGAACCGCACGGCCACATCGGCCGGCCCCCACCATCTGGTATCAATGCATTACCTTATAATCCATTATATATAATCATTTTCATAGTACACTTGATATTATAGATGAGTAGGACACAAGACAGGACATAGATAATGTCCGTTTGACGTCAACAGTGTGTAACATTTTACTTTTTTTGAATAGGACAATGTTCCTCTCCAATAATTTTTAGATTAGTTACAATAAGCTTACGCTGCAAGAGAATTCGCTTGTATTTTTCAATATGTGGTCTGTTGTCGGTTTGAAGGCCTTCCATAACATCGGCAACGTAGTGCAACTCCACCGAGAGCTGTCTGGAGTAGGGTGGAGATAGCAATGTGAAAGTTGCGAGCTGTCGAAGACGATCTTCATATTCCTAATGCGATTAGGACATCGTATACTCTTGACGACGTTTAGCACCTGTGCGGTCAGTCACCCAATTTCAGAATTCATTTTGAGTAATCCTGCTAAATTCCCAAAATATTGTCTTTTTATATTGATGAGTAATATGGATAGTCGTCACGTTCATGTGCCGTCTACAACGCAAATTTAATGTTACTATCCTAGGAACTAACCTGCAATACGTTTTGTATTTCATAATCGGAACTATCTGCATTAACCGTCATCAGAGCAATGTCAGGGAACAGAATGCAGCAGTGCCTACTTGAGGACCTGCTTGAGTCGTGTTCTAAGGAAAGGATAGTTGCTGGTTCACATTATATTACACTAGCGAGAAGTACCGACTTTTCCTTTTCTCTGCAAACATCCAGAACTAAATTCAGTAACTAAATGCTAAGAATATATTTGCATTGTGCCAACTCAAAGATCAATAGATATGGATACAGATATAGATTTTTATATTTAAAGCCATTCTCGTTCTGCGTTGGAATAAACATCATTCATTATTTGCTTGTTCTTGTTACGATTGTTATTGTCATTCTCTCACTCGCAAGAGTCTTATGCTGATGCTGTATGAATAAATTATGCCATTGGATACAAAGCGGTTTAGTTTTGAGACCTAACCCACGAGGGGGGAAGGCACAGTGGTCTGCTTCAGGAATTCCAAGCAATAAAACACAAAAAAACAACCCAGGAAGGGTTCGAACAGCTACTTTCACGCAGAGACATGCATTTGGAATCTGTTCATCGTTACGGGGTCAAACAAGAGGGTAACATTACTGAAACAATGATCGGGCTACTTAGTATATAATAGAGCATACAGATTTCAAGGAGGAAACGTATGAAGACGCAGACTTCCTCGTTATCAATATGTGCGGCATATCTTTCGTGTTAACGAAAGTAAATTCCCGCTTTACCTCTTCTTACGTGTCAAATGAAATGAATGCCATGAGGAATAGAATATTTGTTGACTGCGTCTCTTCTTGCTTCCATCCTTACCAACATATTTCTTCATTCTCGTGGTAATCATGACATTCTATGTGCAAGTGGACAAATTCGACATCGAGGTGCAAAGCGTTTGGTATCTTACATCATATTCAATTCGAATAAGCTTCCTGTGTATTTTTACTTCGTTTGTATTTTTATATGATTATGAACGTTACGGAAATTTATCTCACATGCTTTATGTTGAATGAGAAACAATGAATGATCCGTTTTGCTTTCCCTACGTTGAAATGATATAATGTCGGCGTCAACAGCCTTCTTCCACGCCGGAAGCTGAAACTTGTATCATTCTGGATTAATGATAATTGAATGTCTCATATGTATACATAGCCCACAAGGCGACGTCAGAAACCATCAGGGGAGAACGCCGCATAAAAACCAAACGTGCGCGCGCGTCTCCACTCTGAAGAACCGTATCGGAGAATCACGGCAAGCATTTCGCTGAAGAGCTGCCTCGTCAGAGAGCCGAGAAATGGCAGCGTCGTAGCAAGTATTTGTCAACACTCTGATAGTGCATTTACTTCCGGGTGTAGGTCGGCGTTACCTCGCTAAATTCACTTGACATTCGTTTTCCACATCGAAGACTCGTACGATATAATCCACTGCAAGATGACACAATTAGAAAGTATATTTAATTTCTGGACTCCAAGAACGGCGTTCTTCACATAAGTAACACCTGTTTGTGTGTGCATTCGGGAGGACGACGGTGCAATCCCGCGCCCGGCCATCCTGATTTAGGTTTTCAATGATTTCCCTAAATCGCTTCAGCAAATGCCGGGATGGTTCCTTAGGAAGGGCACGGCCGATTTCCTTCCCCATCCTTCCCTAATCCGAGCTTGTGCTCCGTCTCTATTGACATCGTTGTCGACGGGACGTTAAAACAGTAATCTCCACCTCCTCTGTTTGTGTGTTTAAGGTTGCGTTTTGAGGCTCAGGCAACATCGCAGTGACTATAGTCCGCCTCTGGCCGCCACTGTGTCGTTAGCTCAGAGGTTCCCTTGTGCGTTGCAGTGCTTGTACTATATGTTCGAATCACGGTAGAAGCCGCTGACTACAACCTTTTATTTTCCATTTTAATTAATGGAGTTGCAAACTGCTAGTAAAAATTTCTTATGCGAAATCTGAAGAATGCCTTTAAACATCAATCTTCGTCCGATTTCGACTTAGTAAATTAAGTTAATATCATGGATTTCTGCTTTGCAAATTCCAAGGTGCTTCACTGTAAAATAGGTCCTGAAAAGATTCAAACCGACTGTCAACGATATAAATTTGAGCTTTGTTCGTCATATAGGTCTAACATGACGGAAGGTTGTTTATGAAGTGCACATGTTCATTAATATAGTTCCCATCTTCTAAATTTTTGCAATAGCATTTAACTGTAGACGTTTTCTAACACCGGCGTTAGCAATTCCTTTCCGTTCTCTGAAACCTTCAAAACGACAAATTTTTCTGGTTTAAATCTGATGACATTAACTATCACTTCCGATCAACAATAAATAGTTCATGAACCCATACATGGAACTCCAAATGTGCAGTGTGCCTGCACTGCTACAGAGCATGCATTTCTAGGTATTCACACAGTTTATCGCATAGACTTACCATAAGGAATGAAACAAGAACTGTAATACACTTTACACCACAGACGCTCACTCTGGCTTGACGAAAACATCCAAACATTGACCAAAAGTTGCACAAATAATTAAGTTTGAAAGGAAAAGAAACGAGGTATGAAGCATTTATAAATTCATCGAATGTAGTGAGGTGGTTTAATTTCGTCCCAGTCTATAAAATTAATTTCGGGCCATACTCAGCTCTTGTCGATTACCCGCCTACTAATCAGGGCGTCTGTCTCCGTTGCTTTTGAGCGTGAATGGAAATTGTAGAAATTTTCTGTGGAGCAACATTTAATAATAAAGCGTTTTAAATCATCAAAAGCGATGAGCGGTAGCAGGCGCTTTCGATAAAGAACGGGGGAGTGCAGCGGCGCTGCTGTCGCCACGGCCGCTGCCAGTAGCCAGCATATGGATCCCGGAGCTTTGCCGCATACGGCGTCCAGAGGAGGACAGTCCGCAGGAAATCTGCCGCAAAATCGTTACTAGATAAAATTTTGATATCGGTGTGTCACAAAGCGAAATAGATTGAATCTGCGCTACCATTACATTCACGTCTTCAGCATTCAGACAGAAGAGGCTATAAAAATATTTTATGCCAGCTGCTCTCGATCCACTGACATTAGGAACAGAAACAACGCACGTTACCGCTAGACCACAGGCGTAATCAGCCTAGAGTCTCTCTATCTTGGGACAAGTTTTCCTCCAGGAAGTGCCGCAGTCTACAGTGTTGCCAGATTGTGCAGATAACCGGACTTAGAGAATTAGCGAGTTGGCCAGTTTTTTTGTCCCATGTCGCGATCGGCGCGGACTTAGCCTCTGAAGCGGCCGGCCTCCGGTCGAGTTTTATGTCAAAGAGTGTACAACAATTTAATTTTACCTCGTACCACTACTGGACGGGAGATTAGCTCGCCTAAGTATGCTTAACCGTACAGGGATAGCATGATGGGTGCTGTATCCACAAGAATATGGGTTTATGATTGTGTACATTCCAGGTTGTTAGAGTATTGTTGTAGGAACTGTGTCACGAGCACCAGTTGGTCTGGTAAAAGGTGCTGAAAACAATCTAAAGGACCACAGTTTAAATTTGTTGTACGAGGGCATGCTGATGACCAGGGTCTCCGAATATTTTATGTGAAAATGATTAAAGATTTTTGAATAAAACAAACGTTATTAACATTCTACATCTTTATTCTTCATGTCAAAATATCTATGTCTCATCACAGTCACACTGGGGACCATCACATTTCTCACAATGAAAGACCAGTTTGTTGATAACGCCACTGTAGAATGTTCGACTCTGTTGACGAGGCCACAGCTTCATCTCTACCTGCACCACTTCATCACTGTCATGGTGAAATCCTTTAAGTTTTGTAAACAGATGAAACTTGGATGGCGACAAGTGGAGACTATATCAAGGATGATCGACGATAGTGAACCTGAGGCATCGGACTATTACAGCGATATCGCAGCCCTCGTGTATGATCTGGCATTTTATTGCCGAAGGAGAGGGCGTTCTGTGGGTGGATGGACTCTCCGAATTCGAAAATCGATCACAGCACGTTGTTTCTCATGCAGTGACATAGTTACGTTACACACCGTCATGTTACACGTAACAACTCGCAAAACTGTAGCGGCAGAGGGCTGCAAATACACTGATCAGCCAAGACATTACGACCACTGCCCATCGCGACGTTGGATGCCGTATGGTGGCGTTGCGGGCACGTGACGCGGTAACAGAAGTATGTGAGCGGAGCAGACACGGACGGGGACCACCTTAGCGGTATATGGGCCTTAAAAAGGGCAGATTATTATTACCAGAACCTGTGAATAAGTACCTCGAAAACGGCGAACCTGGTCGAATGTTCACGCGCTACTGTCGTGAGCATCTACGGAAAGACGTAGAAAGACAGTAAAATTACCACTAGGAGCTAAATGGATGAACGTCCACGACCCTTCACAGAATGTGGGGTTCGGAGGCTTATCTGCTCTGTAAAGTAGGATGGACAGTGATCTGTGGCATCTCTCCTGAAAGAGCACAATGCTGGTACACGCACAAGTGTTTCGGAGCTCACCGTTCAGCGTACATCGTTGAACATGGAGCTCCACTGCTGACCACATCTACGTGTTCACATGAGGATCGAACGACATCGTCAATTACGATTGCAGTGGGCACAGGACCATCGGGATTCGACCATCGATCAATGGAAGCTTGTCGGCTCTTCGGGTGAATCACATTTTTGCTATACTAGGTCGATCGTCGTCATCGAGGTGAACGGCGGCTCGAGAAGTGCAGCGCACCACGGACGCAGGCTGGTTGGAGCAGTATTATGCTACAGAAGACATTCTCCTGAGTTTGCATGGGACCTGTGGTAGTAATCGAAGACACGCTGACAGCTGCGAACCACCTGTGTTCCCTCAGACTTGATGTCTTCCCCGACGGCGATGTCATCTTTAAGCAGTATAATTGTCCGTGTCTCGGAGCCAGAACCGTGCTACAGTGGTTTGAGGAGCATTGTAGTGAACTCACGTTGATGTCTCGACGACAGAATTCTCCCGGTGTAAATCCTATGGAACCTATCTGGATCGCTATCGGGCGCCATCACAGCGTACTCAAATCAGCGGCCCGTTATTTACGCGGATTAATGTCCTGTGCATAGACATCTAATGGCACACACCTACCACAAGCCTACCAACAAATTGTCGGATCCCTAATACCTAAAATATACCTAGAATCAGTGATATATTTCGTTCCAAAGACGGTCAAACAAGCTATTACGGAGGTGGTCATAAGGTTTTGCCTCATGAGAGTATGTAGACATGAAGAATAAAGATTTGAAATGTTAATAACATTTGTTTTATTTAAAAACTTACGGTTTTCACATAAAAAATTCGGAGACATTACTTTCCAGCAAGCTCTTTTACTTAAAGAACGTCACTTTTGAATCTTATATGACCATCTCACTAGGAACAGGACAGAGATACAATATTAAAGGACCTAAAAGGTGAGTGAACTGATAGCGAAAACGCTGCTCTGTCGCAGTATTATTTGGTCAAAGACGGTGCCCTATTTAGGCCCCAAGACTCGGCGAGCTTTCGGTAGCGAGTGTTATTCGTTATAAATTATAAAAAAAAAAATCACCTGATGTACTCCTATGCTCACTTTGGAACCTCAAAATTATTCCACAGATTTCAAAAAATATTCAAATGTGTGTGAAATCTTATGGGACTTAACTGCTAAGGTCATCAGTCCCTAAGCTTACACACTCCTTAACCTAAATTATCCTGAGGACAAACACACACACCCATGCCCGAGGGAGGACTCGAACCTCCGCCGGGACCAGCCGCACAGTCCATGACTGTAGCGCCTCAGACCGCTCGGCTAATCCCGCGCGGCCCCACAGATTTCATGAGGCTTGTTATTTCACTAGTATCCATAAGGGGTTAAACCTGTTTGTTGCAGTGTGGAAGACATGTCAAAAGACCAAACCGCTTATGATATCTCTGGTTGCCTATTAAATTACGAGTATTATCCGCTGTTAATCTTTTCTCGTGCAAGATTTTCATTCGTTCCCGCTGCCGTATTATTGAGGTCAAAGTTTCTTTCTTTCACTCCTTTGCGTACGTATACTGGAATATCTGTTGCCACGGCTTTTATGAAACATCTTTTACATCAGCATCAACATCTAGATGTCTTCTCTGCAGTTCACACCTAATTTTTTTTTTGCAGAGGGTTCATGGAATAATTTTCGGGCTATTTACAGTCCGTTCCACTCCCAAATTACACTTGTGGAACATGAGCATCTAAATCTTTTCGTGCGAGCTCTGAAATTTTTCATTTTATTATACTCTCATTCCTCCACATGTACAGCCGTGGACAAAACGAGCGAGACCCCTCGCCTTTGCGTTATGCTGATCCGCACAGCTTTATAGTCCGCTACACAGCATAACAGTCAAGGCGACGAAGTGCTACCAACATACTATGCACAGGCGTGAAATTGAGAAACTATCCGAATTTTGTCAGACTGTTTCCAATCTTGTGTAAGATTATACTAATGCTGATTTGTGTGTTAAACACAACATGTAAATATAAAGTATAAATTTAAGAAGAAACGCTAATTGGTATGAACTGCACTAATAAAAATGAATTTCAGCTTATCGAGATAACATAACTGTTTTAGTAAGAGAAAGTACCCCAAATCGTTACCTATTAACAAAATATTATGAGCATTCGGCCGCGAAACGGTCTGTGTCAAGGTTCAGACCAGTCGCACTGGATTACCGTTGCTGACCTACCATGAAGGAATGCAAGTTCAGCAGTGCATGAAGATTCATAACGAAATGCAGTAAAAATCATTCAGTGCCACACTTAAGTCAATTCAATTATTGACAGAAGCGGAAAAAGTGGGGAGTAACGAGTATGAAATTCTACAAGAGTATCATATCGACATCCACAGGACGTCAGTACAGAATAAAGGTAGCAATAAACCGTACTGGGGGCACGAGAATTTCGTAACATTACTTTACTGAAAGTCTATCTGCCTACATCGAGATTACAACCGAAAACAAACCAGACCTCCCTTTGAGTAGGAAACACCTTTCACTATACTAACAGATAACCCAGGCAAACAGCGCTCTATTATACCCCAGACACGATTAAGCCAGCAACATACTTTTGTGAGGAAGGCAAACGAAAGACTGCGTTTTATTGGCCGCACTCTAAAAATACGCAACAGGTCTACTGAAAACACTGCCTACACTACGCTTGTCCTTCCACTGCCATAGTATTCCTGCGCGGAATGGGATCCTTGACAGACGTGATTGACGATGCACTCAAAAAACGTCCAAGGAACGGTAGGACGATTTGTAATGTCACGAAATAGGGGAGAGAGAGTCCCAGATTTGATAAGCGAATTGGGATGACATTCATGAAACCAAAAGAGTTTTTCTTTGCCGCGAGATCTTTTCACGAAATTTAGATAACTAACATCTGTTCTGAATGCCAAAACATTATTTCCTCGTGAACTTACACAGGAAGAAATGACCATAATAATAATGTAATTCAGGGCTGTTAAAGAGTGGGACGGTAGAGAAATAGTCCGAAGGTGGATCGATGAACCCTTTGTCAGGCACGTAAGTCTGGATTGCAAAGAAATCCTGTAGATGTAACAACGAAGTTATGTTGTTATTGCGACATGTGAGTTACATTTGATTTGAACATCGAAGTTTTTTCCGTTTATTGATTTTTTGTTCATCATTTTTAGCCATAGACAAACACCTAGGTGCGTTAAATTGATACTGAAATAAAGGACCAATAACAATAAATCCTTAACCTACTTGTTACGGTACTGCAGTATCTGCCAGCGTCTTCAGAAGTGGATATCGCATACGACGTTCCTAGGGTGTTTATAAGTGGATATTGCAGACGACTTCAAACAAAATTTGAATGTAGCTTAGTAACAGTTCCCTGATAAAACGATCTGAGTTGCTGGCGAATACAGTTTATCCTCACAAGACAGTATATATTATAATTATACATGAGGTAAAAAAGGTTGCGCAGGGTGCGGTGGCCGAGCGGTTCTAGGCGCTTCAGTTACGAACCGATCGGCTGCTTCAGTCGCAGGGTTGAATCCTACCTCGGGCCTGAACGTGTGTGATGTCCTTAGCTTGGGTAGATGTAAGTAGTTCTAGGTATAGGGGACTGATGAACTAAGCAGTTTGGTCACATAGTTCTTAGAGCAATGTCTTGCCCTTTCGCTTAAATTTTCTTTACATAAAGGGCCGTATCATTAGATTGCGTTGACATAGAAGCTCACATTTTTACACCACCAGAGATCCGTATGCCGCAGGATGTGCTATACATTTCCGCTTATTATGTCTACCCGTACTCGAGGTAAACGGGTGTTAAGGGTTTGTTGGACAGATAGCCGGTCAAGAAAGTGAGACTAGTTGGGTTCCATTTTTACCGATTTAGGTGACGAAATCCTAACGACGAAAATAGCTACGACAGTTACTGAAGATCAGTGCCGCATAAATAATTCCCCCTACTCTTTATTCGAAATGTTCTAGTTGCAGTCGATACATCAGCATATTAATCGTAGCTACGCTTTCGATCCAAATCACGTTTACAGGAATGCAAATAAAATCCATTTGCCTATACACGTGGTAAACCAGATCTCAGTATTAATGCCACCGCGTTTTAGAAGTGCGAGCGTTCCCATTGCTAGCTAGCTTAAGAAACACTTCGGCTAATGAACGTTTTCTGGCTGTGGCGAGTCTAATAGAGAATTCGAAACATTGTAGAATACGTTTGACAGCTATGTCGCCCTTTATTTCCTGAGGTGGTGCAGAATTATCCAACTAAATTTACTCGCTGATAACAGTATTTTGTTGTTTTGATAAACATTCCCAGTGATTGTAACATGAGCGGTGACATTGTGGTGTGCGTACTGTAAGACCTTCGGTACACACACCATCAGACTATTTGACTTGTCACTCTAACGAAGTAGGCGAGTGTCAGCAATATGTCTCGTGGTCTTATCGTGGCGTGTTTATCTTTTGCCGTTAGGTCAGATGATAGAAATGCCACTTGCACGCTTAGAGTAGCAGATTGATGGTGACCAACTTTAAACAGAACTTGATTAATTTGCACTCACATTTATTAAAATAATAAAAAGCATAGACATTACGTAACTTGATTCTGGATGCTGTTTACAATTGGCAATCTGAAGTTCCTTTGGTCTTGGTACGTTAATCTTAGTCTCACATATCTCTGATACTTGACAAAGTGTCTATTCATTTATCTTCATGGCTATGTGCAGGAATATGATAATCTTCTTAGGTGCAGACTGAAACTTGACTATAGACTGGTACAGACAAATGCAGACTGGTACAGACTAATGCAGACAAATGCAGACTGACTAATCGGAGGTCTGTACACTTGTTATAATACCTCGCGCTTTCATGTATCACTGCGCGAGTGTGATCTGCGACGAGAAAAGGTTCTACGTTAGCAGCAATCTCATTGGCTTCGTTACATATTAATACGCGGATCTGCGGAAGCAGAATTTCGTCCGTCTCTAAGGCATCGCCATCTCGTTGTGTGGAGACGGACAAGTGCTGCGCCTGCACTGTTGTGCTCAGCGGGGCGCGCTCTAGTGGGAAAGTTGTGTACCCGCTGACTACGCGAAACTATGTACACAACAGACATAAAGGTAGAAATTCATGTTTTTCAGTCCACAAACCTCTATGCAACAGAAACTGCAGATCATTTTGCCATTTTCATTGCGAAACTGCCGGCTTTATCATGGTTCAAATGGTTCAAATGGCTCTGAGCACTATGGGACTTAACTTCTGAGGTCATCAGTCCCCTAGAACTTAGAACTACTTAAACCTAACTAACCTAAGGACATCACACACATCCATGCCCGAGGCAGGATTCGAACCTGCGACCGTAGTGGTCGCGCGGTTCGAGACTGTTGCGCCCAGAACCGCTCGGCCACTCCGGCCGGCCTTAATCACGTCTTGGGTAATAATAGAGGGCTGTTTGCCTGGGTTGTCTACTAGCGTAGTGAAAGGTGTTTGCTACTCGAAGGGAGGTCTGGTTGGTTTTCGGTTCTTATCTCGGTTTAGGCAGATACACTCTCAGTAAAGTAATTTTAAGAAATTCTCGCACCCCCAATGCGTTTTGTTGCTACCTTTATACTGTACTGGCACCCTGTGGATGTCAATATGAAACTCTTGTAGAATTTCATACTCGTTACTGCCCACTTTTTCCGCTTCTGTCAATAACTGAATTGACTTAAGTGTGGCACTGAATGACTTTGACTGCATTTCGTTATGAATCTTCATGCATTGCTGGATTTGCATTCTTTCATGGTAGGTCAGCAACAGTAAGCCAGTATGACTGGTCTGAACGTTGACACAGACCGTTTCGCGGCCGACTGCGCATAATATTTTGTTAATTCGTAATGATTTGGGGGACTTTCTCTTACTAAAACAGCTATCTCGATAAGCTGATATTCATTTTTATTAGTACAGTTCATACTAATTAGCGTTTCTTCTTTCATTTATATCTTATATTTATGTGTTGTGTTTAACACACAAATCAGCATTAATATAATCTCACACATGATTGGAAACAGTCTGACAAAATTCGGATAGTTTTTCAATTTCACGCCTGTAGCACTTCGTGGCCTTGCCTGTTATGCTGTGTAGCAGACTTTAAAGCTGTGCGGATTAGCATAACGAAAAGGGGAGGGGTCACGATCGTTTTGTCCACGAGTGCACATAGGAGTCAATAAAATGTTTCCAGATTCGGGGGAGAAGGTTGGTGGACGAAAAGATCTCGCTGTCGCGTCTGTAGCCTCTTGCGAGCGGGTCTGCCGTTAATTCCGGACTGCCGTTAATTCCGGACTGCTGTTAATTCCCAGTTGTGAAGTGCGCTCACCTAGCTCGTAGTCCAGGTCCCTGAAATTAAAAGCTGCAATATTTCCAGAGTAGGGAACTTAGTAGAAAAGGATGAGGAAACAAACACACTGTTAAGTAAGTGTCACGAAAAGCAAGCGAGGGAACATTCCCAAGTGTCAACAAACGACCATGATGAAACTTGGAATGTGTGTAAGGGGGGGGGGGGGGGGGTCAAAATAATGAAAAACATGCAATACTTGTTTTGCACATTTTCACTTTTAGGGGGTAAAACACACCCAGAAAGGCAATTTGGCATAATGGCGTTGGAGGAAATGTCTTAGAAACAATAATATATGTAAAATATTTCTCATATAAAGGTTGATATGTAATTAACGTTGTTGGTAACTGTATAAGCGAATTTTGTAATAATTTGAAATTTTGGAAAACACCCCACCATTATTAAATAATTTTGAAAAATGAAAACTTTTGTTACAACATAAATTAAAGAAGCATTCAAGCTACATATTCTCGTGTAATAAAGATGGTTTTGAAACACCGTTTTTGGAAAATAAGATGTACACAATGAGCTTTCAACGTATTTTCACCATACCTAATTAAAATATCTAAACATTCGTCATTAGTCTAATTATTTAGTATTTAAGTTTGATTTATGTTTTAAATTGTTATTTTATGTTTCAAACTCATTTTTGTCTTGTTCCTTTGTTTACCGTTCCACGCACGTGTATTTTGTGAATTTAAAATAATAAGTAACTCTTTATTGTGGTATAGAAGCATTGCAGTAATGATAATCTGGACGTTATTACTATAGGAGAATGCTTATGGGTTTAATGTGTTTGAAGACAGCCCCACGTTCCTTTCAAAAGTTAACGAGTTCTGCTTTAATAGAGTCGCAGAGAGAAAAAGTGCTTATATATTTATATGCTGCGTAATATTTGGATCCTTACTGGAAGAGGAAAGGTGTTTGACACACTTAGATATTACGGTTTAAAGCTGCAATTAGACAAATGTCAGTTTTTCATAAGGAAGCTACATTTTTTAGATCTCGTATTTGCAGCAGAGGGATTAAAGTTTGATTCGGAGCAGTCTGGGCTGTGAAACAGTAACCCCTTCCAAATACTATTACGAGAGCTGAAAGCATTTGTTATGTTTAAGTGGATATTGTCGTCATTATATAAGTAACTAGCATCTTTTCTGTTAAGTTCCCACTGTGGAAGCTGTAGTTCCCGAAACTCGATCCAGTTCCTAAAAATACTTATTTACGGCATTATCTGTCACTGCATTATGTGTTAATAGGACATCTCTTCCTAACACGTCCTCGGACGAAAGATCCACCTATTCCTTAGATACATGGACTTTTACTGGAAGAGCAGAGGTCTTCGCTAGACTCAGATATTATGATTTAAAACTGCAATTAGCCAAATGTGAATTTTTACTTAAGGAAACTACAATTTAGGGCATCTACTTACTGCAGAGGGATTACAGACTGATTGATAGTAGGCAGTGAAACAGTAACCCCCTCCAAATACTACCATATACCAGAAAGCACAGTTTTTGTGTTTAAATGGATATAAGTTCATATAAGTTACTAACGTCTTTTCTCATCTGTTCTGTCTCTGGGTAGTGTAGTTCCCGAGTGGCGGCAACTTAATCTGCTTCCTACAAATAACTTATTTGTGGCATTACCCATCACTGCATTACGTGTAATTAAGAAATCTCTTCCTAACACGCCATCAAACGAAAGATCCACCTCTTCTCAATCACTTGAACTATATGCTTCAGTAACAGACATTTTGCGACTTGCAAATCAAGATCTGTAACGTCTCCCAGTTTTGCAACAGTATTAAAGATTCCCCGAATCTTAATACTTACGACTTACGCACTAGATTAGATTAGATTAGATTAGATTAGTACTCGTTCCATAGATCATGAAAACGACACTTCGTAATGATGTGGAACGTGTCAGGTTAATAAAAGGTGTCTGTACAAGATATTCCATTAGACAAAATATTACATGACACTCAATATTTTTAATTTTTTTTTTTTTGGGGGGGGGGGGGGTTGGGATATTACCCACTTACTATATCCAAAAGTTCATCTAATGAGTAGAAGGAGTTGCCATTAAGAAACTCTTTTAATTTCCTTTTAAATGCTATATGGCTATCTGTCAGACTTTTGGTGCCATTAGGTAAGTGACCAAAGACTTTTGTGGCAGCATAACTTACCCCCTTCTAAACCAAAGTTAGATTTATTCTTGAGTAGTGAAGATCATCCTTTCTCCTAGTGTTGTAGCCATGTACACTGCTATTACTTTTGAATTCGTTCGAATTGTTAATAACAAATTTCATAAGTGAATATATATATTGTGAGGCCCAGTGGAGATTTCTAGCTCTATAAATAAGTGTCTGCAGGATGATCTTGGATGAGCTCCAGCAATAATTCTGATTACACGCTTTTGTGCAATGAACACTCTTTTACTCGATGATGAGTTACCACAGAATATGATGCCATACAAAAGCAGAGAATGAAAATAGGCGTGGTAAGCTAATTTACTCAGATGTAAATCACCAAAATTTGCAATGACCCTAATAGCATAAGTAGCTGAACTCAAACGTTTCTGCAGATCCTCAGTGTGTTTTTTCCAGTTAAACCCCTCATCAATGCATACACCTAGAAATTTTGAATATTCTACCTTAGCTACCGATTTCTGATCGAAGTCTATATTTATTAATGTGGTCATTCCATTTACTGTGTGGAGCTGTATATGACGTGTTTTGTCAAAGATTAATGAGAGCCCATTTGCAGAGAACCACTTAATGATTTTCTGAAAAACATCATTTACAATTGCACCAGTTAATTCTTGTCTGTCGGGTGTGATATTTATACTTGTATCATCCGCAAAAAGTATCAGCTCTGCATCTTCGTGAATATAGAATGGCAAGTCATTAATATACATCAAGAACAGCAGAGGACCCAAGACCGAACCTTGCGGCACCCCATTCTTGATTGTTCCCCAGTTTGAGAAATCATCAGCTTTTTGCATATTATGTGAACTGTTCACTTCAACTTTCTGCACTCTTCCACTTGGGTATGATTTAAACCATTTGAGCACTGTCCCATTCATACCACAGTACTTGAGCTTATCTAGAAGTATTACATGATTTACACAATCAAAAGCCTTTGACAGATCACAAAAAATCCCAACAGGTGACTTCCGGTTACTCAGAGCATTTAATATTTCATTAGTGACAATATATATATAGCATTTTCCGTTGAAAAACCCTTCTGGAAACAAAACTGACATTTTGTTAACACTTTATTTATACGAAGGAGTGAAGCTACTCTACAATACATTGCTTTTTCAAGAATTTTGGATAAGGCAATCAGAAGAGAGATTGGGCGGTAGTTGTTGACATCAGACGTATCCCCTTTTTTATGCAGTGGTTTAACAATGGCATACTTCTGTCTATCTGGGAAAATACCCTGCTTCAGAGAGCTGTTACATCTGTGGCTAAGAATCCCACCTATTTCTTAGGAACAAGCTTTTATTATTCTGCTGGAAATGCCATCAATTCCATGTGAGCTTTTATTCTTGAGAGAGTTTATTATCTTCCTATTTTCAGAATGAGAGGTGGGTGGAATTTCAATTGTATCAAATGGTGTGGATAAGGCCTCTTCCATTAACTGCCTTGCTTCTTCTAATGAACATTTACATCCTATTTTCTCCAAAACATTTAAAAAATGATTATTCAAAATGTTTTCGACTTCCAGCATGTTGTTTATCAAGTTTCCATTCGCTTTGATGGTGACGCCGTCATCCTGTACTCTTGGTTTTCCTGTCTCCCTTGTAATAGTATTCCAAATTGTTTTGTTTTTATTATCAGAGGTATTAATCTCAGACATGATGCACATGCTTCTGGACTTTTTAATAACCTTTCTTAATGTAGCGCAGTAGTTTTTATAATATTTGGCTGTTTCTGGGCCATTACTCTTTCTTGTTATTAGATACAGTTCCCTTTTGTGGTTAGAAGATATTTTTATTCTTTTAGTAAGCCAATGTTTTTGCATGGTGTCTTACAATTAGATTTAACTACTTTCTTGGGGAAACAGTTTTCAAATTCTCTTAGAAGTGTATAATAAAATAAGTTAGATTTTAAATTAGCATCAGGTTCCTTGTACACCTCATCCCAGTCTAACTGCTGAAGATTTTCTCGGAAATTACTAATTGTTGAGTCATTAATTGAACGCACAACTTTGGAGGGTAGTTTTCAATTACTGAATGGAGCTATGTCATATACAGTAACTAGCTGAGCATCATGATCAGAAAGCCCATTCTCAACAGGACAAGAATTTGAGTTTTCAAACCTATCTTGATCTATAAAAGTGTTGTCTATCAATGTGCTGCTGTCCTTTAGTACCCAAGTAGGAAAATTAATGACAGATTTCAAATTGAAAGAACCGAGCAAGACTTCCAGGTCATTCTGCCCATTACACTCTTTCAGTGAATCAACATTGAAGTCCCCACAAATTATAATTTGCTTTCCCCTATCTGACAGATAGCACAACAAGGCATACAAGTTTTCCAGGAATAAATGAAAGTTTTCTGAAGGGGGCCTACATACTGTTACAGTTATAAAAGAGCCCTCCTTCAGTTTAGTTTGTCAGGCACGTGCTTCTATATGTTGCTCTAGACAAAACGTTTTTGTATCTAAGCTTTCTACACAGTGATAACTTTTGACATATATGGCAACTCCTCCTCCCACCTTATTGTCTCTACTCATATGTGCAGTTAGTTTATAACCACTGATATTTACCATTTCCCTATCAGACACAATGTGATGCTCAGACAGGCATAGTATATCTATTACATTATCAGATTCAGTGTCATCTAAACAAACAAGGAGCTCATCTACTTTATTCGTCAATCCCAGAATAATTTGGTGAAAAACTGTAACATTATTTTTTACTTTGCTTTTGTGAGAATCTACTTCTTTCTTTAATCTACCAATATTTTGGTTAAATATGGTAACATTATTATTTACTTTCCTGTTGTGAGAATTTTCTGAGTTTTGGACCTCTTTAGCACCTGCCTGCCTGAACTACTCATTGGACACTGATATTTGTCTAAAAAAGAGGTTCATCCATGAGTACTAGTGCCCCCCCCCCCTTTTATGGATTTCGCTAACAGCCCTGCCAGTTTAACCTTCCCTTTCCTATTGAGATATAGGCCATGCCTTGTGAAATCCCCCCTATCTATAGCCTCCACAGGAACCAATCCAATGTCTGACAGAGTGGCCACCCTACACAACTGATCGAACTCCATATTTACCCTCCTGAAAAGAGCGGTTCAACTGGGGCTGATCATGCTGCATGAAAGCAGGCACCAGCCCAACATTGGTATGGGTCGTTGCCGAGGCTATTTTCACCAGATCACACTCAATGCTGTAGCCCTGACCCCTATCAATACTGTTTCCCACTCCACCCACTATCATCACATGATCCTGCTTTGTGAATCCGCTTCGCGGGATTATCCGAGCGGTCTAGGCGCTGCAGTCGTGGACTGTGCGGCTTGTCCCGGCGGAGGTTCGAGTCCTCCCTCGGGCATGGGTGTGTGTGTTTGTCCTTAGGATAATTTATGTTAAGTAGTGTGTAAGCTTAGGGACTGATGACCTTAGCAGTTAAGTCCCATAAGATTTCACGCACATTTGAACATTTGTGAATCCCTTGCATAAGGAACCTATATCCTCTACCACCCGGCTAAGACTTGCACTTGGCTTGAAAAAGTTTGTGACCTGGTACCTGTTACCTAATTTTTCCTGCAAAATCTGGCCCACACCTCTTCCATGGCTGCTACCTAGCAACAGAACTTTCCTCTTACTTTCTACTTTTTTTGAAACAGTTTGGTTTCCTAGTGAGATTCTGTTTCATCTTAACTACATCTACTTCTACTGGAGCCTCTTCCTTACTTAACTGTGGTAGCAAGGCAGATCTATTGGTTGTGCCAATTGGGAAACTGTCAGACACTGTCCTCTTTCTGTGGCCCCTGTTCACAGCTACCACTTCCCACCGCTGTTTGCCCTCCTCCCCCATTAACCTCTTCAGTTCCTCCCTCGATCTGTCCAAATCAGCCTGAAGGGCTCTAATTTTCTCCTCCTGTTCAGCTATAATCCTATCTCTTGAGCAAACCCTGCAAGAGAATGGAAGAGTCTCGTTTTCTTCCCCAACTCCCACGCCGCTACAATTTCCCCAGTGAAACCACCTGTCACAACAGCTGCACAAAACCCCTAACCTAACTTTCCTACTGCAGCTCACACACTTAGTACACATGGTAGTTTGGAAATTAGTTAAGAGATTTAATAAGTGGTAACGATAATATATTAGCTGGCCGGTGTAGCCGTGCGGTTCTAAGCGCTTCAGTTTGGAACCGCGTGACCGCTACGATCGCAGGTTCGAATCCTGCCTCGGGCATGGATGTGTGTGATGTCCTTCGGTTAGTTAGGTTTAAGTAGTTCTAAGTTCTAGGGGACTGATGACCTCAGAAGTTAAGTCCCATAGTGCTCAGAGCCATTTGAACCATTTGATAATATATTAAATACAGATGCAAAAGGACACTGAATATGTTTTGGAAACTAATATGTAAGTAAAGTATTACCAAATGTACTTAAATTTGTGGTATAACGCTAAATATGCACGATCAAAAATTAGGCCTAAACAGCCGAAAGTAACCAAAACGAACTTTTTGCGATAAGTGGAAGAATACGTAAATAAAAGAAAAACCTTTAATGACCAGCTCGAAGAGCACACTAATGAATGTATGTAATTAGTTAATCTATACCAAATGCACTTAAGATTTCGGTATAACGCTAAGTATGCACACTCGGAAAGTAAGGCAAAGCCGCGAAATATAAACAAAACGAACTTCTCGCGATTACTCGAACAATACGCACATAAAAGAAAAACCTTTAATGGTAAGCTTGAAAGGCACCCTAATGAACGTATTTAATCAGTTAAACTACAGAAAATGCACTTCCAATTGCGGTATAACGCTAAATATGCACACTCGAAAAATTAGACCTAAGCAGCAGTAAGTAAACAAACGAACTTTTCGCGATTACTAGAACACTACGCAAATAAGAGAAAAACTTTTAATGCTGAGCTTGAAGAGTACACTAAATAACGTATTTAATTAGTTGAAAGTGTTCAACTACGTTTAATTACAACCTAAATAACTTATCTTTCACGAGAGCTCTGTCTCCGTACGTGCGGCCTTGTGAGTTTAAAACAACTTGCGTGCTCCTTCCAGCGTCCCGTAACTTCTGCTTTTTATTAAACTTATTTGGGCTCCATTATCTGTCAGAAACCTCACTGCATTACTTTTCCAATTTCTACACCTTTCAGATACTCTTTCTTATTATGGCAGTCCATAATAAATACCGTGCCTTGTCTCACTAGGCGCGATGCAACTGCTTCGTTATGCCTCCTTTCAGCTTCCCTGAAATTTTCTTTTTGGTAATCATACAGGTTCGGAAGACTGTCTCGAATAGTGGTCTCTCTGTTTACATTTAAAGCAAGTTACATAAGCTTACTCTGTGATGGACTGAAAGTGCCCTGGCAAATTACATTGTGAACACTTTTCCGGCTGTAACCATTATGTTTCTCGGCAGTTTCCTTCATACTCCCTGTCTAATTCTGTTCGTGTCTCCGAACCTTTTGCTTCCTCCTTAAAATTTTTCTCAGGCGCTGACTCAAAACCCGTACTCTTGCACGTGTACTGCAGTCTGTCGTACGCGTCCTGGTTTTCTACAATTATAACATTTTAAGACCTTCAATCTATAAATCCTCAGCATTAGAGTTACGTTTCTTCTTCTAGTCTTTTTCCTCTGTGACACTCTTTTCTCTGAAGGCAATATCAACTGCTTCAGAGAGGATTAGAGCTTCTCCTCTTGCCCTCGCTGTTGTTTTAATTCCGTCATCATAAAGACGCCATATTAACGCTGCTGTACCAGATTCTAAAGTAGAGCTGCACTATTGATTCATTCAGCTTCTGTCATCGCATCCCTCATGGTCCGTGTACAATAATGATGTAAGGCATCAGTACCTCAACCCTGCTGCACTGCTCTCACAGTGCTCGTGTCAGGAATGTAACCACTGTACATGACTGCAGGGAGCGGTGGTCACGAGCATGTACTGTCGCAAGAAGACCGGGTTATGGGCGGCCACATGGCAGTGCCGAGAGCGAAGGCCATTGTGTTCGGCGTATTGCTCAGTCTCATCGAACTGCATCTGCAGCAGCGATTTGACCAGCAATTGCAACCACAGTGTGCCGCGCGGGATTAGACGAGCGGTCCGAGGCGCTGAAGTCATGCACTGTGCGGCTGGTCCCGGCGGAGGTTCGAGTCCTCCCTCGGGCATGGGTGTGTGTGTTTGTCCTTCGAATAATTTAGGTGAAGTAGTGCGTAAGCTTAGGGACTGATGACCTTAGCAGTTAAGTCCCATAAGATTTCACACACATTTGAACATTTTTTTGTAACCACAGTGACACGACGAACTGTTACAAATCGGTTACTTCAAGGACAGCTTCGATCCAGACGCCTTGTAGCTCGCATTCCAGCAACCCCAAACCACTGCCTTTTGCGACTTTAATGGTGTCAAGCGAGAGTTCATTGGAGGGCAGGGTGGGGATCTGTTGTGTTTTCTGCTGAAAGCTGGTACTGCCTCAGTGCCAGTGATGGCCGTGTGTCTGTATGCAGCAGGCCATTTGAAGGCCTGAAACCTACCTGCCTCTGTGCTAGACATGTGGGAACTACACCTGGGGTCATGGTCTGGAGTGCCATCTCGTATGACAGCAGGAGCGCTTTCTTGAGTATCCCAAGATTTCTGACTGCATATTTGTACATCCGTCTGGTGATTCGACCTGTTGTGCTGCCATTCATGAACAGCATTCCAGGGGGTGAGAGTTATTAAGAGGATAACGCTCGCCCACGTATTACTGTTGTAATCCAACATCCTCTACAGAGTGTCGTCACGTCGCCATGGTCTGCTCGATGACCGTCTCCGTCTCCAATCGAGCACACATGGGATATCGCCGGACGACAGCTGTAGCGTCATCCACAAACAGCGTTAACCGCCCCTGTACTGACCAACCAAATGCAACAGGATTAGAGCTCATTTCCAAAATTGGTTCAAATGGCTCTGAGCACTATGGTACTTAACATCTATGGTCATCAGTCCCCTACAACGTAGAACTACTGAAACCTAACTAACCTAAGGACAGCACACAACACCCAGCCATCACGAGGCAGAGAAAATCCCTGACCCCGCCGGGAATCGAACCCGGGAACCCGGGCGTGGGAAGCGAGAACGCTACCGCACGACCACGAGATGCGGGCTCCTTTCCACAAACTGACATCTGGCACCTGTACAACACGATGCATGCACTTTTTCATGCTTGCATTCAAAATTCTGACGGTTACATCGGTTATTCGAGCTTTTCATATCTGCAATTGCTTCTCTCGAGGTTACATTTAACTGTGATCTTTCAATGTTAATCGCTTAAGTATGTTACCTAGACAAATGTATTCCCGATATTTCATTACTTTACATTAATTATTGTCTGGTGTTGCAATTTTTCCCGCCAGTGTATTTTTAATGTGTAATAGTCCGCATGTAAGCACAATTTTGCACTAACATATCACGTACAGCGGACCTAGTAGTTGACAGCTCCCTAATTAGCTTGTAAGGCGCGTCTCGATTTTACGGACCTTACAAGAGCTTGATCCATAACGACAGGACGATACAGTATGACATCCTTAGAAAATAACAATTATATTATATCAATAAAAGGCAATTGCAGTTAATTTCGTTTACCGAAAACTGACAAAAGAATATCTACCAATATATGGACTGGCATGACTGGCATGAACAAACAAGTTAAAACGAAACGCATTTTGGAGACAAACCGAGCAGGTGGTTAATGATATAGTAAAACTCCCATTTAGCCAGAGAACGGCTGTCTTCAGCGCAAAAGGGATAAGGCCAGAGCAGTACATTATACCTTTTAACGTAAATAAGGCCCGGACCGAGGATAAGTGGCTGCACATCATTAACAGAGCTAGACTGAGACCTAGCAAGAAAAATAAAAATGTTTATTCACCTCTAGCGAGATGGTGATTAGCTGAAGCCTTACTTGGCGACGCAGACGAGACACGGTGGGGAGGTCCCCATTATAGAAAAGCATTTTGAGACCTAAAATTTCTATATCTCTTTCTCGTCCCGCGGCGGACCGCAGAAGTATGTGGAAATAGGCAAAGGTGTTGAGAGTTTGCTTTCTGCGAAGTAAGGACGATACGCTTCGCGTATCATGGTGACAGATAGAAAAGCGATAGTTAATTATTCCTGTGAGAATTTTTGTGGGCAAAGATTGGTTGGTTGGTTGTTGGTTGGTTGATTGGGGAAGGAGACCAGACAGCGTGGTCATCGGTCTCATCGGATTAGGGAAGGATGCGGAAGGAAGTCGGCCGTGCCCTTTCAGAGGAACCATCCCGGCATTTGCCTGGAGTGATTTAGGGAAATCACGGAAAACCTAAATCAGGATGGCCGGACCCGGGATTGAACCGTCGTCCTCCCGAATGCGAGTCCATGTCTAACCTCTGCGCCACCTCGCTCAATGGGCAAAGAAACTGTGCACGTCGCTCCAACTCATAGTGAGTGTGCAATAGCCCTTATTTCGACTAGGGAAAGATTAACCTTTTACCGAACGCAGAAAGTTGCGACTGAGCGAATTCAGTCAAGGCCAGAATAGGGAATTACCGTTTCAGATCCAGCACGGAGACAACGCAGTTGTAGATGCCATTTGGTAAAGTGCCATCGCGCATTAGGCCACAGTGAATGTTGAGTCTATATATTGCTCACTCCAACTTGCATACGCTTTGACCATTGAATATCAATGGCTAGGATACTAACCCACCCTCACATTTAGTACATGAGAGTTTTTTTCATTGGTTCAAAAAGTAAATTTATTCTCCACCAACTCAGTGCATTGATCCGCTACCACAACGTAGATTTAAATGAGCTCATGAGGATTTTTAGTAATCATTCTTTCCTGTGATAAAAAAATTTTCATGTGTAGAGATAGCTATTTTAATTATCGTCATTTCAATATGTCCAAGACTTAAATATTTTGTTATTGAGTGTCAAAAGTAATTGAACATGATTGTTGTTTATCACTTGACCCCTGAAAGCAACAGTTGATAAATTGTATGTAGAATATAAAAAGGAATAGCTGTTTTGTCTTTCTAGAATAGACCTCAAACTTTCACTTTCGTGCGTTCTAGGTACATGACTGCAGCATTTCTAATGAGTTTTGTTATGATCCGCACCTGATATTAGCTGCCTTATAGTGCCAGGGTCATATTTATTTAGAATGTCTGTTTGACACCCTGGACTTGAGAAGACATTTCAGGTGTTTTGTCCATTTGCGCGCTAAGTGGTAAGCTAAGTTTGCACAAATTAGTACACTCGCTGTGCAGATACAAAGGTCGGACGAACGACGAGCTGTCTGTCTCTGACAGCTCATCTTATTGGTGCTTTAAGAAAACTTAAGCAAAACTTCATGCTGTTCTAGAGCTACTAATTCGAACCGTATGTATACGAGAATTCATTAAGCTGTGTTTCGTTGCCATAGAAAAGTCGCACCAGAAGTTTTAAAGCATCACTTAAGCTGCTGAAATGTCTGATTAGTACGAATGGCGCATGATTACTGTCACTGGAATCTACGTGCTCGTTTCGCAGAACGCTATTCTGAGACGTTTCCTCAGCTTACTCGAGTGTCTCACCCTTCCACGCTCCCACGCCGCCTCTGCAGTTCGCGTCGCTTCCAAGTCACGCCGCCCACGCAGCCGGCTTAGGCCGGCAGCCGAGCGCCTCAGATTATGTTATCAATTCCCTCACAGCTGGCGGCCCTCCCTGCCCGTCGAATAACTGGAACAGTGAGCACCCGCGCCTCCTACGTACAGGAAACGTATGTTGCAAAGGTTGTTTCGACTACGCTGCAGAACTTTTACTGGGAAGCCCTAACACATCCTCCACACAGTTCCGATGTTTACCCATCAATTTCCATGTTTTTGGACCAATGATGAAAGACATTCGTTGCTGTTGGTTTGATACGGACGAAACGATTCATGCCTAGTATAATCGTGGTTCCGTAGGAACGCGCAAAGTTTTTTCCATTAAGGCATTGACATCCTTGTCCCATGGTAGGTTAATGTAATAAGAATTACGGTAATTACTTCTGAAATAATAAAAATTTTACTTACTTTTTCTCCATCTGTCTAACTTTCATTGTCTGCATCTTGTATGTAACGTTTCCATCTTCTTTCTCGTCAAGTATCCTTTATTATTGATTGGGCGATGCTTTGAGCAGTTTTATCTCTGCTGTCGACTCATTTTTAGTTGTCTTAACGTGAATGAAAACTGAGAGATGTAGATATAATTTGTCTTATACTGATGGATGTAGCACTGAGCGGCTGCAAAGAGAGCTAAGTTCACGCTTTTGTAATAGTTATCACTATAAATGGTGAGTCTCAAATATGTTGGTGTGGACTACATTAATTAACAATCTCTTAAATTAGTTTGTGTATATTTTCATGGAAGGGCGCAGAAAGAAATGTATAGAACGGATTTCTTCATCCAGGCATATTGAAGATTATACGAAAATCTTCTACAAACAATTTAAGAGGACTGCTCAGATTTTGTCCTAAATCGTTTATACAGATTAAGAACAGCAGATGTCCTTTAACACTGCCTTGGAAAAGCTCTGATGTCACTTCTCTTTCAAAAGATGATTTACGACAATGACTAGGAACCAAATGGAAATGACGAATTTAGTGGCAGAAGTGAGACTATGCTCTATGCAACTCGATTAGGACCCGGTTGTGAAGAACAACGTCAAAAGCCTTCTGGAAATTCAGAAATACGTAATCAACGTAAGATGCCCAATCAGTAGTACTCGTCGCTTCGTGTCAGGTGTCGACCTCAATATCTGAGTGGCCAGATTAGAAGGGACACTAGTCTCAATATAACGGGATTTAAAGGGAAAGATAACTTTATTTAAATGGACTCATTTTCAGTGATATGACAGTGAATACTCAGGGCCTGTCACATAAACTGGTCCTACCTGTTATGCAGTAAGTCTTGGTAGCTCAGCAGTTTCGCTGGACCACCACCAGAAAAAGTTATAGTAGGACTTATCCAAAAAATGAGTAGCCAGACGCTTCTTTTTAAGTTAAGAATTGGAAGTTTACCAGCCTTTAATCATGTCTTTAAGATTCTGCCAGTGATGACCAGGTTTCTTACAGTCTCTAATATTTACATCAGGTACTTAGTTCGAACATATATGGAGCATAATAGTACTTATTTCTTCAAAAGTAAAATTTCACACAGTACAGATGAAGTGAACATAGTTTTCTTCACACGTAACTAAGTATAAAAACTATGTTATTACTCACAAATATTGTTCAGATGATACAACACATATTATTATTGTCTATTTCTCGTTATTAGAAAACAAGTTCTCTCAGCCCTGTTGGCGCAAACGGGTTTGCAACTCAAAACGTTCCCGAGGCTGGGCTGAAGGACAGGCAGATACAAGATTCGCCGTTTATTTAGCGGGTTACAAGTCTGAAAAGAAACTAAACTAACACTAACTGGAATGGCGTGGGATTTGACCTTATAAACACTCGCTCTTCGCTATTGTTCAGCTTCTTTAATTTGCAATAGTAGACAAATTCTGTAAGTCAGAAAATTCCTCTTTCATTGACCACTGATTTTGTCATCATATTATGTTTGTATATTATTTATCACGAGTAGCATTTATTAAAATAAGCTGCACTAATTCATACTTATCCACTGGGAATCCCGGATCTATGACCGTGGAATCGATCTTACATGTTAAAAATTAGTTATTGAAAATATAGTAATTTTTAGTTAAGAACTCTTGTTCATTAACATGGGTGTCAACAGATTCAAAAACATCAGCCGATCCAAATTATATCAACAGATACTGTAAATTTATAGTAATTTCATTATAATTGGCATTGAAACCTTGGGCCAAGTGAAATCTTTAATTAACAGTATCTTTTAAACTAAGTAAGTTTTGGTTAATGTAAATACTTTACAGAAAAGAGGAAAAATAACTCTTTTATTAGGAAGTGGTCTTTCTTTCTGAATTTACCTATTAGCTCATGAGATTTTTGTTATAGGTAGATGTATGGAAGTTTATAATTCCAATACTTTTGATTGACTTTGTGATGAAATTAATTAGGTCACTGCAACCAGGACAACAAACTGAATGATATTAGTGATAAAGTGTTGCGAGGGCAATTAGTTTCCACCATTTTGATAATATGCGTACTCTGTCATGTGCTCTGTCACAGGCTGGTTTTAAGAAAGACTATGATCTTACCTTAAGATCACTGATTAGGTATGGGAGTATGAGGTTCCACACTTGTTCTAGTTATAGTCAAAGTCATCTCCCAATTATCACTGACACAAGTGTGTGGTACATTCAAGGTCATTCAAGGAAATCCTCATCCTATCCAAAAACCTGGGGCAATCTCAGTATTCATAGTGAAGGTCACGGCATAGCTTGATACCGTTCGTGTGGTTCTGAATCATATAAAACTGGTGGGAAACTCATCCCATCTCTCAGCCAATGGGAGCACATAAAAACGGCGGAGACTGCTCCCGTCACCCTGGCCCAATATCATTCAAACACATCCTCCTCCTCATCATCTTTTATAAGTAATAATTGAGTAGGCACCTTCATTCAAGGTTTGCTCATCATGGTGGGGGTTCAGGTTCGTTATTAACAAATTATTGTTAACAATAATTCTATAGTGGAAGGGTTCAGAAATAGCAAGAATATAACAAATAAACTAATCTTGTATTATTAACAGCTTATTGAAATATAATTAGCTACCAGCATTATTTGATTTTTAGTAATAATTTTTATTAATTTATTTACAAGCTATTTCTTTCTGTTGACATTTTGAACGTCGGCCTGAGCCAGGTCAATCTCTTACATTCTTATTTATATTTATATAGTGATCTGCGTATGTCTTGCATACCAGTTTCTAGCTTTCTTTCGATTCAGACGATATTTGCTTTCCTTGATCAAATTGCTTTTTCTCTTAAACCACATGAACTCTTTTATTTCAGCTCTGTTCTGATACTGAGGAAACCTATGATTATTTGAGTTTCCAAGACCTTTTGTATCTTGTTTGTTTCGGCACACAGAAAGCTCCAACTTTGAGGAAGGACCAGGATTTCCACTGGCCTGGCATGCTAACGCAGCATAGAAACAGAGTTCACCGCAGAGACAGGAGTAAACACTACTCAGCATCCCTTGTCCGCGTAATCCGGGGCACAGGCAGGACAAAAGCTTTTCACTGGTCAGGTGCACTGAAAGTCCAATTCAGACAGTAGGGGCAGAAGGCTTAGGAATATGGAGAGGCGGAAGCCTCTTAAGTTCCTAAACTGCTACCTCTTTCTGTAACTACCGTTTCGTTCTGCAGCTGGACAGCCCTTCAGCTTCTAATATACTACCAAAACTGTGACTGAGAAAATTTCCGCCTCAGTTTTCCGCGGGAAGATCAGTCCGATAAACATACGAGCCCTTAGCGCCAGGATTTCACCCGGAATAAGTCTCGCCCATTCACACCAGTCCATACATATCGATAATCTAAGCCCTGCCACTGACCAGCCACCAGTTCCGCCCACTGGACGTTAGATCAAAAGTCTCACCATCACACACATGTCAATCGAAGACACTTCCTCCATCCAATTATATATATATATATATATATATATATATATATATATATATATATATAATTAGACTGTTGTGATATTCAGTAATAAGTAAGAAATTTTAACTTTATCAATACAATATTAATTCATATTATTACAGAAATGAAAATATACGTAGTGAATTGTAAACATTACCAGCAACATAAAACAAAAACTTAATGTGATGTTAGTTAACGTCAATAACAACAAATTTTCATTACGTAATTCACTTAGTTCCTTTAGAGAAACAGCAGAGCCAACATGCACCCCGTTTACATGGGGCCCCCAAAATCGAATTTCGTAATCCGGTTTCCCTACACCGCTTTTGGTTGGTAATGTAAACACTTCAGAATCGATTTTGGAAATCCGCATCTAGTTGCCGGTTTTCCATTTCCGCAATCGATTTTCGCTAATATGTAAACGCAACCGGTTTTGAAACGTGGGTGAGCTGTCAGGTTTTGGCTTGTTTTTAAAAAATTTCACCTCATATGGAAGCAGTGGCTTTTCGTACAGTGACGGATAATTAGAAATATTAGGCTGAAGCTGTTTACACCTCGTCGAATTGAAGGGAAATAGCGATTGTCCTGACTTAATAAGAAACTGTAACAGCTGTTTTCCAGGTGCTATATTTAAGTGGGGTAGGAAATCCGCTTCAGATCTTAGAACGGTTTCCGAAATTCGGTTTTCGTTATTCAGAAGATGTGTCACATGTAAAAGTAGTGATACAATGCGTAAAAAATGCTCTTTGACCTGTTATGTTAGAAGTAAGCTAAGGATGCAGACGATTGACTCGATTGTCTAAAATCAACGTTATACACAAACAACTCAAAGTGCTTTTGTTTACCTATCTTCAATTAGCTTATGACAAATAACCCTTTCAGACACGAATTATTTTTCATGAAAAAAATCATGGCTTTGCTATCCCATTCTTAGAATTAGATTATGATTTTTCAGATGTATAAAATATTCCCAGGTGCCCACCAAGGTGGAGATACAACGCGTCCCCAAATGAGGACGTTGTGTTCAACTGGGTTCAGCATAAGTCGAAAAGTCAAGGTATTTCATTTGATTGTATTTCACCAAAATACATAAATTACTCAGAGCTTACTTACTGAGTATATACATAAATTATGGTTTTACACTTATGAAGAATGATAATCAAAGAAACAATTTCTTCCTATCCACATGTATAGGAATGTTACGTTTTACACAATAAAATTTTGTTTTACCTTTGCAACCTGGTTTCTTGCAGCTGTCAAATGTTTTTTGTCACTGACTACTGGGTGATGCCCAACGTTGTCCAAACGAACATCATCTTCCGGACGAACTTCCGTATTGGCTCATTTTGAAGTACTTGGAGATGGCATTGGACTCTCACTATCGGGACGCCCTCTTTTTCTGGCAACTGGATTATCTGTTCTTGTCAGTACTTTAGCCACACTTGCCCTAAAGTGAAGCAAATCAATATCAGAGCCTACAATGAGAAAGTTATCACAAAAAGAAAAACTCATAGAAAACGTACATCTGAGTAGTCCAGATGAGAAAGCGGCTAAATTCATATTACGTCGATTTAGAGGTGGGCACACGGCCGTATGGATTTTTTCAGCAACTACGTGGTGGAATGTGTTTCAGGTTGCAAAATCGGCTATAAAGCGTCGAAACTGGCTGTCGAAAATCGTGTTCGATATCAAAAGCAGCTAACTGCATGTTGTCTTCGGGTGCAAAGCCCGCTAAATGTTTAATAGGCGTGCTTTTGCCCTGCCATGCCTGGATGCAAAGCACGTGAGCAGACATTATACTTTATACTTACCAATCTGGACACTCAAAGCTACCTTTCAGTCTGCTACGATGCCCGGCCCCGGTAGCTGAGTGGTCAGCGTGACAGTGTCAATCCTAAGGGCTCGGGTTCGATTCCCGGCTGGGTCGGAGATTTTCTCCGCTCAGGGACTGGTTGTTGTGTTGTCCTAATCATCATCATTTCATCCCCATCGACGCGCAAGTCGCCGAAGTGGCGTCAAATCGAAAGACTTGCACCAGGCGAACGGTCTACCCGACGGGAGGCCCTAGACACACGACATTATTATATTAGTCTGCTACGATTAGAATGAATATATTTCTTGTCAGTTTTACGCTGGCTGCGCTGTAACATATTCGTACGCAACAGTAACATCCTCGCTGCCATTGCATTGTCGTTTGGATGGGAAGGGTGATACGTGATTATCTCAGTGTCACTTATCATGCAGTTACTGAGCTTTGCGTCTAGGCTACTCAACTTACAATATACCGCATGATATGAAACATCTAACATTACCTCCATCATTATCCTTGTGTTAAGAATTGCCGCCAGGTTCATCGGATGAACCATCAATTTCAAATGAATTAAGGAGCTCTACTACTTCTTTTTCTATAAGTGGCCTTCGTCTGTACTGGACTCAGGGTATTGTGAAATATCTGTAAGATGACTAAATGACAGCGAAATAATGTCTTAAATTTCCGTACTCTTACAACATTTCAGTCACAATGTTCTCATTTAGAGACACGTATAAAGCTGTAAATATGTCACTTACCTTTCGTTCTGAAAGACACCTTTAGTTTTCACCTTCAAGAATGCACTTTCTAAGCACAAATAAATTTATTTATCTAAACTCAGAAGATATTAACCAGCTGATGGGAGGTTCATAGATTACTGGGAAGCGTCCATGTGACTGTGCACATTCAATTTTGTTTTGTGGTACCACAGATTGACAGGAGATGTCGACACTGTTCTCAAATAAACTCTCTGCTTGTGACAATATGAGGACAACAATCACAAATGGTAAAAATTAACTAATGTCAGTATACTCAACTTTATTTAGTATGTCCTTATATGAGGACGCCATGACCGAAAGGGTTAAAAAATGTAATGATATAAAGTAGAAACGCCCAATGAAAGCAGTAAGATATTTGCATATATGAGTTAGTTTGTTACTATTTGCATGTATGGTGGATAAATTTTAATTTTTAAATTCTTCTAATGTCGTCCCTGTGCATTATAAATGAGATTAATCAAGGGACTATAAAGAATTGTGGCTGTTGCTTTGTGATCAGTTAGTGTCCTATCTGCTGTTCCAAATATCTCAGGAAAATAGTCTGTTGCGATAATTTGTAGTGTCTGTTGTCAACCAAGAGTTCTATACAGTTTTCTGTCATTCAACCCACATCTTTTTCTGATCTTCGACTCTGATAATGGTGATAGGTATATTTGTCCCAGTGTGAGCTTGGAGGAAAGAAATGGTACAATTACAAGTTTGTCTGCGTGGGCGTCCCCAGCAGCAATTACAGAAATACTTGTTTTGCAAATAAAATCTCCTTTTCCTGCTGCCACTTAATTTATTTTTCCCAGACGCGTTTTGTTTTCTCTTGTTCTAGGGCATCATCAGTGGGATCCATAACGATACAGTACGATTTTTAGGTTATCAAACAGCTCACGTTGCGATTTTTATGTAAAAAACTAATTACTTACTTATGCTGTGATCTGCGTTTCCTCTCACTGGTCTGGAGGTCGCACTACTAATTCATTACCGACATATACTCACAGTTTTGAGTTCCGCCTTTCTAACAGTGTTCAACAGGTTTCTCCTTCTTTTTTGTGGTATACTATTGTTATTTTGCCTCTCGATATAACTGTTTCTTTGAACACTGTGCCTTTAACAACGTAAATATTGCAACTTCATTACGTGTTTCATCCTCTTTGGTTTGTTTACCTACTTGTTGCCAACCTAATGACGTATATGTTCAAAACCAACTACGAGAGAGGAAGACTGAGCTGAAGATACAATTTGTGTGTGTGTGTGTGTGTGTGTGTGTGTGTGTGTGTATGTGTTTGTGTGTGTGTGTGTGTGTGTGTGTGTGTGTGTGTGTTGGGGTGGGAGGGGTTGGTGGTTTCAGTTGTATGGTGTTGAATATAAATGTACTAGCTGTTAGCGAGTGGTTGAAAGTTTTGGTGACGACTGATTTGATTTTTCGTTTCAGTGTACTGTGGATGGGTTCATAGATAAGTGAGTGTAAATATGTTGGTTGGCATTTTTATTGTATTTGATGGTATTATTATATTAATCCTCTTCGGGAGCGTTATTCTATTATTTTATCTATTGGTGTAAATAATGAATTATTTCGCTTGTGTACTTGACCATTCAACAGTGTTTTCCTTTCTGCTTTGGTTTTCTGCATGTGGTAATTTTCTTGCAGGGTTAGGAGGTGTTTTTTATTGTTGATTCTAATTACCTCATGTCTTCTTTGGTGGTTGGTTTGCTGTCTTATCGTCTTAGGCGTTCCATATTTCCAGGCTCTCATGTGTTCTTTGTGTCTGGCACCCAATGTTCCACCTCTTTGTCCTCTGTATCTGCCTTCACAAGTGTTATACTGTAGTTGATATATTCCTACTTTCTGGTATATGTCTCCGTTTTTTTCAGTTTTGGGGGGAATTTTTGTGTAGAATTGTCTGTTGTGCATACTATGTTTATTCCTTGTCTTTTAAAAATATTGGTGATTTTATGAGTTTGCGTTAACATGTCATTGTGTACTATCTTGTGTTTTCTTTCATCTTTTACTGATTATCCTGTGTAGTTGTTATGGAACTGGGTGCCTGTCTTCGGTTCTGTTGTATTGTTATCTGTCGTTTGGTGCCTTTAGTCTTTATTTTACTTTTAATTTTGTTGTTTAGTTTACTCACTATGTTGCTATTGCAACCTTTGTTTTGTGCTGTCTGCATTATTATCTCCAGTTCTTATTCGTAATTTTCTTTGGCAAGTGGCAGTGTGTTGAGTCTATGGAGTATGTGTCGAAGTGCTGCTTGCTTTTGTTACTGTGGGTGGTTCGACAATTGGGGAATGATAATGTTCATTGCTGTGGGTTTATGGTAAATTTCAAAGTTATGCTTATAGTTTTGTTTTTTGATTGTTATATCCAGAAAGTTAATTTGGTTGTTCTGTTCCCTTTCAAATCTGAATTTGATATTTTTATGTATTTTGTTGATGTCAGTATGAGGTCATTCAGTATTTGTTAGTGCTTCATCTATTAAGCAAAGGATGTCATCCATGTACCTGAATCAATATAATATGTTGTCTTCTTTTGCTATTATTTTGTGAAAATGATCTGTTCAGTGTGGTTTACAAAAATAATTGCTGAGGCTTTTAAACTAGGGACACCACTGGTAATCCATCTTCTTGTAAATAAAATTCATTGTTGAAATGGAAGTAATTTTGTTCTGTTATGAGCTTTATTAATGTGAGTATTTCCTTAATCTGTTCATCATGGAGTTGACCATAAATTTTCAGGTTCTTACCTCTGATTTCTATTGTTTCTGCTACTGGTATGTTGGAATACGTGCTTTCTACATGGTGAGTCACTAACTATTGCCACCTAGAATAACTCTGAAAGTATGATAGCAGCTGAAACGTTTGTCGGACAAATGTTGTATGGGACAGTGGAGGCCATAGTATGACCTTGTTTTTTTGTTGCTAGGTAGGGTCACATCAGAGATATGATGGTAAACTTAGCTTTTTTTTAATGGGATGCTATAGTTTGGTACTTATTTTCTGATAGCGGCTATTGAGACGAATCCAGTGATGTGTAGCACTAAGACCTTTGAAGGTCAACGAAGGTCGAAATGGTGGCACGAACATCCGTTTACAGGAGGTGTTCGAAGTGATGACCATTGGCATCAATGGAGTGCTGCAATCTTCTTATATTCGATTGACTCATATTTCTTATCACTTCTGCACTTATCGAAGCACATTTCTGACAATTCTCTTTCGTACCTCTTGCAAATAGTAAATATTCGGCAAATATGGCATATCCCTCTAACGTGCCATTGACATGTAATCACCATTCGACTGTTTCGCAATACAACACTAATTGGAACGGTAGGACTAATATCGTCGAATCAAGCAAATGTCAATGATGTATTCCTTTGAAGAACAAGTCGATATCCTTCTCATTTATGGAGAATGCCAACGAAATTCAGTGAGAGCTAAACACTTATATGCTGAAAGATATCCTCAATGTACTCACCCTACACATCGTACATTTAAATATTTTTATGATAAACTGAGAACAACTGTATCTTTAATGCACTGGAAACATATCCGGCAAAGGAAACTTACTAATGTGGAAACGGAAACTGGTACTCTTGCCACTGTGGTTCAAGGTCCTTGTGTTGGTTTGCGTCAAATCGCAAGGGAATCTGGCATGAGCTAGAGTAGTGTTGTTCCGATTTTCTGCATCGCCATAAATATCATCCTTACCATATCAGTCTCCACCAAGGATTAACTGGCACACATTGTATGCGTTGCATTGAATTCTGGCCAAGGGCTCGACTTCAGATTCAACCGGATGACACATTTATTAATTTGATTTTATTTACTGATGAGGCTACATTCATGAGCCATGGAAATTTTAATTTCCATAGCATGCTTTATTGAGCAGCTGAAAATCCATGTTGGCTGTGGCAAGTTGCACGCCAAAAAACGTGGTCAAGAAATGTATGGTGTAGGATTCTGGAGGGCAGAATTATAGGCCCTATTTCATCGAAGGAAGCCCCAATGGCTGTTAGTACACCACATTCTTGCAAGAAACATAAGGTCTACGATTGGAAGAAATACCTTTAGGATCAAGAAACAGAACGCGTTATGAACGCAATGGGTCTCCAGCACATTTTTCGCTGGTGGCTAGAAATGAGTTGCAGAGATAATTCCCAAATCGTTGGACTGGACACAGGGGAGATGTGTCGTGGCTGGCTCGTTCATCAAACTTAATGCCTCTGTATTTTTTCTTGTGGGGACTCGTAAAAGGCATTGTTTATGAAGATGTTCCAACTACACCTGACGATATGTAAGAGAGAAATGTCAGAGCATGTGCTTCGATAAGTGCCGATGAAATAAGGAATACCACTCAATCCACGATAAGAAGATTGCAGCACTTCATTGAAACCAATGGTCGTCACTTCGAACACCTTCTGTAAATGGATGTTCATGCCACCTTTCTGACCTTCGTTGGCCTGCAAAGACCTTACTGTTGCACATCATTGGATTCGTCTCGATAGCCAGCATCAGAAAATAAGTACCAAACTATAGCATTTAATTTAAAAAAACGAAGTTGACCGTCATATCTCTGAAGCGACCCCATCTAGGAACAAAAAACCAACTTCATATTATGGCACCCATTGTGCCATGCAACTTTTGTCCCACAAACTTTTCAGCTTTTGTCATACTTTCGGAGTTATTCTAGGTGGCAATAGTGACTCATCCTGTATGTCAAATGAGAGGAGTTTTCCTGTGAGAACAATACTGGATTTCAGAAAATCCCCCACTTACAAGCTAGCAGGATACATGTTAAAATTACTCACTGAAAATTTCAAAGTTCTTGAAGACAGAACCATGAAAAACACTACACAGCTAATACAACAAATAAAAGTTCCAAGCACAACAACACTCCTCCCATTTGATATAGAAAGCGTGCATTACAGCATACCAGTACCAGAAACAATAGAAATCAGAGGTAAGAACCTGAAAACTTATACTGAACTCCCTGATGAACAGATTAAAGAAATACTCTAATAAAGCACATAACAGAACAAAATTAATTCCAGTTCAGTAATGAATTTTATTTACAAGAAGTTGGATTACAAATGGGGTCCTTAGTTTCAGGAGCCTCAGCAAATGTTTTTGTAAACCACATTGAACAGATCATTTTCACAAAAAAAAATAGCAAAAGAAGACAACATATTATATTGGTTCAGGTACATGGATGACATCCTTTGCTTAATAGATGAACGACAAACAAAAACTGAAAAACTACATACTAACATCAACAAGATACATAAAAATGTACAATTCGCAATTGAAAGAGAACAACAACCAAATTAACTTTCTGGATATAACAATCAAAAAACAAAACAATAAGCATATGTTTGAAATTTACCATAAACCCACAGCAACGAACATTATCATTCCCCAATTGTCGAACCACCCACAGTAACAAAAGCAAGCAGCACTTCGACACGTGCTACATAGACTCAACACTACCAAAGACAACTACCAAAAAGAACTGGAGATATTAATGCAGATAGCACAAAGCAAAGGTTAAAAAAGTAACATAGTCACAAAGCCAAACAACAAAATTGAAAGTAAAATAAAAGCAGAAAGCACTACTCTCCACAGCAGATACGTAAGGCGCTACAAATAAAATCAACATTGGGCATTAGAAAAGCGGAAGAAGACACGAAAAAGTTTAAATCAATAGCTTTCCTGTCATACATGGGAAGCCTTTCGCCAAAAATAGGACGGATCCTCGGTAAATACAAAGTAAAAGTGATTTTTCACCCTCCACCAAGACTGCAGCACACCTGCGTTCCATTAAAGATGATTTGGTGGTTCGAAAGCCTGGGGTTTATTGAATCCCCTGTGAGTGCGGCCGTTAATACATCGGACAGACGATACGTACAGCCCAGGAGAGATGCACAGAGCACTGCAGGTACACCCGTCCAAGGGTGTACCCAGGATCTGAACTAGGGGGGGGGGGGGGGGGGCAGGTCATACTAGTCTCAGGAAACAAGGACTCGAGACAATACACAGCACTTCTTACTAAATAAAACAGTAAACCAGTGAAAAACTGCTTTTAATCTTTTAATAAACATTTTAAATACAAGAACGCACTTGCACAATCCGAGAAATCATACAGCATTTCTTATTAAATAAAACGGTAAACTAGTAAAAGACTGCGAATATCTTCTAGGGGGGGGGGGGACAGCTGCTTCCCCCCCCCCCTTCCCCTCGCTGGGTACGCCCATGCACCCATCCGTTACAACCTGCTGTGGCGAAGCACTTAATGACACTAGACACTCTGTGGTGTACGATAACGTCGAAATTGTAGCCTCGACTTCATCTTTCTGGGACGCAGTAGTGAAAGAAGCAACTGAATTTCGGTTGGCGACGAATTTAATTAACAGAGATAGCGGCTTGAGCTTGGACAAATCATGGTATCCCGCAATTTCTGTAGTTAAATCACAAAGACGTCGCGATGGTGCAGCTCTTCGTGACACATCCATATCACCATGTGGATCGACTGCGCAGCCATAGATTTAATTTCCATGCATATATTACACCTCTTTGCCCCCTATCAACGACTCTGGTGCCTTGTGTATCTTTGGCCGCATACGCAGTGGTTCGGTCCCCGGGTTTAAATGGACGTAGGAAGTGCTGGAGCGTTAGTCACCTCGGCTCACTCTTAAGATGGCTGCACGATATTCAGCCTAAATATTAGCAGAAGATGCTGAATTTATTCAGCAGAAATTTTATGGAACAGTCTTTGCGCCACGAAAACATGAAGATTCACAGCAGACGGTACAATGTTTCATGGCTGTAATGTATGTTCTTCAAGCTATGCTAGCTCTTTTCCCACCCTTAAAACTCTTCAGCAGACTTGCTCAGTGAATAATGCACAAAAACTGCTCGTATCTATCTAGCAAGAACAACGTAATTTGGCTGCCTTCTGGAATTACAGTCAAAATTGTTATTCTTTGAGGGTACGTTTTTTGGTTTTATATTTGGTTGCCTTTTCACACACTGACATCTGTTTCTTCACAGGATATTCCCTAAATGCTGAGTAAAGAATTTAGTGCTAAGCTGTCTTCACCTATGTTTGCTGTGGAAGTACCTGGCACAGCTGAGGCCAATTCAGCAGGTGCTTAGTAATTTGTCTTGCAATTTAGTAGCAAAATTTACCACCTAGCAAGATAATAATTTAAAATTTATTCATTCCAAAAACTATTACACTTCTTCTGTACACTTGCATAACTTTAAAATGTACTATGGTTTCACAATTACGATCTGAAATAAACTTTTTACAAACTGAAAAAACTACTGAACTGTACATGTGTAAGTTACTTCACTGCAGTGTAACTAAAGAAGCATTTTCCTTTTTATTGTTGCTACGGTCGCAGGTTCAAATCCTGCCTCAGGCATGGATGTGTGTGTCGTCCTTAGGTTAGTAAGGTTTAAGTAGTTCTAAGTTCTAGGGGACTGATGACCTCAGAAGTTAAGTCCCATAGTGCTCAGAGCCATTTGAACCATTTTTTTATTGTTAGTTGTAATATGTTAGCCATTGCTACTGTGTGTTCTGTCATTGGATATTCCACAACTTAAACATTAAATTAGTGTCACTGACCATGTGCTGATGACAGGGTGTTAAGAAGATTTATGTGGTGTAATTTTAAATTTCTACAACATGCATGGACGTTTCCATTCTTACAGAGATATCATTTGTAAAATTGAAAGTGACGAACTAAAACAAAATTAAAATCTGAAAGCCAGTAATTTTGTATAGATAGACCTTAATATGAACAGCATACACTCAAGATTTGATGATGGAGTTTGTGTTTCTGTATTCATTTTCCATTTTAAAAAAAATTAAAATTAGTGTTAATATAAAATAAGGCATTTAACTTATACTGTTGGGTCCGCAGTGGCTTTGTGGCAGTTAATGTGTTAAATGTTACAGATGTAAATTTCGTCACAGACATAACACTTTCACTTAACTTACAGTGAAGGATTGGAATTATGTAGTTAAAAGTGTTAAAATAATTGTGCAGGGTCACAGTTATGAATAAATGAAGAGCATTAAGATAACAGATTTAGTGTGAAACATTTAATTTCAGTATAGAAAAAGTTAGGCTTTCCCAAGTTTCTATGATAGGCTCTTGCCCACTTTGCTAGTATCATCATTTTCTGGCCATACAAATTTATTCCCTTCTATGTCAAGCAATTGAACTATTTTTTTCACATTGTCTCCTGGCATCTTGTCCAAGAAATTAGTGCAAATGTCCTCATTCAGAGTATGGTTTCATAACAACCAAGTGCTCATTAAACAAAGAAAAGTTTTGACTACTGCAGTGAAGGAATTTGAGTGTTTTTTCTTGAACACTCTGGCTTGCATTAGACATGAACTGGAAGTGTGTGCCATTTCGACACCAAGATCTTACTTAAACTGCATATTCCCCAATGGTATAAAGAGTGTGCACTTGAGTGTCTGAAAGAATCTGGTATTACTCGAGTGAATCTGTACCTTGTTAGCATGGCTTTGTCACTTTCTCCACTGGAACATCTGTTATAATAACTTTCAGTTAGGGATTTTGTACATTTTATAAAATATGTGCAATCAGCAGCGAGAGTTTGTCTGCCTTTCATACACTGCCAAACATGATGCTTCGGTTCCACCGGGGAATATTTCCACCACTTCAATATTTATTCCTGAAGTATTTTTTCTGATTAAAAGCGTAAATATCCAGCTTCTCATGTTGCAGGCAATCAGATACTAGTGTACTGAAACTGGCCTGGTAACTGTGTAGGCCAGCCATTGCTGTGTAAATAGTAATCTGTTTATTCCTTCAGTGTGCACTCCCCACCTCATCAATAAAAACCTCACTGAAATTAATCAGCAGAGCACTATAATATTTTCTTCAAATAACACTGAATGCAGCATGCAAATTGGTCGGTTTTCACCGCCACGTCGGTGGACAAAGAGCATCAGCCTCGGCTGTGGCTGTTGGCACTCACCATGTTAAATATAAAATTATTGGAGTAAATGAGTTATATCAACTATTTTATTCTTTTGTTTCTGAAATGTAAAGAGATGTTTCCAAATATTGTCTGAAATTCTATAGAGGTGTCTAAATAATTTATTAAAACAATGAAACAGCAAAGTAACATGTTGTACCAAATATAATGGACCAAAAGTCAAGATTTTTTTATCCACTTTGAGTAAATGTTCATCACTCCTTTTTCAGTAAAAATATAAATGATATATCATTGTACAGTTTCAGAAATTTTACTTTATGAGTTTTTAATTAACATACAGGAAGACCAGATGTATTGCATTTCAAAATTCTGCATTTTGATTTGACTTTTCGTAGTATTACATATGTAAATTGACATCGAAACCACACAAATGGGTAGATATGTCCTTTACATATTTAAGAAAACAAATTGATGTAAAGACAATTATTTACTGTACTGATGAAATTATAAGTGAAATCATAGACTTTTACATGTTATTCTATTAAAGGAAAGCAGTGGAGAGCAAACTGAAAGTAACAGATGCACCCCTGACCATATTTGTTGGCTGCTAACGGTATGGATTATGGAGGGAAGGTGTAAGGGGAAACTGGCGGAAGTGAGGCCATGTATAAAGGCGTGCAAATTAGTTTTTTATATAAGATGTTCCATTGCTTTGCATAAATTAAAATAATAGTAGTCATTTGTCCAAAGATGTGATAATTTCTTTTCTAGCCTTGCAGACTCGTAACTTTCCACAGAATTGCCATATACCTCTACAGGCTTTTAGTTTTTCATCTCTAACAACAATCACTGAATGTAGCAAATCTGAAAGAAATGAAATGTTTCAACTGAAAATGCATAATTTTTGTGTTGCTTATATAGAATGAACAATTAATATTTGTGTTCATCACATACCTCACAGAATTGACCACATAACCACTTCCTGCCCATTTGATCTGATATAGTCCTCTGGAAGTTAAATAAGTTGTGTCAACATTTGCTCTCATAGAAGCTACCACTTTTGGAACAGTTGCTGGCTTTCGAGGAAGTATTGCCAATTCCCTTCAAAGGGCTACTTCATGATGTTCCAAATGCTTATTAGTGGCAAAGTAAAAGGTTTGTGCACTGTAGTACATATTAGTATATTTGCTGGTAGTAAAACAATTTGTGAATATCCAAATGTTTAGTAATCTGGATTACATCAAGCACCACCTAGACCATATAAACTAGGTCTTGTGCAGCACTCCTATTTCTTCATAGCTAATGAGACTACTGTGGCGATATGTATATGGATGGCACATATTTAATTCTTTATAGCAGTATACTTCTGGTGCAGGATTACAAACATATCTCATAGTTCATGAGTATGTGGACGAAAGCCTTCACATCAGTTTAATTTTTTTTATGATTGCACCTTGTGTTATGCCAATCATATGAAACTGACGGACAGGAAGAAATGGTTATGAAATTATTTGTTGTCCAGAATAACAGAGTCGTCAGCTACTACTGTCTTTTATGCAGAACAAAATCTAAAGCTGTTATATTATTGCAGAACTCATCATTTGCATGCAAAAGGTCTTTCTCACATGGCAATATAGTAAAACATTTCTGCATGTGTGTAATATTAAACTGTACTGCGTAAGTTTCATGGGAGAATTCATAATATTATAGTTCAATATGAATAGCTTACCAAGCGAATAATTAGCCAACAGTTAAGTGTTTACAGATTCCCCATGTAAATAAACAAGCTACACTGCTTTTCCTTTGATTATCAACACTACCTAAGTTGCAATTTCAATGGCTCCACCTTAGATCTTCAGCACAGTGACTTATTTTGCGAGTATGAGATAGGCAATAAATACTACAAATTCTGTAATGACACACTTTTATTGACTCAGTAAAATTCTTGTAACGACTTAATACAGTAGAAAAAACATATGTGGGAACAAGTTGTAGGTGACATACCATTAGATATCTGATACTTCAAATTTTTAGATGGCTTTGGTAATGTGATACACTCAACAGTAATGTTAAAGTTGAATGGTTATGTGTTATTTCATTCTTTTAACTCTATAGTATATGATTAACAGATGTTCAATGTTAACTACAGTGAAATAAACTCTGACTATTTCAAATTGATAAAAGCATGTGTCCCAGCATCTTCTAAAATTTAAATCATTCTCGAATGTTTTAAACAAGTTAAAACCCCAATTAAATGATTACTGTTGCTTCAGCAGCCAGATATCATTATTGGTACACTTTCCAAAAGTACAGCGAGCCTAATGTGTTTTAAGCAATGACTGGAATGTGTGACACATTCCATTTCTCCTTTCGACTTAAAAAAAATTGGCTTCACTGGACAATTCTAGGTCTTCTGATTTCGCATGTAAGTCATGTACGGATTGGAAACGAATCATTCAGCACATTTTAAGCAATGAATGGAATGTCTGGCACATTCCATTTCTCCTTTCGACTTAAAAATATTGGCTTCAGTGGACATTTCTAGGTTTTCTGATTTAACACGTAAGTCACGTGCGGATTGGAAATGATTCATACAGCACTTTTTTGGAGAATCAGTTTCAGATGCATACATCGTACTTTTCACCTTTTCTGTTGCCCGTCCCCACGAATATTTTGTTGGCGGTGTTGTAAATACTTTAAGTAAAATCCTTATCGCATAAATAGCACTGGTAAGTAGATGAACGTTCGTTATTTGTAACAGGAGGCATTATTTCGCTCAGCTTCTGTGGGCTAGCCGTGGCAATATGCCACTTTAAAAATCCTGTGGTAATTGTACTCCTTTCCTCAAACTTCACATTTAAAAGCACTCATTTCAAAACACTTGCAACGTAGAAGCACAAGCGATAAAATAGTGTACAACGACGAAGCAAACGCTGTAAAAGTGATAAAGGAAACGCGAAATAACGCAAATACTACTACAAAGCACATGCAGAAGCGGCCAAACATTGCTAAGACGTCAAAGGAAATGCGTTAAAGATAAAGATACTGCAAAGACACAAATACCGCAAAGCAGAACACGCTGCTCCCTACCGTAATGTGCAAATAATCGCAGTAAATCACATGGGTCAACTGAAAACATGAGATGAAGACCCAAGGTTATGCACTCTATGGGTAGATCTCAGAGAATATACTTGGGTGCACTTAGTCACTGTGGAGTGGGGGGTGAAAGGGCGGGACTTGTTCCTTTGGCGGTATCTAAATTCACAAGAAATCCCAAAACAATTGCCATACCCTGAAAACGTGGTTTTGGGCCTCTCCCAGGTGCGAATATACGTTTCTGATTTTCTGTCAGGTGTCTAAACGGCTGGTGGGAAACCGAGGGCTCGATGTCAGTCCTCTCGCTGTGTAACCTCCCCCTCACTTATCGACCTTAATGACAGTAAAAACCGCGTGTACCTAATGGAAATTTGGGAGAAGTAATTTTCACCGAAGTTAATCTTTCGGTAAAGAGGGAGGAAAGGGTTACATCTAAATGAAAGGAAAAATGCAAATTAAACTGGTGGAAATTAATTTTGAAAAGGGGTAAGTTAATAAAGAAAGTAAATGTGCGGTCGTTACGTTAACAGTTAAATGGCGTTAATTAGAGATTTGAGATTTGGGGAAAATTACGGTCGCCACTCCTATGGACAACTACTACAATAACTGAAAAAGGAAGGTTATTGCACATATAATTAGCACTAAAAGCGTGGCAACTGAAGGTTGACACGTGTTGTGTGAAAACTGAATGTTTGTCAGAAGTAATAAATTTCGCTACACTCTGACTTAATTTAGCAAAAGAGTTAATAAAACCGAAAAATTGAAAGTTAATTTAGTGACTGAAATTAATAGTGAGCTTTGTTTCTGAAGCACTACGAAATTCAGTTTAATAAGTTTATTCTTGGGCTACCTCAACAATCATTTAAAAAGCTACTTGAATCTGCCCAATTTAGAAATAAGAGATTTAACTTTGAACGTGAATTAAATGATTCTGAACAATTAACAATAGTAAAATTTAGTACGTACCAAGCTGAGCTGCAGTCACAGGTAAGCTAAAATATGGTAGCAAAACTCGCACTCTTAATTTGTGCTTGTGTAATCTAAATATTGTAGCCAGCTATGAATACCTTAACTGAACTTTGAAATTAAAGCAGTGAAATGGAATGATACTACTGTAATGCTGGCTCTTGAATTACAATGACACTCGAGTTCGTTACCGAAAAGGAAGGGACCCTGCTTGGTAATGCAATTGGGACAATGAGCTAAGTTGCTGTATTTTAGTGATGCAAGTGAACAGTTTGAAAGGCTGAGGTCTGCCATACAGTTCTAAAACTTTACATGCTTTTAGTCTTCCTTGTTGGCTGATTGAAGGTTTGCAGTCGTCAGCCGTCGCTGTTGCCGAAGCTGGATGTTTGCGTGTCTTCTTCTTGACACGGTCACCAAGCGAAACGGGCTCTTGATGTGCGACAGCTAATGCTTCTCGTCCGCGACACCGTGTCAGAAACTATCCTCGCAAGTCGAGCGCAATTACATGCTGCCAAACCCCGAAAGCGCGGCAGCTCGCGGGAGCGTCACACAACACACCTGCTCCACCGCCCTACTCCCGCCAGACTCTCCTCTGCCCGCGCTACACGCGGCAGAGTTAACACTACCAAAGATCCTAAACACTTAGGTTCTCCACACGACCTGTCGATGTGGTCGTTCGATAGTATAGTTTTCCCTAGGCAAGACCCAGCACAAACCAATTATACATCGACATAAATGCATATATATATATATATATATATATATATATATATATATATATATACACACTCCTGGAAATGGAAAAAAGAACACATTGACACCGGTGTGTCAGACCCCCCATACTTGCTCCGGACACTGCGAGAGGGCTGTACAAGCAATGATCACACGCACGGCACAGCGGACACAACAGGACCCGCGGTGTTGGCCGTCGAATGGCGCTAGCTGCGCAGCATTTGTGCACCGCCGCCGTCAGTGTCAGCCAGTTTGCCGTGGCATACGGAGCTCCATCGCAGTCTTTAACACTGGTAGCATGCCGCGACAGCCTGGACGTGAACCGTATGTGCAGTTGACAGACTTTGAGCGAGGGCGTATAGTGGGCATGCGGGAGGCCGGGTGGACGTACCGCCGAATTGCTCAACACGTGGGGCGTGAGGTCTCCACAGTACATCGATGTTGTCGCCAGTGGTCGGCGGAAGGTGCACGTGCCCGTCGACCTGGGACCGGACCGCAGCGACGCACGGATGCACGCCAAGACCGTAGGATCCTACGCAGTGCCGTAGGGGACCACACCGCCACTTCCCAGCAAATTAGGGACACTGTTGCTCCTGGGGTATCGGCGAGGACCATTCGCAACCGTCTCCATGAAGCTGGGCTACGGTCCCGCACACCGTTAGGCCGTCTTCCGCTCACGCCCCAACATCGTGCAGCCCGCCTCCAGTGGTGTCGCGACAGGCGTGAGTGGAGGGACGAATGGAGACGTGTCGTCTTCAGCGATGAGAGTCGCTTCTGCCTTGGTGCCAATGATGGTCGTATGCGTGTTTGGCGCCGTGCAGGTGAGCGCCACAATCAGGACTGCATACGACCGAGGCACACAGGGCCAACACCCGGCATCATGGTGTGGGGAGCGATCTCCTACACTGGCCATACACCACTGGTGATCGTCGAGGGGACACTGAATAGTGCACGGTACATCCAAACCGTCATCGAACCCATCGTTCTATCATCGTTAGACCGGCAAGGGGACTTGCTGTTCCAACAGGACAATGCACGTCCGCATGTATCCCGTGCCACCCAACGTGCTCTAGAAGGTGTAAGTCAACTACCCTGGCCAGCAAGATCTCCGGATCTGTCCCCCATTGAGCATGTTTGGGACTGGATGAAGCGTCGTCTCACGCGGTCTGCACCTCCAGCACGAACGCTGGTCCAACTGAGGCGCCAGGTGAAAATGGCATGGCAAGCCGTTCCACAGGACTACATCCAGCATCTCTACGATCGTCTCCATGCGAGAATAGCAGCCTGCATTGCTGCGAAAGGTGGATATACACTGTACTAGTGCCGACATTGTGCATGCTCTGTTGCCTGTGTCAGTGTGATCATGTGATGTATCTGACCCCAGGAATGTGTCAATAAAGTTTCCCCTTCCTGGGCCAATGAATTCACGGTGTTCTTATTTCAATTTCCAGGAGTGTATTTGGAGTTGGGCATTATGCCAAGTTGCCGGCGTTTGATTTAGCAGTTTTCGGGATTTGGATAAATTTTTCGCAATCGCGTCTGAGAAGATGTGTGCATCCCGTGGCCACAGCTGCAGCACCCTGCCCTACATCATCCAGCAGTGGCGTTCGCAGCGGCACGACGTACGACGACATCGCGCAGGGTCATTGCAAACACGGTAAGCCCGAAATGCAATACGATCTATCGACGACAGGAATTTTACCCGCTTGAGGAGAGAGGGCTTCATTTCTGTACTTTAGTTTCCGCTAGTCTCTTACTGTAGCAGGCTTTAGACACAACTGTTTACATATTTCTTCCTTTTCCTGTCATATTCAATTTGGGGAAAACTCTGATTTAGCACCACCCATGTATCACCTTTGTAATGATGAATAATTTGTTCGAGATTATGCTGATATGATTATTTCCGTTTTCTTGTTTTCATAGTGATGTTGTATGCTCTGTTCACGTTCTTGGTTTTTCTTGAATATTTTGATGATGCCACAGATGAATAAAATTATTAGCTCTTGCAGTAATGCAACATTAATTCAGTCAGAATTTTCCAGCAATACACTGGTAGCAACGATAGTCTGTTTTTCTAAATAATTTGTTTACTACTTTTTGTTACTGAGTCAATGTCTAGAAAATATAGTTGTCATGCATTATTCATGCCTCAATAAACTTACGTTATTAGCAGATCAAACTACAAGATTTATTATTTACGTCATTGTTGTAATTAAATTCCCAAGGCCGTCCAACCATTAACACACATGTGAGGCCCCCTGATTAATTCGGGATTTAAATTAATGTTTCCTGCAATTTATATTGATAATCACTCATAGTGTTTCATCTGGATATGCTACTGCTTTCTGTATTGCGACGGCAGGACTGGCAACTGAATTTATTTGCATATCCACAGAGGTCCATATTAGGATGTCAGTTGTATTTTCTAATACGTCCAACGACTGGCTTATATGGATACACTTCCGGATCTTTTCCGTCAAGGTGGGAGATTTTCCTGCGAGTCACAGTCAGAAGTAATTTCTTTTTCACGGCGTATTTGCCGTCATTGCCATTCCTTTTCCGTCAGGGTATGGGAGGTAAACTTTAGTCGACAGTCAGATGAATTTCTCTTCCACGGAATAATGAACTGAAGTACACAACTGATTAGCTGTCGTGCAGCGCCATACTGATTTTGTGAACATCTTTGAAACCTGCGGATCCTGTCCACACGTAAATTTATTTGTGCTTACAACGATTTTTCAGTGTTGTTGGTAAACGGCGTTGTGTATTCAGTACACGGGCACGTCGTAGGGCCAGGCAGGCGTGACGTTTGGTAATGAGAACTAGGAGCCACAAGAGACACATGGAAAAGTGTAGCAGTAGCGTTGGTGTATACGGAGGTAGAAGGGGCCGTTGAGAAGTACGAGATGCACTTTGAAAATGAACACTTTCAGGGGCGAAGAGAACGATTCCATGCACGAGTTAAGCAGGGTACGAAAGATTATCAAGAACTCAAACAAAGCAACGAGGCACTAGCTCGGATAGCGCCTCTTCTGCACCGCAGCTGCCTCGGAGGAGATACAGGAACTCATCATATTCAAATACACTCAGGGAAACTTAAAGTACGAAAGCAGAGAGAAGACACGTTACCGCAACTCAAGCTAAAAAGTGTCACAGGCGTTACGCGCGCAAGGAGGCACAAGCGCTATACATACACTATGTGATCAAAAGTATCCGGAAACCAGGCTGAAAATGAATTACAACTTCGTGGCGATCGGTAATGCTGGAATTCAATATGGTGTTGGCCAACACATAGGCATGATGACGGCTTCCACTCTCGCAGGCACGTTCACTCAGGTGCTGGAAGCTTTCTTGGGAATGGCAGACCATTCTTCACGGAGTGCTGCACGGATGAGAGGTATCGATGTCGGTCGGTGAGACCTGGCAAGACGTCTGCGTTCCAAAAGATCCCAAAACCGTTCTATAGGATTCAGGTCAGGACTCTGTGCAGGCCAGTCCATTACAGGGATGTTATTGTCGTGTAATCACTCCGCCACAGGCCGTGCATTGTGAACATGTGCTCGACAGTATTGAAAGATACAGTCGCCTTCCCCGAAATGCTCTTCAACAGTGGGAAGCAAGAAGGTCATTAAAACATCAATGTCGGCCAGTGCTGTGATAGTGCTATGCAAAACAGCAAGGGGTGCAGGCCCCCTCCATGAACAACACGACAACACCATAACACCACCGCCTCCGATTTTTACTGTTGGCACTACACACGCTGACAGATGACGTTCACCCGGTATTCTCCATACCCACAACCTGCCATCGGATCTGCACTTTGTGTACCGTGATTCTTCACTCCACACAACGTTTTTCCACCGTTCAATCGTCCAATGTTTACGCTTCTTACACCAAGCGAGGCGTCTTTTGGCATTTACTGCGTGATGTGTGGCTTATGAGCAGCCGCTCGAAAATTAAATCCAAGTCTTCTCATCTTCCGCCTAAGTGTCATAGTACTTGCAGTGGGTCCTGATGCAGTTTGGAATTCCTGTGTGATGGTCTGGACAGATGTCTGCCTATTTCATATTACGACCCTCTTCAACTGTCGGCAGTCAACAGACGAGGTCGGCCCGTACGGTTTTGTGCTGTACGTGTCCCTTCACGTTTCCACTTCAATATCACATCGGGAACAGTGGACCTACGGATGTTTAGGAGCGTGGAAATCTCACGTGGCACCAGTGCCACCCAATCACCTGACCACGGTCGAAGTCCACGAGTTCCGCGGTGCACGCCATTCTGCTCTCACACGATGTCTAATGACTACTGAGGTCGCTGATATTGAGTACCTGGCAGTAGGTGGCAGCACAATGCACCTAATACGAAAAATATATGTTTTGAGGGTTTACGGATAGTTTAGATCACACAGTGTAGCACCGTACCTTCATAGGTTTAGGCTTTCCTGGCGTACTGTCCACGCTCGAAAGTACAGGTGTCAGTAACAGAAATCACTTTCTGCAGAGAAGTAGGAGTGTTGCGAGGAATGTTTCGAGCGGCGCCAGATTTACCATGAAACACCGAGGTCAACAGAAATAGAAGCATTTGCCCACCACTCTGTTTTAAAGCTGCGGAAATTTCAGGTTTTCCGTGAAAACAATACAAATCTTCACCTGTAGGTCTGGGCGGTACAGTTCGATTATTCTGCTCCTTCCACGTGACCTGCGCGATATCGGAATTTATCTGCAGTTACCTTGAGGGGGAGCACATAATAAAATGACAGTAGCGCAGACCTTCGTACCTACAGGGAATTCAGAGACAAATCCACACCCAGGCTCGTGTGACAAACGAGATCACTTTAGGAAAGAGCTTCGCGGAGTCTCATCAAAGTTTTAACAAAAATGGTGCAAATGAATCAGTTCCTAGATCAACCGTTTGCGATGACGGATTTTATTCGCATGTGCTATGGCAAACTACCGCACTCGTACCAGTTATCTTTGGTAGGTCGTTGTGGGGAAACTAAGGAGGACTCTCAGTCATTGCTGCAAGGACTGGAGAATATGACGAGAGCGCGAACACCTCATCTTATAGCGGCAACAATCAACCTATCACGATATCACAACGAGGCTACAGTGAGAGATGGAACAACAGATTCCGATGTTATTTATGTCAACTGTACAATAGTAACCAGCTAAACTATAGTAATTGAAAAATGGTTCAAATGGCTCTGAGAACTATGGGACCTAACAACTGAGATCATCAGTCCCCTAGAACTTAGAACTACTTAAACCTAACTAACCTAAGGACATCACACACATCCATGCCCGAGGCAGGATTTGAACCTGCCACCGTAGCAGTCGCGCGGTTCCGGGCTGAAGCGCCTAGAACCGCTCGGCCACCCTCTGCGACCGGCGGATTATTGATATAACAACAACAATAACAACAACAACAACAGGACCAATTTCGATCACAGAGTGGAACAGCCACAGGAGGAAACCCAGGAGAAGAAGGTTGCCCAGAAAATCGAAATAATTGATATAACAACAACAACAACAGGACCAATTTCGATCACAGAGTCGAAAAGCCACAGGATCAACCCCAGGAGAAGAAGAGTGCCCAATAATTGAAATCTGACCACCAGCCATGAAACAGCAATTAAATGACGGTAGCCGGCAATGACGTATTTACAGGTCACAAGTGGAGATGTAAACCTTTGGGGGAAACTATATTCAGATCTAGTATATAATGGTTTAATGATTGATTGTTATATGTATATTCACTTTGTTTATTATGATCAAGTGTTTGCTTTGATCACAATGTTGATGGAAATTTAGGGTCACACATTTCCGTTGAGTGGTACTATGACTTTTATGTAGATTACTAAGGCTTTTTTTTTTAAGAAATAAATGTGGGGCTATTACCTCAAGTTTATGTAGGGCATCTAATGAGTGCCACGCTACAAAATGAAGTTATGTATTTTTGATATGTATGGAGGGAGAGAGGACTGCTGATTGCGCTATGATGCGCGTATTTTTAGTGAGAGTCAAGCACGCAGTGTAGTGTGCTTTGGACGAATATGTTATGGAAATGGTGGTTCTTCACAGGCTGATGAGCGTCCCAATTTGACCCTAGCGATCTTACAGATATGCATATAAGATGATTCTCTTCCCATGGTTAGGGTGTATTTGTTACAGCTGCAGTCTGATGTTTAATATCTTCTTCTTCTTCTGTTGTAAATGTAATGGAAGTGTGCAGACGTGGGCTTGGTTATGCAGCAAAAGCTGCACGAACAAATACAACGATGCTGCCCTGTCTTTCGACGATGTACTTGCCACGCATACAAACACCACCACAGCGCATCCGCCATCATCATTGTGGTATGGGCTGATAAGACTAACTTGTCTACCAACACAACAACGCTCACTGCGGCCTGATATATTTCGCAATTGCGCTACACCTTCGTTTCTAATCGCACCCTACGATAGTGTTGTGATGGATATTGATCCGCAGCATAAGATATTACGAGAAAAAAGGGATTTGAAGAGGTGCTCGTGGACTTAACTCAGATGGCCCTAATTTTGGTTGCAAAAAAACTGCAAATTATTATTTTTGGTGTCTGCATTTATTTATTTTTACACATGATGTTTATCAATATTTTGTCCTATGCATATGTTGTCGACGTAAGCAGACTCACGATTGTACATGTAACAGCACCACTGTGGTCTGACATGTATTGGCCACGCCCATAAGCACCACCTTAACCCGGCCTCTCACCATCAGGGCTGTGGCACCAGCTCATTTGCCAAAGCAGCCACACTCACCTCGCCCTGGACCCTCTCTCTTTCACCGTCAGACATCACCATGACATCGCAATGTGTCTAGCAGCAGGAGCCCTACAGCCTGCTCTGTTACGGATCATCAGGTAAATTGGCCGCATTGGCCTACAGTGTGGTTTTGGGGACAGAACCTCACACTGACCACAATAGTGCAGATTATCGAGATTATAATGCTTGTGAATCCATTTTGGAAAGGGAGCTTGCCGCATTCATAAATGGCCATTATATCCCGCCATAAAGTGTAAGACAGTTCTGTACTGTGAACTCACGTACTCCCCAAAAGAGGGCAGTGATGCTGCTGAGGAAGAGACCATCGCTGAAATTTGGGAGGCTAATGGTGTGATTTCATGTGGGAATCAGTCTCAGAGTATTTTGGAATTTTTTTCAACAGCGTCACACTAGGCAATTTTGCTGAAATGCAGGAAAGAGGGTCTGGTAAGACGCTCAGCCGAGTTCTCTTCCTCGATGTATTCTCAAATGTTTTTGATCCACTTCATGGGGTTTCCGATTTCGTCCCTCTTCCAAAAGACATTCTGGCTCAAAAAGCTATGTCCAGAAAACTAATAGGGAGGATCAAATTATCTGTGCAACATCTCTACTGGCCGGCCGGTATGGCCGAGTGGTTCTAGGTGCTTCAGTCTGGAACAGTGCGACCGCTACGGTCGCGGGTTCGAATCTTGCCTCGGACATGGATGTGTGTGATGTCCTTAGGTTAGTTAGGTTTAAGTAGTTATAAGTTCTAAGGGACTGATGACCTCAGATTTTTAGTCCCATACTGCTCAGCGCCATTTGAACCATTTGAACATCGCTTCTGGCTTTCAATAGGAACTAAACAACAAATGCAGCATGTATGGATACATACTAAACGTCAAAATGTCTCTGGGTGTTATAATTTCAAAGGCATCGCATTCCCTATAAAACTCCAGGACTACCAAAGTTCGAGAGGCAGAATACGAACTACTTATTTCATGTTTATATCCTGGATGCAGATGATAGCAACCCAGAAGGAAATGACCATGAGCGTACTATGCAGAAAGAAATAAAGCATTAAGTAGTTGGACCACTCCACATTTCAGAATTAGCCAGTCAGAACCCCCAGACACGTAGATTAGCTGCTATTCACTGACGATGAGAAACAACACCATGTGCAGATCAAAATCAAGTCCCACCTACTTTCCACTTAATTGTCGAAACATTATGTTTACAGAAACTTTTGCGTAGATGCCTCAACAGTTTAACCGTGGCATGGTATCTTGAAACTTACCTCACAGCCTACTCCAGCCAGCAATCGGTACATGTGGAAATGCCTAACCAGGAAAAAAAAGTTCTTATGCGTTAAGAATGCTCACTATCTACAGTAGAACGATATCCCATCATCGTATACGCTGACGTCGACTGCCTCCTAGTCCAGTAGCGCATTGTGTAAGCGATCCCAGTGCCTCTCATACTACTTTCTGAGAACAGGAGGTACCATAAGGGGTATCACACTTCAAGTTGCATCACGTATGATTCCAGCCTCAACAAATTCGAATCATACGTTAGTAATAATCCTGTGAGATGTCTAATATCTGAACTCGAAAACTTACACTCCTGGAAATGGAAAAAAGAACACATTGACACCGGTGTGTCAGACCCCCCATACTTGCTCCGGACACTGCGAGAGGGCTGTACAAGCAATGATCACACGCACGGCACAGCGGACACACCAGGAACCGCGGTGTTGGCCGTCGAATGGCGCTAGCTGCGCAGCATTTGTGCACCGCCGCCGTCATTGTCAGCCAGTTTGCCGTGGCATACGGAGCTCCATCGCAGTCTTTAACACTGGTAGCATGCCGCGACAGCCTGGACGTGAACCGTATGTGCAGTTGACGGACTTTGAGCGAGGGCGTATAGTGGGCATGCGGGAGGCCGGGTGGACGTACCGCCGAATTGCTCAACACGTGGGGCGTGAGGTCTCCACAGTACATCGATGTTGTCGCCAGTGGTCGGCGGAAGGTGCACGTGCCCGTCGACCTGGGACCGGACCGCAGCGACGCACGGATGCACGCCAAGACCGTAGGATCCTACGCAGTGCCGTAGGGGACCGCACCGCCACTTCCCAGCAAATCAGGTACACTGTTGCTCCTGGGGTATCGGCGAGGACCATTCGCAACCGTCTCCATGAAGCTGGGCTACGGTCCCGCACACCGTTAGGCCGTCTTCCGCTCACGCCCCAACATCGTGCAGCCCGCCTCCAGTGGTGTCGCGACAGGCGTGAATGGAGGGACGAATGGAGACGTGTCGTCTTCAGCGATGAGAGTCGCTTCTGCCTTGGTGCCAATGATGGTCGGATGCGTGTTTGGCGCCGTGCAGGTGAGCGCCACAATCAGGACTGCATACGACCGAGGCACACAGGGCCAACACCCGGCATCATGGTGTGGGGAGCGATCTCCTACACTGGCCGTACACCACTGGTGATCGTCGAGGGGACACTGAATAGTGCACGGTACATCCAAACCGTCATCGAACCCATCGTTCTACCATTCCTAGACCAGCAAGGGAACTTGCTGTTCCAACAGGACAATGCACGTCCGCATGTATCCCGTGCCACCCAACGTGCTCTAGAAGGTGTAAGTCAACTACCCTGGCCAGCAAGATCTCCGGATCTGTCCCCCATTGAGCATGTTTGGGACTGGATGAAGCGTCGTCTCACGCGGTCTGCACGTCCAGCACGGACGCTGGTCCAACTGAGGCGCCAGGTGGAAATGGCATGGCAAGCCGTTCCACAGGACTACATCCAGCATCTCTACGATCGTCTCCATGGGAGAATATCAGCCGGCATTGCAGCGAAAGGTGGATATACACTGTACTAGTGCCGACATTGTGCATGCTCTGTTGCCTGTGTCTATGTGCCTGTGGTTCTGTCAGTGTGATCATGTGATGTATCTGACCGCAGGAATGTGTCAATAAAGTTTCCCCTTCCTGGGACAATGAATTCACGGTGTTCTTATTTCAATTTCCAGGAGTGTATATGAGAAGTTGATGGGATTTTTTGCTACAGGAGCATGATGCCTTTTATAAGCAGCTAGTTAACTGTCATATTTGTGGGCTGCCATTGGACAGAAAAATGAAAACTGCTTATAGAGACCACTCTCATCTAACAGGTAGCTTCGCAGTGCAGCTATGCATGCAACGAGAAGTGCCAGCTGCCACGACACATACGCGTCTTCTTCCATAAGTTGATCGTGTGTGATGCTTACTCCCATGTGGACCACTTGGGTGATTTGGCTTGAAAGATGATAATTACTGTGTCATTATTGACACCGTTGAAATGTATAGTTAACTTTGGAATAGAAACACGCCAAAAATAACTCTCCACTTCCTGGATGTACAACGTTTGAAGAACGTGTCTCTTCAGAAACTTGCTGAGGCGATGTATCAGGATATTTATGTCGCAATAGCCACACAACTCGACGAAGGAAAGTTTCAGCTTTTGACGAAGATGGGTGTCTTTCCATATGAATATTTGGATTCGATGGAGATGCTCCACGAAACCGCGTTGCATAACGTAACTGTATTCTCTAGTAAACTAACAGGCACTTCCATAACGGATGCAGAGTGTGAGCATGCGGTGAATGTCTGGCAAGAGTTCGACATCTCCGATGTAGGAGAAATGCTGAAGCATACATCGCTACTGTCGCAGGTTCGTATCCTGTCTCGTGCATGGATGTGTGTGATGTCCTTAGGTTAGTTAGGTTTAAGTAGTTCTAAGTTCTAGGGGACTGATAACCTCAGCTGTTAAGTCCCATAGTGTTCAGAGCCATTTGAACCATTTTGAACCATAGATGACAGCAAATATACACCTGCTTACAGGCATTTTCTAGAAATTTCGTAGTGTACGCCTGGGAACATATTCTCTGGATCCTGCCTTGTATTAAACCACGCCAGGGCCGCCGTCGGGCGCAGTGTGACGAAGGTCACGGGTCATCATCGATCGGTTGACTGGTGTTGACATGCAGCACTTTTGCGAACGCGTGATTCGCGCGGGACTTTGCCACTGGGTGCACAGGTACGTCAACACAATTAACCCGCGAAAGAGCGAGGGATAGACGTCATACGAAAATAAAGTTACATCCTTTACTCGGATGTAAACAACCCTTACGGGAGAACGCACAATGACGTTGTTGCGATGGATATTGTGAATATAACACTACAGAAAGATGTAAGCTTGTTTGTTTTTCTTTACTTTCTTTTCCCCCTTTCCTGGTTTATTTTCGTGATACATTGAGGGTATTACTTTAGGAAAAGTTTCGTAAATTTATTTCTTTGTACAATTGTTTGTCTGCTTACGTAATGCAGTTCTTAGGTATGTGATTGCCAGTTTCATGTATTCTTATGTTTTATGCTATCTTACTTGTTAACGTTTTTATTAATACATTTTCTATTGACAGAGTAATGTGAAATTGTAGTGTTGCAGAAAACTGTAAGTCATTGTAAACATAACCTTTGAAAGTGCTATGTGAAACGAGATGCGTGGAACTATATCGATAGGTCGACAGAGGGAGGCACGAACAGTCTGGAGCGAGGATAACATAAACAAACAGTGGAGATGTATAGTGCTAAACATTGGGTTCGTGGCCGGTGAAAAATATCCGTGTTTGAACCGTGCAGCATTTACTAACTCGACGTGTACCATGATTAAAGAACAAGTAACTTTACATTTCGTGTTGTTCATGAGCTTGAAAACTATTATTCTAAATAGCGATATAAAAGCTCAATATGAGTAAGACGTTTGACTCATTGAGCTTAAAAACTTGGATGTGGAGGCTGGTAAGCAGTGTGTACGCCGTAAAGACACCGTCTTACATTGTAGACAACGCAGACTGTTTAGCGCGTACCACAGACTGCGAAATCAAACGGGGAATATAGTAATGCGTTTTCTTGTTGTATACTGATAGAAAGAACTGTGAATTTACGGAGTGTTGATCGCCGCGTAGTTGAAATGATTACGGAGACAGTTGTGTAGGCATGGATTGTACACACGAAACCCGGTCTAATGATATGATATACGATGGAATTAACTTCATTTAATTTCGCAGAGCGGATGGATATATAGTGAAACGTACCGCGCCGTGGTCGAATAGTAAAGCACAAATCTGAAAAGTGTGACTAAGCTCTGTAATAAACATTGTGACGTGAGGTTACATCACGCGATAATGAAAAGAAGCGTGTCATATGTCAGTCGTTGCATGGACATACGCAAACTGGAATAAATTCTTCAAATATCGAGTGTGTTGTTACTGTCGCAGCAGGTGCCCGCGATCAAGCAGCTCAGCAAGAAGATACCGATTGTAGGATTACGTGCTCAAGGATCATGGACCAAAGACGCGCAACAGTAATTTTTCTTGGTCATTCATTCTACGTAATGGCAAATTGTCATACTCCAATACTATTCTGATTTCCCTTCAGTAAGAGTTAAATGCTGGTTTCATTCATGGAATAATTTCTTTCCCTACTCAAAATAATTTTGCAAACTCATTAACTCATGACACAGTCTTCATTACTGGAAACAGTTACTATCGAACTAATGAGATGAAACGCAAACAGTTTATTCCTTTTCATTTGCTTTCAATTGCCAATGTTTCTCTATTTATTTAGTTTGTAAGTGTTTAGTTGCATTTGCTTGTGTTATTGTTCTGAATTTTGTGCGGATTATTGTGATGTGCTGATAGAGTATGCGCGCTATGCATTATCTGCCATTATATTAGCAGCCAGTAGCACGCCAGAGTGGTTCATTTCCCTTAGGAGAATACCATATCATTGATAAACTGTTTGATTTCGGCTAATGAATGATGACTCGTAATGTTATAATTACATGCATGCATGAGCATAATGTTCAGTTAAATTGAGGGAAAAGTTGAGTAATCCTGGTTGCAGTGATTTTAAAATTTCCGGACGTGAGAAATTGAGATAGACTGGGGTTTCATCAGTCCGAGTGGATGAACACGGTCGGCTGTACCTCAGATTATATTCGAGGAAGTGCTGTTTCGGATGATGCTTTACATTTTGTGATACCGTCTGATTCCTTATGTTCACATGTGTCGATCGTGTTGTTTTAATTCCGTTCTGACACATTCTGTTAATTTTCGGGTTATAGTTCGAAAAACAGTGGGTTATGCACATTGTTTGGATTTGTTTTGTTTTCATTAAGTTTACAATATAACGGTTAAAGGGGATGAACTTGTAGCTAGCTGCGGGTATGGGGAAATGAACAGATGGAAGGTAAAAGTATAGAACCTGTTATTGAAAAAGTAGAAAGTAGTGAACTGGAACCATACATCAAGAGAGAAATAGAGGGGATGGGAGGAATCGAAAATATATTGGCAATGCTGTTAACGGAAGTGAAAGCAATTGAAGAAGAACAGAAAGAGGGATGTAAGAACATGGAGAAAGGGCAAAAGGAAACGAAATAATTGCAGAAGGAAATGAGAGAAGAGGTACAAAATGTAGATAAAATTGTCTAGCGAAAGTTTAAGGATTTTAAAAAGTAATTGGGAACAGAGTTATAATGAAAATTTTAAGTGCAGGTTAGAGGTCAATAAAGATACTGATAAAGTCAAAGATTACATTAAAGAGACATTTAAGGCAACATAATTTAAATTAAATGAAAAATAGAGAAATTTGAGATGGTTAAAACAGAAAGAGTAGACTGCTTGGATAAAGATATTGACACCCAAGCTAATGAGTGTAAAAAATGGAAGACTTCAGTGAAAGGCTATTATGAACAATTTTTTCAGGAACATAGTAAAAGGACTAAAGTGGAAATGGGAGAAATTAAAGAGGCTACTTCTGGTATTCGGAATACTGTGAGAAATCTAGAAACTACAGTAGATTATAAAGGTTTTATAAAGTTACTTGTGGTAGTGCAGAAAAGAGATTGCATTAGTTTTAATACTACAGTTCTACAAGTCAGTTTACTGCAGATTGGATCGAGAAAGATAAACTGAGGAGGGCAAGTGCTTGCTTAAAGGGAGAAAGTTGGGACTGGGGAACACATGCACCAGATAAGTTTGAAACTTCTGAAGAACTTGTGTCAGCATTTCTGGGAGAGTACTGGCCAAAGAAAAATAAAGTGATGGTATACAAACTTTTAAGAAAGCTCCATTGCATGATAGGAGAAACAGGGAGAGTATGAAGGAGTAATGTGAGGAAGTGATTAATAAGTTGAAACATTTGGAAAGAGTGAGAGGGATACTATAGAGGCAAAGAAAGGAACTTGCCTCCTAATAAGCGATGTAGACTGATCTGACCTAATAGTAATGTTAAAGATTTCCTGAATAGAGTGAGGGATTCAGATGGGTGGCAAACAAATTGTTCATTTCATGAAAACATAGGTTATATATTTCCAGAATGAGATTTTCACTCTGCAGCGGGGTGTACGCTGATATGAAACTTCCTGGCAGATTAAAACTGTGTGGCGGACCGAGACTAAAACTCAGGACCTTTGCCTTTCGAGGACCAGTAATCTACCATCTGAGATATCCAAGCATCACTCACGCCCCGTCCTCACAGCTATACTTCTGACAGTACCTCGTCTCCTACCTTCCAAACTATGTCATGTCCCCGCAATATCCTTTCTTTCAGGAGTGCTAGTTCTGCAGGATCGCAGAAGAGCTTCTGTAAAGTTTGGAAGGTAGGAGACGAGGTACTGGCAGAAGTAAAGCTGTGAGGACAGCGCGTGAGACGTGCTTGGGTAGATCAGACGGTACAGCACTTGCCCGCGAAAGGCAAAGGTCTCGAGTTCTAGTTTCGGCCCGGCACACAGTTTTAATCTGCCAGGAAGCTTCAGAGATTATATGTGTTACCATGAGAACAGGTATCAGACAGAATGAATCAAACAAATGTGAGACATAGAGGTCGAATGAGTTTTACAGGTGATAACAGAGGTCTTTACACAGGGGGAGAGTCCCAGATGGAAAATGTACTCTCACAATATTGAGAGCCCATGCTGTGGCCTATGAATGTTACAAGTTGCCACGATGAAACAGGGAGCTTAGTACACTACTGACCATTAAAATTGCTACACAACGAAGATGACGTGCTACAGACGCGAAATTTAACCGACAGGAAGATGATTCTGTGATATGCAAATGATTAGCTTTTCAGAGCATTCACGAAAGGTTGGCGCCGGTGGCGACACCTACAACGTGGTGACATGAGGAAAGTTTCCAACCGATTTCTCATACACAGACAGCAATTGACCAGCGTTGCCTGGTGAAACGGTGTTGTGATGCCTCGTGTAAGGAGGAGAAATGCGTACCATCACGTTTCCGACTTTGATAAAGGTCGGATTGTAGCCTATCGCGACTGTGGTTTATCGTATCGTGACAGTGCTGCTCGCGTTGGTCGAGATCCAATGACTGTTAGCAGAACATGAAGTCAGTGGGTTCAGAAGGGTAATACGGAATGCCGTGCTGGATCCCAGTGGCTTTGTATCACTAGCAGTCGAGATGACAGGAATCTTATCCACATGGCTGTAACGGATCGTGCAGCCACGTCTCAATCCCTGAGTCAACAGATGGGAACGTTTGCAAGACAACAACCATCTGCACGAACAGTTCGACGAGGTTTGCAGCAGCATGGACTATCAGCTCGGCGACCCTGGTTGTGGTTACCCTTGACGTTGCATCACAGACAGGAGCGCCTGTGATGGTGTACTCAACTACGAACCTGGGTACACGAATGGCAAAATGTCATTTTTTCGGATGAATCCAAGTTCTGGTTACAGCATCATGATGGTAGCATCCATGTTTGGCGACATCGTGGTGAACGCACCTTGGAAGCGTGTATTCGTCATCACCATACTGGCGTGTCACCCAGCGAGATGGCATGTGTTGCCATTGGTTACACGTCTCAGTCACCTCTTGTTCATATTGACGGCATTTTGAACAGTGGATGTTACATTTCAGATGTGTTATGACCATTGGCTCTACCCTTCATTCGATCCCTGAGAAACCCTACATTTCAGCACGATAATGCATGACTACATATTGCAGGTCCTGTACGGGCCTTTCTGGATACAGAAAATGTTCGACAGCTGCCCTGGCCAGCACATTCTCCAGGTCTCTCACCAATTGCAAAGTCTGGTAAATGGTGCCCGAGCAACTGGCTCGTCGCAATACGCCAGTCACTACTCCTGATGAACTGTGGTATCGTGTTGAAGCTTCATGGGCAGCTGTACCTGTACACGCAATCCAAGCTCTGTTTGACTCAATGCCCAGGCGTATCAAGGCCGTTATTACGGCCAGAGGTCATTGTTCTGGGTACTGATTTCTCAGGATCTGTGCACCCAAATTGCGTGAAAATATAATCATATGTCAGTTCTAGTACAAAATATTTGTCCATTGAATGCCTGTTTATCATCTGCATTTATTCCTGGAGTAGCGATTTTAATGGCCAGTAGTGTAAAACTAATCATCGTGATAGCATTTGTGGAAGTCAGAACCTGGTGGTAGAAAAGACTACGCTTGAGATCAGCTATAAAAGTAATGTAGAGTTAGTGGGACCATGTACAGAAACATTTTCTCAGAGAAGCAAGGAGAGGGGAGGAAGGAAAAGAATTTGTTGCAGAATGAAAGTGATAATAGTGGTACGGAAGAGAGTGACAGGAGTAGTATTGCAGAGGAACTTGAAGGGACAGAATGGGATGCAGGTCTTTCAGATAATAGCTTCCACGAATTAGAGAAGAAAGGAGAAAGACCATTTTATGATATTACTGATGAGAAGACAACCGCAGATTCTTTGAATCATGCAGTAGATGTAGGTGATGAGGAGAAGGTTAATGTTCTCATTATTAGTAAAGGTAGGAGGGATATGGCAAATTCTAATAAGAAGGAAATAAATTTATCTGCTATTCTAAAACAGAAGAATCTATAAATCCAAATTCTAGTTGTGATCACTGGACAACATAGCAATACTCAGCAGGACTTATTACATGAGGCAGGTGACATTGATGATATTAGGGTTGGAAGGTCTTTACTGAAAACTCTCATCTACAGTAATAAAGAGAAAGTTCTTTTGGATACTCGTAGTGAAAGTAGTGCATTTGATCAAAGATTTTTTGATAACATAAAGGAGCATAATGATGCAACGGATGTGCCAATAAAGAGAGAAAAAATAGTGGGTGCTACAGGTAAATTAAGTAAAGTTCTTACGCAATAAATAATTGAGGTATCTGAAATTAGAGGCATAAGTTTTTTTGTGGTTCCTCTCTCAGTGTATCTATCACTTTTGGTAGGGATTGGATAATAAAGTGTAAAGCAGAAATTCATAGTGGGGACAGTTTTGTTAGTGTTGAAGGTGAAGGATCAAAAGTGAGTGTGAATTTTGATGATATGGTAGTAGATGGTAACAATTTATTGGGACATCTAGAAATAAATATCATGCCAATTGGAGCTGATTTTAGAGAATTAGAGTTGAGCCTGGATTATGGTTGTGAAATAGATGAGAGTGGGAACATAGAAGAATTAAAGAACCAGCTGGCTGATGCTAAAGGACTAAAAGACGACACAAAGAGGAATTAAGAGAAGTTTTGTGGGTAAAGCAGGAGTTTCCTCTGACAAACTGGATAAAGTTACGAGCTTTGAGTGTGAACTGGATGTAAAACTGCATGAACCTTTTGCAAGAAAACATTTTACTATATCATTTGCAACAAGAGAAGCAGTGTACAGAGAAACTGAAAGAATGATAGAATGTGAAGTTATAGAAAAGAGTAAGAGCGAATACAATAGTCATTTGATTGTTTTGGATAAAAAAGATGGTAGCGTGAGAGTTGCTATAGGTGCCCAAATATAGAATATGATAGTGGGGATAGAGACTGATCAGCCGGAAGACAAACACGAGATGTTGCAAAAGTCTCACAAAATGAATTATATGGGCAGTCTTGACTTGATAAGTGGTTAGTTGCAAGTGCCACTTGTTGAGGAATATCGAAAATATACAGTTTTTTTGGTGAATGGGAAGTGTTACCAATATACTGTTGTCCCATTACGGTTGAATATTAGAGTTTTGTTGTTCATATTATAACATTATTTGTTTATGATTCATTTATATTTTTATAATTCTTTTTGCTTTAAAATTTTCGCATATAGGTACTATATTTTCTGTAGATGTAAATTAAAGTGCTATGCTGGAATTTGAAGTCCTTCGCACTTTGTGTGAGTAATGTATGTAAAATACTATGTAAATTGTTTATTACGTTACGTAAGTTTCTGATGACATTTTGTATTTAAAAATATTTGTGTGTATAAATTGTTCATGTTGATGTAAATTTGACAATTTAAGAAATGGTCACGCTTAGGAGCAATGTAAGAAATAGGTGTTCTGTAATAGCCAGTGTGCTTTTGTTTGAAACGAAAGTGGCTCTGGGGAGTGGAAAAGGTGCCAAGGGCGAATCGGAGGGCTACCAAGAGCAAGCGCGGGAAGTACGTCACACAGCCGTTAGGCAGCAGTGATTGAGGCAATACCTTTGTAGAGCAGGAGAAACTTTGCCTGCGAATTTGCACAAAACTTCCTCGGATGGAGACTGTAAATGTCTTACGGCAGACCTGCGAGTTGTTGGACTACTCTATGTAAAATTCAACGACGCCAAGAAGTCTTGCAGGCCGTACTGTGGCTAGTGTAGCTGTCATAATTGTTCGCTATACCCAAGCCTACAGCCACCAGTAAGATTTGTTTAGTTTTCCTACTTTTGTACAGCGTGAACCACTATTTTAAACTGTATTTTAATAAACATTCTTGAACTATAAAGAAATTGGTTCACCGTGTTATTTCATCCTAATCATACACCTGTATGGGATTCCTTCCTCGTATTTGATTAACCCGAGTATCCTATTTTACGGGCTTGTGAAGGGCCAATTTAATATAAACAGGCACCATTAAAAATTTTATGTGTTTTCTTAACAATTGTATGGTGTTATAGTAAAAGTTTGCTTACGTAAAATTCAATCAGAGTGAAGCCAAGTTAAATGACTATATAGAATTAGTTCAAAGAATAATAGCTTTTGAAAGCAAATTCCAGTAAGAAAGAGGTTTTCTTGAAGTGAAATGTTCAGCATACAAAATGTGTGCTTTAGTAACTAAGTATTTTAGTATTTAAGTTTGTTTATTATGGAAAGTGCTTTTCTAAAGGTCCACCTGGGCAAAATTTTTAGCTTCCTTGAAGTTATCTACTGGACATGTTCGCTTTTAAAACGTAATGTATACAGGTGTAGTCCAGTATTGTTTAAGTGGAGTAATATTTCTTTGAAGAACAAAATTAAACAGTAGCAAGAAAGTAGGCAAACTTCATGTTTCTGCTTTTCCGATACTTCACTGATTCATTGCCTGGATAGTCTCACGACCATTAGTACACGTATTGAACCACTAAATGAACTTGGAACTGATTTGTCCTATCTTCACTCTAATATTATTCATACTACGTTTCCATCTAACCGCTTGGTAAGATCTTAGGAAAAGAACTGAGCAGTCTGATTTACTTATCCATTAGACGCAACACACGATCAAATCATTTAAAAAGGGTAACTCTATTGATTAGCTTTTCCTATTAACAGGACTATCCTCCCATAGTGTAATTTATTTGGAAACTAAACTAAATTTTAGTAAGATGGTTAGACGTGGCTTTTCCTGTGACAGGATTTTTTGTTCTGTTGGGGTTTAGTACTTCTGGCAACATAGAGACAAATTTTCGGTTATTTAGGTAAAAGCACACTAAATTACAATAGTAGTGGTGGGGTTATAATATGAGCACTCATCCAAGTCTTATGACCAGAATTTAGTTCCAAAATAGCAATATATGTGGACGGTTCAAATGGTTCAGATGGCTCTGAGCACTATTGGACATTACATGTGAGGTCATCAGTCCCCTAGAACTTAGAACTACTTAAACCTAACTAATCTAAGGACATCACACACATCCATGCCCAAGGCAGGATTCGAACCTGCGACCATAGCAATCGCGCGGGTACAGACTGAAGCGCCTAGAACCGCTCGGCCACACCGACGGGCGAGCCATGGATTCTATGACCCTTTGTCGAAGATAAAAGGAGGTTTTGGCAATGTTTTTGCAGTGTTGGAGGTGCTTCCTAATTTTATAAGGTTTTATCCTTTACGGAAAGCAACCAGTAGAGCAATTTTCACTAAGCTAGAAAACGAGTATTTTGTGAAATTTGGGAACCCTAAAGCCATAGTTTCTGATAACGGATGACAGTTTACGTGTAATAAATGGAAGGAAGGTCTTCCAAACTATGGGGTAACAGCGATATGTACTTTAACTTATCATCCAGCGAGAAATCCTGCATAACATTACATAAGGGAAATTATCAGGCTATGACACGCATAATACAGCAACAACCACAGCACATGGAGTGATTCTATATTTTTACATAATTGTCGGAACGATTGTGACCAAAATATAACTTAAATGTTTATTTGACACTACAATAGTCACAGTAGATAATTTTTTTCTTTAAAAACAAGAGGTTACGTTACCGGTTTTAACCAACTACGTCGTCATTTTCAAAAGTAAAAACATCAGTTGGAGAACATATAACGGGGATTATGACCATATATCTGACAAAAATTACTAGAAATAATGAGACAACGCAACCGAGGCAATGGTGGCACAACCAAGTCACTACAAGTTATACTCATGCTTGCCCAAAAGTTCAATCCATGTCCTAACGTAGAATAAATAAAAACTACACCGTGGTGAAAATTGCTAAGAATTCTTGTAAAGTGTCCTGCTGTGACACAACGATCGTATGGCTGATATAAATTCACAAGTCCGAAGAGTAAACATGTAAATGTATATTTAATCGTTGTCATGGCGCAAACTTCCATGAGATAAACACATATAACCTCACCGTAAGTGTATCAAGCACAGAAAAATTTCATATGTAATGCAGCACATAATTTTACTATGTTCCGAAATAAGAATCTCAAAACACGATGTACTTCCATGTGTGACTGATACACTACTAACTTGCTAACATAACATTGCTGCATTTACCTGGTAGCCCATTCTGTCACTAGAGGACATGAACGTAGTATAGAAACACAAGAAAGAACTACATAAGGTAAAAAAAAAACAGGTGCTAGATGGCACCACTGTCAAGTCTTAACGAAAGTACTCTCTAGTTGAAATATAAACACAATCTGAACGCTGGTACACAGTCTAAAACATTGCTGTACATTATTTATAGCTTTAAAATTAGCTAGCGCAGCGTAGTCGATAAGACTGACAATCTGTCTGCATATGAAAGAGATTTTGTATAATAAAAATATAGTAAAAATAAAAGTTCAATCGAAAGCAAAAAGCAAGAGGGGAATCAACAATAAAAAAGAAAAATGTTCTTATGTTTCAGTGTGTTATAGGGGCAAGGTTTCTGAGAAAACTGATAGGCAGTTTAGGAGGCAATATTATCAAATATATTTCAAGACAGATAATTTATTAAAACACAAGTTCAGACATAATATTGGCAGTAATGGAGACAAATATGATAGTTCAGGAGTATATAAATTGGGATGTTCAGATTGGAATGCAGTGTAAACAGGGCAGACGGGTAGAGCATTTAAAACAAGATTTAGAGAGCATATGTAGGGGCAAAACAACACTGCCTTCGGGTTGCATTTCAAAAATGCTGAACACACAGTGGGTGACATCAGGCAAAATATGGATAAATTAAGTAAGGAAAAAGGGGGTGGAGACTGGACTTACTAGAGAATATTAATATATACAGTTTCCACAAAAAAGAGCCTGATAAAATTTGAAATGAATAAATTGATTTCAAATATAACAATTCTATACCTTTTCTGATGAAGTTATACAGCAATATGTGCTAACCACTAATTTGCTATAACTCACAACATGGTTAATGGAATGTCCCTCGTTGTGGTTAAATTACAGAGGATAAATAATTTGGATTGAACAGCGATTAGTTTACCACTTTGCCTATCCTTAACGTTACATAGTTGGAGGTCAGTTTATGTACACCATGTTTCTGGGCTAATATCGAAATACATTTAAATTGCTTGTGTATGTAGGATCAGATTGTTTTTATATCACTATGGCACAGTTAGATACTAAATGTAATTTGCAATTGTGTAATAGCACAGAATTTGAGTCTCTCTCTCTCAATACTTTTGTTTTTTTTTTGTAATGTTTATCCCATTATATAAGATAAAGGATTTTGCAGAATTTATAAGCTACCGTATTAGATGCAATGATAGACCACTATATATAAACAGAAATATTATATATATATATATATATATATATATATATATATATATATATATATTGTGTGTGTGTGTGTGTGTGTGTGTGTGTGTGTGTGAGTGTGTGTGTATGTAAACACATTCTTCCCTTCCGCCATCCAAAGAAATCCTGCCCTGTATGCTTGTGATATATATTATTTTGATGTGGTACATGTGTATTACATCTAGTAAATAAGATTTTAATTTGTATTTTGTAACTGTCTGCGTGAAATACTGTAACAAACGACATCTTAAGGGGAAGCATGGGACTGGCATTTTGTAACGTATGTACAACAAATATTTTCGCTGTTATAATGCTGTACTGAGTCTAAACTTAGTTTTTTTGTTAACATGTAACACCAGTGTTTTGGATTGTGTACCAGTGTTCAGTTTTTGTTTATATTTCAACTAGAGACTAGTTTCGCTAAGAGTTGACAGTGGTGCCACCTAGCGTCTCTTGTTTTACATAATGTAAGTCTTTCTTGTGTTTCTATACTACATTAATGCCCTCTAGTGACGGAATGGGCTACCAGGCAAATGGAGCAATGTTATGTTAGTAAGTTAGTAATGTATCAGTCCTACATGAAAGTACATCGTGCTTTGAGATTCTTTATTCGGAACATAGTAAAATTGTGTGCTGCATTGCATATGAAACCTTGCAGTGCTTGATACACTTACCGTGAGATTGTTATAAGTGCTTATATTATGGGAGTTTGCGACATGACAATGATTAAATATACATATATGTGTTTAATTATCAGACCTGTGAATTTATATGAGCCATACAATCGTTGTGTCACAGTAGGACAAGTTGCAAGAAATCTTAGCAATTTTCAATATGGTGAAGTTTTTATCTATTCTACGTTAGGACATGGATTGAACTTTTGGGCAAGCATGGGTATAACTTGTAGTGACTTGGTTGTGCCACCATTGCCTCGGTTGCGTTGTCTCATTATTTCTAGTAATTTTTGTCAGATATATGGTCATAATCCCCTTTATATGTTCTCCAACTGATGTTTTTACATTTTAAAATGACGACGTCGTTCGTTAAAACCCGTAATGTAACCCTTTGATTCTAAAGAAAAAAATTATGTACTGTGACTATGGCTTCACTTTTGTATTGTCAAATTAACATTTAAACATGCAGTGATATTGCAGCAGACACTAAACGTGTATTGAATAGTGTTGTTCGTGATGTGATGGTGTTTACTCATTAAGAAATTATGAATGGTGAGATATCTTTGAATCTGGTTGAGCATAAAATAAACTTCTCTCCTTGGAATTAGTTAAGTTGGTATGTGAAGAAGAGGAAAGTGAGAGAATTCGTAGAGAAAAACTGTTCGAGGCGAAGAATCGATATGATGATAAGATAAAATGTGTTCATATTAAGATCAGGGATTTGGTATTAGTAAAGACATATGAAAAATCGAAATTAACAAATAACGGCATCTCGAAAAAATTTTTATGTGTAAAAAGGACCATTTGAAGTAGCCAATACAGTTCACCCAAACATATCCTTTTTGGTTTATCCAAAATCGAACAGGAGGTTTGCTCCTAATAAAGTAGTAGATTTGAAGACATACAAAACAAGAACGGCACCAGGAAAAACTGTGAATGTAATGAGTACAATGAATTGTCGAAGTGAAGCCTTGGAGTCAGGATGAGAAATGAATTAAGGTGCAGAATGTGTATAATTTTGTTTTTTAGAGTATAAAAATGAAACATTTAATTCCTTAAGTTTGCAAGGCCATTCAAAGCAGAGAATATTTCATAGCATGATGAGTAGCGTATATATCTACTAATAGTTCACTTTAAATTTTTCTGGAACATGCAAATGGAGGAATAACACTAGGAAAAAAACAGTGAAATTGATCTGTGTCATGTTGCAGATAGAACTGAAATGTGAAGAAACACATAAATTTCAGTTGAGTGCGTAGGTTAGTAATAAGGAATATGTTAAGAGACTACTTGTATCATAAAAGAAAATGATAACCATAATTTTCACAACACATGAACCAAAGGTATGAGTGAGTAGAAATGGGAACTTTGTATGTGAATGGTTGAAAACCTACATAAAAGAACTAAAGACAGTAACAGTAAAAACGTGATAATCTGGGGTTCCATGAAAAATATTAGTTGTATTATGTTCTGTTGTGTGCTTAAGTAGGACACAATAAGTTTGTTTTTTTAAAGATGGTGACACAATATCTGTGTTATTCGTAGAATAATTTAGCAACTTTGGAAAAATAAAAAGATTGTTCATATGTGTATCTGTTGTAATGGCTATTTGTTTGTAATTCTGGTATAAGCTCAAAACAGAATTTTAATATTTAAGTTTTGTTGGATTATATGAACACAAACAATACACAGTCAACATTCTTCATTTGTGTTTGACACATTTTATGTTGAGAGTTTTGTGAAAACATCACATGATAAAATGGTAGCGCCTCTGAAGATAACACTACACAACGATATGGATGTCTTTTCCTTTTTCTGTACTTCTTTTTCCTTTTTGTCTGCTCTATTTTTGTGGTACTTTGATAAGGTTATTTCAGGATAAGTTTTGTAAGTTCATTTCTTCGAACAATTATGTGTCTGTTTACACAATGTAGTTGTTACAAATGTAACTGAGATTTTCATTTATTCTGATATTTTATGCTTTCCTATGTGTTTGCATAGTTTTTCAATTCGTTTTCTGTGGATAGAATAATATGTAATTGTGGTGCTGTATAAAACTGTCAATCGATGTAATCTGAATCTTACAATGAGTTTCGTGAAGCTAGACGTATGGCTGGTGCAGAACCACACCGATAGGGCGACAGAGGAAGGCACTGACAAAGAGTCTGGAACGACGAGAACATATAATACTGGAGGCGACTGTCGTGCCACGGTTGTGCTGCTACACGTTGTATTCGTGACCAGTGAAAAATACAAGTGTTTGAACAGTGCAAAATTTATGATTTCGATTTGTACCACGATAAGTGTTGGAACAGTGCAAAATTTATGATTTCGATTTGTACCACGATTGAAGCAAGAGTGACTTCACGTGTCGCATTGTTCATTGGCTAGAACAGCAGGTCGACTGATTCAGCTTAAAACTTTGATTTGCAGATCAGTAAGCTGTGTGCACGCCGTAAAGATACATTTTAGATAACGTATACTGTTTAGTGTGTACCACAGTCTATGAAATCTTGTGGTATTCTCATACAAAGAACTTTAACTGTGAATGTACGGTGTGCTTATCGCCGCGTAAGTGAAATGATTACGGAGACAGTTGTGCACGGCATGGATTGTTCAGCACAAATCGCGGGCTAATGATTTACGACAAAATTAACTTCATATACTTTCGTAGGTTGGAGGGATATGATGTGCAAAATGCCGCAATACAGTCGAATAGCAAAGCACACATCTGAAAACTGTGAAAAGTTGTGTAACAATCACTATGATACAGGTTACATTACGCGTTAATGAAAAGTAGCGAGTCTTTATGTTCGCCATTGTATGGAGATACACAAAGTGGCATTAATTTAGCAAACATTAAGCGTGTTGTTACATTCACAACAGCTGCTCCCGATGAAGAAGGTCAGCAAGATGATACCAATTATTGATTTACATCCTCAAGGATCATGCATCAACGACGCGAACGTCAACGATTCTGTGGCAGCATCAGACTTAAATTGTTCTAATTAGTGGTGTGGAAGTTCAGTATGCATAAGAAAATTCACTAACTTACGATACTGTCATTATTGAAAAAGATGTTATCAGTACTAATTAGATGAAAGATAAACACTTTTATTCAGTTTCATTCGCTTTTAATTGCCAATGTTTCTCGGTTTATGTAGTTTTTAAGTGTTTATTTGCATTTGTATGTTTTATTCTTTTGCACTGAATTCCGTGTGGATCATTGCAATGTGTCGATGGAGAATGTGCACTGCGCATTATACACCGTTACATTAGCAGGTAGTAGCACTCCACGACTTGTCCTGTTTGCTTAGAAGAGTATTTTATTATTAGCAATCTGTTTGATTTGAGCTAATGAGTGATCACTCGAATGTTATAGTTTCTGGATAATTACTTGTATCTTGTATGAGCCCCCCCCCCCCCCCCCCCCATGAACCATGGACCTTGCCGGAAGTGGGGAGGCTAGTGTGCCACAGCGATACAGATAGCCGTACCGTAATTGCAACCACAACGGAGGGGTATCTATTGAGAGGCCAAGCAAACGCGTGGTTCCTGAAGAGGGGCAGCAGCCTTTTCAGTAGTTGCAGGGGCAACAGTCTGGATGATTGACTGATCTGGCCTTGTAACACTAACCAAAACGGCCTTGCTGTGCTGGTACTGCGAACGGTTGAAAGCAAGGGGAAACTACAGCCGTAATTTTTCCCGAGGGCATGCAGCTTTACTGTATGGTTAATGATGATGGCGACCTCTTGGGTAAAATATTCCGGAGGTAAAATAGTCCCCAATTCGGATCTCCGGGCGGGGACTACTCAAGAGGACGTCGTTATCAGGAGAAAGAAAACTGGCGTTCTACGGATCGGAGCGTGGAATGTCAGATCCCTGAATCGTGCAGGTAGGTTAGAAAATTTAAAAAGGGAAATGGATAGGTTAAAGTTAGATGTAATGGGAATTAGTGAAGTTAGGTGGCACGAGGAACAAGACTTTTGGTCAGGCGAATACAGGGTTATAAATACAAAGTCAAATCGGGGTAATGCAGGAGTAGGTTTAATAATGAATAAAAAAATAGGAATGCGGGTAAGCTACTACAAACAGCACAGTGAACGCATTATTGTGGCCAAGATAGACACGAATCCCACGCCTACTACAGTAGTACAAGTTTATATGCCAACTAGCTCTGCAGATGACGAAGAAATTGAAGAAATGTATGATGAAATAAAAGAAATTATTCAGATAGTGAAGGGAGACGAAAATTTAATAGTCATGGGTGATTGGAATTCGGCAGTAGGAAAAGGGAGAGAAGGAAACATAATAGGTGAATATGGATTGGGAGTAAGAAATGAAAGAGGAAGCCGCCTGGTAGAATTTTTCACGGAGCACAACTTAATCATAGCTAGCACTTGGTTCAAGAATCGTAAAAGAAGGCTGTATACATGGAAGAAGCCGGGAGATGCTAAAAGGTATCAGATAGATTATATAATGGTAAGACAGAGATTTAGGAACCAGGTTTTAAGTTGTAAGACATTTCCAGGAGCAGATGTGGACTCTGACCACAATATATTGGTTATGAACTGTAGATTAAAACTGAAGAAACTGCAAAAAGGTGGGAATTTAAGGAGATGGGACCTGGCTAATCTGACTAAACCAGAAGTTGTAAAGAGTTTCGGGGAGAGCATAAGGGAACAAATGGCAGGATTGAGGGAAATAAATACAGTAGAAGAAGAATGGGTAGCTTTGAGGGATGAAGTAGTGAAGGCAACAGAGGATCAAGTAGGTTAAAAGACGACGGCTAGTAGAAATCCTTGGGTAACAGAAGAAATATTGAATTTAATTGATGAAAGGAGAAGATATAAAAATGCTGTCAATGAAGCAGGCAAAAAGGAATACAAACGTCTCAAAAATGAGATCGACAGGATGTGCAAAATGGCTAAGCAGGGATGGCTAGAGGACAAATGTAAGGATGTAGAGGCTTATCTCACTAGGGGTAAGATAGATACTGCCAAGCCGGCCAGTGTGGCCGAGCGGTTCTAGGCGCTAGTCTGGAACCGTGTGACCGCTACGGTCGCAGGTTCGAATCCTGCCTCGGGCATGGATGTGTGTGATGTCTTTAGGTTAGTTAGGTTTAAGTAGTTCTAAGTTCTAGGGGATTGATGACCTCAGATGTTGAGTCCCATAGTGCTCAGAGCCATTTGAACCATTTTTTTGGTACTGCCTACAGGAAAATTTGAGAGACCTTTGGAGAAAATAGAACCACTTGTATGAATATCAAGAGCCCAGATGGAAACCTAGTTCTAAGCAAAAAAGGGAAAGCAGGAAGGTGGAAGGAGTATATAGAGGGGCTATACAAGTGTGATGTACTTGAGGACAATATTATGGAAATGGAAGAGGATGTAGATGAAGATGAAATGGGAGATATGATAGTGCGTGAAGAGTTTGACAGAGCACTGAAAGACCTGAGTCGAAACAAGGCCCCAGGAGTAGACAGCACTCCATTAGAACTACTGACGGCCTTGGGAGAGCCAGTCCTGACAAAACTCTACCATATGGTGAGCAAGATGTATGAGACAGGCGAAATACCCTCAGGCTTCAAGAAGAATATAATAATTCCTATCCCAAAGAAAGCAGGTGTTGACAGATGTAAAAATTACCGAACTATCAGTTTAATAAGTCACGGCTGCAAAATACTAATGTGAATTCTTTACAGACGAATTGAAAACTGGTAGAAGCCGACCTCGGGGAAGATCAGTTTGGATTCCGTAGAAATATTGGAACACGTAAGGCAATACTGACCCTACGGCTTATCTTAGAAGCTAGATTAAGAAAAGGCAAACCTACGTTTCTGGCATTTGTAGACTTAGAGAAAGCTTTTGAAGGTGGCAGGAGTAAAATATAGGGAGCGAAAGACTATTTACAATTTGTATAGAAACCAAATGGCAGTTATAAGAGTTCAGGGCCATGAAAGGGAAGCAGTGGTTGGGAAGGGAGTGAGATAGGGTTGTAGCCTCTCCCCGATGTTATTCAATCTGTATATTGAGCACGCAATGAAGGAAACGAACGAAAAATTCGGAGTAGGTATTAAAATCCATGGAGAAGAAATAAAAACTTTGAGGTTTGCCGATGACTTTGTAATTCTGTCAGAGACAGCAAAAGACTTGGAAGAGCAGTTGAACGGAATGACAGTTTCTTGAAGGGAGGATATAAGATGAAAATCAACAAAAGCAAAACGAGGATAATGGAATGTAGTCGAATTAAGTCGGGTGATGCTGAGGGAATTAGATTAGGAAATGAGAGACTTAAAGTAGTAAAGGAGTTTTGCTATTTGTGTAGCAAAATTACTGCTGATGGTCGAAGTAGAGAGGATATAAAATGTAGACTGGCAATGGCAAGGAAAGCGTTTCTGAAAAAGAGAAATTTGTTAACATCAATTATAGATTTAAGTGTCAGGAAGTCGTTTCTGAAAGTATTTGTATGGAGTGGAGCCATGTATGGAAGTGAAACATGGACGATAAATAGTTTAGATAAGAAGAGAATAGAAGCTTTCGAAATGTGGTGCTACAGAATAATGCTGAAGATTAGATGGGCAGATCACATAACTAATGAGGAGGTGTTGAATAGGATTGGGGAGAAGAGAAGTTTGTGGCACAACTTGACTAGAAGAAGGGATCGGTTGGTAGGACATGTTCTGAGGCATGAAGGGATCACCAATTTAGTATTGGAGGGCAGCGTGGAGGGTAAAAATCGTAGAGGGAGACCAAGAGATGAATACACCAAGCAGATTCAGAAGGTTGTAGGTAGCAGTAGGTACTGGGAGATGAACAGGCTTGCACAGGATAGAGTAGCATGGAGAGCTGCAACAAACCAGTCTCAGGACTGAAGACTACAACAACAACTTGTATGAGTGACCGTAATGTTCAGTTAAATTGAGAAACAAGGAGGGTATTACTGGTTTCACCTATCTTAAAATTTCTGGGCATGGGAAATTAGGTGAGATGGAATGGGGTTTTATGAGTACGAATAGATGAACACGGTCAGTTCGAGTTCAGTCGATCTTCGAGGGGGTGTTGTTTTGGATGATACAGTTAGATTTTGTGATACCCTTTGATACGTTATCTTCCTAATGTCCAAAGGGGAAATCGCCACATTGAAGGAAAAGATCCCTGATGCACCTGCTGATCCTGTTGAGGGAGACAGAAGTGACGTATCTCGCCTATTTGCGTGACACGCATAGTGACTACCCACTGAGCGTATTCTTTCAAAATGTTTCTATCCCGAAGCTGTTGACAACGCTATCGACTAAGCAACGATATATTCTGCACTACAGAAATGACCAGCACTATCTCAGTTGGGGAATGGAACTTGTTAGAATCTCCTGCCGCATCTCATTCAAGCAACGTCATTGGTTGAAGGAGTAGATTTATGTAAACACAGAAGGGCTCTCTTGATATGTGATTTCGAAATAAATTTTTGCAAATTAATGAATAATTCAGTTTTTGGAAAGGAATGAAAAATGTTAGAGAATACGGTGAAGTTTATTTACTTTACCAAGTGGGTCTGTTGTGGCGCAAAAGATTACAACCCCAAGCCAAATTTCAAATGGCCACCATCTCCAGTCAATGACTTGTCGCCGTGGAGATAAATAAGCCATCCCTGCAGTTCACAGAGCCTGTTAATATCGGCATATGTGTTCTGGATCTCTGCAAACACGATTTCAATACGAATTTGCGAAGGGAAACTTCACTGAGCACACATATTTTTTCTCAGAACATAGTTATTGTTAACAGTCAGAATTTGGTACAATATACATCAACATGTATTGCTCATGTCCTATCCTTCTACGTAGTCTCCATCACGTTCTATGGCCGTGCGCCAACGTTGTGGAAGGGCATGTATTTTCTGCTGGTAAAAGCTCTTGTCCTGTAGGCGTAGGCGTAGCCATGTTTTGACTGCACGACTGACACTCTCGTCATCTTCAAAGTGTGATCCCCGTAGAGAATCTTTAAGCGGCCCAAAGAGATGGAGGTCTGAGTGTGCCAGATCTGGACTGTTTTATGGGTGGGGCAGTGATGTCCAAGCCAGTTCGGCGATGTGTTGGCGGGTTTCTGCATTTCCTGAGGCTTTGACATTCTTTACACATACCCAAACTGTACTCCTATCAGCTGCAGCATCGCAATACACTGCACACGAACCTTTATGGATGTTCTCCACGGTATGTTTTTGTGCACACAAAAATTCAACAACATAACGCTGCTTGTAACGTGACTCGTATGTAGACGCCATTTTGACGCTGTACTACAGCTATGTCATCTGCCAGAACGGTTCGAAACTTTACCGGCGCACAGAACAAACATCACATGTGAAGCAGCAACAAGGACGTTTGACTATGTATATTAACGGCTTTTTAAAAAAATGTGGGGCACTACTTATTGAACGACCCTTGTATTTTATATCGATATACAGTTTTGTTTACTGGTGGAGAGTGTGCGATCCATCTGAAGTACTTAGGTACAGTCACGAAGAATTCGACACTTCTGGCACTGCGGCGTATAATCCTTACTGAATTATACCAGAAGGCAAGAAGGTTGATCAGCCTGATGGAAGCCGTTGCGAATGGTTCACTGATCGTAGAGTTTGTTGGGCTCAGTTTGAAAATGTATGCACACTGCAAAGATGCAGGTTCCACCGATCGCAGATTATATGAGGTGCCTACTCGAGGGCGTTGGTGGCACTCCACATATGGTGCACTAGATAGTCTTTCAATCACAAGGCCATTATGTAGATACTGTACAGCACCTGAAAGTAGAGCTGTCGCGTGATGACAAGAAACGATTCACCTGTGGGGACAGGACTGGAACCCTCCTATACTCACTCTGTTCTTTGAGTAAATGAATGTGTGGCTGGTTCATTTATTTCTAAATATTGTGTCAGCATCTGTGAGAGTAAGCATTGACACAAACAAGAAAGAAAGAAGCTGCGATGGCCTGTGGCAGGAATCTAAAATGGTGTGAGCATACACTTGCAGATTAACAGAACTCTTTATTTCTAAAAAGAAAAGAAACACAGTATAACTTCCTGTGCCTCCTACACGCAGTTATTTTACACTCTATTAGTAGTCGCAGAATCGTCTTCTTATTACTCAGTACTGAAGCTCTCTAAGTCTGCGAGAGAACTGGGTCCGACCAGGGATGGGCGGCTGGTGAAGTCTGATAGTCGTGTGAAGTTAGCACCCCTTTTTCGAGAAATATACATTTTTTCATAGTTCTTGATAGCTGTGCCATAGTTCTAGAACTTTTTGTACAAAATTTGAGTAATTCTGCAGAATTTAACGAAGAAAATAACAATACTCGAAAAAATTTTCCTATCGAAAACATTCTTTGTCAATTTCCGCAAAATGTAAATTCGTACAACAGTTCTGAGCACAGTTCTGAACAGAACTCCAAGAGTTCTATCGAAAAAGCCACTAACATTTTTTGTGCAGCTAGTAGTTTCTGAGATAATTGCAATTTAAGGAGAAAATATTTTCACTTACTGTGAAGTTGGCACCCTTTTTTCAGAAATGTGTATTTTTTTCAGAGTTCTTGATAGATGTGCCATAGTTCTAGAGTTCTTTGTACAAAATTTCAATAGTTCTGCAGAATTTAGCGAAGAAAGCAACAATACTCGAAATAATTTTCGTATCGAAAACATTCTTGGTCAATTTTCGTAAAAAGTAAATTCGTACAACAGTTCTGAGGACTGTTCAGAACAGAAAACCAAGAGTTCTATCGAAAATCCTAATAACATTTTTTCATGCAGTTAATAGTTTACGAGATAGCTGCAATTTAAGAAGGAAACCTTTTCACTTACTGTGAAGTTAGCACCCTTTTTTTCAGAAATGTATATGCCATAGTTCTAGAGTTCTTTGTACAAAATTTGAATAGTTCTGCATAACATAGCGCAGAATGCAACAATGTATAAGACAGCTGCTTCAGGAACCCTTTCCTTCTGATACAAGTCTTGCTGTTGCCACAATAAATCACTTGTGCATAGTTTCCAACCGTATTGATCATTACAAAAATGTAACCATGGACCAACCTCACACATTTCTTGCAGCGTTGTACAAAGCATTCAGCTTATCCATTGTGAAAATACCACACTTGACGCTGTTGTAAAATTTACAATGGATGGCTTCCGTTTATCTACAGCCTCAGTATCTATCGAATTATCTTCATGCAAACGTGGTGCCAAGATCACACACTTCCCCACTTCCCCATTTTAGGTACGGAGGAGAGTAGAGTTCAGTCTTGTGGAAGCCAAAAAAGGAACTATGGGCTGCCCTTCCTTTACTCATAGCAGACTCTAGAGAAATTTCACTCTTGTTTTTCTTCATCGTGCCAACAAAAGAAAAATTCTCCCTTCATAGCTCCATTATCATTCCAATACTAGTAAACCAGTTGTCCGCTTTCACATTTCGACCTGACTGATATATAAATTTACACAGTCACAGAACAACACCAAAATGTTTATTGCTCAGTTGGTACAATCCTTCTGGTTGCAACACAGCGTATATTTCCAAATTGTATATGTAAAATACTTAAGAATCCACAAAAGCATAGATATTAAATCCATACTTGTTTGTTTTGATAGGTACATATTGGCGAAAACTGCACCTTCCACAGAATCCTACCTGATTCTTGTCTATTGTAACGTTTTCCCCGAGGGTATAAGATTTCTGGTACTTGTGTACAAATACAGTAAATATTTCCCGAACTGTAGTTAGCTAGTATAATTGTCTCTTTCCATCCCGAATAGTGCGTCTGTAAAATCTAAGGCCCACAATGAATTTGAAACGATTTATGTACATTACGAGGTGAAATTGAAGCGTTTGTAACACTACCGCCCTGTCGGACGTGCGTTAACTCTACAAAGCCTGTACTGTAATAAGTTCACGGGCTTCACCTTGTAAACAAGGATTTAGTAAATAAATTGACCGCGTGTACCTAATGGAAGCAATTCGGACTTATTCATTCAGTAACTACAGTGATACGTCAAGCAAATGTAAAGTATAATTACGCGTTCGCATGGACAAGAAGTTCACACAGTAGATACTACCAAAGATTAATAATTCGGTCGCCAGCCTAATTAGGCATTGAATGAGTTTTTCCCTGTACAAGTGGGTGCATCTACAAACATAATGGCACGTAGTACTGTTGCATTATATGACAAAGTTCGGAACCAGAAAGAATCTACTGAACTAAAGTTTTCTTCTTTTGTACTAATTTGGACGAGCTAAATTACACAACACCACACAGCAATGATTACTACGAACTGCATTTGTATATTGATCAGACTGAAATCGGGCATAGATTACCCTAGAATTAGCAATTTTGAAAGCATACATACAATGTCACTATTAAAATTGGAAAAACACTAATACACTTAGGTTTAATATAGAACTTAACTTTGCTGTTCAAATCTGATCAGTACACTTCAAAATGTGAAAGAATGGGCAAGAGAATGGGGGGGCCCTGAAACTGTTATGGGCGTTATACTGAAACTAGTAAGTCCTGAAGGTAAATTAACACTCAAAATTATCAATCTATGGATTACTACTCTTTTGCTTTAATTCTGAATTAATTAGTTATCATTCTTTCTATCTCAAATTAATTAAATAACATTGCTAGCTCAACTCAAAATTTATCTTTCAATTTAATCACACTGTTGTTCTTTACTAACATTTGCGTTAACACACCTAACTTTAAACTTCTTTATAACATAGATTGGTCTGCAGATAATTTAATGCTAACTTTAAACTTTCAATTCGGGATACTTGGGTTGCACAATATGTGGTAAGGACCCTGTCTAGGTCAATGATAAGGACAAGTAATGGTTAAGGCAATTCTGGTAAAAGTCACGTTATTATTGAACAGTTAGAACAGTTTCGACACTGGTCCACACAGATACACTTCTAAAGATGAAATAAATGTTTGACCTGTGCACGTCGGTGCGGCGGATGGCGGGCAGCGAGATAGCGGGTAGCACAGCACACATACAAGCACGGCTAAGGCTCTCACTGCATCGGCACTTTCCTTCTTCTTAGCGTCGTAATCTTTCCAATTTTGTGCCTAAGAATATAGCCATGCCAAGTAGTCGTCGGAATCGGCCCATCCGAGGCTCAATGGAATCCACTTTTCCTAGATAGCCTCCTCGGTACAGTACATGTTCCTCTGACCGATGCCCAACTCCGACTGTGTTACTGAGCCCGTTGTGCCGAACCGCGCCAGTGTGCGTTTTCCCGCGCTCGCCTGCATCCACCTTTTCCCGCTCCCCTACAGGTAGGGTATTCACCACAGGTTTTCTACTACACATATTCTAATGCATTACCTACGTATGGACCAAGTGTTTAAATTACAATTTTCACATTTTACAATAGTTTTAACATTAAATACACTTTCCTTTGGTTATTACATTGCTTGAAATCTAACACAAATAATAACATTCATTTTTAAAAGTTGCTTACAGTTTCTTTAACATGACACGAAAAGGAAAAGAAATTCAAAACATTACTTATATTACTTTACATAAATTCAAAAAGAAAAATTTATCTAAATTCATAAGGAAAAAAAATTATAAGTATAGTTGTTATTGTTGCACATGCCCCTGTTTCCAGAAAATTTTCTTAAGTCCAAATTTTATGGGAACACTAAATTTAACAATTATACACTGGTTCTGAATCTTTACGTAAATGTTCAAGAAGATTTACACTACATATATCCTTCCACTTACTGTATATAGGTTCATACTTTCTCAATACATCAAGACCAATTTCTCGTTATTTACATAAGTGCCTTTTGCACAGTCCAACTTCCCATCATAACATTACTAAAATAGCAATTTAATCATTTTTTCCCAAATTTTTCCAAGAAATAATTCAAAATTATGGAATACAAACATTTAACTACAAAAACAAATGCATATTTCGTATACACTATAATATAATTTGTCGCTGCTTGCTTTGAATAGCAGTCCATTTCCTAACTTACTAAACAAAACACACACAAAATTTTTCAGAAATTTATCTACACATATTTGCTGCCTATTATGCGGATTTGGGCAGTCCTTTTCACTCATATTGTCACATCCTCTGTATCACATTTACAATTTTCCATCGACTATTTATCTGCCCTCATTGGTATTTGGCAGTCCTTCATATTATGGTTCATACACTGCCCATTTTCATTTTTGACAGTTCCATCTTTTATTTGGCTGATAGCATTTATCCTTTCTTTTCAGTCCTTTCCTCCATACATTTTTACAGTTACAGAACAACTGGTAATCTGAAACTCACACAACTACATTAGCAAACTTTCAATGGTATACAAACATTTACAAAGATTAGTTACATTTCAAATAACTTGGGTTCAGCATAAGATATAGCACAGTTACTCGTTCCTAGGGAACATACAGTTTCAGGTCCACAATATTTCTAACACCTAAAGGTCTTTTGGATTTTGGGTAGATCAGGTAGTAAGCATTATCGTGTGGAATATTCTGTATTATATATGGTCCATTATAAACATATTTAAATTTTGAAATTTCATGGTTTAGTTCACTAGACTTTTCGTGGGTTTTTAAAAGAACATAATCACCAATTTTAAATTTTGAAACTTTTAGATTTTTATCGTGTCTTCTAGATCTAGATTCGGCTTTTTGCTTTGCCCTTTTTATTACCAATTCTTTCTTTTGATTCAATCCCATACTTGTACAAGGTGGAAACTCTAATTTTTCTTCAATTAAACTTTTACTACTTCTGCCTAACAAAATTTCTTCCGGTGGGAACCCTGTAGTTTCACGATGTAAAGTGTTCATGACATTCTCAAAATCCGATATAAATCTGCCCCAGGCTCTAATTCAACCAAACAAGAATTCACTTTCAGATAACACTGAGTTACAGTAACAATAAAGTCATGCATAATATTAACAATATATACTAATACAGCATCCTGCCCCCTAGTCTCTTCATTAACAAGGCAGTCTTTTATAGTTCATAAAACAGTCACTTAAGTCTGGTGGCTTCTTAGGCTTCTGGAGTTCAAAGTCTTTGCTTACTTGAACTCTTCGCAAAATAAACACAGAGTCGTCAGGTGGCTCTTTCTTTCTTTGTTCTGTTTCAACGTCTGGATTTTGTTTTGATACCTCGTCATCGTTAGGTACAATATCGTACTTAACTGCATCCCCTTTGATTTTACTGATTTTCTCATACCCTCTTTCAGTAAAAGTATATTCACTTTCTTTTACACCTAAAAATATATCTTCACTAGAGTCATCACTACTCTCTTCCTCAGCACCAGATTCATTTAAGTACGCTACTTTTGCACAATAGGGAATGTTAGTATATTTAATTTTGTCTGTATTTGCGTATCTTTCATCATCTGAACTCTCGTCGGAATCCGACCATTCTGGATCGCTATCAGGTTCTAACATAAATGTTTTTCTGAGACAGGCACTAAGTTTTTCCTCGCTATTGTCATCAGGCTTGGATTTTAATTTAATCTCCTCTTTTGGCAAAACGGTCTCATCATCAGCTTTATTTACCTCTACTGTGACTTCATATTCAGTGTAATCCTCGTGGACTTTAATTACTTTCAGGTAATCACCTGCCCCTTCTCTACGGTGGCTCTCGGTAGCAGCTTGTACTATTGGCGGATTGTTAGCAGAAGTTATTTCTTCGTCAATGCTTAGGATTTCATCCTCCAACTCCTTCCTATCATTAACCTTCCTTTTATCGGCAGCACGCGTACTTTTCGCGGCGCTATTTATTCTCCCCTCTTCAAATTTGGGCCACGTCACTTTATTGACGCCCCTATCATTTCTCTTTCCACCATCTAATTTCGTCGCCTCATACTCCTTCTTAAAATCCTCCCACTCACATTGCTTTAGGCCCTTGTACAGATCGTCGATCTGCACACGCCAATCCGTTAGCTCTGCTAATTCATTATCGCCCTTTACCTCATTGCAAACACTGCTAATCGCACCTCTCTGTGTACTTACAGTCTCATTTATTGTTTCCTTTGCCACGGAATTATCACTCGTAAAATTTTCATTATCTCTTACGGCTACGTTCGCACCTACTGCTGCCGTATTGCTAGCGGCTTTTCTCTGAACAGATGTTCCGCTAGGCTGGGCCGTTGCCCTCTGATGCTCCACTCGCCTGTTAACCTGTAGTATTCGGTGCGGCACAGATGACTCATGCTGGCTCGCACCTGACGCATGTCTCGCCATAACACGTTGCGTCGTTTCACGCCTGTCTCTAACCTGTCTCATTACATTGCGGTCGGTCCGGTATCTTTTCTTAAATCGGGGCCAGTATGTATTGTCCGCTTCCGTTTGGCCCGCAACGTTCGCGGAAATTAGTTTCCCGCGTCGTTATTATTTTGCGCGGTGTACTCTCGACCGCGTCCTGTATAATTTCCTCTGTCTCTTCCTCTGCCTCTTCCTCTCTGTATTACATTGACGCGAAATCCATCGCCGTCATTTCTTTCGTCATTGTGTCGGGTATTACGGTTGCCAAAATTTTGATAATTGGCACGATTTTCGCGCCAATGATCCTCGTCTTCGACTCTTTCGAGAAATGCTTGGAAGCTGCGATGATTGCTTCCTACATACCTCTTTGAATCTTCTGGGAGCTTTTTATACAGTTCCCAGATAATTTCTGAATCTGATATTCGTCCTCTTAAATGTGTCAATTTCCGGTACCAATGCTCACAGAAATCTTTCAAAGAATTTCTGCCCCTGTTATCATGCTGTTTGGACATGATAAACTCGCGCCATAAATGGTCCTGCGTTTGTTCAGACCAATATTCTTCCGTAAATCTTTGCCTGAATTCTTCGAATGTCATTCGTTCGGTATTTAAATTGATTCCCCGGCGCTTAGCGTCACCTGCTAAGGCGCTAATTACTACATTTATCTTTTCCTGATCAGACAAGTGCTCAGGAAATACTCTCTCGCAATTTTTGATGAAATCTAATGGTTGCCACCCGTTATGTTTCTTGGCTGGATCGAAACGTTCCTCGCCTTCTAATAGCTTCGTAATTGGTGTGCCATTACAGACAACACCAGGCCTATCTTTTATTTTGCTCTCCAGATCGAAAATTCTGCCTTGAATTTCCGTAGTATTTTGTTCACAATTTTGAATACATCCGGTTACTATTTCACCTAAATCTCTTCCAGTGTCCGAAACTACCTTTTTCAATTGTGATATTCCGTGTTGACATTCGTTTACGATCTCAGTTTTAAGACCGAAAACTCTTTCGTCTACCTTAGTTACAACCAGAGGTTCTACTTTCTCTTGGATGTTGAGAATTTCAACATCGAATCTACTGTTAATGTTACCAATTTCCTCCTGCATAGTATCCATATTTTTGTTAATAGTATCAATTTCAAACTTCAGAGTATTTACCACAGAACTTAAATTTCCCACTTTTTGTTCTACCTGCTCTATTTGTTTACTAATTCTAATTCCTTGATATTTGACCTGTGCTTTTATTTGATCAACGTGTGTTCTGAGTTGATGGCTCTGTGTTTTAAGTTGCTCGTCAACGTGTGTTTTGAGCTGATTAACCTGATTGCCGACTTGTTTTTGAAGTTGCTCTTTCTGCCTGGCAATTTGTTTGGTTAATTGTTCAAATAAGTCGTTCATGCTTAAAATTTTTACACTGTTTTGTCCTACGAAATCGGTATGTTCCGATTCTACTTCAGAAATTTCTTTCGGTTCTTTCTTTATCTGCGGTGAATCAAATATGTCAGTGGATTCGTTCACGTACCCACTATCCTCTACAAAGTCACCCTCTTCTTCCTGTTTTGTCCCTTGCTGTGTTCGAGACGATCTCGACATTTCAATCTGTTCGTTGACGTGTTCATGGTATTGTATGTACGCCAATTGTCTTCCGCTAACGCCATCTGTTATCTGGCGGCGTAAACTCCTGCTACTGCCAGCCGCATTCTCCATTTCGCTCGGCACATCTACCCCGTCTACGTTCCTGTCCATATTGAATGCCAATTACACCACACTATTACACTTGACTCACACTGCAGTTTATTTTACTGAACTTTACTGCTATTCGTGCCACTGAACATCCACTGTTCGGTATTTACGTTAGTTTATAACCGACAATAACTGGATGTCCTGTCACCGGGAAACCACTTGTAACACTACCGTCCTGTCGGACGTGCGTTAACTCTACAAAGCCTGTACTGTAATAAGTTCACGGGCTTCACCTTGTAAACAAGGATTTAGTACATAAATTGACCGCGTGTACCTAATGGAAGCAATTCGGACTTATATTCATTCAGTAACTACAGTGATACGTCAAGCAAATGTAAAGTATAATTACGCGTTCGCATGGACAAGAAGTTCACACAGTAGATACTACCAAAGATTAATAATTCGTGCAACAGGGACATGACAAAGCAATTTGACCTACTACTGTCAGCAGAAAACTGGTCTACCATAAAACCAACAAACAGGAATCTTGCAAAGCTTTCAAGACTGGAAATAGGGAAATGGACCGATTTGATGAGTGATAAAATTTATGAACATCACAAAATTCCATGTGCCTTTTCTTTCAAATGCGCGAGAGTGTGTGAAAGTTCAAGTTCAAAGTACTTCTTGAAGATCAAAGGAAGATGTACAGAATGCGGAGCCACCTTCGAAGGGATTCCACTGGAGAAGCCAAAAAAGGACAACGATATTATTCTAAACTGCAGACTTTCAAACTTTTCAGACGATAGTAATCACCTGAAAAGAAGACAAATTCGTGGCACGAGAAGACAACACGTAGCTGCAAAATTGGTTGATAACAGGATGCTCAAATGGTTCAAATGGCTCTGAGCACTATGCGACTTAACTTCGGAGGTCATTAGTCACCTAGAACTTAGAACTAATTAAACCTAACTAACCTAAGGACATCACAGACATCCATGCCCGAGGCAGGATTCTAACCTGCGACCGTAGCGGTCACTCGGTTCCAGACTGTAGCGCCTAGAACCGCACGACCACCCCGGCCGGCTGATAACAGGATGCCTGCAGCTCTTTGGCGAAATGATGAAGCGAAAGATATGCCTTTTGGAGACATGATTCCTCCATATTTACCAAATGCTGATGTCTTGAGAAAGGCTAAAGAAGAGGAAAGCGACAAACGATTTGGTATAACAACTAGTAAGCCTGTTGATAAACTGCAAATCGCAAAACATACAATCCATCGGGACGAAATCCACGCAATCGGATTGGACCCATTCTTCTGTACATATTGGCTGAAAGATCAAAGTCAGTTACACAAATATTGTCATTAAATCAACGGCAATGTATACGATTCAGTAGTTGCTACAGGTAGCGTTGCATTTGCAGCTATTTCACGATTTGGGGATCTGTCACACAGGGCTGACTGTGTGGAAATTAAGTCAAAGTACATATACCTGTATCAGTACATGTCCATCCGCGAAGTAAACGTCACTACTAAAGATCCAAATATCGTCAATCGATCATCAATCAGTTACCCAATTTATCAGATAATATTCTCTAGACATGCCGCATCATTCTTGTCATTTTTCTTTACGGAAATCGTCAGATCTGGAGCTCCCAGACCAAAAATCATGGTAACTAAATTTGGTAAGGCTTTGTTGGTTGCCCTTTCTAGTGCAATAGCCAATTGCTCAGACTTAACAGATTATTTGAATAGGTGTTATAGTCATATTGTTTTGCATGAAAGAATAATTCTACCCTCGTGTTGTTTGAGAATAGATTTAAACCATTTTACGGTCATGATTTCGAGGTGGAAATGCTTCTCAGGAGGTAAATTACAAATCAAACAACTTTATCTTCGAGTTTTGGCCCATATCTATATATGATGACAAATTTTCGTGATATTGAAAGTACTTTGCGTTCACTTTTGGTTGTAGCATTGAGTGAACATCTTCGTATAGATGAGTGCGGTCAAGAAAATTCATTAATGGAACATCAACGCCACCTTGATAACATTATCAGAGGTGGTCCACGTCATTCATATATTTACGAAAAGAAAGATGATGCAAAGAAAACTGATGATGTTGAAAACAATAATGACTGTCTTTTGGAATCAATTTTGAACTCTAAGGAATCTACTGCAAACGCGTGGATTGATAGGGCAAAACGTATCTAAAATGAAGCTGAAGTTATCGCCAATCAGACTTAGGATGACAATCTCTTTGATGTGAATCGGTACAACTTTCCTAATGTTGCAGAGATGCTGAAAGAGCTGATATACTATATACCACTGTGGACAGCTGTGATGTATCCTTCTTTCCATATTCCTTTATCTATTCGTTCGTCAGCAGCGATTGAAGGACAGTTTTCAAAATTAGAGACAATGGGATTTGACAAGCTCCTTTACGAGTAGAGAAATTCATTTTTCAACATTTGAAGTGGCTGCGTGAGGAAACAAAACTGATAACGCCACTTATGATGGAGAAACAAGATTCAAAGCAAGCTGTGAAGCACAAACCAACTGAAGCACCACTGCCTTACCATGAAGAAGAAGACTGGAGACGAAGAAGTAAGAAGCTGAAGATAACAAACCTCAAAAGCAATCTTCTACTCGATAATTCTGAGAACACAATGAAAAATACCTTACAAAGTGAGACCCAACACGAGGATGGTAATGAGACAGAGTTAAACAAAATTTTGAATAGTTTTGGCTCTGGCTCTGAGCACTATGGGACTTAACATCTATGATCATCAGTCCCCTAGAACTTAGAACTACTTAAACCTAACTAACCTAAGGACATCACACAACACCCAGTCATCACGAGGCAGAGAAAACCCTGACCCCGCCAGGAATCGAACCCGGGAACCCGGGCGTGGGAAGCGAGAACGCTACCGCACGACCACGAGCTGCGGACAAAAATAGTTTTGAATACAGATTTTCTCCTAGGCCTAGTTCGAGTTCACTTGTTATGTATGCGGAGAACAACAGTATCTCAGTCAAGAGTGATGGTGTGTGTTTTCAGTGCTCGTCAGATGGTATTTTACTGTCGAGTTTGGACTCTAAAGAGATATTTAATTCCACAAAAGACTATCGCGAATCATACTTCACCAAGGATGTCATTGAAATTTCATCCTGTGGTTCGAAAACAGAAGAAAACCGAGAGACCTATAACAATAAAATGGAGGAGCGTGCAATGCTGAAAAAACTTCAAAATGGAATCATTGTCACATCGAGCATGCAAACTAAGAGCAAGAAAACTACATAGATGATTGTCCAAACTGGAATTCCACTAAGAAATACATAGACATTAATTTGCCACTTTACTCAAATGGAACGTCAAGCAAATTCAAATCTGCTACCTACAACTTGAAGGGAACGTGCGGTTTCGATTCCTTGATGACATTGTTCATGCAAGTAGTATCACTCAGCGATGATTTCAAAAGTACGATTCAAATGGTGAGCCATCCATTTCTGGAGCTGGCTTTGGATGTTTTGGACAAAAATATAAACTCCCAGCATCTTAAGCAGAAATTTGATATTTTATATCTGATTCTGTTCCTAAAAAAGGTGTAATCTCTCGAAAAATATTGTCTCTGTATGCAGAGTCCAATGTTCGGGAATTATGCGACACAATATTAAAAGATATCCCGATTTGCAACAAAAAATATTGTGTCTGACGTGCCTAAATTCACGCTATGTGAAACTACATTATATTTCCGTTGATACGTCTGTGCTTTTCAGACTTCATGCAAGAGGCTGTAGATGCAACAAATGAGTATCATAGACTATCATAAAATGCAAGAAATGTAAAGGAGAAGCAGTCGAAGAAAATAAATTCGGATTCTACTTGATGATCCATACTGCTATAACAACCTGTCCACTAACTGAAGATCAGTATCCTCCGAATCAAACGAAGAAATGTGTGTTTCAAACGATCACGAAAGAAATCGTAGTCAACAATCAAGTGTACACTCTCGTTGGTGTCATTCATTATAATAGCTCCATCACACACTACACGACATAAGCCTTTGATGGAACCTACTGGAAGCAGTACGATGACTTGTATAACGATGTACAGAGAGTTTCAAAATAAACGATAATTTCTCCACACCTGTTCATGTGTGTTAAGACAGGAAAATTTTCAAATGGCAGCTACAAGACTGACGAGACGAAACAAGTAGTTCCTACATAGGAACTTTGTTTTATAAAGTAAGCAGCTGCTAGAACTTTATATCTAAATATTATAGATACATCTCTCATGTTAATTCTTAGTATCTCTGTTTCTGGAACCACAGCCATATTGTTTTACTTACTAGAATATAAGCATTTTATGCCGTAAATTTCACGTATATATGTTTTGTACCTATTTACCTTAGTTGCCTCACATCTCATAAATTCTATGCTCATTTATTACTGAATCCCCCACATATGTATTTCCTTCTGTGTTTTAGTGTAGCCTGAAGAAGAGCTGTCAAGGGGACCTGTACATCACAGCCTGTAGTTTTTACTGGTACTTTGAAATTTAATAATGCAAGACTGACAATAGATTCAAGAATGAAACTTTTATCAAATAATTTGTACATTGTGAGCTCTAGGTGAAAAAAATTGTAAATCTGTGGAATACATTGTGCAATGAATATTGATGTTTTACTTACATACTGAATTACATATAATGTTATTTTAGGTTCAATGTATTTATACGCTATTCCAAATATAAGATAAAAACAAATTTTATTCTTTGAATTATTACCTTGTTGAAACAGTAAACCAATAATATTTACCAGTCTCATGTTCTGAGTATCAAAAGAAAATGTATCTTAAGAGTAAATTTTTCCTCCTAATAATTTAAGAACATAATATGACATACTCCAGCTTAAAATATGTAATCCATTGTTGAATAATGTGGTTCAGTGCGTAGGCAAGCACTATATTGTTATTCATCCTTAACTTTGTTTATGTAGCTTTAATAGTGGATGAGATAGTGGTAACAATATCTCTGTATGCAAAACACATTTATTATAAAAACTGAAACTAATGATTTGTATGTCATTTTCTTCTCAATAATAAGAAATGAAGAGAAAAAGACCAAGGGACACAAAATATGAATCCGGTAATCTGGAAATCCGGATTAGTGAAGGGCAAATAAACGAGGTTCTTGTTCACAAGTTTCGAACTCCTTATTAACGTGAATACTGTATCACCTCAACATAATAACACCTCTATCAGTAATGTGCTGAATTAGAATTTTAACATACTACTTAGTTCGTTTGTACAATATATTCATTTAAATATACTTACATTTCTATACATTGTAAAGACATTTGACTCTCGCTGTAGTGTAACTCATCAAACTTCCACACTTCCTTTCTAACTAGAACAAATGTTTGCAACAATATTAACGATAGCAACTTCAAATTTATTCTTTACAAACAGCACATGTATTTTTGTATCCTAGAGTCTGGTGATGTTGCCACTACCTTTCATCCATGAGGGTCCTGGGCATATTTTTAGCTGTTAGTGGGTCCTGGATGTCATGAGAGCTCAAAAAAATTACTGTTTTACGTAATAAAATTCTTCTGGTTCTTCCTTATTCTAAAAATATACACTTCATGTACAGTACATCGTCATTCTAGTTCTTAAACGTCATTTTGTTTAATTTAGGCGCAGCAGTTTCCGTAGAAACTAGTTTATGTAGTATCTTTGAAGAACCTGTCGACTGTCGTATGTCCAGGAAAAATGTTTACATGGCGTAAAACAAAATCAGAATGCGTTTCAACAGTTGCATTTGGGAACACTTGCCGAAATCTGTTTTTGTTGGCGTTTCAGCTTTTCACATTGGTGGAATGGATGTCATAATATGTCTTAATGATGGAGTAAAAAGCAGATTAAAATCAACGAGCAGAACAGACATCAAAACTAGGAACAACATGAAAACTGTGGTGGTATAAGCGGACAGGCAACTTGTCGCGGAAATTGAAAAAACTGCTGAAAGCATGAAACAGGAGGCCAGAATAACAAAGAAAAGAAGTAAAGCTAAAGAAAATGAAAAGGACACGAATATATGTAGTGGGTGGGGTACATAGGCTTCTTATCACTAGGCTGGTAATTTAGTTCCGAGTGATTAAGGAGCTCAGCGTGTGTGAATGACATTGTTTCTCAAGTATTGTACATTAATATAACGGTGTATTGGGGCCCATCAAGTAAGTTGCATAGTAACCACGCCAACAGCACTCCCACCACAGCTCATTGTACCTCTGGTGAGCTTCTCGACAGGTGTGGCACCATCTGGTTAGTGGCGCGTGTGAATGTATCCGCTCTCTCGGCCATCTGTTTGTTTTTCACTGACGAACCTTCTCTTTCTGAATCATCTAAGCGTGCATATCCGACACTTCCACCTACGGTTACTACAGTCAGTGTTAAGAAGCTGTACCGGCATTTGTACATTGCTGAACATTTAGACTTTTTGTATTTAGTAGAATATATATCCGGATTTTCGGTAATCCGGATTACATCCGGTACCACCTAGTCCGGATAAAAGAGCTTCTTGTGTACTGCACTGCACATTGGAACATTGTTTATGTCTCACATAATTCCAAAATAAAAGTGAGAATTCACGATCCGTCCTCATAGCTGTACTTCCGGCAGTACTTCATCTCCTGCGTTCCAAACTTAACAGAAGTTCTTCTTCTTCTTCTTCAGTAGCTCTACAGCCTTTGGTGAGCCTTGGCTTCTTCAACAATCTTCCTCCACACTTCTCGGTTATTTGCTGCTCTTTTCCACCCCCGGACACCCATATTGCTGATATCCATTATTACCTCATCGATCCATCTTCTTCTAGGTCTCCCTTTTCGCCTAACTGAATGGATCATACCTTTCATCATTTTCTTTGGAATTCTATCCTCTGCCATTCTCTCCAAGTGTCCTAGCCATCGTATTCGCTGTGATTTCACAAATTTTACTATCTCCCTGCCTTGTATTAACTCTTGTAATTCGGCATTGTAGCGTATTCTCCAGCCTTCTTCCTCCCTTATTGGCCCATAGATTTTGCGTAGTATTTTCCGCTCAATGCTTCTTAGAGCATTTTTATCTTGTTCTGTCAACGTCCATACCTCTGAGCCGTATGTGATAACTGGGCGGACTAGGGAATTATATATTAGCAGTTTAGTCTTTCTTGTAACAAGGCTATTTTTGAAGAGCTGCATATTTGCAAAGTAAGCTCTGTTTCCTGCTTGTATTCTTTCCCTTATAGCCTTTCCAATACTGTTATCATTTGTTATTAGGGCTCCCAAGTAGTTAAAAGAGGACACTCCATTGAAGCATTTCCCATTGATGTTTAGGTTTTTAGGGGTTCTCATGGCCTCAGATTGTAACATTACCATATATTTTGTTTTGTTTTCATTTACTATGAGGCCAATTTTTAAGGCTTCTGTTTCCATTGCCCGGTATGTTTCTAGGAGTGTATTGGTATTTCTTCCTACTATAGCAATGTCATCAGCGTATGCACATATCTGGCTAGTTTTCATAAATATGGTGCCTCTTTTGTTGATTTTATTTACTGCACTATGCAGGGCTATGTTGAATAGGACAGTGGAGAGACTATCCCCTTGCTTCACACCTTTATTAAAGTCAAAGCTATCACTTGTTCTGCTAAGGACCTTTACTTTTGCTCTTGTCTCTGTCATTGTCATTCTGATTAGTCTTACTAATTTAGCACATATACCAACTTATTTCAGTACTCTATATAGTTCTTGCCGATTTATGCTGTCAAAGGCTTGTTTGAAATCGATGAATAATAAATGCAGATCTATATCGTATTCATAGAACTTTTCCATCATTTGCCTTATCACAAATATTTGATCAGTTGTTCCTCTGCCTGGTCGAAAGCCACACTGATATTCCCCTAGTATGCCTTCTGCACACTTCTGTATCCTTTCGTTTAATATACTTGTGAAGATCTTATAAGCTGTACTTAGGAGTGTTACACCTCTATAGCTTTCACATGCTGTTCTGTCCCCTTTCTTATAAATGGGGACTATTATTCCAATTTTCCAATTATCTGGCATAGTTTCTGTTTCCCATATATCTGATATTAATGTGTGCAGTTCCTTTATTACAGCCTCACCACCAGTTTTTATTAATTCAGCAATTATGCTGTCTTCCCCAGGGGCTCGATTGTTTTTTGACTTGTGCACAGCCTGGGAGACCTCTTGTAGTGTTGGCTTTCTTGCCTCATTGGTTTCATTGTCTACTTCCAGCTCCACTCTTCCCTCCTGTGCAGCTGTCTCTTCATCTTCTAGGCTGGTGCTTAGTGTATCTTTGAAATACTCTGCCCATCTTCCCACTATCTGTTCTTCCTCCCTTATCATTTTCCCATCTTTACTGGAACAGGCCGTTATTTTTGGTTGGAATCTATTCTTCATTTTGCCTATGGCATGATAGAACTTTCTTATTTCACTCTGTTCCTTTAGTTCTTCTAGTTCTTGAAATTTCTTCGTATTCCACTCTCTTTTCTTTCTCTTGCACAGTCTGTTAGCTCTTCTCCTTAATTCCCTATATTGTTCCACATTATTTCTGGTTTCTCTCTGTAGCACTTTTGTTCTTGCCCTGTTCTTTTCCTCTATTGCTGACCTGCAATCTTCATCAAACCACTCCTGGGTTCTTCTGTTCCTTCTTATGCCTATTATTTCCTCTGCAGCATCCTTAATGGCTTTTTCAAACCTGTTCCACCTTTCATCTACTCCTACTGTGGTCTCTTCATTGCTCAGTTTCTGCTTAGTGTTACTTGGTATTTTTTTACTTCATCAGGGATGTTCAGTTTGTCTGTATTCCATTTCATCATCTTTCCCATTCTGTTGCCCTTTGTTAGTGACAGTTTCTCTCTCAAGACTGATTTTATCAAAAAGTGGTCTGAATCACAGTTTGGTCCTCTGCAGCTCCGTACATCCGTAACTGACGTGGAGTGGCGTGCAATCACTAAAATATGGTCAATCTGATTGACTACTCCATTGGCTGCAGACTTCCAAGTACCCAGATGGATCCTTTTATGTGGAAAGCAGGTACTTTTAATAATCATATTATTCCTTGCTGCGAATTGGCATAGTAAGTCTCCATTCTCATTGTTTTCTTCATGTAGTGAATATTTTCCAGAAACTCCATACGGATGTTCATTCCTCCCTATTTTTGCATTAAAATCTCCTATTACTAGCATCAGGTCATATTTAGGTACTGCACAGCATACTTTTTCCAAGTCTTCATAGAATTGTTCTTTAATTATATCCTCTTTTTCCTCTGTTGGTGCATGTGCATTAACTATTGATATATTCCTAAATTTACCTTTTAGTCTGAGTCTGCACATCCTTTCATTTATAGGTTCAAATTCTAGAAGGCTTTTCCTAATTTCCCTAGTTATTATAAACCCTGTTCCAAGTTGGCCTGTTCTTTCTTCTGGTCCACTATATACCAATGAGTACTCAGGTTTATCTATCTGCCCATTCCCCTGCCATCTTATTTCCTGTAGCCCTACAATACCATATTTGAATTTTAAAATTTCATCGGCTATTTCTTTCATTTTTCCAGGCTGAAGCATTGTCCTCACATTCCACGATGCTACTGTTAGATCCTTTATCCGTTTTCTTTGCCGGGGTCGTGATACATGCTTTCCATCCAGTTTCCGAGGCTTCTGTTGAATTTCCGTAATATTCTTTTTTTTACAGTATGGGGTTATTAGCCCCATGCCCAACCCCCAACCTGGAGGACCAGGATTTGTATGAGGTTTACTCCTCTAGGGAAGCTGGCTTCACTACGCCTCTAGAGCCCTCCCTGCCCTATGTTGTGGGACACACTTTGTCTGGCTCCTCTGTCGAGACCAGTCCGGCTTGGGAGACCCTGCCAGTAGCTATGCTACCGCCGGCATAGCTCTCGACTTCACCGAAGCACGCAAACCCTCCCGCCCGGCACTGAAGGTGCCTACTATAAGGCGGTGTCCCCTGGGAGGGACTTAACAGAAGTTGTCCTCCGAAAATTGCAGAAGTAGCAGTCGTGGACGAAAGGTTATTGTGAAGATATTGCTTCGTCACAGCCTGGCGTTAGAAGCTCGGTCTGGCACACAGTTTTTATCTGCCAGCAAGTTTCACATCGGCGCTCACCCACTGCAGAGTGAACACGCAATCATTTCATAAACTATTGGCACCATAAAAATGTTATGAGGGTTTTCAAAAGAACCCTTTCGGTGCTATCCAGAACTGTCAGCAAAAGGGTTGTCCAATTTATTATAATGTAGACCAAGTGGGTCTCTCTTAAATGACATTACCTCATTAACTGTTATCCCCACAAAAAATGTTATTACGGTTTTCGGTAGAACTCTGAGGGTGCTATTTAGAACTGTCATCACAACTATTCTACGAATTTTGTTTTCGTAGAGAAAGTGAGTATCAGACTAAAACAATTATCGCATAAACTATTATCGCCACAAAAATGTTCTTAACATTTTCAATACATCTCTTAGTGGGCTATCCAGAACTGCCAACAGAACTGTTATACAAATTTATTTTTTCCAAACTGACGAATAATTTTTTATTATAGCAAAATTTTTCCGAGTTATTGTTTTCTTCCCGAAATTCTGCAAAACTATTCGTGTTTTGAGCAGGGAACTCTAGAACATATCAAGAGCTATGAAAAAAAAATGTATATTTGTCGTAAAATGGGGTGCAAATTTCACGGAAAATGCTCATAAGCATTTCTTATTAATGCAGTTACTTCGTAAACAATTACCAGCACAAAATATAATACTAGCATTTTCGACAGAACTCTTACAGTGTTATGCAGAGCTGTCATCAGAACTGCAGTACGAATATACATATAGAGTAAGTGAGGCCCACAATTAATCAGTTATCTTACAAACTATTACAACCACAAAAAATATTATTATGATTATTGATAGAAGTCTTGGAGTGTTATCCAGAACTGTTCATCAAAACTGGTGTACGAATAATTTTTTTCTGTGGAGAAAGTGGGTCTAACATTAAAGCAACTATTGTACAAACCATCATCGCCACAAAAAGATGTTATTAGGATTTTCGATAAAACTCTTGGTGTTCTGTTCAGAACCTGCCACAGAACTGTTGTACTAATTTACTTTTTGAGAAAATTGACAAAGAATGGTTCGATACGAAAATTATTTCGAGTATTGTTGTTTTTTCTGCTATATTCTGCAAGACTATTCAAATTTTGCGCAAAGGACTCTAGAACTGTGGCACATCTATCAAGAACTCCGAAAAAAATATATATTTCTGAGAAAAAGGGTGCCAGCTTCACAGTAGGAACTCCTATGGGGTTCCTAGTTAAGTTGCAAATACCTCATAAACTATTACCGGCAAAAAAAATGCTGCGAGGATTTTCGATAGAACTCTTCAGGTGGTGTCCAGTACTGTCATCGGAGCTGTTGTACGAATATATATATATATATATATATATATATATATATATATATATATATATATATATATATGCAGGGCTATTACAAATGATTGAAGCGATTTCATAAATTCACTGTAGCTCCATTCATTGACATATGGTCACGACACACTACAGATACGTAGAAAAACTCATAAAGTTGTGTTCGGCTGAAGCCGCACTTCAGGTTTCTGCCGCCAGAGCGCTCGAGAGCGCAGTGAGACAAAATGGCGACAGGAGCCGAGAAAGCGTATGTCGTGCTTGAAATGCACTCACATCAGTCAGTCATAACAGTGCAACGACACTTCAGGACGAAGTTCAACAAAGATCCACCAACTGCTAACTCCATTCGGCGATGGTATGCGCAGTTTAAAGCTTCTGGATGCCACTGTAAGGGGAAATCAACGGGTCGGCCTGCAGTGAGCGAAGAAACGGTTGAACGCGTGCGGGCCAGTTTCACGCGTAGCCCGCGGAAGTCGACGAATAAAGCAAGCAGGGAGCTAAACGTACCACAGCCGACGGTTTGGAAAATCTTACGGAAAAGGCTAAAGCAGAAGCCTTACCGTTTACAATTGCTACAAGCCCTGACACCCGATGACAAAGTCAAACGCTTTGAATTTTCGGAGCGGTTGCAACAGCTCATGGAAGAGGATGCGTTCAGTGCGAAACTTGTTTTCAGGGATGTTATGTGAAAGATTCAGTGTTTAAACCTTCTCTACCAAGAAACGTGCCAGAACTGCGAGCTCGCATCAACGATGCTTTCGAACTCATTGATGGGGACATGCTGCGCCGAGTGTGGGAGGAACTTGATTATCGGCTTGATGTCAGCCGAATCACTAAACGGGCACATATCGAACATTTGTGAATGCCTAAAAAAACTTTTTGATTTTTTGTATGTGTGTGCAAAGCATTGTGAAAATATCTCAAATAATGAAGTTATTGTACAGCTGTGAAATCACTTCAATCATTTGTAATAACCCTGTATATATATATATGAGAGCTGTCCAGAAAGTAAGTTACGATTGATCGCGAAATGAAAATCACAGTGAAAATCAGAAATTTTTCATTTGTAACAGTTAGCTACACCTTTCAGCTACTTCTACGTAGTCGCCGTTCTGACTCAGACATTCGTCGTAGCGTTGTACCAACTTTCCAATACCCTCATCATAGAAGGCAGCCGCCAGTGCTTTCCGCCAATTCTCTACGCTGGCCTAAAGCTCGTTGTCTGTGCCAAAATGTTGTCTTCATAGCCAGCGGTTCGTTTGAGCAGAGATGAAACTCAGTGGGAGACAATTACGGGCTGTATTGTGGGTGACCAAACATTTCAATTGAAACGATGCAGGAACATCTTCATTGCCCATACAGAATGAGGCTGAGAATTGTCTTGAAGAAGAAACTGCACGACAGTTATGTAATGTTGGTGCATAGCATCAGGGGACAATTCTCACCAGGCCCTCGTACTTGGCGGGAGACACTATTTTCTATAACATCTTCACGCGCTCACTAAGAGTCAGGAATGAAAAGAGCGGTATAATTCTACCTAGAGTCATACTAGAGACACTGCCCAACACATCTTTGCAAAGCTTTATCGGATTTTCATAGTCGTCTCCATTTCGCGACCGATCGTAACTTACTTTCTGGACAGCGCTCGTATATATATATTATGTAGAGAAAGTGTGTCCCACATTAAATCAATTTATCTCAGAAAGTATTATCGCGACAGAAAAGTAAGTTTTAATGGGATTTTGGATAGATCTCTTGGGGTTCTGTTCAGAACTGTCATCAGAACTGTTGTACGAATTTAGTTTTTGCGAAAATTGACAAAGAATGTTCTCGATATGAAAATTACTTCGTGTATTGTTGTTTTCTTCGCTGAATTCTGCAGGACTGTTGAAATTTTGTACAAAGAACTCTAAAACTATGGCATATCTATCAAGAACTCCGAAAAAAATTTACATTTCAGAAAAAAAAGGTGCCAACTTCACAGTAAGTGAAAGGATTTTCTCCTTAAATTGCAATTATCTCGGAAACTATTAGTTGCACAAAAAAATGTTATCTGGATTTTCCATAGAACTCTTGGAGTTCTGTTCAGGACTGTGCTTAGAACTGTTGTACGAATTTACATTTTGCGGAAATTGACAAAGGATGTTTCCGATACAAAAGTTTTTTTCGAGTGTTGTTGTTTTCTTCCTTAAATTCAGCTGAACTATTCAAATTTTGTACAAAGAATTCTAGAACTATGGCACATCTATCAAGAACTATGAAAAAAATGTATATTTCTCTTAAAAAAGGTGCTAACTTCACGTGACCAATCGGGGTTGACAGGGGGCGCATTAACTCTGTTTTTATGGTAATGCGGCGCTGCCCGCTCTTTCCGTTGGCGCGGTGTCAGCGCTTCTTGATGTCTTTCAGAGGCGCAGTCAGTGTTTTGGAACTTCACAGCAAATAGTAACTGTGCATGTGGAAAAGCTGGATGATCCACTTGTTGCAGTAGTATTTAAGTATGTGTGGCTGATTGCACACCGGGTAAAAAAAGTCATAGGATAGCGATATGCACATGAACGTCTAGGTGTTAAATCTCCTGTTGAGCTTGTCCATCTGATCACTCCTTGTTCCCGTGTTGGTGTGTTGTCATTCACGTTTCCTGGTGGTGTTATTGTAATGCTTAATTTCGGCGTCTGGCAGCCTTTATCGGTGTCTGATGCAGCCGACGCCATCTCGGCCAACGATGTATGCTCCAGTGGTTCAAATGGCTCTGAGCACTATGGGACTTAACTTCTAAGGTCATCAGTCCCTTAGAACTACTTAAACCAAACTCACCTAAGGACAACACACACATCCATGCCCGAGGCAGGATTCGAACCTGCGACCGTAGCAGCAGCACGGTTCCAGCCTGAAGCACCTAGAACCGCTCGACCACAATGGCCGGCCAGGGGATCAAAAATCAACTCATAAATCAACCCCCAGAGGGTCAAATCAGTCCCAGGGAGACATAAACCACTTAGCATAACAAAAGATTAAGGTGAGAAGTAGGGGGGAGATATGATTTAATTGATAAGTTTAATTAATTAGCATATCAATTTGATACCAAAAGTGTTTCAGAACCCCCGTTATTTCGCTACTAGTTGCTGTTTGGCTTGGTTTCCGAATCGTGATATGCTGCCTGCTGCCTGTTGTCTGAATGATAACTTCGCCTACTAGACCGCAGCCAGCTGGCTGTCGTGTGACTTCACCCCTGCAAGTTGTCACTGTTCTTAGTTCACCTCAGTGACGTATAGAGGATGTGGAAGAGCCTTGGCTGTAACCTCGTGACGGGCCATACCAAGTGACTGCAAACTACTGCCCTACTGGCTGAACTACCCAAGTACGACTCACGACCCGTCCTCACAGCTTTACTCCCGCCAGTACCTCATCTGCTACCTTCCACACTTCACAGAAGTTCTCCTGCGAAACTTGCAAGACTAGAACTCATGGGTGACAGAATATTGCGGAGAAGTGGCCTTGCTCCAGCCTGGAGGGTATTTCCAGAGCGAAATTTTCACTCTGCAGTGGAGTGTACGCTGATGTAAAACTTCTTGCCAGATTAAAACTGTGAGGACGGGTTGTCAGCTGTGCTTGGGTAGCTCAGTCCAGTCTGCCTTTGGTAGCAGGAGACACGCTAATGTGTGTGCTGAGCAAGAGCTCGTCTTGTTTATATTCTGATGGCCGGTGCTTACGTGCCAACTTAGCTTCTACGATACATGGGAGACTATTGCTCTAAATCTACACTCCTATTTACTTTCTGCAACAACTATGCCCGACCCAAGGCACTCGAGGTTGAGCGTTTCCTGCGAAATGAAGTCAAAATCCCGGCGATCGATATTATGGGAATGCACTTGTGCACTTGTCGTTCGTGAACAACACGGTCGATGTTAAAATCGGTAACGACGCGGCTTGCGAACGCATCCTACGCGAGACCAAACAGGGACTCCACTTCTGTCATGTCAACGGCAATGTCGCGGCCATGACGCTCGACCATGCAGGCGTAGCACTCGTACGATACGCGTTTTCGAACTGCCATTCGAATTTCGAGTAGAGGACGTCGTCGCGGCACTCCGACCATACCTCACAGTCCACGGCCAAACAGCAGAAAAATGGAGGCAGTTTCGGACATGTCCTGTCCTAAATTGCGTCGAATAGGTCACCATTGATCTCCGAAGCCGTGTCTCGTCCAATCTACAGACTGGCGGATGCCGTGTAATTTATTGTGTACGACGGCCAGCCTCGAACCTGTTCTTGGTGCAGCAAAGAAGGTCACCTTAGATGCGAATGCTTAAAGGTGCATTACGCAACTTTCAACCGCTGACGAACCACTCGTGTCGCAATCAACGATGCTACTGGTAACCTACGCCAGCGCTCTGTCTTCTCCTGCTACCTCGCAATGACGGCTGGACGCCACCGTTGAGCCAGATTATACCCACCGCCTCGGCCGGCCGCCGACCCCTCTCCCACGGTGCCGACTCTGCCAGCCGCTGACCCAACACTAGCTTATCTTCCCTGCGGAACGCGCGAGTGCGTGGAGTGTGGACTTGTTAGGCGAGCGCTCCGCTTATTTTCGCGTTATGGTGGGAAAAAGTGTTTGGAGTTCTGTGCAAATTTCTGCGCGGATAATTGAAAGTGTAATCTGTCACGTGACGCAATAAAGACTAGTTTGGGGACTGTAGTTTCGCCGTGAGAGGCTTGTTTCTCCGGGATTGTGAATGTATTCTTGTGAGCCGTGTGCCAAGTTACGTCGGCGGAGCGGTCTCCACTGTCCCCTGGCGGCGGCGACGCTTGGCGCCTTCTGCTGACGGTGCGGCGTGCAGAGGGCTGCGTTGTCGTCGGACGTGAACGGTGCTGACAGCGCGGCTTGGGGCGGGCTGCCTGAGCGACCCACAGCTGCTCGTTGTCAGGCGTCCCAGACAGCAGTGGCCTACTCAGCGGACGCCGTCTACTGAAAGCTGGCTGCAGGTATTTTCAGCCGGCGTGTGGCTCTTATTTCCTCGAGCTTCTTTGACACACTTCCTGAGCGAATGACGAGTTAACAGTGTGTACCAGGACTTACGACTGTCTTCCACTTACATTTGAACCACATACCGGGAGCTGAATGTCGGTTTGCAAATACTGCCTGGTGTGGGCTCCCTCTACCTCACTTTGTGAAAGATTTTAAGAACGTGCATATCGGGCTCTCTATTAGGTTCGACTCCAATACTGCTCTAACACGCGGACACTGGAGCATAGCCGGCCCAGGTGGCCGAGCGGTTCTAGGCGCTACAGTCTGGAAATGCGCGACCGCTACAGTCGCAGGTTCGAATCCTGCCTCGGGCATGGATGTGTGTGATGTCCTTAGGTAAGTTAGGTTTAAGTAGTTCTAAGTTCTAAGGAACTGATGACCTTAGAAGTTAAGTCCCATAGCGCTCAGAGCCATTTGAGCCACTGGAGCATACATCGTGGGCCGAGGTGGCGTCGGCTGCATCAGACACCGATGAAGGCTGCCAGACGCCGAAATTAAGCATTACAATAACAGCACCAGGAAACGTGAATGACAACACACCAACACGGGAACAAGGAGTGATAAGATGGAAAAGCTCAACAGGAGATTTAACACCTAGACGTGCAAACATGGAATCAAAAATAATAGCAGCTGTCGGCGAAATTCTGGCGGATTTTCAAGCAGAGCCCGGGTAACGTGGCCCCTTACGCCGGAGGTTCGAGTCCTCCCTCGGGCATGGGTGTGTGTGTTGTTCTTAGTACAAGTTAGTTTTAAGTTAATTTAAGTAGTATGTAAGTCTAGGGACAGACGACCTCAGCAGTTTGGTCCCTTAAAATTCACGCACATTCAAGCAGAGCAGCCGGCCGAAGTGGCCGTGCGGTTAAAGGCGCTGCAGTCTGGAACCGCAAGGCCGCTACGGTCGCAGGTTCGAATCCCGCCTCGGGCATGGATGTGTGTGATGTCCTTAGGTTAGTTAGGTTTAATTAGTTCTAAGTTCTAGGCGACTGATGACCTCAGCAGTTGAGTCGCATAGTGCTCAGAGCCATTTCAAGCAGAGCTAAAGCAGAAAAAGGTATCCACCACAATAACAGCACCAGTCAGGAAAAAAATGTAGGCATTAGCACTCGGTCAGATCAGACATTTGCCGGCCGGAGTGGCCGTGCGGTTCTAGGCGCTACAGTCTGGAGCCGAGCGACCGCTACGGTCGCAGGTTCGAATCCTGCCTCGGGCATGGATGTGTATGATGTCCTTAGGTTAGTTAGGTTTAATTAGTTCTAAGTTCTACATCTACATCTACATCTACATTTATTCTCCGCAAGCCACCCAACGGTGTGTGACGGAGAGCACTTTACGTGTTACTGTCATTACCTCCATATTCTGTTGCAGTCGCGTTTGGATCGCGGGAAGAACGACTGTCTGAAAGCCTCCGACAGCGCTCGAATCTCTCTGATTTTACATTCGTGATCTCCTCGGGAGGTATAAGTAGGGAGAAGCAATATATTTGATACGTCATCCAGAAACGCACCCTCTCGAAATCTGGCGAGCAAGCTACACCGCGATGCAGAGCGCCTCTCTTGCAGAGTCTGCCACTTGAGTTTGCTAAACATCTCCGTAACGCTATCACGGTTACCAAATAACCCTGTGACGAAACGCGCCGCTCTCCTTTGGATCTTCTCTATCTCCTCCGTCAACCCGATCTGGTAAGGACCCCACACTGATGAGCAATACTCAAGTATAGGTCGAACGAGTGTTTTGTAAGCCAACTCCTTTGTTGATGGACTACATTTTCTAAGGACTCTCCCAATGAATCTCAACCTGGTACCCGCCTTACCAACAATTAATTTTATATGATCATTCCACTTCAAATCGTTCCGCACGCATACACCCAGATATTTTACAGAAGTAACTGCTACGAGTGTTTGTTCCGCTATCATATAATCATACAATAAAGGATCCTTCTTTCTACGTATTCGCAATACATTACATTTGTCTATGTTAAGGGTCAGTTGCCACTCCCTGCACCAAGTGCCTATCCGCTGCAGATCTTCCTGCATTTCGCTACAGTTTTCTAATGCTGCAACTTCTCTGTATACTACAGCATCATCCGCGAAAAGCCGCATGGAACTTCCGACACTATCTACTAGGTCATTTGTATATATTGTGAAAAGCAATGGTCTTATAACACTCCCCTGTGGCACGCCAGAGGTTACTTTAACGTCTGTAGACGTCTCTCCATTGATAACAACATGCTTTGTTCTGTTTGCTAAAAACTCTTCAATCCAGCCACACAGCTGGTCTGATATTCCGTAGGCTCTTACTTTGTTTATCAGGCGACAGTGCGGAACTGTATCGAACGCCTTCCGGAAGTCAAGGAAAACAGCATCTACCTGGGAGCCTGTATCTAATATTTTCTGGGTCTCATGAACAAATAAAGCGAGTTGGGTCTCACACGATCGCTGTTTCCGGAATCCATGTTGATTCCTACAGAGTGGATTTTGGGTTTCCAAAAACGACATGATACTCGAGCAAAAAACATGTTCTAAAATACTACAACAGATCGACGTCAGAGATATAGGTCTATAGTTTTGCGCATCTGCTCGACGACCCTTCTTGAAGACTGGGACTACCTGTGATCTTTTCCAATCATTTGGAACCTTCCGTTCCTCTAGAGACTTGCGGTACACGGCAGTTATAAGGGGGGCAAGTTCTTTCGCGTACTCTGTGTAGAATCGAATTGGTATCCCGTCAGGTCCAGTGGACCTTCCTCTGTTGAGTGATTCCAGTTGCTTTTCTATTCCTTGTACACTTATTTCGATGTCAGCCATTTTTTCGTTTGTACGAGGATTTAGCGAAGGAACTGCAGTGCGGTCTTCCTCTGTGAAACAGCTTTGGAAAAAGGTGTTTAGTACTTCAGCTTTACGTGTGTCATCCTCTGTTTCAATGCCATCATCATCCCGGAGTGTCTGGATATGCTGTTTCGAGCCTCTTACTGATTTAATGTAAGACCAGAACTTCCTAGGATTTTCTGTCAAGTCGGTACATAGAATTTTACTTTCGAATTCACTGAACGCTTCACGCATAGCCCTCCTTACGCAAATTTTGACATCGTTTAGCTTCTGTTTGTCTGAGAGGTTTTGGCTGCGTTTCAACTTGGAGTTAAGCTCTCTTTGCTTTCGCAGTAGTTTCCAAACTTTGTTGTTGAACCACGGTGGGTTTTTCCCGTCCCTCACAGTTTTACTCGGCACATACCTGTCTAAAACGCATTTTACGATTGCCTTAAACTTTTTCCATAAACACTCAACATTGTCAGTGTCGGAACAGAAATTTTCGTTTTGATCTGTTAGGTAGTCTGAAATCTGCCTTCTATTACTCTTGCTAAACAGATAAACCTTTCTCCCTTAAGTTATATTCCTATTAACTTCCATATTCAGGGATGCTGCAACGACCTTATGATCACTGATTCCCTGTTCTGCACATACAGAGTCGAAAAGTTCGGGTCTGTTTGTATTCAGTAGGTCCAAGATGTTATCTCCACGAGTCGGTTCTCTGTTTAATTGCTCGAGGTAATTTTCGGATAGTGCACTCAGTATAATGTCACTCGATGCTCTGTCCCTACGACCCGTCCTAAACATCTGAGTGTCACAGTCCATATCTGGTAAATTGAAAACTCCTCCTAAGACTATAACATGCTGAGAAAAATTATGTGAAATGTATTCCAAATTTTCTCTCAGTTGTTCTGCCACTACTGCTGCTGAGTCGGGAGATCGGTAAAAGGAGCCAATTATTAACTTAGCCTAGTTGTTGAGTGTAACCTCCAGCCATAATACACTCCTGGAAATTGAAATAAGAACACCGTGAATTCATTGTCCCAGGAAGGGGAAACTTTATTGACACATTCCTGGGGTCAGATACATCACATGATCACACTGACAGAACCACAGGCACATAGACACAGGCAACAGAGCATGCACAATGTCGGCACTAGTACAGTGTATATCCACCTTTCGCAGCAATGCAGGCTGCTATTCTCCCATGGAGACGATCGTAGAGATGCTGGATGTAGTCCTGTGGAACGGCTTGCCATGCCATTTCCACCTGGCGCCTCAGTTGGACCAGCGTTCGTGCTGGAGGTGCAGACCGCGTGAGACGACGCTTCATCCAGTCCCAAACATGCTCAATGGGGGACAGATCCGGAGATCTTGCTGGCCAGGGTAGTTGACTTACACCTTCTAGAGCACGTTGGGTGGCACGGGATACATGCGGACGTGCATTGTCCTGTTGGAACAGCAAGTTCCCTTGCCGGTCTAGGAATGGTAGAACGATGGGTTCGATGACGGTTTGGATGTACCGTGCACTATTCAGTGTCCCCTCGACGATCACCAGTGGAGTACGGCCAGTGTAGGAGATCGCTCCCCACACCATGATGCCGGGTGTTGGCCCTGTGTGCCTCGGTCGTATGCAGTCCTGATTGTGGCGCTCACCTGCACGGCGCCAAACACGCATACGACCATCATTGGCACCAAGGCAGAAGCGACTCTCATCGCTAAAGACGACACGTCTCCATTCGTCCCTCCATTCACGCCTGTCGCGACACCACTGGAGGCGGGCTGCACGATGTTGGGGCGTGAGCGGAAGACGGTCTAACGGTGTGCGGGACCATAGCCCAGCTTCATGGGGACGGTTGCGAATGGTCCTCGCCGATACCCCAGGAGCAACAGTGACCCTAATTTGCTGGGAAGTGGCGGTGCGGTCCCCTACGGCACTGCGTAGGATCCTACGGACTTGGCGTGCATCCGTGCGTCGCTGCGGTCCGGTCCCAGGTCGACGGGCACGTGCACCTTCCGCCGACCACTGGCGACAACATCGACGTACTGTGGAGACCTCACGCCCCACGTGTTGAGCAATTCGGCGGTACGTCCACCCGGCCTCCCGCATGCCCACTATACGCCCTCGCTCCAAGTCCGTCAACTGCACATACGGTTCACGTCCACGCTGTCGCGGCGTGCTACCAGTGTTAAAGACTGCGATGGAGCTCCGTATGCCACAGCAAACTGGCTGACACTGACGGCGGCGGTGCACAAATGCTGCGCAGCTAGCGCCATTCGACGGCCAACACCGCGGTTCCTGGTGTGTCCGCTGTGCCGTGCGTGTGATCATTGCTTGTACAGCCCTCTCGCAGTGTCCGGAGCAAGTATGGTGGGTCTGACACACCGGTGTCAATGTGTTCTTTTTTCCATTTCCAGGAGTGTAATTCACAGGAACTATCCACTTCTACTTCACTACAGGATAAACTACTACTAACAGCGACAAACATGACACCACCGGTTGCATGCAATCTATCCTTTCTAAACACCGTCTGTGCCCTTGTAAAAATTTCCGCAGAATTTATCTCTGGCTTCAGCCAGCTTCCTGTACCTTTAACGATTTCAGCTTGAGTGCTTTCTATCAGCGCTGGAAGTTCCGGTACTTTACCAATGCAGCTTCGACAGTTTACAATTACAATACCGATTGCTGCTTGGTCACCGCATTTCCTGACTTTGCCCTGCACCCTTTGAGGCTGTTGCCCTTTCTGTACTTGCCCAAGGCCATCTAACCTAAAAAACCGCCCAGTCCACGCCACACAACCCCTGCTACCCGTATAGGCGCTTGCTGCGTGTAGTGGACTCCTGACCTATCCAGCGGAACCCGAAACCCCACCACCCTGTGGCGCAAGTCGAGGAATCTGCAGCCCACACGGTCGCAGAACCGTCTCAGCCCTCGGTATGCACACGGAGTGCACATTGGTTTTCTTCCCCTCTCTTGCTGCCATTTGCCTAAGGGGCCCCATTAGGCGCCTGGCGTTGGAGCTCCCAACTACCAGTAAGCCCACCGTCTGCGACCGCCCGGATCTTGCAGACTGAGGGGCAACCTCTAGAACAGGACAAGCAGCCATGTCCGGCCGAAGATCAGTATCAGCCTGAGACAGAGCCTGAAACCGGTTCGTCAGACAAACTGGAGAGGCCTTCCATTCAGCCCTCCGGAATGTCTTTCGCCCCCTACCACACCTCGAGACGACCTCCCACTCTACCACAGGTGAGGGATCAGCCTCAATGTGGGCAGTATCCCGGGCAGCCACAGTCGTAGTCCGATCGGGGGATGGGTGTGACGAGCTGGCCGTCCCCGACAAACCCCCATCCGGACTCCCACAGTGATGCCCATTGGCAACAGCCTCAAGCTGTGTGACCGAAGCCAACACTGCCTGAAGCTGGGAGCGAAGGGATGCCAAGTCAGCCTGCATCCGAACACAGCAGTTGCAGTCCCTATCCATGCTAAAAACTGTTGTGCAAAGAACGTCTGAACTAATCTACAGAGAGCACAAACAAATCGACACAAAATTTAAACGGTTATTAAAATACAAGATTGCCTAGTATATGCAGTAATGCTGCTCCTTGCACACTGCTGACACACTGCTCGGCGGCGGAAGGAGGCTACGCGATTTTACACTATTCAGGTACTAAAACGCGATGCTACAGCTCTCAAATACTATAACACGCCCGAAATTTATGAATTAAACAATGCAAGTACCAAAAACACGCAAAGAAATTAAGAATTAAACTATGTAACAAATGAGTGAGCTAGGAGTATACGACTTTCTGCTGGCAGCTGCTTATCCAACGGCGGCAGGGAGCGACTGATGACCTCAGAAGTTAAGTCGCATAGTGCTCAGAGCCATTTGAACCAGATCAGACTTCATGGACAAAATACGAACTAAGAGCTGAAAACGAAAGACTGCGTAGGGAATTAGCGGCGGCAAATGCCCCTAACGCAAGTGACAGAATTCAGCGTTTGGAAACGGAGATCGCAGTCCTAAGGGAAGAAAATAAAAACTTACGCACTGAAACGAGGCCAACACCATTCACTTTCGCTTCAGTCACGGCAGGTGGTCCTGTCACCAAGCCGAAAACCAGGGTTGAAGAACAAATTCAGTTAGCAGAAAATAAACAGGCAACTGTCCTCTTTTTTAAATCAGAGAACAACCAGGATTCTAAAGCCATAAGGGAAACCTTAACTAAAGCAATAAACCCCAGACTTGATAAAATAAAAGTAAAAGCAATAAGGAATACAGCAAACGCCGTAATTCTTGAAACTGCACACAAGCAGACAAGAGCTAGATTACTGAAAAAGCATCAAACTAAAAGGACATTCGATGCGAAGAACCCAGAAAACCAAGACCACTGCTGGCAGTACACAGCGTTGCAACAACACTCACAGATCAAGACTTTCTAGAAGAATCGTTCGAAATAAATCTCAGCTGCCACATCCCCGAAGAGGAATTTCAACAAGAAGTCAAAATACAATTCAGGTCCGAAAGGGAAAAGAACGGTTAATAATATTCTAGAGGTGACACCAAGGGTCAGATTACTATTGTTATAGAGGGATACTGCTCTCCTTCCGAACAGAAAGGTCCAACAGGGCCGACCGGCCGCCGTGTCATCCCCAGCCAATAGGCGTCACTGGATACGGATATAGAGGGGCGTGTGGTCAGCACACCGCTCTTCCGGGCGTATGTCAGTTTACGAGACCGGAGCCGCTACTTATTAATAACGAAGCTCCTCAGTTTGCCTCACAAGGCCTGAGTGCACTCCACTTACCAACAGTGCTCGGCAGACCGGATGGTTACCCATCCAAGTGTTAGCCCAGACTGGCAGCGCTTAACTTCGGTGATCTGACGGGGACCGGTGTTACTACTGCGGCAAGGCCGTTGGAATTACAGAGAGATATGGTGTACATATAATTTGAATCTTTACGTAGTAGGGACTATGTGCCAGTACAAATGTTTCTCAACTCCCGGGATTTCAGCCATTCGTCAAAAAGATGTGACAGGGAAGCTATATGCGGGACATGTGCGAAAGCTGGTCATAAAAAATTCGAATTTCGAGAAGAAACAACTGCTGTGTGTATTCCTTGCAAGAACAGGAAAAGAACATGTAACAAAGGTGGGGGATTAGAATGCCCTACTTACAAAGAACTCTACAAAAGACAAATAGAAAGAACGGAGTATGATGTCACCAACAATGTCAACTAGCACACACCAAAACAAAAGCAGTAAGACAACACTCTTTGGATATCTAAGTAGGGATATGAATACAAGTATCAATTATGGAAATGTACAGACGTCCTCCCAATAAAACACAGATATGATCACCAGCATCCCACCTCGCAGAAGCAAACACAAACCACTAACAACCAAAACCAGAGCATGACGACGCACAGTAGCCTGGAAGAAACGACTTTGGCTGATGTTGACCACAGACTCTCCAACGGACATGAATCCCCTCAATAGTTGCAACATTGTGCAAGAAAAATATTTTAGCGTAACAGATTATATCGATGATGCCTGTTTCTACGATGCCGTGGACTACACTGTGGCGATGCACATTAAACACGAACTTCTCCAGTGGGCAACATCCAAACGGCGACCTTTCTTAGAGTAAAACAACTGGAAGAGGAACCCCTGAGTGAAGAAGACCTTAAAAACAACATGCTACATGCAACAGAAGTGTATACAGATGACGACAGAAATCCAAGGTACGGCCATGCCCACCAAGATCAGGACCTTGACGCAGTCGTTAAACACAACATACTACACTTAATAGAAGTACGTAACAATGACAACAGACGTCCGAGACACCGTCAAGCCCATGCAGAACAGGCCAACGACACAGGCATAACACCAGTACATCTGGACACACCGAAAGAACATAAATGAAAAGAAATTCTTCGCTCGCCAAAGGATAGATTACCATATAATGAAACAAAAACTTCAGAAAAATATGAATGTGACACATCAGAAGATAAACCATACATGAAAACTGTACGGTTCGTCTACGGTGGCAATACGGCGGAAAAGACGACTCAGGTGTAAGAACAGTTATCAATGAGAAACAAACGCAAACGAAATACTTTAAACAATAAAAAGTGACCACACACCATATGGTGTGAAAAATCACAACAATCTTCAACTGACGAGGCATAAAATCACCCAAAACCGGAAACTACACCAAGAATAAACACCACGACCCAGCGAATCAAACAGAGTTACAAAACCATGAAGTAAGAAACAAAATACGCTACGATGACATCGAAGAGAACTTGCGCCTAAGTCGACTGGAGAAGAAAGGAGTTCAAAATGGTTCAAATGGCTCTGAGCACTATGGGACTCAACTGCTGTGGTCATCAGTCCCCTAGAACTTAGAACTAATTAAACCTAACTAACCTAAGAACATCACACACATCCATGCCCGAGGCAGGATTCGAACCTGCGACCGTAGCAGCAGCGCGGCTCCGGACTGGAGCGCCTAGAACCGCACGACCACCGCGGCCGGCTAAGAAAGGAGTTTTTCAAACTGCACTAAGACTGGCAACAAGATTGAATCACTCCCCACGACCGAACAAACAGACAGAATGATTCTACTAACCGAAAACCTACCAACAGATAAACTCGAGGTCTGAAATCTTTTACACTACTGGCCATTAAAATTGCTACTCCAAGAGGAAATGCAGATGATAAACGGGTATTCATGGGACAAATATATTATACTAGAACTAACATGTGATTACATTTTCACGGAGTTTGGGTGCATAGATCCTAAGAAATCAGTATCCAGAACAATCACCTCTGGCCGTAATAACGGCCTGACTGGGCATTGAGTCAGAGCTTGGATGGTGTGTACAGGTAACAGCTGCCCATGCAGCTTCAACACGATACCACAGTTCATCAAGAGTAGTGACTGGCGTATTGTGACGAGCCAGTTGCTCGGCCACCATTGACCAGACGTTTTCAGTTGGTGAGAGATGTGGAGAATGTGCTGGCCAGGCCAGTAGTCGAACATTTTCTGTATCCAGAAAGGCCCGTACAGGACCTGCAACATGCAGTCCTGCATTATCCTGCTGAAATGTAGGGTTTCGCAGGGATCGAATGCAGGGTAGGGCCACGGGTGGTAACACATCTGAAATGTAACGTCCACTGTTCAAAGTGCCGTCAATGCGAACAAGAGGAGACCGAGACGTGCAAACAATGCCACCCCATACCATCACGCCGGGTGATACGCCAGTATGGCGATGAAAGCTTCTAATGTGCGTTCACCGCGATGTCGCCAAACAAACGTGCTGTAAACAGAACCTGGATTCATTCGAAAAAATGACGATTTGCCATTCGTGCAGCCAGGTTTGTCGTTGAGTACACCATCGCAGGCGCTCCTGCCTGTGATGCTGCGTCAAGGGTAACCGCAGCCATGGTCTCCGAGCTGATAGTCCATGCTGCTGCCAATGTCGTCGAACTGTTCGTGCAGATGGTTGTTGTCTTGCAAACGTCCCCTTCTGTTGACTCAGGGATCGAGACGTGGCTGCACGATCCGTTACAGCCATGCGGATAAGATGCCTGTCATCTCGACTGCTAGTGATACGAGGCCGTTGGGATCCGGCACGGCGTTCCGTATTACCCGCCTGAACCCACAAATTCCATATTGTGCTAACAGTCATTGGATCTCGACCAACGCGAGCAGCAATGTCGCGATACGATAAACCGCAATCGAGATATGCTACAATCCGACCTCTATCAAAGTCGTAACCGTGATGGTACGCATTTCTCCTCCTTACACGAGGCATCACAACAAAATTTCACTAGGCAACGCCGGTCAACTGCTGTTTGTGTATGAGAGATCGGTTGGAAACTTTCCTCATGTCAGCAAGTTGTAGGTGTCGCCACCGGCGGCAGCCTTTTGTGAATGCTGTGAAAAGCTAATCATTTGCCTATCAAACATCTTCTTCCTGTCGGTTAAATTTCGAGACTGTAGCACTTCATCTTCGTGGTGTAGCAATTTTAATGGCCAGTAGTGTACGTAAACCACGTGAACCTAGAAATGTAGACATTAACCTTGACAATATTTACAAGGACCTGATAAGGGCGCATGGACGCGTGTATCTCGATTACATCCAGCGGGGGCCGAAGTTCTTTGTTTTTACTAAATTTCCATACTGAAAGTCTTGCAGCTAAACTGTATGGGTAGCACATCGGTGGCCGTAGACTTGGCGGTCTGGTGAACGAGGTATGCGCAGACATATTGTGTCTGCAAAAACCGTACACACGAGATGGAAGAATTCCAGACCTTCCGAGGCAGTATATGCAAATCACTGGCACGAAAAAGCCCAAGGCTGTAATCATTGCAGCAAACAATTACATTACAGTAACACAAATTACGCAGTAACACAACATACGGTTACAGTCGAAATAGAGCCATTTGCTGAAGTAAAGCATATTGCTCGATTTGCAAATGCCAGACGACTACTTATCTTAACAGACATAAATACTAGGTCACTCCTTTGACACTCTGACAGAACGAACGCCAGAGGACAAATAATAGTCGACGTTATAAACGAATGTAATATTTTCGTTTTAAACAAACCAGGCCAGCTGCCAACTTACCACGGAAATAGTGGAGCAGGCAGCAACATAGACATTTCTTTGGCAAACAGCGCATCAATGAAACAGGTAGTGAACTGGCACGTGTTTGATAAGAGAATACTCAGTGATCATAACACAATACTTATATACGATAAAACAAACACTGACACAAACACAGACACATTACAACACCCAAGGTTGCTGCTACGCAAAGCAGACGTGCAAAAACTAAGGCAAGTGATTGAAGAGTTTGCTCTATGCGGCGCCCAAGAAAGTATAGATGACAGTGCTCACGTTCTTACAGACGCTTTATAGAGAACGCAAGCTACAGCAATACCTGCAGGAATCGACGCACCAAAACGAAGGGCACCATGGTCAGCACCATTAACAAGATATTCTTGATAAACGACGATATTACCAAAAATTAAAGGTTCAAATGGCTCTGAGCACTATGGGACTCAACTGCTGAGGTCGTTAGTCCCCTAGAACTTAGAACTAGTTAAACCTAATTAACCTAAGGACATCACACACATCCATGCCCGAGGCAGGATTCGAACCTGCGACCGTAGCGGTCTCGCGGTTCCAGACTGCAGCGCCAGAACCGCGCGGCCACTTCAAAAATTAAAGACAGCACAGGAAAGAGTAATTAGACTTCAAAATTATCGTGACTCTAAAGCACGATACAAAGACGAACTACAAAAGACCAGCAAAGACCACTGGGACACATATGTGAAACCTACAGAAAAACATTGGGAGGAGCCGTTTAAGCTGCAGAATGAATGTATAAAGACTCCTACAGTATTATAAACACTCAATAAACCAGTTGGTACCACCACAAGAGGCTGGAGATGCATAGCACAGAATTTGCTCATCAAACTACTGCCTGAGGATGACCACGCTCAGGACAACCAGCTTCACACCGCCCTTCGCAGACTACTTTATGACAAATACGGAAACGAAGGTGTCACTATTCTCTTTGCTCATGAGGAAGTTGCGCTGGCAGTATACAAAATAAAGAACTAAAAGGCTCCTGGCCCTGAAGACATCCACTCCGAAACCATCAAACAAGCTTCTCCACTTATCGTATCGTACCTGACAGACTTGCTGAATGATGCTCAACTAGAAGAACGAATATCGAGTATATAGAAGGCGTCAAATGCATTTATAACCAAGAAAGCGGAGGACAAAGACCCGACTGACCGTAAGACATACAGACCAATATGCCTCATTAACATTGTGGCAAAGGTACAGGAGAGATTTCTGTGCGACAGTCTTCAATCCCATCGGCAGCTCTTCCGGTTTAGCCCATATCAGTTTGGTATTCGACGACATAAATCCATCGACGACTCAATAAATAGGGCCATAGAAATGATACAGACAATAAATGACAAATACACAGTAGCAATCCTAATTGACATATATGGTGCTTTCGACAACTTTTGGTGGTCGGCGCTGTTTGCAGATGAATGTTCCAAGATTATAAAGAGGATAAGAAAGAGTTGTCCGCAAGGATCCATATGCTGACCGATTTTCTGGGACATAGCCATAGAACCACTACTGGATGCTCTAGGAGACAATGACCTACGTTTGCTGATGACCTTATGGTCATGGTATCTGCAACTCCAGGTACCAATTAGAGAGAAAAAGCCACGCGGCTCCTCGCGTTGATCGGTGAATGGTGCACGAACAACAAACTCACAACTGCAGCAAACAAAGTGTTTACCTACTTCTTAGAGGCACGCTGAAAAGAAATCCAATTATATAGTTAAACAACACATCTATAAAAAGGAAAGCTGTGACAAGATACCATTCATTTATATTGAAGAACTTGTACACTTTATCTAATCATGCAAGACTGGCAATTAACAAAGCGACAAAACTGATGCATAAACTTGCAAGAGTTGTGTGGAGTGACTATAAGATACAGACTAACCCTTCGAACAATGAGGACATATCACACAGCACTCTTTGAGTCAATAATGTGTTTTGCGGCTAGTGCTTGGGCACATCAATTATGCTTAGGTACGCATAAAAAAAATGGCGCTGCCAGAGGAGTGTTCTACTCAGAAACCCGGGGCCTTTCGGCACGACCTCGACTGAAGAAGTACGCGTGGTACTGCGAGTCTTACCTATACACATTACAATTCACCAATGAGCAGCTGCATACCGGCTGAAGAAGAGAGGACGCGACAAAATAAGAGAGAGAACTGGACAAGATACAACCGACAGACGGAAATCAAACAAGCGGGAAATAGATACATGGGAGACAGAATGGGACACAGCTGATAAAGAAAGGATATTCCACTCTTTCTTCCCCAGTACACGAAAGCGGATGAATTTGAAGTACATACACCATGTGTTCAAAAGTATCCGGACATACCCAAAAACATACGTTTTTCATATTTGGTGAATTATGCTACCATCTACCGACAGGTGCTCCATATCAGCGACCTCAGTAGTCATTAGACATCGTGAGAGAGCAGAATGGGGCGCTCCGTGGAACTCACGAACTTCGAACGTGGTCAGGTGATGGGGTGTCACTTGTGTCATACGTCTGTACGCTAGATTTACATACTCATAAACATCTCTAGGTCCACTGTTTCCTATGTGATAGTGAAGTGGAAATGTGAAGGGACACGTACAGCACGTCTGTTGACTGACATAGACTGCCGACAGTTGAAGAGGGTCGTAATGTGTAATAGGCAGACATCTATCCAGATCATCACACAAGAATTCCAAATTGCATTAGGATCCACTGCAAGTACTATGACAGCTAGGCGGGAGATGAGAAAATTGGGATTTCATGGTAGAGCGGCTGTTCATAAACCACACATCACGCCGGTAAATGCCAAACGATGCCTCACTTGGTGTACGCAGCGTAAACACTGGACGATTGAACAGTGTGGAGTGACGAATCACAGTATACAATGTGGCGATCCGACGGCAGGGTGTGGTTACGGCGAATTCTCGGTGTAAGTCATCTGCCAGCGTGTGTAGTGCCAACAGTAAAATTCGGAGGCGGTGGTGTTATGGCGTGGTAGTGTTTTTCATGGAGGGGGCTTGCACCCCTTGTTGTTTTGCGTAGCACTATCACACCACAGGCCTACTTTGATGTTTTAAGCACCTTCTTGCTTCCCACTCTTGAAGAGCAATTCCGGGATCGTGATTGCATCTTTCAACACGATCGAGTACCTGTTGATAACGCACCGCGTCTGGCGGTGTGGTTACAGGACAGTAACATCCCTGTAATGGACTGGCCTGCACAGACTCCTGACCTGAATCCTATAGAACACCTTTGAGATATTTAGGAACGCCGTCTTCGTTCCAGGCCTCACCGGCCGACATCGATACCTCTCGTCAGTGCAGCACTCCGTGAAGAACGGTTTGACATTCCCCAAGAAACTTTCCAGCACCTGACTGAACGTGTGCCTGCGAGAGTGGAAGCTGTCCTCAAGGCTAAGGGTGGACCAACATCGTATTGAATTCCAGCATTACCGATGTAGGGTGCCACAAAGTTGTAAGTCATTTTCAGCCACGTATCCGGATACTTTTGATCACATAGTGTAAATCCAACACGCAGGATGGTGCACTTTCTCACGGGCCATGGCCCGGATTCTGTGCATCTCCACAGGTTTGCCCTACAACAGACTCACACTTGTGCTTCTGTTGAGTGAGAATGGTACACTTGGACACACAGTGCTCCTCTGCGATGCCAGAGGACACATAAGACCGAGTTTAGGGAACCAGGACATACGACAATGGTTCAAATGGCTCTGAACACTATGGGACGTAACTGCTGAGGTCATCAGTCCCCTAGAACTCAGAACGACTTAAACCTAACTAACCTAAGGACAACACACACATCCATGCCCGAGGCAGGATTCAAACCTGCGACCGTAGCGGTCGCGCGGCTCTAGACTGTAGCGCCTAGAACCGCTCGGCCACTCTGGCCGGCGACATACGACAGTTAATACGCAGACAAGATGACTGGAAGTCTATAAATAACAAAATGGTTCAAATGGCTCTGAGCACTATGGGACTTAACATCTGTGGTCATCAGTCCCCTAGAACTTAGAACTACTGAAACCTAACTAACCTAAGGACATCACACACATCCATGCCCGATGCAGGATTCTAACCTGCGACTGTAGCGGTCTCGCGGTTCCAGACTGAAACTCCCAGAACCGCACGGCCACACCGGCCGGCTATAAATAACATCGCAGACGAAGTATCGTGAGCACTTTATTCGACATACAAACAGGAGAGCCCATACGCTAGAATAAGACAGGCTTCTTCTTTCGCAGCATCAGGTGTGACTTGCTCGAAGCTTTACCGAGCCCTCGCAACTGATGCAGCTGACTCTGATATTTTAAATCAACTCTCAATCTCCACTGTTACCTTAAGTCCGAAACACATTATAACGCAACTAATCAATACATTAAATTAAGGAAGACCACTGTCAAGACAACATATTTTTAACAGACGTAACCATGCACGCAGAAGGTATGAAGGGAAGAATTGTCACATCATTGCTAAGTAAAATTTCTATCTCTTGGTGCTTCCATTAAACACACTTTAAATTTAAATTAAAATACATTCACACCATATTATGTATCTCATTACTATCATAATTTTGTTATTTGTTTTTCTTAAATATATTTTTTGTAAAATTTTCAACAAAAAGAAAAGGAATGTACTAATGACAAAATTGAATTTGTGTGACAGAGCCTGTAAAATCACACAATGTACGATCTGCTATATAATAACAGGCAGCAGGTCTTTACTTAAGAAATAAATAAAATAAAATAAAAAACAAATGTCGTCCCTGCGGCGGCAGTCTTGCCAGAGCGACGCAACTCTGTGCCATCGTCTGACGCGGAAGTTCGAGTAAGGAAACAAAGTTCTGTGAAACGTCGCAAGAGAAGGCGCAGAACCATCTTCGGCAAAGAGGAGAGGTTGCAGGCCAAAGACGATGCCACCGTCGGTCCGAACGATGCCCACGAAACCATCATCGCCGAAGGAGAAGATATGAGCGCGGTGACATCTACCGATATGATTATGCCCGTCCCCCACACCACCGTGTGGACGCCGAACTGTTTAATCGAGTTAGCATAGCTGAAACTACACCATTAATACGATACACCAGTGCACGCCTTCACGGCGTGGCACGAAGAGGAGGTCAGGAGCACGACCTCTTATGGGACCCTGCGTCGTCAGCGCCGTTCCACTAGTCATAGTCATGCTCTCCCCCGAAACCCCTTGGGGCGGGTGGGATGACGTTCCATCATGACGCCCACGTCTTTCTGTCGACGCCACGGTGAATCATGCTCCAGCAGTCCGCCACGTTTCGTTAATGTCTACGTCCCATGTGGCACCGACCAACAACATGAACGGGCCCAGTTTTATTCTCAGGACATTGCCCCATGTTTTAGGGTGGTATGAACACGACCTGCTAGGAGGTAATGTTAAGTGCATCTTGCACGTCGAAGATCAGGTTCCCCATTATACTACGTGTTAAGGAACTACGTATAGTGGTGCAGGAGCTTATACTGCACGATACCTGGGTAGTCCAACATAGCGACATAGCATTAGTACTGGCCATATCTTCTTACGAGTCATTCTGCAAGCCCTCTAGACTGGATATAGGTCTTACGGAATCTTACATGTGACACAGGACGCGAAACGCTGGCTTCTGGCCTTTTCTGACGAATACACTTACACCTGCACTGTCCTACTTCCATCTTAATTTGTATAGCGCAGCCGTGCGTTGCGGAAACTGAATACTTCTCATCTGCACGACCTTGGCTTTTCGTCAGAATATCACATTGACATGTGCAGACTGCAAGCGACACCTCTCTAGCTACAGCTCGACATTGTCATGATGGATGGGCTGCCCGAAACTGGCAATCCGGAGGACGCTAATGAGATATGGGCTGGACCTGACCAAATGTCATAGCAACACCAGCAGCTTCTACCATGCAATCCTCCGAGATCTGGACTTCCAGCCACTAACCCCAAACAACCTGATGGAACGGCACAGAACTAAGGCGAGGATAACTATGCTGCATGCTGCATATTGCAGGGAGTGGTGATACAGGCACGATGCCATGATTAGGTGGGATTGGAAATTCCATCCATGCATCACATAGTGTCCTACGAGCGACGGCGTTGTCAACAGCTCATCGACACTCTGGTCACGCCTCATGACCTGCATGTGACCAATCAGAACGACATCGTTAACACTTTCGTCGAACACTACTGACATAATTACATGGAAAAAGATACCGACGCTGTTGCAGGCGACACCATCTTGCATTATGTCATGTGCACGCTCAAAAACCACATGGAATCGGATACACTAACAGAGGTGGTCACATGAGACGAAGTTGATGTCGCAATCGATAAGGGTGCAGTCAACAGATTGCCCAACATCGACGGCTTAACAGTTGAGTTTCACTGATCTTTCTGGGCGCTCATGGCCATGTGACGGACGGCTATGTTCCAGGAACAGATGATATCTGACCGAGCAGCCTCACCTGCATTTGTCGAGGGCATCATAATTCCGGTCCACAAACCTGCCCTTAGTTCAGCTGTCACAAACTATAGACCGCTCGCCCTAATCAACACAGGTTGCAAGGTTTCCTCCTGCTTACTGGCAATGGGTCTCCAGAAGATACTCCCTCATGTTCTCCCTCCAGGGCAAACGACACGCGGATGATAGGTTAACATACAGACTGCCACAGGTGAATGCCGCAACTTCATTGCGATAGCGAAAACCTGCAGACTCTATGCAGTGGTCGTCACTATAGACTGCAATAGTGCCTTCGATAAAGTGCGCCAGCGTTTCCATTTTTCGTGACAGCCCACGTAGGCACCCCACCTCCCTTCATCGACGTCCTCTGGGGCCTTTACAGCGACGCCAGTTCAGGAGAGCAAGTCAATTTACATTTGGTAAGGCCAGTACCCATCCGCCGCTCGATTTGGCCACGGTGTTCCCTCTATACCGTCCTGTATGCTGTTGCCTTAGAATCTCTCATTGGAGATCCGACAACCTAGCTCTCCAGACTCACCATTCGCCATCAGATGTTTCGCTGCTGGGCATATGCTGATGACCTCTTCCTACTCGTACCCTCTGGCTCCGAGATTCGAGTGGTCCTTGAATTGATTACGCGTTCTGGGGCAGTCCCAGAACGTCGCAAATCTTTTGTGATGCACATTGGATGAGACCTTAGGGAAGGTGAAGTGGAACCCCTGCTGCCAGTGCGGACATTCCAGTACCTGGGCGCTTACTATAGCCCCACCATCACACCCACAGCCGCGGCGTGTTTCCGTCGCTTGTTACACACGATCCGCAACGTCGTCCGCTAGAACCTCCTGCGCCACCAGGACACACTTCAACGCGTGAATTCCTTAATCGTTATGTTTCATCAAAGTTGGTCCACATTGCACAAGTGCTTCCTCTGCCGACGGCGACTGGGCGCCACCTTCAGGAGGCCCTTGGCTGGTTTTGTGGCTGGTTCCATGCTTAAAGTCTGTTATGCTATTCTTACCCTGCCCCCACGGGATGGTGGCCTCGGACTCGTCAGCATCTATATGTGAGCTGCAGCCTTGCATATGAGTACTATGAGAAGACAGTAGACCGGACGGATCACATCCCTTACATGCAGCTTGCTTAAGGTCCTCCCCCTTGCGTCAATCTCACCGCCTGTCGGTGACGTTGTGCCTCACCTCTCTCACTTATCGGCTTATTTTGTTGTCTACAGTTAAGCACATACTAATCTCCCAGGCAAGTATCAGCCCATGACGAAGGATTTTCACAATCTAAAGTTCCACCGTGTTCCCCATAATGTGCTGGATACCAAATATCCCTCCATCCAGTGGCCCATAGTAGGGAGTACCATCCACCAGCCCTTCCTCCGTACAGACATCCGCACAATGGGATATGACATAGTTAACAGGAAATTTGGCATGAAACAGCAACAGCACTAAATCGGTTTGTCATATTGCACTCTATGTCTCCTTTGTCGGCAACTAGACACTGATGATCACTATCTAACGTGCGCCTCTTTGCACAACGTCTGGTGATTCGCGCAGTAATTGACGGCCTGGTACATCCGAATGCCATTGGATGTAACCGAATCGAAGGTGTCTCAATACCCAGAGGGCACATATTTTCCCGCCGCGAAATATCATGCCATTACGTGGTTAAAGGAGTGGGCGGTCAGTTACCTACTCCGTGAGGGAGCAAAATCCCGCCTCGACTTCTTGAGCTATCTACAAACAGCCCATGCAGTGCTCTAACACACGCCACGTTACCGACTTCTCTTTGCCAACTACCTTCGAGGGTTCTTTGTTAGACCTCCCATTTAGATGGGGAGTGCCGAAAACTAAGGGCACCCACCCACCCCCCGTCGGAGGTATCTGAGTTTCAGTTGCCTTTGATCGATTCTACCCCCGACATCCACGAATAGGGGAGCGAGCCGTAAATGCACCTTTTTTTTTTTTGCTCAGTCTTCTGTTTCTTTCTGTGTAGGTGACGTCTGTTACACACAATTTCGTAATAACAGTCAAAATTAAATAAATAAATAAATAATGCTTCCACATTTGTTGATTCCCATGTCTGTCGCTTTCCAACGTCCCGCAAGCTCGGTGCCGGTGTGGCCAGGCAGCCTGGCCTCGGCATTCCACATCTGCCCACTGTGACCCCCAAGCCCCCGCCGGTCCTAAAAGGTAGTCAGAGAAAAAAAGTCGCTAGAGCACTTGCCCTCGAAATTAAAGGTCCCCAGTTCGGGTCTTGGTCCTGCACACAGTTTTAATGTGCCAAGAAGTTCCATGTCAGCGCACACTCAGCTGTAGAATGAAAATTCCATTCTAGAATCTGAAGGTAATTGTTGTACAGCTGTCAGAACCTCCTGAGCTGTCTGGTTTCTACGGATGATGAGTCGTATTTAACATCTGTAAGGTGTACATTTTGCAGTCCTTCTGGGCATGAGTTGCCACATACGAGAGCTGTGCCAGCCATATGTTTCACTTGTCCACCTTTAGGTCATTTGGCAAGGGATCGTAATGAATGAACATTTGCTAACATACACTGTAAGAATTAGAGTAACTTGTTGTGAATTGTGTACTCTGTAGTATGTACCCAGTATTCATTACCCTTTGTGTTGTATATTCCTTTATTTTCTGAGCAGTAGTAGACTACGCAAGATGCCGGCAAAAACGCGCACATCTAATACGGGTGATTCTTTTGCCTCTACGAAGGAACACATTGTTAAGTTACAAGCAGTATTTGAACAGAAAAATGGGGAACTAGAAACATTAGTAGGACCAGACACTGGTACTAGCGAGCAGTCTGAATTTGCTTAAAATGGAGCAGAACGAGGGCAGATAACGCAGCTTTAAAAAAGGGCCGGAAATCAGAAGAAACGAAAGTGGCGTTTCGCTACGCCGGAGGAAATAGAGGACAAAGAGGAAGAATGGGATGCCTGGAGGGAGCAAAACTCCGTTAGGGTTAGCTCAACAGTAAAAGGCGCTGTCAGTATGGGGAAGCAGGAGGGACAACGGTTGAAAAGTGGTTGTGCGACTCTACACAGTGCGAACAGGTGTCAGGAATCGAAGGTTGTTCAAGTTCCAGTAAGTTTACTTGATACGCAAGGTACTGGTATTGTGGAAGTAACGAAGAGTAATGTAAAGTTATCAGCTCAATATCTTGCGAAAATGTTGGGTCTGAATTATCTGAAGTACGGAACGACGTAAGTGGGTGCTGTATGGAAGTAAACGGGTGTTTGAATAGGAACAAGGCTCATATTGAATTAGGTGAAGTAGTATACACGTCACTGCATGATATTTGCTGTTTTGAGGCCATGGAGCCGGGGCCAGGTGTACACCTAAGAACATGTGCCATTAATTTTTGCATCTTGCAGAGTGGAACTGCAGACGGTTATTTTAAGGTAGATACGATGGAAAATGCACAGGAGGCTATTAGTGACGTTAGTGGTATTGCGAATGTTGTTGATGATTAAGTAGTACAGACACATTTATTTCAGAAGGACGCTGATTTGTTGCCATTTGGGCGGGCAACGTATACTCAGAATGTGGAGGGAAGAAGAGAACAAGAAGGAAAAATGCATGTAAGACTAAAGATCGAGCTGACAAGACTGAATCCTTTCAGGAATGTGTGCCTGAGAGTCACTGTAAATTTGACGATACTTGCCATGATGCAGTTAATGAGGGTGAAAAATAAAAGTTCCATAATTCTTCTTAAACGCACAGTCAAATTTGGGGGACATGGTATTTCTGTTATCAGGAAAGTAGAACCACTTAAACTGTTAACGGCATTACTAAGAATCAATGCTGAGGAACACGAGGAAGATGATTGTAGGAAGAAGAGATATAAAAAACATGGCACTACAAGGTGTAGTCAATCTGTAAGCAACTGTAGAGTGAGAGTGGTAACTAGAGCTAGCCCCTAGTATATAGTGTATCGTAGTACTGTGAGTAGTTTTTGTGCATGCAAAGTTTGCATGGGGGCTTAATTATCTTTTATTATGCAAATATTTTATTTTTAGTCGCTGTCTGTGCGGTTACGCAGTCTCGTAACCGGTTGGCCCGGTTACGGTCAATGCAATCTGACTGCATTGAATAACAACAAAGAATGAAGGAAAACTTCCGTTAACACAATTAATTAATTAAGTCCCCAGCAACTATAAAACCTAGGAAACAACAAAACACAAGGGTAGCTGTTCTGTGTGTGGAAGTGTGATTCAACGTACACATCTGGCACGGTTCTTCCTCAATAAGACCAGATATTTTAAATACCATTTACACTGAATTAATTAAATAAAACTGAAATACTATAATTGCACATAGAAACCACAGATACAGTCTAATACAAGAACACGAGCCAGATGCTTTGTTGACTGAACCTGTGACCAAGAGGCATTATTGTTTAAGACATTGAAATAATAAAAAAAGCAATTTTTTACCTACATATATATTGACGAAAAGCACATTACAGCATCCCTAATCCAACAACATCTGGTGTCTAGCCCATCAAAACAATATGTCAACATCTGAACAAGCACTCTCCATGGGATTTTCTTAACAACGACACGCTACTGAAACATCTTGACAAGCACTCTCTACCACCGCTTCTCGACAAGAACTCTTACGACGACTTCACGACAACCAATGCCTACCACCGCTTCTGAACAACTACTGCCTATGGAGGCGGCTGAATAATAGTCTCTGGTGCAATCTCTGGCGCCGTGACTCAGTGTAGCTACCTTCCATATGCCCCTCCTCCAAGGGCTAGTCGTCCGCCGCTCGTGGTCTCGCGGTAGCGTTCTCGCTTCCCGAGCACGGGGTCCCGGGTTCGATTCCCGGCGGGGTCAGGGATTTTCACCTGCCTCGAGATGATTGGGTGTTTGTGTTGTCCTCATCATTTCATCATCATCCAGGAAAGTGGCGAAATTGGACTGAGCAACGGTTGGGAAACTGTACGGGCGCTGATAACCACGCAGTTGAGCGCCCCACGAACCAAACATCATCATCATCATCCACGGGCTAGAATTTGATGGTATTTTTGCCAGCATTGGTGGTGAAAATACCACCAAATTCGTCCAAAAAATACAGCCAAATTCGTCCAAAAAATACAGACAAAAATTAAAAAGTAATATTAATAAGTAAATATCACATAACTAAATAAATTTTGGCTTTGCACTGACCCTTCAATAACCTGATATATAAAATACAGTAAGGAATACAAATGCTTGCATACATGTGATTTTACATAATAGTTTAAATAAGTATTATTCAATCAATGGCACCAGAAATGACGAACAGGTGCAGGTAAGAATCTCATAACATTTCATAAACAGTAAACATACAAAAAATCAGTTTTTACAAATATTCACATAAAACCCTTTCAATAGTTCAATAAACAAGTAGAACTCCTCAGAGTAGTTGACAGTTCCAACAGTAGCACCCAGGAATGTTGAACAGATGCAGACACCAACAAGTGATATCATTTCAGTAGAAGCAGTCCATTAGTGGCACCCAGTAATGTTGAACAGGTGCAGACACCAACAAGTGACATGATTTCATCAGTGGCACCCAGCAATGTTGAGCAGGTGCAGACACCAACAAGTGACATCATTTCAGTAGAAGCAGTCCATCAGTGGCACCCAGCAATGTTAAACAGGTGCAGACACCAACAAGTGACATCATTTCAGTAGAAGCAGTCCATCAGTAGCACCCAGTAATGTTGAACAGGTGCAGACACCAACAAGTGACATTATTTCAGTAGAAGCAGTCCATCAGTGGCACCCAGTAATGTTGAGCAGGTGCAAGTAACAGTCCATAATATTCACTATCACTAATTAGACAGTTCATCAAGGTTCATCAGCAGAAATTAAACACTTCCAAGTGGCACCCAAGAATGTTGAATAGGTGCAAGCATGAACAACAGTTTGAATGCACACACAATTGCTTTTACAAAATCATTATCAATGCTCTTACACTAAACATACAAATTATAACAAACACACAACTGATATCAGATAATTGTCATATTAACTATTACAAAGACACAAATATCAGTAAACCTATAATATTTATGGGTGTCAGTGCAGGCCACAACAAACAAGTAAAATAATATTCAGGAAATAGGTCGGTACCAATTATTTGGGATTAGGAAAGGAAAACACACAAAACACACTCACTCATCTTTCATCCACATTTAAGTCCTACTGTGTAATTGAATAGTGTTAACTGTCTAAATCCAATTCTTCAAAATTTGATGTTCAACATGTGTATGAAGTACTGCTGGCAGCAGTGTATTACAGTCAATAATAGTTAGTCAACGTCATAGTCATCATGTCAAGACCAATGTTTGCCAAGCCAAATCAAAATGTACGGTTGCTGAACAACTGTCAGTGTGCCAAGATATGCAATTACTACCTCTCTCCAAAAAAAAAAAAAAAAAAAAAAAAGTATATACTGCTTAGTGATTTAACAAAGTGTGTGTAGACAATCTTCTTTCCACTTGAGTGTTCTAGTCTGCTATCTTCATCCTCTTCGTTCCATATAGACCAAGAAAAAAAAAAATGCTCCTCACTTAATGCACCTCTAATCCACCAAAACTCCAATAATCATTATCATCACATAATCTTAATACTTCAATAATACCTCTTATGTCGATACATATAAACCTTATCATCAATATCATTTACCTTACCTCTTGTCCACCAAAACTACAATAATCATCAACTTCACACAATCTCAATACCTCAATAATACCTTTTCAATACGTTGATACATATAAACCTTATCGCCAATATCATTTACCTTACCTCTTGTCCACCAAAACTCAATAATCATATCATTTCACTTCCATAACAACTCTTTTCTCTAGTCAGTCTCCTCGAACAAGTACAGATAAAATCCTAGTGCAAACTTCAATTCATCATCTCATACAATCCGAAGACACAATGTCCACACACAACCTCTGTGTAGTCCATCTGACCCAAATCTTCTACACATTATGAATCATAAAATACATTTTGGTTACCTTGTCCATCATTAAATAAAAGAAATGTATACATGACCTCTAACAGCCTTCAGTTTGAATAACTTTCAGTAAGAAGGTGCGAATACGTAGTATGAAAGATCACATAAGACTTTGAATGAATAAATCGTAATATTTCACAGTGTGTACACCACTTCAAGAATCATGGCAAAACAGAAGCAAACATGTGGAGTATTTCTTGTGTAAAGTGTCACTTACTATTTCAATTGCTCACGAAGAATGCAGTGTAATAACTGTCAATGGTCTAAACCTAGTGTTGGTATGTCATGTCGTTAGTTTCCTTCCTAGTAACATAAATTTATACAGCTTCCATAAAAACTTCCAGCTCATGTGACTTCAATGAAGTTTCTTGTACCAATGGTTGGCTCTGAGCACTATGGGACTCAACTGCTGTGGTCATAAGTCCCCTAGAACTTAGAACGACTTAAACCTAACTAACCTAACGACATCACACACATCCATGCCCGAGGCAGGATTCGAACCTGCGACCGTAGCGGTCGTGCGGTTCCAGACTGTAGCGCCCTTAACCGCTCGGCCACTCCGGCCGGCTTGTACCAATGTCGTTCGTAGAATTATAACAGTTCATTTTCTTATTTTAAAATATGAGGTACTGAGCGTAAGCAAAACATGCAATAGCGAGTAAATATACCAGTAGAGAACACAATGTCAACAAATGGATGTAGAACAATCCTTACAACAAGGCTCTGCCAAGCGAACAATCTATAATTAATACCATAGTGTGACCTAAACTCCATGTTCGTACACTGTACATCAGCATTTCTATATACCAAATTAAAGAATAGTTATGACAACGAGCAGAAATGTGCAAATATGCAATCCATACGCAAAGCAGCGCAAGCAGATAAATCACAAAGTATAACTTATATAAATAACAATATCAGCACAACTAATCAGGTGACAATTATAATTTAAATAAATAAGCACAGCAGGCAAATAATAAAAAAAAATGTGACATCAGTGAAAAAGCAGTGCAGCCAAGCGATGCATAATAAACTGTCAGAGTCAGTGAGCTGAGGTGCCAAGGCAGAAATAGCTCGTGACGTCAGCATAGAGGTACGTAGGGAAAGTACATTTATTCTGGCGCTAATCAAGTATCATAAATACTGTCTATACTGTCTTTCAGTAATTTTACAGTGCCAGAAAACGTTGATATTCATAAATAAATGAATAACTTTGGCGTAATCGGAGATGTACGATGTTATACGAAATATACCGATCGTACTCTCAGGCTACATACTGTGCGCCGTAGTCGGCAGTCGTCGATAGGGTGCCTTTCGGTCTATTCACGCTGTAGACCGTGCTCTTATAGCGTTCATAGTTAGCATATAATCTGTATGAAAAAGTTCATTATTCCAGATGTTGGGTTGGGCACCTGATTACCGCCTCGCCGGCTCTACGTTGTACTGCCTCCCTGGCTGTACATTGTGTTGATTTGTGTACTGGGCTTCCACCTTCACGACACCCACCATCCGTGATATGCTGTTGACACTCGCTTAAGCTCACGTCTCTCTTGAAGAGAGCTGAGCGGGGTCGCATGAGTTGCTGGTAAACCAGGGTAGGAAGCACGTGCACACTGCTGCGAGACGTGGCTGGTGGGTCGTGACCTGCTCAACGCCAGGGTGCTGCATCCACATTCCTTTTCGCACACGAGTGCTCGTTTCAGCGCACCTTCCTCCTTGCTGGAGAAGACAATCTGTACTGTAAAACCAAGAGTAATAAATGTTTTCAGTCAGTGCTGTTTCAGGCATAAGACAGCTACTCTCACCAGCTCCTGACCTCAGATTCCTGCACCTTTAGTGCCACCACCTCCACACCAACTAAAAATGCCCGATGGAAGGGGCGACCGCTGCTGTAATGAAGTTTTGTTGGAGCTCACTACAAAATAATCTTAATGAGGGGTCATATCAAAGCATATATGCCTATATTTTACCATTTGTAGCACACTGGACACATGAACAGTGGCTGGATTACACAACCCATTCTACCAATCTCGCGGTCATCAGTCAAAATATGTAACTGCAAACGTTTTCACAGTGATTGGAACAGAAAGCTTTAAGCGAATGTGCTAACAATTAGGCGTCATCTAATTTACAAAGGCATGAAATCGGTGTTATTGTACCATATACTATTTTTTTACTTTCCAAGCAAGGCAGTAGCCCATTTAGAAATTAAGGAAGAAGGAAGGAAAATTGGGCTTAACGACCCGTCGACATCGAATTCATTAGAGACGGAGCAGTAGCTCGGATCGTGTCAAGGATATACTTACATAAGTACCGGTATATAGTTCTGCCGATACCGGCCATGACCTTCTTCTTCTGTGCTTAACGACTCGTCGAAATCGAAGTCATTAGAGACGGAGCAGTAGCTCAAATCGTGTCAAGGATATACTTACATAAGTACCGGTATATAGTTCTGGTGATACCGACCATGACTTTCTTCAAATGGTTCAAATGGCTCTGAGCACTATGGGACTCAACATCTTAGGTTATAAGTCCCCTAGAACTTAGAACTACTTAAACCTAACTAACCTAAGGACATAACACACCCATGCCCGAGGCAGGGTTCGAACCTGCGACCGTAGCAGTCCCGCGGTTCCGGACTGCAGCGCCAGAACCGCTAGACCACCGCGGCCGGCTGACCTTCTTCTTCTGTGCGGATGCACATATAATCACCGAACTCTTACGGGGCTTGGAAGAATGTCTTCCACGAGTAATGAGTGTGTTGGGATGGGACACTACGAATGTAGTGTGTGCACATACAAAGTGAGAATGTGAGTTTCGCGGGAGGCGTGGGCGTGATCGTCCCTACAGTCGCACTATCGTCTGTGCCCTCGGTGGCTCAGATGCATAGAGCGTCTGCCATGCAAGCAGGAGATCTCGGGTTCGAGTCCCAGCCGGATCACACATTTTCACCTGCCCCGTTGATCTATATCAACGCCCGTGCGGTATTAATGTAATTCTAATTTCGTGTCAAGGATGGTCAAGGTAATCAGTCGTGCTCTTTTAAAGGAAAAATTCTGGCATTTGCTAGGAGAAATTTAGGGAAATTATGGAAAACCTAAATCTGGATAACCTGACGGAGACTTGAACCGACGTCCTGCCAAATGCGAGTCCAGTGTACTGACTCCTACCCCACCTCGCTCAGTCCTTCAGAAGTTGACACTAATCATATAACTGTTGCTGCTCTATGTGAAGCGAGTTGTCAGTATGAATTACTGGGATGAAAAGGAGTCAGTGACTACTAAACGTTAACAGTAATAGCTATCAGTACTGAATAACAGTTAATTGAGAAAAAAATTAGATACGATAATTCAACATAAACTTGAGATAAGCTAATACGGTCATCCATTTTACAGCCATTTGTCTTGCTGCTCAAGTGATTGATTAAAAAGTAATCATAACATTTTTCTCTGTTTTAAACAGGAGGAAAAGAAATGGTCCTATATTACCAAAGTATAGCATATTAAGTAACTACTACCTCAGCCACTTTAATCTTAACATGCACTAGATAGGATTACTAAGTGTAACATAGAAATTGGATTAAACTTACTGATGATTGATGAGTGCTTGTGGCATGCAATCTCACTAACTTCATGAGAAAATCTTCACATAACACACATATAAGTATAGAACATTAAATACTAGGTAGGAGTTGCATGACACGTTATGCTACAACATAATTTCCTTCAGATGTACCATGAGTACGTAGTGTCTGCCATGTAAGCACTAATATTTAAATCCCAGCTTTACAGAAGCACAGTCTCTTACATGTGGTGTGTACCTATGTGGGATACCCTAAATGGGCGCATCAAGAGTCATAAAGACGTAGGCTTACTTTTCCCGTATGTCTTTGCTAACAGTTCGCAAAATTTATTGAAACAGCAGTAATATTATATGGCACTGAATAACTCGTTGTATGATTTTAAGTACTGTTGACAGGCTAAACAGTATTGAGCAAATATATAGTTTTATCCTACTGATAGCCACCAAGTTTGAGATAGCACCTTCAGGCCATTTCTATAGCTCGAACTCTAGTCCGAGTATTTTCAGTAAACTATACAATAATAAAGCAAATACACAATTCATTCGTACATTTAAATGTAATGTTTGGGATTTATTGGCACGTTTTTAGGTAGTCTCTATTTATGATAAGTACTGGCCAGTTGGGTTAAAGTGAAACAATGATAAAAGTTAGTTATTCTATAATTATGACGCTTCCTACTGCAGCCTGCCTCTCTAGCTGAGTGGTCAGCCTAGATAGCTACCGTGCGAATAACGACCCAGGTCCGATTCCTGATGCTGCCAAGGACTTTTCGTTGGTGGCAGGACTGGTGTGGAGTGTGCTCACTGTCATGATGCCAACTGAGGAGCTACTTGACCGAGTAGTAGCGATCCCACGGCCTGGAACTCTGCAAAACGACCGGAAGAGCGTTGTGCTGACCAGATACTCCTCCATACCGCATCCGCATCAAGCCTCATCGCAACAGATGACATGGCGGCCGGTAGATATCTCTTAGGCCTCCACGGTCTGGCGAGGAGCTTGTTTCGCAATATGCCCAAGTCTATTAAAAACAAATATATTTATAGAAAATGTAAGACATGTAACAGGAGCGTAATAGAGGAATCTTATGCCATCTCAGAAGATGAGTTAAGCTACCTCTAAACCTGGAGCACATGAAAATCAAAATCGTGAAGGGAGAAGACGATGCTTAATATAGTCGTATTTGCTTGTACACGAGGCCTGCGATTGCCATTAGCAGAGTTACTAATACTGGAGAAGAGACAGGCAGGTTTGCAGCTTTGTTAACATCGGTTTAAAGACAGCGTGACTCACTCGGCAGCGGGTGATAACGGCGGCGCTCAGGATCTAGACGGGTGGTATTTACACTCCTGGAAATGGAAAAAAGAACACATTGACACCGGTGTGTCAGACCCACCATACTTGCTCCGGACACTGCGAGAGGGCTGTACAAGCAATGATCACACGCACGGCACAGCGGACACACCAGGAATCGCGGTGTTGGCCGTCGAATGGCGCCAGCTGCGCAGCATTTGCGCACCGCCGCCGTCAGTGTCAGCCAGTGTGCCGTGGCATACGGAGCTCCATCGCAGTCTTTAACACTGGTAGCATGCCGCGACAGCGTGGACGTGAACCGTATGTGCAGTTGACGGACTTTGAGCGAGGGCGTATAGTGGGCATGCGGGAGGCCGGGTGGACGTACCGTCGAATTGCTCAACACGTGGGGCGTGAGGTCTCCACAGTACATCGATGTTGTCGCCAGTGGTCGGCGGAAGGTGCACGTGCCCGTCGACCTGGGACCGGACCACAGCGACGCACGGATGCACGCCAAGACCGTAGGATCCTACGCAGTGCCGTAGGGGACCGCACCGCCACTTCCCAGCAAATTAGGGACACTGTTGCTCCTGGGGTATCGGCGAGGACCATTCGCAACCGTCTCCATGAAGCTGGGCTACGGTCCCGCACACCGTTAGGCCGTCTTCCGCTCACGCCCCAACATCGTGCAGCCCGCCTCCAGTGGTGTCGCGAGAGGCGTGAATGGTGGGACGAATGGAGACGTGTCGTCTTCAGCGATGAGAGTCGCTTCTGCCTTGGTGCCAATGATGGTCGTATGCGTGTTTGGCGCCGTGCAGGTGAGCGCCACAATCAGGACTGCATACGACCGAGGCACACAGGGCCAACACCCGGCATCATGGTGTGGGGAGCGATCTCCTACACTGGCCGTACACCACTGGTGATCGTCGAGGGGACACTGAATAGTGCACGGTACATCCAAACCGTCATCGAACCCATCGTTCTACCATTCCTAGACCGGCAAGGGAACTTGCTGTTCCAACAGGACAATGCACGTCCGCATGTATCCCGTGCCACCCAAAGTGCTCTAGAAGGTGTAAGTCAACTACCCTGGCCAGCAAGATCTCCGGATCTGTCCCCCATTGAGCATGTTTGGGACTGGATGAAGCGTCGTCTCACGCGGTCTGCACGTCCAGCACGAAAGCTGGTCCAACTGAGGCGCCAGGTGGAAATGGCATGGCAAGCCGTTCCACAGGACTACATCCAGCATCTCTACGATCGTCTCCATGGGAGAATAGCAGCCTGCATTGCTGCGAAAGGTGGATATACACTGTACTAGTGCCGACATTGTGCATGCTCTGTTGCCTGTGTCTATGTGCCTGTGGTTCTGTCAGTGTGATCATGTGATGTATCTGACCCCAGGAATGTGTCAATAAAGTTTCCCCTTCCTGGGACAATGAATTCACGGTGTTCTTATTTCAATTTCCAGGAGTGTATATCCCGTGACGACTGTGGTATCGACGGTGTCTGTCATGCTTGCACTTCTGGTAGTGGGCTGGCGATCCTCGCACGTGACGGTATCCTCGTTGATGCAGTTGCCTGATTGCAGACGTATGGCTCTCAAGTTTAGTGGTGACAGGATCGTCAGTGTCTATGCGTCGTCTGGTTCGGGTCGCTGTCGTGAACGTTCCACCTCCTTCTCAGAGACAGTCACCCCTCTCTTCCTGGGTCGGCACTGATCACAGGAGGCGATTCAACTGTACCCAGGCACTCAAACACCAACTACCACGTCATTCTCCGTGCGCAGAGGCTAGCGACAATTCTCCAGCATCTCAGCCCAGTGGAATCTGGGGAGCATGTTCATGGTGATCGTCCGGGGTTTATGCATTTCACTAGCCATACTTCCAGCCGTTTCGATCGTGTTTACGTCTCCCCCGATATCGTCAGTGGGGTACGGGCAGTTGAAGTTCTCTGACCGTGACGCATATATCTGCGCTATCAATCTCTATCGCCATAGGTTGTGGGCGGCCGTGGACCATGGAAACTGAACACGATCCACATTAGTTCACCCCACTGCCAGCAGCTCATCGAGACCACGTGGACAAATTGTCGTCGACGCCGTGATGCCTACCAGTCTCCACTTTCTTGGTGAGTGCTCTGTGCAAAGCCTGTCCTCCTCAAGGAGGGTGGTTGCGGCGTGGCGCCGAGAGACTCAGGTATTCTACACTGAAGCGCCAAAGAAACTCGTATAGGCATGCGTATTCAAATACAGAGATACGTAAACAGGCAGAATACGGCGCTGTGGTCGGCAACGACTATATAAGACACAGTTGTTAGATCGGTTACTCCTGCTACAATGGCAGGTTATCAAGATTTAAGTGAGTTTGAACGTGGCGTAGTAGTCCGCGCACGAGCTGAGGGGACTCAGCATCTCCGACGTAGCGATGAAGTGGGCACTTTCCTATGCGACCATTTCACGAGTGTACCGTGAATATCAGGAATCCGGTGAAACATCGAATTTGCGTCATCGCTGCATCCCGAAAAAGATCCTGCAAGAACGGAACCAACGGCGGCTGAAGAGAATCGTTCAACGTGACAGAAGTGCAACCCTTCCGCAAATTGCTGCAGATTTCAGTGCTGGGCCAACAGCAAGTGTCGGCATGCAAACCACTGAACGAAACATCATCGATATGGGCTTTCGGAGCCGAAGGCCCAATTGTGTACCCTTGATGATTACACGACTTAAAAATTTACGCCTCGCCTTCGCCCGTCAACATCGACATTGGACGGCTGATGACTGGAAACATGTTGTCTGGTCGGACGTGTCTCGTTTCAGATTGTATCGAGCAGATGGACGTATTCGGGTATGGAGACATCCTTATGAATCCATAGATCATGCATGTCAGCAGGGGACTGTTGAGGTGGTGGAGGCTCTGTAATGGTGTGGGGCGTGTGCAGTTGGAGTGATATGGGACCCATGATGCATCTAGCTACGACTCTGACAGGTGACACGTTCATAAGCATTCTGTCTGAGCAACTGCATCCAGTCATGTTCATTGTGCATGCCGACGGTCTTGGGTAACTATATCAAATGGATCTAAGCACTATGGGACTTAACATCTGAGGCCATCAGTCCCCCTAAAACTACTCAAACCTAACGAACCTAAGGACATCACACACATCCATGCCCGAGGCAGAATTCTAACCTGCGACCGTAAGAGCAGCGCGGTACCAGACTGAAACGCCTAGAACCGCTCGGCTACAGCGGCCGGCTCTTGGACAATTCGACAATGCGACACCGCACATATCCAGAATTGCTACAGAGTGGCTCCAGGAACACTCTTTTGAGTTTGAACATTTCCGCTGGCCACCAAACTCTCCAGGCATGAACGTTATTGAGCATATTTGGGATGCCTTGCAATGAGGTGTTTAGAAGAGATCTCCACTCTCTCGTAAATATACGAATTTATGAACAGCCCTGCAGAATTCATGGTGTTAATTCCCGCCAGCACTACTTCAAACATTAGTCGAGTCCATTCCACGTTGTGTTGCGACACACTTCTTCGTGCTCGTGGGGACCCTACATGATATTAGGCAGGAGTGCCACTTTCTTTGGCTCTTCAGTGCACTTCACCATTCTCCTGGAATGTACTATGATGCAGTATTCGCCAGAGTGTGAGGTGATAGTGAATCGGGCCGAGTCACAGCTCTAATTTTCTCTCGCCGACACCCTGATGGAGCTATGGTCAGGGCAAAATGGGTCAAATGGCTCTGAGCACTATGGGACTCAACTGCTGTGGTCATCAGTCCCCTAGAACGTAGAACTACTTAAACCTAACTACCTTAAGGACATCACACACACCCATGCCCGAGGCAGGATTCGAACCTGCGACCGTAGCAACAGCGCGGCTCCGGACTGCAGCGCCTAGAACCGCCTGGCCACCGCGGCCGGCATGGTCAGGGCATGCACACGCGATAGGTTACTGCAAGAGCTTCCATCTATGTATCATGTCATAGCGGAACGACACCACCACCGGAGGACTTTGGTTAATGTTCTTACGACCGTTGATGAGCAACGTTTTGGTACCCACTGTGATATCGGGTCTGCCGTCCATGGACGTTATGTTATGCTGTACTCTGAACAACGTCACCACTCTGACAAAATTATAGCGGTCTCCAGACTCTCCTTTGGCTCGGTTCCTGTGGATGTGACGATGGATCTGCTTGCTGACGTCACGGAGGACGAAGTCCCCGATGCTATCCAGGCGGGTTCTACGAATAGCTCTCCTGGCCCTGATGACCTCCCACTGGAGTTTTATCTGACATTTCGTCACCTTCTGGCGCCAGTGTGGACGGAAATTCGTCAGGACCGTATGTCACATTTCGTGCCAGTTCCCGACGGCTTTGTCGAAGATTTCCTCATTCCCATCCACAAGCCTGGGGGTACCTCACGGATATGCGATCACCGCCCCTTGATGTTACTCAACACCAGCTGTTGGCTGCGCAGCTTAAACGGACAGCTCGGTACGTGGTTTTCCCCGATGACACTTCTTCCGGAGGTGCCAATGACAGCCGCACTGTCGTCTGTCGCTATCGAAACATAATCGCTCTTGCTCACGTTCGTCGTATGCCTGGACTCTTAGCAGCTTTTGACTTCAGCCAGATGTTCGATCGTGTCAATCGCGGCTAACTGGAAGGGGTGCTCCGCAGCGTGGGCTACCCTGATACTACCGTCGACGTCGTAATTCGTCTCCTTCGTGGAGCTCCGTCTCGTGTACTCTATGATGGCCGTCTAACTCATCCCATCTCGATCCGTCGATCAGTGCGTCAAGGCTGCCCGCTCTCTACACTGTTGTATGTTTTCGTTATGGAATCGTTGCTCTGAGGCCTCCATCAACGCCTCTCTTGGATGTCTCTCAGTGACCATATATTCAATGGCACTGCTTATGGAGACAATCTCGTCATAGTCTTTCGTAGCGATGCTGAGGTCAGGGAGCCACTGGCATGGATTGCTACCTACGGTGCAGCTTCTGGTAGCTGACTTAAAGTCCGCAAATCTAGCGCCATGGCTGTAGATGCGAGGCTTCCTGCGGACAATGCTACTCCTTTGCGTGTAGCTGATACTATGCGATGCTTAGGACAATCTGCGGCGGACAATTGCCCCCAACTGCCGACGCCTACTTTCCCAAATACGAGCTGGTCTCTTAGATCACCGTTTACGAGTACTCGATCTTCTACAACGGACACAATACGGAAATTTATATTTGGCGTCACGTAAATCTTAGCACAGATGATTCCTATTCCGCCATCCATGGCCTGCCGCGTGCTAACGACATTGGGTTCATTAGCTTGCTACGGCTTACTGTTCAAGATAAGATATGAGACCCCCACCCTCCCGCTGTCCCGGGGCGGTTTAGGTCTGTATCATGTGCCTGACAAAAGCGCTTTTCATTGGTTCTCACATGACGTTATGGTGCCGTTGTACTACGTGCCTTACCAGCCTGTTGCTGGAGGCCCTTGCACCACACTCTCTCTCAGCATCCAACCTCATTTCGGACGTCCAACCGCACTTATTTTACTTCCGCCACTTCTTCTTCGAACTGAGCTACGTTCGTACTGTGATGCTTTCAGCGCACTTGACATCCACGAAAGCGAGCGATGGTTTACTTCAGCAGTACAGGCCACCGAATGTGGTTGACGGAAAGCGTCCCCTAGTCGACTGACGTGCCGTTTGGCTATCGGTGAGCGCTCCTTATCTTGATACTGACGTCCAGTCTGAATGGTACCTTACTATCAAAGGGAAGCAAGTATGCATGTCACGCCTTTACAGGACTCACCTCGCAGACACCCCGTGGTGTGTCGCCTGTGATGTTTTGGACACAGACGAGCACTGCCTGGTGTGCAGATCGGCAAGAGGTGTCTGATTCTTGGTGCGACAGATATTGTCTCTAATTACCCGTACGAACCCTCATCAGATACCTACTCAATTGTTCCTCTTTGCGGACGTGGGATACTTCCCACAAGCGAAGACGAACTCTGTGAAGTGGATTTGTTGACACGCAGCTCTCTGCTTGTTTGCTAATGGCGGGAAAAGTATCCTCGATTTTTGGCGCTTCCTTAATGAACGCCACTGTGCAGTTGTCCATAATCCAAAATACACACAAGTTTTCTGCACTTTCCTTTGAAGTGTATTCCTTAACTCACCCCAGAGTTGGGGTGTTCCTGTCGTGAAGAGTTGATCCCCGCCTCTTCCACACTTTGAACCGATATATTCTCTGATCATCGGAATATTCTTCTCGGAAAAACTATACGTCGATAGTCTTAATGAGTCTGACGTCTTGCTACGCCGTCCTCATGGCAACGCTGGTTTCCTTCAATTTTTGGCCGTATTAATGTTAAAAAAGACGAAAAAGTAATATATAAAATGAATAAGGGAAAATAAAGGATGTTCATTGTACCTCTACTCCACGTTCTGTACGCTTTCCTTGGTTCCTAGAGGGTTGCAACTCCTGCCCACTTTGCCCCCACACCGCCGGAAGATGGTCGTGGTCAGGGTGACGGCTGCAATAGTTATCACATTCATAATCTGCAGTTGTCGAAGTACAGAGAGTCAACTTCATTTTTGTAGCACAAGTGTAAATTCTGTGATATTCAAAAAATTTGCGCCTACGCTATCCGTTCCTGCTATATTACCAACGTCTCACTGTTACGCAGGTCAGCTGCCAGTTTATGAAGGCCTGCCTCGTTGAGGTGCATAGTAATTCCGGGCACCCAACCAGATTGCTTGTATAAAGAATATCTCAAATCACAACAAGCATACATTTTCAGAAAAACTCTACGCGTTTTCGGTTTACTTGTCGATAGTTATAAATATGCTTGTTGTAATAATTAAATTTAATTAAAAATAGTGAGCAGTCAAATAACATGAAATTCGCTAATACTTCATGCAATTATATGTGGCCTTTTTAAGATTACATTACCTCTCTAATGTCATACATTAAATAATATGACCAGTGATGAAGAAAATCTAGATTATAAATTATGTTTGAGCGGTAGTCGAACCGCCGCCTCATTCACGTTCGTGTTAAGTAGCTCGAACGCTAACCACTTTTTTTTATCTGACTTTGTTCGTTGCATATGTTTAGGGCGAACGTCCCATGACACCCGTTTCAGTTCATCGTTGATACATTCACTTTTTTTGTTGCAGAGGGCAGCTAAACCTCCGAGCTACTGTGCCACGTGACCACCATGAACTCTAACGTCCAGCACCTACGCACAGATAGCACAGATACATAACCCACATAATAGACGCATAAAGCTTCTATTGCTATCTTCTAGGAATTACCAGAGTAGTGCACCTTTGGACATACACATTATGTGGTTTCTAGGGCCTACAAAAGGTGTACAAAGTTTGAAGTGAATATGTGATTCCAACGTCGTGACCTCCTCGGCATTTTGACAATGTAACGCTCCAGTTGGTCAAAATCTGGCACGATATCCCACAGCAGGACATCCAGAAACTCTGTCGGTCAACGCCAAGCCGAATAACTGCTGGCACAAGGGCCAGAGTTGGACCAAAGCGTTATTGACTTGCTCAGTTTGTGAAGCTATTTCTGTAGAACAAATCATCCAATTTTTCTAAAATTGTAATGATTTGTTTGTCTGTACATTTACATCACATCTACTGAATTCCGTCCGATTCGGATGATTCTTTCGTGGTTCGTCGGCTTTTCCCCTTAGGGCGTATTTCGTAACTATTAGTGTCACAGGTGAGACAGACTTTTCAAAAAACAATATGTACACTTTGTTCCTTTTAGGAACAAGTATGGTGTCAATTTATTACAAATTGTGTTACAATCTTTTACAAGTACATTATAATCATTTTCGCATCCATCGTCTCAAGATACTATTTGTTAAGTAAAAAGAAGTTTTTGTTAACGTGATGTTTTGTGTGGTACATTTTCATAAGTAAGTGGTGAAGTACAAATTTGTTCTGATCCACAGTTTTCAAAATATATCCCTTCGGGACTGGCGACCTTATTAGTGTTATTTAGTTTCACAAGAAGGTTACTCAAGGTGGGGTTGTACTAGTTCCTGGAGTTGCCGTAATTACTGGCACTTTATTTCAGTGGAAAAAATCTCAGTTATCAGAATGACAACTAAGGTAAGAGTGAAGAGAAGTTCTGGATGTCGTTTTTTTTTTTAAATAAATCTTTATTCTTCAATATATGTGATACATAAACAACCCACCACCTTAAACAATTAGTGGGTCCTAGTTGATACAATACAAGTGTTATTACTACAGCTTATTCTACGGTTAGTTCTTTTACTCACACTATGGGCACTACTATTGTGTCTAGATTCTGTTAGCCTATTTCTACTTATGCTAATCTACTTTACCTGCACCGTTACAGGTGTGCCAGCGTTGTATAAACCTGCGTTGTTGGCCGTCTCCACCGAAACAATCCCGGTGAACATGCCCCTGGCACCGGGCTGACCCAGAGTGGTAGATCGTTGCAGTACTATACTAGGGTTGCTATCCTAGCTTATCCTGCATCTAACCTAATTTAACCTAATGTCGAATCCGATGAGTGTATGAATCAGTAAGAAAGGCTCACCCTCCCCCTAATCCCAGACGTGGCGGATTCCAGCAGTGAAGCGGCTGACCAAGTCCACGCCTCGGCGGAACGGGACAAGTGCACCGAGTCAAGTCAGTGGAATGTGAGATCTTAATTGTTGTTCCTTAGGAATTCCTTTATGACTTTGTGTGCGATATCGTTTGCCAATTTGCTCAAGATTGAGAAGTGATCCTCATGCCTCAGCAGGTTGTACCTGTCATGGTTGGGTAACTGATGACGTAAGTGTGCCGCTACGTCGTCGAAGAGGTGGCACTCATACACCACATGTTCTGGGGTGCCTGGTGTGGCCCCACAGTCACACGCTGGTGTAGCCCGTTTCCCGAACCGGCGTAGGTATGCCGGGTAGGGTCCATGACCCGTGAGAAAGTGCAGCAGTCTTCTTGAAGGTCTAAAATATTTTAATAGCAGTCGCTGCCTCATCTTGGGCAGTAATTCGTGTGTTCTGCGACCGGTTTCTTCACTGTCCCACTGTTACTGCCAAAGCTCTTCCCCCCTGCTTCTGATTTCCATTTTGTTTCCCACGTGAATCCACATTAGTTCGATTATTTTATCCCGGTTTCCCTTTTTGACCCAGTACCATGTCGTTTACAGAGAGAATTAACCCCATTAAAATTCCACTAAATTCTTCAGAATAATTACGATAGCCTTAACACTAGTCAGAAATATATACTCGCGGTTAAAGTTTATTAAAAATATCAGTTTGCCAGCCGCGGTGGTCGTGCGGTTCTAGGCGCTCCAGTCCGAAGCCGCACTGCTGCTACGGTCGCAGGTTCGAATCCTGCCTCGGGCATGGATGTGTGTGATGTCCTTAGGTTAGTTAGGTTTAATTAGTTCTAAGTTCTAGGGGAATGATGACCACAGCAGTTGAGTCCCATAGTGCTCAGAGTCATTTGAACCATTTTGAACCAAAAATATCAGTTTACGTGAAAACTGTTGTCGGAGTCTAATATTTACTAATCTATCCGATTCCTTCCAGGTTGTTGCCAGGTTACGCAGCTAGGAGACGCGGCCAGCCACTCGTAAAATAGATGATAAAAAAAGTTCGCTATATCTGGCAACAGAAGTAATGATGGACCTATTGTGCGACAATATGACCCCCTATTTTTATCGTTTGGCAGTCATCCAACAGTATCCACATTTTCATCTACTTTACACTGATGGCTCAAAAGGTACTGAAATTGTCGACCATGCACACGTACTCATCCGAAATTAGGAACAGGGGTCTATAGTAATGATGAACCTAAGGTGCGACAACAAAGACAATATGACCCCCTATTTTTATCGTTTTTCAGTCATCCAACAGTATCCACATTTTCATCTACTTTACACTGATGGCTCAAAAGGTACTGAAATTGTCGACCACGCACACGTACTCATCCGAAATTAGGAACAGGGGACTCTGGAAATAAGGTAGTAATTATGTTCCACAGTTAAAAGCCATACATTGAGCACTACCATTTATTATAACTTTCCCTCAGAAGAATTTCACCATCTACAGCGATTCCTTGAGTACACTTCAAACGATAGCAACTGGTATCGACAACATTCATTGGTTCGTACCACCCATGACCCACTGCATGACCTCCACCATACTCTGAGTCATGTCGGCGTTCTAGGTAATCAGCTGGATGACAAGTCAGCCAAAGAAACAACGGGAAGTCAAACATTCTAACTATATATTCCAATTACTGACTTAAGGACACACATTAGACACCTACCCTGAAAAAGTGGGAAGACAAATGCAAGCTGGTACACAATGCAGTAAACTACGGACTATCAAACACATCACCAGGGTGTCGCAGACTTTGGTACGAAGCTCAAGAGGGGAAGGTATTGCCGTGTCCAGTCTCAGAACTGAACATACGAAAATAACTAGTTTATTTCTGCTAAGACGAGTAGAACCCCGCAGTGTGTCTGTGGAGAAACGTTAACTGTTAGCCACATGCTCGAAGATTGTACAGCTACCAAAGACCTGTGACGACACGAACCTAGGATGCAGCCTATCAGAGATTCTAAAGCATCATGAAGCAGCTGTAAGTCACGTACCACACTTCTAGGAAGCAGCAGATATCAAAATAAGATTTAAAGATAACGCCCTTATGTGTCGGCTTATGGGACGGAGGAGAGAGGGTCAGACTCTCCGCCGAAATAGCGGCAAGGCGTCAACTGATCCGTTCTTCACACGTGAACCTGACCATCAGAATTTGCCATAACTCATTTCCTAATCAAACGGACTTACCCCGTTTTTTCCGTGGGCTCTTCATGTGTAGTGGATTAGTAACGGGACGTGGGCAGAACTCATTCGAGTGTGCCATGTCGCAGATTGAAAAGTTGTTTACGATGCGCGCGGCCGAGGCAGCTGCCATAGGCCGGCCTCATCGGCAGCCCACCGATGGCAACACACTCAATGGCGATTGTCTACGAGCGGACATCTCCTTCTGGAGATTTTGCAGGTGATCTGATGCACGAAGATCCTGCAGCGCCAGGTTCAACTCTACGACGAAAGAGTGACTTCTGCCCTTCTAGCGACGAGCAGCAATCAACGGAGCCTGAAGATGATGGTTTTAACAAGCCACCCACGAAGAGGCAGGCGAAATCTAGGACGCTTTCGGCGTCAACAGAGATTCCTACGGCGGACTCGTTCAGCGCCTTTGAAACGGAAGAACCGCAACCGTCAACGACTCCACTGCTTCTCGGGAACGGCCACAAGTACAACCTCAGCAGACACAACGTAAGTTGCCGCCTGTAGTTGTGCAGCATCCTGAAAGTTATTTAAAGCTACACAGCTGGCTCTGCGCGAACTGCATCACGTCTTTCACTGTGAAACAAGCACGACGGGACAAGACTAAATTCATGTGACGTCCAACCTCGACTACTACGATGTCACGGGCATGTTAGATAAAGAAAGTATTCCTTGTTTTATCTTTTCTACCGTGAAACAGAAGCACATAGAGGCCATTATTAGGCACATACCAATGAAAGTCGACAATGCTGATATCAAGGAAGAACATGAGGAGATGGGATTCGTTACCACTGTCGTGGAATTCTGGAGCCCAGGGCAAAAACTACTCAAATCCTCGTTAGTGTGAAGAAGTTCCGTAGGAACTGTGGTCTACTTCAGTGTTACAAGTGCCAGGACCTTTTCACATCGCAAGGCAGTGTACGACTCCACCCAAGTGTTGATGATATTTGGTTTGTGCGGCGCTCATCTGCGTGGTATTCAGCGCCAAGTAGCAATGTTTACACAGTCCAGTTTTTACACCAGTCTAGCCACTCTCACGAGTGATGGCGATGGTGATGATGAAATGATAAGGACAACAAAAACACCCAGACCCCTGGCAGGGAAAATGCCCAACCCGGCCGGGAATCGAACCCCGAGATCCACAGGCAGCAACGCTAGCCACTAGACCATGAGCTGCGGACCCACTGAAGTGTGTAATGTGGGGGCAAGAGCATGATAGTCACCAGTGCCCCCTAATAAGAGATAAAGCTGCTACTTGTGCACTCTGCAAAGGAGCACATTCGGCAAGTTAGCGTGCAGAAAGACACCAGCACACTTATGAGGGGACTGCCGTCACTTGACCAGCGGATGCAACATGCGACGCCCCGTCCAGGAGACCGGATGCACTTCCTCATGCCCCATGAGGGACGAGACAGTCAGTGCTTACTGAACGCTGAGCTCCGAGCATAGGCTTATTGTCCTATGATGTAGTAGGTTGGCTGCCACACACGACCGGTGCCACCACCCTAGTTGAAGTTCCTCAGACGACTTCCGCAGCTGTTGCAACACGATATCAGCAATCTTTACGTCTCCAATCTCGCTCCGAGTACGAGAACTAACATCTCTGAAGCGCTGACCACTGAAGTCACCAAGACTCTCACGGAAATCAACAATGTCCTAAATAATCTTCCGAATGCCATCGTTGCCGTGGTACAATCAGCCGTCAAGGTTTCCAGCCCAGAACTATTGAACCAGTGTTTATTTCAGGTGGCCAACCATAGACAACTAGACGACATAACCGTGGTGACGTGGAACGCCGACAGAGTTCCTTGCACATCTTGAAACTTGGCCAATTCCTCGTGGATAGCAAAATCGACCTCTGTATGGTCACTGAGACGCACTTGAAACCTGGGCTCCGTGCGATTGTTGCGACCTATACCTGCTACAGTCAGGACAGGTTGACTGCCGGTAGTGGGACCGCGATTTGTTCAAAATGGCTCTGAGCACTATGGGACTCAACTGCTGTGGTCATAAGTCCCCCAGAACTTAGAACTACTTAAACCTAACTAACCTAAGGACATCACACACATCCATGCCCGAGGCAGGATTCGAACCTGCGACCGTAGCGGTCGCGCGGTTCCAGACTGTAGCGCCTTTAACCACCGCGATTTGTGTGCGCAACTCTCTTCGACAACATACGGTACCCACACCGCCTTTGCTAGCTATGGAAACCACTGCTTTTGCGGTCGATACGGCGCAGTGAACTATCACCTTCATTGCCACATAAAGTCCAGCACGGGGACATTTGGCAGTTCACCACGCCCAAGCACTTCTGCCACTATGGGGGGAGCTGTTTCTAGCCAGAGATTTTAACGCTAAGCACACGACTTGGAACTCGCGCTTGACGAACATCAGTGAACGTCGCCTTCCCCTAGTCGCTGATACGGCTCATACGTATGAGTGTGGATCAGCGGGACCCACGATTTACACATACAACCGAAGACTACCAGATGTCCTTGACATCACGGTAATTATAGGCATCAGGGACTTCATTTCAGCTGACGTGGTTCACGCTCTAACGACGGACTACCTACCAGTGAGTTTTCGTGTCGCTGTATACCCACTGTCCGTCACCCAACGACTTAACACCGAGAGCACTGACTGACCGGCGTTTCGCAACTTCCTCTCTCAACGTCTGGTGGACCTCCAGCGTGCTGAAGATGAGAACTTCGACGTCGCTATTGATCACCTGAATCGTACCATCAGCGATGCATTACTCTCTTCGACTATCCCCAACAGAAGAACCGGTGATGATGCTCCGAATCTCCCTCCAGATATCTAGGCTATGATCACAGAGCAGAACAGACTTAATAGAGACTGGAGGATGACGCTCCAGCTTGATACTAAACGCCGTGTCAATCTTCTTCGACTGCAAATAAGGGTGGCCCTTGTGGAGCTGCGGAATAGGCAATGGGAAGAAACTTGCTTCCATGCAGCCAGACTCATCGGCGTGGGATGGGGTCCGCTAGTTTATCAGCTATCGGCCTCGCCTTCCCCCACTACAAACCCCTTCTGGTTTGGTGCACACACTGTGGGATAAAGCAACAGTACGTGCCTATGACTAGGAAGACAACTTCCAACCACACGACGACTATCATGATCGGCAACACTCGCAGATGATTGAGGACTGGTTCGACCTTTATTTCGGCGTGGCGGATGTTAAGGTGACAAAAATTGTTCAAATGGCTCTGAGCACCATGGGACTCAACTTCTCAGGTCATTAGTCTCCTAGAACTTAGAACTAGTTAAACCTAACTAACCTAAGGACATCACACACATCCATGCCCGAGGCCGGATTCGAACCAGATTCTCCTCACAAAGCAATTTCCACGACCATAGAAACAGTCCGTCGACACTGTTGTGCCCAAACACGGCAAGAATCGAGCTGAGTCGAAGAGTTACAGCAGATCAGCCATTTGCCGGTTCTGAGCGAAGTATTCGATCGTCTTGTACTGCAGAGGCTAAGCCTGAAGATCTCTGAAGATAACTTGTTGGCGCCAGAGCAACTTTTGGTTTTCGTTAGGGGCATTCTGCGACAGAACAACTTCTTCGTGTCGTGGAAGAGGCGACCACAGTGTTCAATAACAAAGACTTTTGCGGTGCAATGATTCTAGACGTCACTCCTGCTTTCGGCAGCGTTTGGCATAAGTGACTGTCGTTTAAGCTCTTTCAGCTGGATTTTCGTGCTCCTACTTCATGCTACTGCCCACATATATTCAGCGATTCACGTCCGTTGTCCGCGTCGACGGGGAAACATCCACACTGTGTGATGTGCGTGCTGGCGTTCCGCAGGGATCGATGCTTGGACGGGTACTTCATTCCATGTATACGTCAGACCTGCCGACGAATCCGCGGATCACTAGAGCCAGCTATGCGGACGATACGGCGTTGCTGACGAGATGTAGGTTGCTCGCTGCGCTACACGTTCGTCTCCAAGAAGCGTGTGATGCCCTCGAGACCTGGGCGATGAAATAGCGCGTTGAGTTCAATGCCACCAAAAGACAGGGGCTGAAATTATCCAATAACCGTCTAACGTACATCCTAGAAGTGGAACTTTTCGGCGAACCAATTCAGTGGACAATGTCGATCAAATACCTATGTTTGACTCTCGTCACTCAACTCGCCTAGCAGAGACACGCCCAAGAATTTCGTAGCAAGGTATCACAGTGACTGGGGGCACTACATCCCCCATTTAACGAAAGCCCTGTGCTCTCCGCCCATTTTGGTCTCACTATCTACAGGCTTTTTTGGAAACCCATGATGGATTATGTTTGTGTTATCAGGGTTGACGCAGCAAAATCCCATGCTTCACCGGGACACTAAGGAGGATATTTCTTGTGCCTTGTAACTATCCATCCTCTTACCTACACGATGCAACAGAAGAACTGGATGTCATCGACCGTTTTAAGAAACTGCCCAATGTTTCTACAAGTAGACACATGTTTGCGCCAATCCATTCATTAGCCGCTTAGGTAGGCCAGACGGTCACTGAGACGTTCACAAACGCCCAGTTGTCTTACTCAGTCGGGTCAAAGGCACCATAGATGGTGGCTTTGGCGCAACAGCTCCTACGCAAACCGAATGGCCCCCAAAGCAAAGATAGGTCCACACCTACTTAACTCCTCCCCTACAGATATAGTAGTAAATGCTGTCATGGTAAACGCTGCACCCAGCACACAATCAGGACAAGATGCGCTACTGCTACTGCTGCATGGGCAGAAAAGGTCAAACAGGTGCGATAGGCATAATGTTGGTTTTATTATTAACCGCCACTTCCACACTTTGTTCAGTATGAGCATCAGTGACGTCGACCAGTTGTTGCATCCCTTAACAACATGATCAACAGTTGCTCGCAGTAGTTCCGGTGGGATCTGAGCAACGTATTCCTGCATACTGGCCATCAGATCAAGTTCAGGTCCAATTTGTCCCTGGTAAAAGCGTTCTTTTAGATATCCCCACAGTCAAAAGTCACATGGATTCAGATTAGGTGATCTTGCAGGCCACGCATCCGGAAAACCTCTGGAGATATCAAGGTCGTGGAAGATTACATTAAGCATGTCTTTTACTGGACGAGCGACATGAGGTCTTGCCCCACCTTGCGTGAAAACACTTGTGTCTACACAGCTACGCTCTTGCAAACCAGGTATCATAAGCTGTTCAAGGAGGGGTCGATAACGTACAGACGGCACAGGCCTGTTCTGTTCAAAGAAGATCCGAGAATAAAGGTGCTTGTCAATCCACACCACGCAGTCACGTACAGCGAGTGCAGTGGCTCTTCCAGAACAACATGCAGTTTAGCAGTACCCCAAATCCGGCAGTTCTGTGTATTCACTGCACCTTGTAGTGTAGAACGTGCCTCGTCATCCCACTGAATATTGTCCTGCCATCTGTCATCAACTTCGATCCTTGCCAGAAGCCGAAGAGCAAATTCATAGCATTGCTGCGGATCATGAGGTTTCAGTTGCTGCACCGTGTGGATCTCGTGTGGATACCAGTGTAAAATAGACCGCAAATCTTCCCGGGATGGTCAATTGTCATGACGCTGCAGGAGCACTAGCACTGCCTCAGGCAAATGCTGCATGATCGGCAGCAGCAACCTCGTGAGTAACTTCCACTGAGATAGGACGCTTTCATCTTCCAGGTGCCACACCAAACTCAGCCGTGTTTTCGAATTTCATTTTCATCTTCTTTAAACCATTTAGTGATATCAGTCCCGTCCTCAGACCTTTCAGTCGGCTACTCTCTCTCAATGCAGCACCGTAACTGCTGTCGTTCACATAAAATTTTCATTAATAGCGCACCGTCTGTCTTCTCAATAGCCATACTATTCACGCATGTTATGTCTTGTCAAATGACAGTTAATGTCACTTCTCCATAAAAATAGTGTACGGCGCCAGATTTGCACCTGGTGGCCACAACTTGAACTAATTTGTTTCCCAGAGTAAATTGGATCCGCATGAACACATTAGCATATCTACCATGTTTAGCTGCCACACGATAATTGTAGCCCACACTGGACCTCCGTGAGTAGTTGAACTTTAATTATAACCACCCGGTACATTACACTTGTTCACCAATGCCTTCTATGTATTCAGAATATATCCTTATAGGTAAAATGGACATTCTGTCTCAAAATACGTCACTGTTTTGGCAGGAGGATCAAAAAGAGAGTATTCAAATTAAAAGATGCAGACTCTTGGAAACCACTGGGATAGGACCAAATTTGTTAAACGAAATAGCGTTGCATCAATTTTCATTCAGTTCTCTAAGTTGTCTACAGGTAGGTGACAGAATGTCCTCCAACTCTACAGGACTGTTAGGCAATTTTGGACGTGGTTAGGTACAGAATAATAGAACCGATAGTATGGGGTGTCTTTAGGCAGTCAGAGCGGTTGTATGGAATGGTTAAGTCGTTTTCTTATGTGTCATGATTTTATCTTTGCGCATTTTAGTGGGCCTTACTGATTAACCTTTTCTTATCTAAAATTGCATTTCATTGGGAAATAATCAGTCATAGTCAGATGCGATATTAAATTTTTCGACAAATGCAATAGTAACTATTAGTCAGATGTGCTTGAATGTTTAGTGTCAACCAGTCACACTCGTCAAACGAAACAACTTTTATCAGTTCTCCCCAACACTTATTAAACTGTGTAAACAATTCCTATTTTTGATATTTTTGTGTTAGCAGAAGAGCGAACACCGTGTTACGAGTGGAAGCCGAAATGCACGCGTTTTAGCTCACGCAGGCTGGCGTGAGGATGGAAGAAATATATTGACGTGAGATCTGGAACATGACAAGGAATGAGAATTCAGAAAGCGGACGTAATTAGTTTGATACTTAACTTTAATCCATTAATGATGAACGTCACTCTTGACGGTACATGATTCACAATATTATCTGTTCAGAATACATTCTTGAAGATAGTAATTATAGTAACTGAATATGGCGCCTTGCTAGGTCGTAGCAAATGACGTAACTGAAGGCTATGCTAAACTGTCGTCTTTGCAAATGAGAGCGTATGTAGACAGTGAACTATCGTTAGCAAAGTCGGCTGTACAACTGGGGCGAGTGGTAGGGAGTCTCTCTAGACTAGACCTGCCGTGTGGCGGCCCTCGGTCTTCAATCACTGATAGTGGCGACGCGCGGGTCCGACGTATACTAACGGACCGCGGCCGATTTAAAGGCTACCACCTAGTAAGTGTGGTGTCTGGCGGTGACACTGCAGATATAGTATACTGTGCACACATCATAAGTCACATTGAACAGCCGCGCGGGATTAGCCGAGCGGTCTGGGGCGCTGCAGTCATGGACTATGCGGCTGGTCCCGGCGGAGGTTCGAGTCCTCCTTCGGGCATGGGTGTGTGTGTTTGTCGTTAGGATAGTTTAGGTTAAGTAGTGTGTAAGCATAGGGACTGATGACCTTAGCAGTGAAGTCCCATAAGGTTTCACACACAATTGAACATTTTTTTCATATTGAACAACTTGTTGCTGTACAAATGGTGTATACTGCCTTCGTAAAACGGACATACATAAGAACTGCGTTCCCTAAAATACTGCAAAATGCATTCTAAAGCAGTGTGGTAAGGAACTCCTACAGTCTCGACTCGTTGCATATTTGAGAGTGGCAGCAGTTGCACGTTCTTCACAGTTACCGAAGAGTTTCGTTACAGTGTTTTTGTACTACCTTTGTCATTGGACGTAATCTAGATTTGGCCTACGAACTACAATGGTTAACAGGTGGAGTATTAAAAACAGTCAACCATGGAGTTAACGTTGCAAAACAGCTTATTCATTATCTTTTGGTAGACCACGGATTTCAGCTAGTGAGGAAAAATTGCGCCACATCAGTCCAGCCGCTTTCAGGTGGTAGCGACCATTTGTCAATCTCTCATTACGGGTGAGATTCGTAGAACCCTTTATGTAAGTTGCCTGTTTGCCAGCACTCTAATTGGTTGTTTAATATGTACTAATTATCACAGAACAAAGCATTGGCAGTACAGCACGTGGTAACTCAACTTACAAGAAGGTGATAGTTAACTTAACAGAAAATATAAGCTCCGTCGGTCTTCCGGCAGACAACGTAGACTTTAGAAACCGAAGTCGCTAGATTTCGAACAAGTGTCTCGCCAGTTGTTCTCACGAGTATGTATGGACCCCTTACCAGCTCATCCAGTGAGGAAAAGTCCTTAATGGTACTGGTAACTGGCACCGGTCATTCTTTCTGTATTCAGGTAATCTGAGTAAATTTCAGCACATTGTGATATAGACAGAATAAACGGTTAAAAGACTTAAAAATATTGTCACAAGGTTATACACTGAAGCGCCAAAGAAATTGGCATAGGCATGGGTTTTTAAATATACAGATATATGCAAACAGGTAGAATACATTTCTGCGGTCGGCAATGCGTATACAAGACAAAAAATGCCTGCGCAGCTGTTAGATCGGTTACTGCTACTACAATGGCAGTTTATAAAGATGTAAGTGAGTTTGAACATCGTGTTACAATCGGCGGTGGGACACAGCATCTCCGAGGTACCGATGAAGTGGGGATTTTCCCGTACGATCATTTCACTAGTGAACCATAGATATCAGGAATTCGTTAAAACATCAAATCTCCGAAATCGCTATTTCCGGAAAAAGTTCCTGAAAGAACAGGACTAACGACGACTGGAGAAAATCTTTCAGTCCGCAATTGCTACAGATTTCAGTGCTGAGCCGTCAGCAAGTGTCAGAGTGCGAACAATTCGACGAAACATCATCGACATGGGATTACTGAGCCGAAGGCCCACTCGTGTACCCTTGATGACTGCACGACACAAAGCTATACGCCTCGCCTGGACTCGTCAACACCGACATTGGACTACTGGTGACTGGAAACATGTTGGCAGGTCGGACCAGCCTCTTTTCAAATTGTATCGAGCAGATGGACTTGTACGGATGTGGAGACAACCTCACGGGTCCATGGACGCTGCGTGTCAGCAGGGGACTGTCCAAGCTGGTGGAGGCTCGGTAATGGTGTGGAGCGTGTGCAGTTGGAGTGCTATGAGATTCCTCATACGTCTAGATACAGCTCTGACAAGTGACAAGCATGTGAGCATCCTGTCTGATCACCTGTATCCATTCATGTCCATTGTATATTTGGACGGATTTGGTCAATTCCAGCAGGACAATGCGACACCCCACGCGTCCAGAATTGCTACAGAGTTGCTCCAAGAACTCTCTTCTAAGTTTAGAAGCTTCCATTGGCCACCAAACTCCCCAGACATGAACATTATTTAGCATATCTGGGATGCCTTGGGACGTGCTGTTCAGATGAGATCTCCACCCCCTTGTCCTTTTACAGATTTATGGACAGTCCTGCAGGATTCATGGTGTTAATCCCCTCCAGCACTGCTTCAGACATTAGTCGAGTCCATATCACGTCGTGTTGCGGTTCTGCGTGCTCGCGGGGCCCTACACGATATTATGCAGGTGTACCAGTTTCTTTGGCTCTTAAGTGTATACAGGGTGTTACGAAAAGGTACGGACAAACTTTCAGGAAACATTCCTCACACACAAAGAAAGAAAATATGTTATATGGACATGTGTCCGGAAACGCTTACTTTCCATGTTAGAGATCATTTTATTACTTCTCTTCAAATCACATTAATCATGGAATGGAAACACACAGCAACAGAACGTACCAGCGTGACTTCAAACACTCTGTTACAGGAAATGTTCAAAATGTCCTCCGTTAGCATGCATCCACCCTCCGTCGCATGGAATCCCTGATGCGCTGGTGCAGCCCTGGAGAATGGCGTATTGTATCACAGACGTCCACAATACGAGCACGAAGAGTCTCTACATTTGAGAAGCGTACGAACACTTCAACTGAAATGTTGCAGGAGCTCCATCGTGCATGAACCACATGTTGTGTCGTACTTGTAAAGGCACATGTTCTAGGAGCACAGGTAGAGTATCCCGTATGAAATCATGGTAACGTGCTTCATTGAGCGTAGGTGGACGAAACTAAAATGAGCTCTAACATGGAAATTAAGCGTTTCCGGACACATGTACAGATAACATCTTTTCTTTATTTGTGTGTGAGGAATGTTTCCTGAAAGTTTGGCCGTACCTTTTTGCAACACCCTGTATACAGATACAAGTCGAACGAACGATCTGGCACACTGTTGTGAATAGTTCTTGTCGAGGGCTTTTTTTTATCGTTATGATCAATTACATACGACTTCATAGTTTACCATCAACATTTTTATTCTTCCTTTGTATCTACGTCTTCATAGGAAAGCTTAAAAGAAATATTTTCATATAAAATAACTAAATCTCCTCACTTTTCCCGAAAAAGTACCCAAATAATTTGAAACAGATGTTTTGTTGTGTCTGCTTTCAAAAGGAACTTATTGTAATGGTAATAACGCTCAGTAATGTATAATGGTATCTTACCTCCATAAAAATTAATTTTAGTCCTATTATCTCTTAGGTTTTGACATTATTAAAACTTGAAGAAATTTTTATCTGTTCTTATAATCATAACATTTACTCAGAGGAATTCTGTTAACATGTCGGCCATTGAATTGTAATTTGCCTCGTTTATGACCGGTATTAAAATTTACACTTGAGTTGTCTCAGCGCTATCTTGTACACTGGTAATGAAACCTCTGAGAATAACATTTCGTGGAAGAGTCTATCGGAGTTGCTGCACAACAAATAAGCGACGACGTGGGGTGCGCAGAAAGCCGTGAAGGACAACTCGAGGCTTAATGAGAATCAGGCTGCAGCAGCGAAGCATCCACTGTGGAGTCTCGCCTGGCGCAGAAAAAAAAAACAGATAAAATAGACGGGAACTTTCCTCGCTGTAAGTAACTTTTAATTGGATTTTCTTCTGAATAAACGACCAAAAAGTAGACACTGCGCTATGTCAATGAAACCTAAAAGTTCAGTAAAAAGACTGTGCAGATGATGCCTGGTAAAGTAAAAAGATATGTCTTCGGAGAAATGTAAACTAGCGGAAGGTGGTGCATGGTCTGTTATAAAGAATTAAGCTAAATTTGTGAAACAGTGGAATAAAATACTCCTGCCTGATGACACTCGTAAATGCGCACTACAATAAAAGCTATAATAAACGAATTCCTGTTTTGAAAATTCACGTACTGAACAAGAGCTTCCAGTAAAGACCACATACTTAAAAGAGCACCGAAAAACGAATTTCGTTTGTATGCACATCTCTATTAAAAGGAGGAAGAAAATACATGACTTTTTTCGCATACTTCGTCCCAGTCACGCATGCTGAAATTTTTTACTGTTATGCGTTATTGAGTCCGTAATGCCCAGAAGAAAACTCTCTGTTCCTCTTTATGCTGGAATCCACACGGTATTTTTAATTATATCAACAAAAATAAGACGTGAATGTACGTTTTAGTGAAAAATATTTATATCGTAACCATGTTGTTTTGTAGCCATCTTCAAGCATAGCCACCGTAAACCCTTAGTTATGTTGCAGCGCCGGCCGCGGTGGTCTAGCGGTTCTGGCGCTGCAGTCCGGAACCGCGGGACTGCTACGGTCGCAGGTTCGAATCCTGCCTCGGGCATGGGTGTGTGTGATGTCCTTAGGTTAGTTACGTTTAAGTAGTTCTAAGTTCTAGGGGACTTATGACCTAAGATGTTGAGTCCCATAGTGCTCAGAGCCATTTGAACCATTTTTTTTATGTTGCAGCGCGTCGTAGGCCAACAATCCAGGCAAAATGAGAAGAAATCATTTTGATTCTAGTGTAGTGTAGTATACTATAGTGCCTTGTAGAGCAGTATAAATTAGCGTAATATATCATTGCAAACTGCGAAATCTGTGTGAAACTTGAGTTCCTCCAGGCGTATAAAATATTCAAACAAATTACGGGAATGCAGGCAGGTGACGTCTTCGACAACCGCCGATATTTCGACTGGTGCACAGTTGCTCATTTGAATTCTGACAGGGAACAGGCTGAACACCTGTCGAAATATCGTCAGTTGTCGAAGACGTTACCCGGCTGTATCTTTGTAAGTTGTTTGTACCAAATCTGTTGTTTACCAATGGGGTACAGTAAAGTATAGCAGTAGCCTGTGCCCTCTGGATTCCTTATGAGTCAGAGGGCAAAAGGGTAATACGTAGACGGTTTCCTCTTTTCCTTAACATATAATTACTCTTCCTCTTTCTTTTTCCGTTTCTGTCTCTCTCGATCTCTCTTTTTACTTACTTTGTCTTTCCTTAGGCACCGTAGTGCTACAACAAGCTAACACATTTGAAATTTTATTTGTTACAAATGTACAGGGTGAAAAGTATTTAAACCGACGAACTCTGGGAGGTTGTAGGGGACATCGAAACAAATATTTTTCTTTAATGTCATTTTTTCCTATGAGGATTATTTAAACCGGTGGAAGCCGTATTACGCTCTTAAGTTGTTAGAGACCGTATTACGATCTTCAGTTGTAGGCAACTGCTGTCCACCAGTGTAGTAGCGCATTGTCTCTGTTTACTAATGGAGCGATATACCTGGAGTCAGTACACTGATATGGTTGACGCGTACTGTGTAGCGCGCCACAACGGACGAGCTGCACAGCGGGTTTATCAACAACAATGTCCTAATCGCCGTATCCCGCATCATACGACCTTTTCTGCTGTGTACCAACGTCTGCGTGAGACCGGGTCATTTAGCGGATTACCTGGACAGGAACACCGTCGCACGGTAAGAACGCTGCAATTTGAGGAAGCTGTCTTGCAGCATATGGAGCGGGATCCTTCAATCAACACTCGTGCAATTGCACATAACATGGGGACGAATCAGACGAATGTAAGAACAGTCCTTCGAGAGAAATTGTTACCTCCATTTCACTTACAGCGTGTCCACAACCTGGAACCAGTTGATTATCCACCAAGAGCACAGTTTTCGCAGTGGTACCTGGAGCAGTGTGAAATGTATCCTACATTTCCATCCTCCGTGTTGTTTACCGATGAAGCAACGTTCTGGCGTGATGGAGTCGCCAACATGCACAATTCTCATGTTTGGAGTGAGGATAACCCACATGCCACAGTTACTAGCGCTCATCAAGTGCGGTTCTTCGTTAATGTGTGGGTCGGTGTTGTTGGGGACTGTTTAACTGGGCCTTATCTGCTACCTAGGCCATTAAATGGCAGGCACTATTACAATTTCTTCGCCAAAGCAGTGCCAAGATTGCTGCAAGACGTCCCGCTCCCTAAAAGACAACGCAAGTGGTTCCAACATGACGGGGCGCCGGCACATTTCAGTCGTCGTGTGCGTCGATTCCTGGACCGACAGTTCCCAGAAACAGGATTAGCAGTGGTGGTCCTGTACCATGGCCTGCTCAATCCCCAGGTATGACCCCTCTGGACGTTTTTGTGTGGGGAAAGATGCGTAGCCTCGTTTAGGCAACTCCTGTTGCACCAGAAGAGGATCTAATCGCCCGGATAGTAGCAGCAGCAGGAACAATTCAGGATAATCCTGGGGTTTTTGCCCGTGTCAGACAGAGCACGATGCGACGGTGCAACCTTTGTTTGCCCGCCGGAGTGGCCGAGCGGTTCTAGGCGCTACAGTCTGGAACCGCGCTACCGCTACGGTCGCAGGTGCGAATCCTGCCTCGGACATGGATGTGTGTGATGTCCTTAGGTCAGTTAGGTTTAAGTAGTTCTAAGGTCTAGGGGACTGGTGATCTCAGACGTTAAGTCCAAAAAAAAAAAAAAAAATGGTTCAAATGGCTCTGAGCACTATGGGACTCAACATCTTAGGTCATAAGTCCCCTAGAACTTAGAACTACTTAAACCTAACTAACCTAAGGACATCACACACACCCATGCCCGAGGCAGGATTCGAACCTGCGACCGTAGCAGTCCCGCGGTTCCGGACTGCAGCGCCAGAACCGCTAGACCACCGCGGCCGGCAGACGTTAAGTCCCATAGTGTTCAGAGCCATTTTATTGTAATCTTTGTTTACGTGTCAATGGAGGCATTTTTAAAAACCTACTGTAATTGAAATTGGGTTGTGTTAAGGTGTTGTCTCTTGGTCATACAAAAATGAAAAAATGTATGGTGGTTTAATTAATTAGCCTCCAGAGAAATCTTCCTCTACCGGTTTAAATACGCCTCATAGGAAAAAATGACATTAGGGGAAAATATTTGTTTTGGTGTCACCTACAACCTCCCAGAGTTTGTCGGTTGAAATACTTTTCACCCTGTATAAACAACTTCATGTACAAAATTTGGTTTCTTGTATTATCTATATATTATCCACAGAAAAGCCATTGCCTGGAAGTCCCAATACAGAGCACAGATTTAAACTGTGAGGATAGAGGATATTTATCGTTTACAGTGTTCTTTGTGATAGCAGTTTGAATTGTCTCTACGCATAATTGCAAGAACGTACGCCTGCGAATAATGCTTCGGCTACGATATGAGATGACTTCAATGTACACAAAACGTAATGTTTGATATTAACGATATAACCGATCTCTACAAACGTAGTGCTCGGTTTGCTGCAAGTGACAAACGATTTAGCTTTTCCATTGCAGATGCAACTTGTGTGTTCGACAAGCAAGTACAATAGCAGAATACAGAAACACATGCAACTCGACGCACAGAACTTTGTCTTCTTGTCGATACGCATTTGTCTCTCTCGATTTTCACAACAACGACTGAGGCTGAAGGCGGTTCCCTTCGGCCTCAGTGAAAGCCTTTCTCTGCCTTTGTCTCTGACTGGGGACCGAGCGACGCCCTAAGGGCCTTGTGAACTAATCCGGGAAAAAGCAGCTACACGTCTTCATTGAAACAGCAGTAGCAACATATCGAGAGGCACATTAAACCTGAACCGTAGTCTTGTTGGATAGATCCCTTCCCGTCACCCAGGCAGCCACTGCAGGCCACTATAGGACCAGGTGTTACAGTAGTGTGGATAAAACGTTTACGTGGAAATTAGCTTAAGTTGACTACTGGTATGACAACGGCAAGACCATCGTCTGGAAAGAAAGAAGTGACTTTTGTTCCTTAGGGGACGCCCATTCAAGGTCACTCCAAACGCTTCTCACAGTGATTTTTGAGAACGTTTTACAAAGGAACCATCTTGACATATGCCTTAGGCTATTCAGGAGAACCACAGAAAACTACAGAAAAGTTAAATCTAGACGGTGGGGCTGTGGTTTGATCCCCGCTCCTGCTGAAAACGAATCTAGTGTATTAAACACTAGTCTTCTTTCCATTTATCCAGAGGAAAGATCCAATATTCCTGCTGAAATCTCTGTGCCGTCTCGTTGTCAGTGTAGACTTGTACCTTGGGAAGCAAGGAGAAGATGTTATTGGTGGCCAGTATCCCCTTTCTATAACACAACTGCACACCTTATCAACAGGGTTCTTTAGTCACATAAACAAAGAGCTACTATACTTAAGATAGTAAAGGTGTTGTGGTACAAGCTCTTCAGTAATAGTCCATGTTAGCCTCACTGTTGGTGAAGTACAACTCCTGCTGTGTACACTATTCTGGTCGTTAGGTACTGACTCTCTGAGCTAGTGGCTGAGTTAACTGCGATTGCGACTCCCACTGGGCTGCGACTGATAACTCGATTCGGTGACTCACTAGATGACTGACTGGGCCGGACTGACCCTCCGGTCTGTGGCGGCAACCTAAATACTGGCGGCCGAGAGGGCGTTGGTGGGCCATTGTTTGTGAGCCTGTCGTTGGCCTCTATCGATCTTCTCGCAACCTCTTTGCCACCTGGTGTGCTGGCGACTGCTTACGCCAGCACGGAAATACTGAAGCGTATTTCATCATAATACAGGAACTTACTACTGGTCCACGATTCATTCACTGGACTCACAGCTCCAGATGTGTTACCACAGGTGCCGCAATGATTGGGGTCCTGGATTCGTATTCCACATGTATGGGCTCAAGATGTTGTTTGGCTCTTCACAATTCAACTAGTGATGGGTCTGGGGAACTTTTTCGTGCCATTGCCTCGGTGATCTCAAGTACGAATCTATCCTTGGAAACCATGTCCTCCCCTACATGTAGTTTGTTTTTTCTCAACACAATGGCATCTACCAGCAGGACAATGCAACGTGCCACACAGCTCGCAGTGTACGTGCGTGGTTCGAAGAGCACGAGGATGACCTGACATATTCCCCTGGCCACCAAACTCCCCAAATTTAAACCCAGTCGAGAATCTGTGGGACCACCTCGATCATGCCGTCCACACTATGGGTCTTCAACCGAGGAACATAGCGCAGCTGGCAACGGCAGTGGAGTCGATATGGCTCCACATTCCTGTCGGAACCTTCCAGTACCTGCACGTCCGCTCTGCAAAAGGTGGTTATTCAGGCTTTTGAAAAGTGGTCACATAAACGTGACTAGACATGTGTGCACAAGAGGGTCAGAAACGGTGTGAAAAATTTGTAAGGGTGTTTCAGGGTAGGTAGTGCTAGAAAATATCGTTAAAAAAATTTGACATGGTGTACCATTCCCGAGTTAATTAGCACTGAAGTTAGCCAATCAGGCCATTCCGTGAGCAAATTCACGTGGCCCACCAGATACAGTTACTGTCAGTTGTTTCCATAGCGTAGATAGTAGCGCACGAGATGGCTCAGCCTTTGGCTCGATCGTTACTACCCGTCCGACGTCCAGATTTTGTGCCGTTCTCTTGTTCTGTTTTAGGAAACCAAACGAAGGACACGTTTGGCGACACCGTCTCCGACAGGCCGCTTAAATCTGAGTACGCATTGGCCTGATTGGCTAACTTAATTGCTAATTAACTTTTAAACTGTACAACGTACAGAATTCTTTTATAATCATTTGTTTCTTAGCACAACCTATCCTGCAACAGCCTTGGAAGCTTTTCAGACTGTTTCTGACCACATTGTATACGCTATAGTTGCGGCATAACTGTAACGTTTGATCCTATGCTCTTTTATTTGTATTTTTAATCATTTTAGTCTCTTTTTATGCTAGATTTTTGTTTTAATTAGTATTGTTATTATTATTATTAGTAGTAGTAGTAATATTAGTAAAAGAACAACAATAATGACAGTAATAATAAAGAAGCAAAGCTATAGGAAAGAAAGAAAGTGATCACAAATAAAATTGTACTAGTTACGACCTAACTTTACAGTAGATATAAAGGGTGTACAATAATAAAACTGACGAATTGCAGGGATGGATTTCTGATTGAAAATGGAGGAAAAAAGGTCCTATGAACGTGTGTTCGGAAATGGACGGTGTACATGCAATGTAACTAATCATCCCGGAAAACAGTACAGAGCTGCATCGCATACACGTCACAACCTATGTTCAAATTGGCTTCTATGAGAAGCTATGCGCACGTTCACATGTCGAATCATGGACTGCCGCACTTATTCCCACATGCCGGCCTCTCTGCAAATATCGTCTCAGGGTCTGCACATCAGGAATTGGTCCTCCAAGTCTGATGTACGCACAGATCGCCGACTCCCGACACGTTCGTCTGTCTGTAAGGTCCCGAGATCACACGAACACCCAAAAAGGACTTGAAATGTTGTGTGATCCAGTTAGTGTCTGTGGGTAGCCGTGCTGCCTTTCTACCGTTTCCATCTGCTTGGCCGTACACAAACACCGTTTCGGATTTTTCAGAGATTCGTCCCTGCGTTTCTCGATTTTGTTAATGTCCACCCTGCAGACCTTGGCGAGATGTCAGTTTCATTCTGAGCTAAAACTCTGCCGTGCTGGCCTCAATAAAACTCGTGTCACAGCACGGATACTACCTCTATCGCATTCTTATTTACTGAATGAAGTCCAGTGGTTTTGCAGGAGTAAGTAGATCTCGACTTGTCGTGTCACATAATTATTTCATTAAGCAAGAAAAACATCATACATTTCTAAACTTACACCATTCCATTGTGGGAGATGCAGTAACAAGAGATAAATGATTCAAATGAGTGAGCAGTTTCGGATGTGATTATGTAATTGTTTATTAAATCCGATTACGCATTTCAGTTGTTTAGCGCATCATCGTATTCGTTGAAATTTGAAACCGTAAAGTAAAGGACCCGGTTGTCATTTAACACGGCAGGGAAATACACAGATTAACTATGTTACGTTGTGTAAGATATGTTTATAGGACCTATTATAGGCGAATGGAGAATAGGCCATGCTAATTTATAGCCTCGACAAGCATTCAAAAAAGTCCTTAGTTAAGTGTTCCATGCATTTCTTAAATCACTTGTGATGAGTACCACGTTGTGTTGCATTGGTGCCTCTTTCGGTATAAATAGTGTTTTGACAGTTGAAACTACTATCTGAGATAAGCCACAAAGGGAGAATTCTCTCCTTACTACTTCGAAACTACATTGTAAATAAAATCAAGTCGACTTGTTCTCAAACTTCGAGAAAACTTCCACGGAGGACAGCACATAATACTTTGGGACTTGATGTTGACCAGAGAGGCGGAAATTGATCATTTAGATGATTCGGGAGGTACTTAACGCTGTCCCTTGGAATGATATTAGCGTCACGTGCCCCAGATGAGAAGTGCCTCAGGTACCGACTTGCAGGACCAATCCTCTGTAACCGTAAACTTAGTCCATGTTAGAGTAACCATCGTATAGCGCTTCTTACAAGACACAAGGATCGTGGATTAGCACTATGGGTCCGAAGGATGGTGAAAACCAGTATTAAAACATTATCAGCCTCAAGTTGTGCTAAGTGCAGATGAGGTGTATGGATGGTGTGTCTAAACTGCCTTTAATGAGCAACCTCTGTAGTAACAGTCATAAGCCACGCAAGCAGTGGTGTCTGGATCGACGGTCTGTTCCTTACTGTCAGGAGGGTAGAGAACAGTCTATATTGCTCATAAACATAACAACATAAACTCCTACCCATATATCGACAGGCCAGTCCACCACAACGATCAACAGCTTAGGACAAGACCGCCAACTGTCTCTGACGCACTTGCTACATTTCAGTTACTTACTTACAAGGGAAGCTCCCCATGATACCCCCTCTCAGATGTAGTGGTAAGATGGCCCAGTGGATAGCCCCTCAGAAACTGAACACAGATCAAGGATGGTGTACACCTTCCTGCTGATTTCATGCTTGATCTGCATTCACTTTTTGACGGGCTGCCACTGGGCCATGTTACCACTAACTCTGAGGGGGATGCGATGGGCCGTGGGAATTCTATGGAACTCATCTATCACCCTTTAAATATTCCTGGTGACTTGGAGGAAGCGTCAAAACAACCAAACAAATTATTTCATGAAGGGAGTCTTCTAATTAGCGCTCGAATAAAATAATTCCAAGAATACCAATATGTCGCTCTTGTGTCATAATCGGTCTGTTGTCGTTAAGAAAAGAGAAGTCAACTTTCGGGATATCGACCTGTTTTACTCTCTAAAAGCATTAGAGGGACTACTATCAATTGGATACAGTTGTTCCCGGATGATGGTGTGGCTGCGAACATGTGACGTTTCTTGGTCGGCGTTTAAATCTAATGACCGATTTTGGAGTCTCACGAAGGAACGCCATTAGCAGTTTCCAACATTTTCTGTTGATTTGGTTCTTGACAGACCTGAGGTGTTCTGTGCAACGTTTGTAAATATAACGACTTCTGCACGTTTAAGTGCTGTACAATACGTTAAAGCTATTTTGAGGCTATCGTTAATTCTTGTGTTACAGAGTTATATAGGGTACAATTATGGATATTTTTAAAACTAGTTACATATTCGTGTGTACGGTTACGCCATACTTCGTTTGTCGTGCACGGTCTTGTTATCTGAAACGGAAGATGTTTTTACCATGCAACGCTTGAGACTTACAAATGAAATTAGGTTATTTAATGACTTAACAATTACACCTATCTTGAAAATAAAAATTTGTGTTGGTTTCGAACATCAGTTTTAAAATGTAATTAACTTGTAACTGTTTTTTTTATTTCACTTACTGATTATTGGTGTATAGTAGACTATCAATTCGAAACGGAATCAGGAAGTATACTAAATTTCTATTATAGGGCTAGCTAGAGGCGGAAGTCTAAAAGGTGTCCCAAAGTCCCAAGGTACAACATTCCCCCAACCTTGAAAGCTGAATGACGCAGATTAACACTGTAAGATGTAAACTTTATGGGGCAGAAAGAGCACACTTTTGAAATCCAAATGGGAAGGCCTCTTCACAGGACAGTCGATAGTATCTCTTCCTGGAGTTGATCATTTTTTAGAGAGGCAAGAAATTATTCAGTAAGAGATACATCCGACAATGGCACAGTATTATAAGAGAGCCTAATAGTGCCCAAAACCCAGCAACATTACTGAAATCTAAGGAACAAGGTGGTTATCCGGCCGTCTGTGGACTCTAAAACACAGCAACTCGCAGCAGGCACGGTAACAGTGTGTTCGCTATGCGCACTGGCCACATTTCTGTAACTAAAAAAAAAAAATGAGTGATGTTCTCATCTTTTTTGTTTTTGCTCTTTTTGGTCGTCAGTCTTTTGACTGGTTTGATGCGGCCCGCCACGAATTCCTCTCCTGTGCCAACCTCCTCATCTCGGAGTAGCACTTGCAACCTACGCCTTCATTTATTTGCAGGATGTATTCCAATCTCTGACTTCCTCTACAGCTTTCGTCCCTCTACAGCTCCCTTTAGTACCATTGAAGTCATTCCCTCATGTCTTAACAGATGTCATATCATCCTGTCCCTTGTCCTTATCAGTGTTTTCCACATATTCCTTTTCTTTCCGATTCTGCGCAGAACCTCCTCATTCGTTACCTTGTCAGTCCACCTAGTTTTCAATATTCGTCTGTAGCACCACATCTCAAATGCTTCGATTCTCTCCAGTTCCGGTTTTCTCACAGTTCATATTTCACTACCATACAGTACTGTACTCCAGACGTTCATTCTCAGAAATTTTTTCCTGAAATGAAGACCTGTGTTTGATACTAGTAGACGTCTCCTGGCCAGGAATGCCCTATTCGTCATTGCTAGTCTACTTTTGATGTCCTCCTTGGTCCTTCCGTCATTGGTTATTTTACTGCCTAGGTAGCAGAATTTCTTAACTTCATCCACTTCGTGACCATCAAGCCTGATGTTAAGTTTCTTGCTGTTCTCTTTTCTTCTACTTCTCCTAACTTTCGTCTTTCTTCGATTTACTCTCAGTCCATATTCTGTACTCATTATATTCTTCATTCCATTCAGCAGATCATGTAATTCTTATTCACTTTCACTCAGGATAGCAATGTCATCTGCGAATTGTATTATTGATATCCTTTCACCTTGAATTTTAATTCGATTACAAAATATTTCTTTTACTTCCATCATTGCTTCTTCGATGTACAGATTGAAGAGTAGGGGCGAAAGACTACATTCCGATCTTACGCCTTTTTTAATGGGAGCACTTCGTTCTTGGTAGTCCACTCTTATTATTCTCTTTCGGTGCTTGTACATATTGTATATTATCCGTCTCTCACTATAGCGTATCTCTATTTTTCTCAGAATTTCGAACATCTTGCACCATTTTTCATTGTCGAACGCTTTTTCCATGTCGTCAAATCCTATGAACGTGTCTTGATTTTTCTTGAGTCTTGCTGCTATTATCAATCGCAACGTCAGAATTGCCTTTCTCGTGCCTTTAACTTTCCTAAATTCAAACTCCTCGTTTTCTAGAACATCCTCAATTTTCTTTTCCGTTCTTCTGTATGTTATTCGTGTCAGCAACTTGAATGGATGAACCGTTAAGCTGCCTATGCGATAATTCTCGCACTTAGCTCTTGCAGTGTTCGGAACTGTGTGGATGATATTTTTCCGAAAGTCAAATGGTATGTCAGCACACTCATACTCCCTACACACCAACGTGAATAGTCGTTTTGTTTCCACTTCCCCCAACGATTTAAAAAATTCTGATGGAATAGTATCTATCCGTACTGCCTTATTTGATCTTAAGTTCTCCAAAGGTCTCTTATATTCTGATTCTATTACTGGATTCTCTATACGTTGGTGCACTGTTGGCCGTAGTTGCCTCCTGGTCTGGTCACGGACCGACTCTCGGTGTCGGACGCTGCGCCAGTCCTTGCACCTGCCTCCTAGCGAGACGTCGTTCCTCTAGCGTCGATACGGATGCTCAGCCCAGCCTGGTACAGCTTGGATGGCAGCTACTGGCTGAGGGAGTGTACTCAATCCCACTTCGTGCCTCTTCTTCCATGGACCACCCCATCAGCGGTGTTCTGTAGGCGGCAGGTGTTGAACCCAGTATTGACAGCCTGGTAGGCCCCGCACCCGAATACGCTTAGGTGTAACGGACGGTGGTCCGCCAGGAACCCTGATCGTCGTCTTCTGTCCCACACTCAAAGAGTACAGCACCTGGTACTGCACTGTTGCTGGTAGTTCATCAGCTCTCTCATCAGTAGTGGTTGGTGTGACACAGCACGAAGTTCGTCAATGGAGTTCAGCTCTGCGGCACTCCACGGCTGGCTAGTACTGCGCTGGTTGTTCTGAGACAAGATTTACTACAACATGCTCATGGAACGGTATGTCGTCCACACAGGCTGCATCCTTCCCATTGACCTGAACCCTTCTCTCCTACTTGGAACTGGAGCTCCGGTATTTAAAGAGCTCTCCGTTGTTCCGTGAATTGCGATTTACTAGAGATGACCTCATGTGGCCGCGTTATTCTGCTACCCTTGTTTTAGTTCTTTCTTTGCAGCTTGTTTAATTTGATCTATGGGTGTTTTCCCTAGCTGTGTCTATTGCTTCTTGCGGCATCCCACCGCGCGAACGAGCGTGCGTGTTATTTCGCTTAGTCGCTGTCCTTTTCTGCTTTTACGCTGCGTTTCCTCCCTCTCACTCAGCTACTGCAGAGCTGCAGACTGTGCTACCCGTCTGTCTTGCATCGCCGTGTTTCCTGGTACGCCGCTAGTCGTGGCGTAACCAGCCTATCTTACGTCAAGGGGGTTAAATTCCGTTAAAAAATTTATAACTTGGAACCCGTATTACTCTGTGCCGTAACAGTGCACAATACGGCGATCTTCCCTGGTTGTGGTAAGAAGTGGTCGATCTAAACTTGGCGACAAGTGTGGCTGCCCTCACGTTCCAATGCAGTCTACCATTAGGCCACTGTCAGATCCGAATGCCCTACATATCTGGATAGTGCAAGATTCGACCAGCTGGCCATATGGAGTCCCAAAATGAGGCACCTTTCTAATAGTGCCAGGTATTGATAGCACTGTCTCTTATGAGTATACGGTGATGCATGCCAACATTCCCAGGGCAGTAAGAGTAAAATTTTGAAAGTTCCACAGCGAACCTATATAGCAACATTACGTCTATGTTGACACAAGATGACCGCAGTGAAAACATTTCGCCGCCGAGACTAGGCCAGGACCAAACACAACATCGGCGTTACAGTCGAGCCAGGCAGCAGAATTCAGCAGAATGCAGTGGGTCACAGCAGCCAAACAGTCACGTGACCTTCGTTATGTGGCGAAACAAAGTTACCAAGAGCTTTTACGAACCAGTTCTATACTATAATGAAATGGTTAAGCAAGCACGGAAGAAGGAAAACCGCTGATACCTTCGTAATAGCAAGCCCTATGTGGTCATGGCGAATGAGTTCGTGTAAACATTAGCCACTGCTTCGCTCCATAAATACCCCTGCAGTTTAGCTCATAGGGTAGTCGGTCAGACGGATCAATGGTATGTACGACGTTCGCTCTCGATTCCCTGATAACAACAGCATCTACTGGGAGAGATGACTACCCCGCCATGATCACCAGCCGTAAAGTTCAACAATACAGATTGCCTCTGTCGCTGATGGAAGAACCTAGAGGTCTTTCCTTCCAAACAGGTCAGGGCACCAGCGTTCCTGGCATTCCAGCGGACTGAATAGGGCCTACCTGGATGGCAGACCAATATCGTCGAACTTTACGGCTCTACGCAAGCGTCATTGCGGTACAACGGTTGATGCAAAATGATGGTGAGGAGGAGAGGACAGAACACCTCGCAAGTTGGTGTGGGACTAAATGCCGCGGCGTCGCGGTACAGTCGATGCCGGGGCCACAGCAAGCGGCGATCCGCCAGTGCAGCAGCCGGCTGGAACGAAGTGTGCTGTGTCAGCTGCCTTGAGAGGGCTGAAGGCCACTTACGACTCAGTTCCTTAGTTGGCATTGAAAAATGATGCCAACCACGAATCAAAACGCTGGCTGTATTTTTATGGCCTGCCGTTGTGGCCGAGCGGTTCTAGGCGCTTCAGTTTGGAACTGCGCGCCCGCTACGGTCGCAGGTTCGAATACTGCCTCGGGCATGGATGTGTGTGATGTCCTTAGGTTAGTTAGGTTTAAGCAGTTTTTAGTTATAGGGGACTGATGACCTGAGAAGTTAAGTCCCATAGTGCTCGGAGCCATTTGAACCATTTTTGTATTTTAATGGAAATAAACAACTAATTCTGAATCTTTTTCTCACTGCGCCTACTGGCTATCACAAGTCACGACATTCATTCCGAGGCAAACTGGCAGGGAGCGAACTGAGACAGTGTCTCCTGACACAGAACCAACTCTACTCACGTCCTCGTCACAGGCGCCTCTTGCAGCGGCATCTCTATGTCCTTTACGGTTATCAGTCAGCATTTAACACTGTTAACACCTCTTGTATGCCTTATAGGCCTGGTAAGAACACTAAATACAAACAACAGTAAATAAATTTGGTAGTCGTTTGGCCTGCCACAGAGATTGTCTAATCAATTACATGACCGCTGACAGTTAATACTCTGACACTTCACTACTTTTCTCTTCTTTCAGCAGAAACAATCTTTGAGAGCGTTAACGTCTATAGAATAAATGACCAGAGTAAGGAGTGTTTAAGCTGTTAACGAATTGGTTTTTAATGCAAATTTTTCACAGAAATTGTCTAATCAATTACATGACCGCTGACAGTTAATACTCTGACACTTCACTACTTTTCTCTTCTTTCAGCAGAAACAATCTTTGAGAGCGTTAACGTCTATAGAATAAATGACCAGAGTAAGGAGTGTTTAAGCTGTTAACGAATTGGTTTTTAATGCAAATTTTTCACAGAAATACACGATTTTACACAGTTTGTAACGTGACTGTTGTGTCTAGACAAGACAGTCTAGACACAAGGCGAGGAAACCGAAAGGGCACGCATCAACTCACGCCGACTGGCGTGAAGTCTGGAACAGGATACGTAATGAATGCTATAAAGAAAAGTACGTAGCTGCGGTTATACTTAACTTTAATCCATCATTTGTATACAGCATTCTTGATGATACAAGTGAGACTCTCTATAGAAATGGTTAATGGCGCCTTGCTAGGTCGTAGCCATGGACTTAGCTGAAGGCTATTCTAACTATCTCTCGGCAAATGAGAGAAAGGCTTCGTACGTGTAGCCGCTAGCAAAGTCGTCGTACAACTGGGGCGAGTGCTAGTACGTCTCTCTAGACCTGCCGTGTGGTGGCGCTCGGTCTGCAATTACTGACAGTGGCGACACGCGGGTCCGACATGTACTAATGGACCGCGGCCGATTTAAAGCTACCACCTAGCAAGTGCGGTGTCTGGCGGTGACACCACAGTGACAATGTTAGGACAGTTGTCGGGATAACGCATCTCGTCCTGACTAGGTGAAATAACTCTAAACACAACAGTAACAAATTTTAACTAGAAGTTTCTTTACAACATTATTCTTCCTACTACGTCATGAAGTTGGTCAATATTAAGATAAATCATCCGATTCCGGATCTAAGTTCGTTACTGTTTAGGACGACAATCAAGTCTACGGAGGATGGTAAGTTTTGTGATAAGCTGAGCAAAAGATTGCCCAAGGTTGCTCGAGTTTACAGTGGTCGCAAGCTGCTGAACCAACAAGTTACGCCTCTGCTCACAGTATTTACCTTAGCTGCGATGAGCTGTCGTCTGCATGGCTGCTTTCGTCCTCTGAAACTCCTATAAAAGCTAATCAAACCTTTGCTTATTTTATCAGCAGAAACTCTCCCATGTCTCTCATGAGGCAAGAAAACTAAGTGGCTGGTTCGTTTCTCTGCAGTTGGAGCTCAACGACGCTACAGCTAATATCTAGCTGAATGTCAGCCACAGTGAACGTAGTGTTCACACATATTTCTCCTCTGCATCGTACAGAGTGTTATGTGTCCTTTTCTACGCCAGTGCAGAGGAGAGTGTCCTCGAGAATTTCGGTCTTACCTTTCTCGTAGCAAAACTATCCCCCACCCGGTTAATTTGGGGCTCCATGTCACGGCTTTTTCCCACCAATAGCAGTGTTCCTCTTATTTTGTGGAAACTATCTCTTCCAATCTCAAGAGCCCTACCATTAAACTGCATCGAAATCTTGCCACTTTACTCCTTCCCAGTTCGTTTCTGGAAATCGGACATTTGGTGCCCATTCCAGACGCCTAAAAGTTACATGCGTCTAGCATGAGGTTACCACGCGCTGCTCACGTGATCAACTGCATCACTGGTTTGTTCGTATCCATTTGGAAATTCTGAAACGCAGTTTTCTAAAGCTTCTTTCTGTACCACTCCAGTGGTCCGCTACTTGCTCTCTTGCATGAGTCACCTGGGGTCCATTCATTGACTCGCACCGTGGGACGCCCCTTAAGAGCTTTCTGTTGTACTTCTCATGCCTGCTTCCAAACAGAACGTCTCTTCTACCTGTTTGTTTCATCTCTTGCTCATTGACATGCAATGTATAGGATCAGTGTGTTAATACTCTCGAGTGAGTGTCATGCCTTTGCATTACATACTTACAGGCAAATCTGCTCATTTTCACCGAAGTAAGTTAGATGTCATATTTACCTTCCCATTAGAATGTATAAAAACTCTCATCTAAGGTGCTAAATTGACCTTCATTTAATCTGGGACCTTACAATACTTATACGAAGTTACAGTGACAACCGACTATGTCTCCTGGATGCTTCACTTTCTAGTGAAGCTGTGTATAATGAAGTCAACATTCTTAGCGCAGTTGTAACACTGGTTCCTGTCAGATCACTGTCGGGCTTGGCTAACAGTTGGATGAGTCACTGTCTGGGTCTGCATAGTGCTGCTGGCTATGGGATGCGCTTTGCCCTCTTGAGGGCAATCGAGGAATTATTTGACTGAGAAGTAGCGGCTCCAGTCACGAAAATTGACAACGGCCAGGAGAGTTGTATGCTGACCACATGCCCCTCTGCATCTTCATCTGGTTAAGCCTCAGAGCAGAGGATGACATGGCGAGCAGACAGTACCGTTGAGCCTTCAAGGCGTGTTCGGACGGTAGTTTTTTAGTGTACAACGAAGAAAGTAAAGGTGATGGCGAAGTTTTCAGCATATCTACATACGGAATACGTAAAGGCTAGAACACCTTTGGGATGTTTAGGAACGCCGACTTCATGCCAGGTCTCACCGAATGACATCGATACCTCTCGTCAGTGCAGCACTTCGTGAAGAATGGGCTGTCAAAATCAAACGGCTCTAAGCACTATGGGACTTAACATCTGAGGTCATCAGTCCACTAGACTTAGAACTACTTAAACCTAACTAACCTAAGGGCGTCACACACACCCATGCCCGAGGCAGGATTCGAACCTGCGACCGTAGCAGCAGCGCAGTTCCGTACTGAAGCTCCTAGAACCGTTCGGCCACAGCGGCCCGCTGAATGGGCTGTCACTCCCCAAGAAACGTTCCTGCACCTGAATGAGCGTATGCCTGCGAGAGAGGAAGCTGTCATCAAGGCTAAGGGTGAGCCAACACCATATTAAATTCCAACATTACCGATGGAGGGTGCCACGTTTTTCAAGTCATTTTCAGCCAGGTGTCCGGATACTTTTGATCACATAGTGTATATCCTGTTAGGTCAGTGGCTAATTCCCATACTGTCTATGTATTGCTTAATACACGTTGTCCTATATTTTCCAGCTGCGTGGTATGCCACTCCATTTTTTCCTGTTCACTGTCGCTTGCACTTGTCCCAACGTGCTATTTAATTCTCTGGCCAGCACGCCGACCTCTGAGACCAGCAACTGCCAGCCTGGGAGGTATTACAGAACACTCAGACAACGACGGGTAATATAATCAGTGAAGCTGTCTTAGAAAGAGACCATACGACAATCGGATTTAGGAATTTTGTTTTTATATTTTTGGTATGTGATGTTTAAAAACTCAAATACCAATCCGGCATAATAAGTCTCTGCAACTATGAATAATTCTCGATATAGTCGACTTTGAAATTTTATGAGTGTCTTTAATATCCACGTTGAATTCCATTTTTCGAAAGGCACTGAGGCCGGCTGGTAGAATGCAATTTTTAAAACAGTGATACATACTTTGAGTCTGGTAATTGCTGGTTCCAGTCTCGTTTGGAATGTATTTTTTTCTTTCAGTTCAAATAATTATGTTGTTAAATATAAAATTATTCAAATATATACTGATTTACGCATATGTAATTCTAATTTTTATGAAAAACGTGTGTTTTCTTGTTTCTAGTTACAGATCACACACAAAAATCCCATTTTCATTGTAAACATCAATTATAAATTACTGATCTTTTATAAAATATTGTTAATAAAGATATTTTATATTAAGAACATTACAAGTTAATTTTTTTGCTTTTTCATGTGTTTTACACTTCACAAAAATGTCTGAAGAGCTTGGGTCTTTGTTTAAAAATATACCACGTTATCCATACCTGTCAGGGCGTTGTGCGGGCTGTGTCAGTGTGAGTGGAGAAGCGCAAAGAGGACGATCGCACTCACAGTGGAGCAATGGGTGCTCGTTGTGGAATGTTGCATGACAATAAAGTGGTGGAAATGGTGTAGTCATTTGTTTGCTGAGTAGTTTAATGGTGTCAAAGTGCCGGCAAAGAGTGCCATGCTACGCTTCGTCCGAAAATGGCATCAGACAAGATCTGTTTTGAACAACTCAAAGAAACATTCCGAAACGTGCGGCTGCAGTCCACCAAAAAATCCTTCAGAGTCTTACGAAATCAACTCGACGCCTGTCTCAAGAGACCAGCATATCACGTTGAACATGCAGACGAGTACTCCACCTGGACCTGCACCTGCATCCCTACCGAGTGTCTGTTATTTATGCATTAAAACCAGCAGATGCTCCTCGGCGCCTCCAGTTTTCAGAGTAAGTGTTCACTGATATAATAATGAAAGACTCGGCCATGGATATGTTCTTCACGGCAAACGAAGCCTCGTTTCACGTGAGTGGTTATGTCAACTCACAGAATTACAGGTTCTGCGCACTGGAGAATCCGCTTAACTTCTACGAAATACCAAGCATGATCACCGCAGTGCCTAGGTGCCGTATTATTGGTCCCATCTTCTTTCATCGGACGCTGACTTCAGCACTTTACATTGCCAACATTTTGAAACCATTTGTGGCAGCGCTAAGGATGGAGGAAAGTACCTACAGTTACTTTCAACACGGTGGAGCAGCTGCCCACACAGCCAGCTAATCCTTGGAGCACATTTACACGATCTTCAGACCTGACGGAGCTGTTAGCATAAGTCAGTCTGGTCGTGGCCTTAGCTGGCCACCTAATTCACCTGATCTGTCAGTGCACGATTACTTTGTGTGGGGAACCCTCATGTCTAAGGTGAATCCCAACAATCCTCGTATTCCAAGAATTGCAGCAAAATGTTTCGGATGGGACTGCAGCAATTCCAGCAGTCCAGCTTCGATCCGCCTTCAACAACGTTTTTCCCAGGGGCCAATAGTGCCAATTTGAACATCTGTCATAGTCAAGTTAATACTGTATTTCCTTTTTAGTGGTGTGTTTCTTTGTAACCTCGAACTCCATTCTCTGGGCCACTTTTATTTGTTCCGCCCTGTATGAGGGTATTAAAGACACTCAGAAAACTTCAAAGTCGCATTTGTGATAGTTGCATCGAATTACTTGGGAAGAATAATGTTTGAGTTCTGAACTTCACGTACTATAAATATAAATATTTACAAAAGTCCGACTGCCATGTGGTCTCCTTCTCAGACAAAATCGGCACCTACCACGGCAGGATAGGTGGTGTTCAAACTGTAACATCCAGAACAGTCAAGTCGAAGGCGCAGGCCCACATTGGACAGTGATGAGCGACAAAGGAAGTTTTCAGAAACGAGGTACGGTGACAAAGAGAGTGGGCTGCCCAAAGCCCAGGCTCAAACATGCATTCCTGTAAAGAGTGGCTGCCAGCAAGAGGGAGACCCAGTGGCGCAGAGGCACCAAGACATTTGCATTAAGTCCCGTCGTCAGGCTGTTGCGTTCTGCTACGAAAGACGAAATCGTTCGTAAAGTCTGAATACTTTATTTGGTACTGCAATGGTCTCCACCTTGAAGTTAGCAGCTGTTGGAGACAGTGGTGGTTGACATAAAGGTATCAACCTCAGTAGGGTGACGTACAGAGAGTGTCGGTGAGCATCTGAGAGCGTCTGAGCACAGCTAAGAACCTCTGAGAGTGAGGGTCTAATTTGGGGTTGGAGGGAGAGGGGTATTTACGACAGTCTGCTGGCCAGTTGGACAATACTTCTCCAACAGAAACACTTCCCCCCCCCCCCCCCCCACCACCACCACCTTCCATACAAAAGGCCACAGCAGGCAGGCGTATGGCAGCACCTACATTGACGAGATGACTACATTAGACAGTGAAGTGATAGGGGTCAGCAAGCAGCCACCATGATGTTCGGCCTTCACCATTGCTTGACCATCATCTAGCACTAAGGTCTCCTCCTGGATGTGGGACCTTCCTACTGGTGAGCTGCCTCTCAGCTCATACCAAACCCTGCCCAGCTTCTACCCTGGAGGGCAGCAGAACGTGACCAGGGTGGGGCAGCCACTTGCCCTCCTACGTTGGTGTGGGTGGCCTAGAAACAAGCGCCTTTGCGTGCAGGGGTGAGTTACACCCCCGCCAGAGCCTGTCATTCCCTGAAAGAATTTCTGCAAAGGTAGGTGCCACTGGCACCTACCGAAAGCAGCAATACTGCATCTAAATAGGGCATGGCCTCTGTGTGGGGTCGTGGGCGTCAGAATCCCTGGGTGCCGACGTCAGCACTGGCCACCCGTCCACAGCAGTGCACCGCAGCTTATCCACACTATGTGCTAAATGGGATTCATCCACCACCTCACAGCATTACGAGTGTAGCAGCATGAATCTCAATAAAAATCTTAAGTTTGTGATGCTCTTTTCATGAGTTACCAATGGCCTGCACATTTGCCACGACCTAACGTCATAATCCAATCGTCCACAGTAGTGGCTCTTCATCCATGTCCGCTACAGTTTGTGTCGGAAGAAAAGAGTGCCATGCAGCACAACGGCACAGCTGCAGCTCACATTGTCGTCACAGAGCCGGTTGAGTGAGTGAACTGTTTGATTCTATTTTCATCTGCAGAGGAGGTGGGGTCAAGGGACAACTGTCGTAAAAATTTAGATGTCACAGTAGTCGAGCCTGTAGAAGTGACTGATCTGTCACTGTTTTGTGGCAATACCAGAGATCAGTATTGGGAGGAATGTGTTACCAAACCTATTTACTGTGTGACACTGCTGAGTCGGTGGCAGGAGTGTGTTTTACTTGTCACCAATATGGCCATATGGTCAGGCAATGCACTTCTCATGATGAGAAGTTGGATGTAAGTTAATGTATTGTGTTTGTGAGTGTCTGAGCTATTGTTGGTTGATGCTGTGTTATATTTAGTTGTGTACTGGGAAAAAGGTTCCACAGTGACACAGTCTGTGAGCCAGGGTGTTTCCCTCTAAGAGGTATAACAGTGTTTACTTGATAAGGTAGTGCAGCTCAGAGCGGATAGTACGAAATTTCTTTGACAACTTGCAGATAAGGACGAGCAGTTAGCATTAACCAACATCCTAGTTCTCAGATAGATCCAGCCATTGCCAATTAAAGCACTCCCTTTTCTGACAAGACAATTAACAACGTAATGTCCTTCTCGGATGATCTGGAATCGTTGGTGGCTACTGGAGATTAGTAGCATGATCAGTTATTGCAAGTAGCAAAATTACGGTTGATAGGGGAGGCGAACACTTTGGCAGATGTACAGAAGGGTTGAGAAATGCACAGACATTTGATGTGTTGAAACAGAGCCTTCACCAACGGTATAAAAATCAAGAGAGAGAGGTTGTTCTGCGAAGCGTGTGGTGCGTAAATCAGGTCCTGGGTGGAAAAGCCCGCACGAGTATGTTGGTCCTACGTATCACAGGAAGTAGCCAAGATAGATGGTCATTTCACCTGAGTGCTGAAGCACAATACAGTGGAGGCAGGCTGTTTCGTAGCGGGGCCGGAAGGATAACTGGATAATACTTCGGAAACTCAGCAGACAGGATCGAGAAAGCGTTACCTAGGAAATCACGCAGGCTGGCTTATTTCCGAGGATTTTTGCTCTGAGAAGCGTTCCATTGTATGTATTCCTAATTAACGAGGATAGGTATTTCCTCGCAAACGTTCCACGCTGGACACATAAGACTAAAATAAGGTTAGTCGCCGTTCGGAAAAATCCGTGGTTTCGAGACTATGACTCGCCTTTTGCAGTTACGAGGGAGGGGAGCCGAGCTTTGCTGGGAAGCCAGCGGTGGAGAGAATGAGGTCATCCGTTTTGGGCGCGCGTGTTTGACAGTTACTCAGTATCAGATTTTGTTGGTACAGACGGACTTGCTGTCTTTGCTCTCAGGAGATTTTATAGTTAGAGCGGTTAGGCAGTGTACTGTTGCGAACTTATACGGTTCTGGACTTCGCCTCCGCGTAGAGAGTCGTCGTTGAGTACGCAGCATTCAATGATTGAGAGCACTTCTTCTGTCTATAGTCACGTAGAGACGTTGTATGAATTCCGTCCTTGTGGCTGGGAGTTTGCGTTTCTTGTCTGTAGAACACAGAGAGGAGAAGACAGTATTAGATTATACTACTCAGACGACCGCCTTCTGCCGTCCTAATCTTTGGAAGAGCTTTTATTTTGTGGCTGGAGCTCTTCTACCGTCGCAGACGTGTACGAGAACTATCACTCCGACGCACTGGACGCAGTACGTACGGTGATATAGCTAATTGCTTCGGCTTACTAGGGCTATAAAGCCAAACAGCTGTGACCATGTAAGTTTTACTTCCTCTGAGGCTAAACACCACTGTAGATCATCTTTGAAAATATTGTCTTCTAGTGGTTGGTACGTAGATGAAATCAGTCACCTGGCGTTATTTATATTAGATCGCGTAGCCATAAAATGGGACAGATTTGGGTAATTGATCTATAACATTAGTTAGGAAATTCATTTGTATCTCTTTATGTGCATTGGACACACACACACACACATATATATATATATATATATATATATATATATATATATATATATAAACATTTGTAATATATGCGTTTTAATCTACAATAAATGTATGAGCAGAAACAGCATTTATCTTTTTGTAGTTAGTAGTTCCCTTAATCAATCATTTATGTTTATGTTGTAATTTATATGTTACAAAGCAAGAAGGAGGAGATAATATCACCATTAGAAGATCCTAAGATCTGATTCAGAGAGTAATCAGACAGGGCCCAATCTTCATTTCAGAGTTCAGTGTTTTCCGTTGCGCAAATTCATTTTTACACCCGCCTGGAGTAGCATCTTGGAATAGGATATGGAAAATTAGTGTGCAAACGTACAAGATGGCAGAGAGTGATGAATCGAACAGTATTAAACTCCAAGAAGCCGGATATACGGCACTAGATGCCTTCCTGAGAGGCGTGACACGTGATTTCCTTAGAGGGGTTCGTAGAGGTACCCTGAAAGACCTGTACGTTTCTGTGAGATTGGCTACGGAATTGAAGAAACTGATACAGCAAAAGAAGTAAATGATAAGTAAGAGGTATTTTAAGCTGGTGTAAGATATTATAGGGGTGGACAGTCAGGACATGTCCAGAGGCAATGTTGGCGGCCTCAGTCGGGTAAATGTAGTGTGGTAGGACACCAACAACGACACTAAGAAATAATGGTAAAAGTATGCAAGACGAAGCGGACACGAGTTAAACGGGGAAAGCAAACTCAAGTCCATCGAGTGGCATTCACGTCAAATTTTGATGGTAACGGATATGGACGCAGAGGCAGAATGTGGTTTATGGGGAATTTTGGGAGCCAGGAAACATACGTTTTTGGTGGGCACTGGAGAGCAAATGACAGAGGCAAGTCTAGACCTCTTAGGTAGGAAGCGATTGAACTCATCACGCTATAGATAGCTTGTGTGCATACAGAAGAGAGATTGCAGGAAAGTGGTATCCACGATTTTAGATAATTTTGGAGCTGATGAGACAATGCTAACTAAGTGACTTTGGCAACGAATTCAGACATCCTAGAAGAGGATGACTGGGACACGTCGAATGTGACCATGGTCAGGGACAGGCTGATGCTCAATCTGTTCTACATGAGAAGGTACACCATCAGAAAAAATGGAAAAAGTAGAGATGGAGGAACTGACATTAGAGTTTGATGATCTGTTAAATTCTCAAGAGTCTTGCCGGTGATGCTCATAACACAACACTGAATTCCAATGGAGACCGAAGAACCAGTATATCAGAAACTATATTATACAGGATGTTCTTTTTAACTGAAGAGATTGAAATATCTCGAAAACTACATATCGGATCAAAAACGTTGTAATTCCAGTTTGTCTGTCTCGGAGCGCGACATCCAGTGATACCACACTCGAACCCCCACTCAACCCTGTGCGTGGGTGGTGGAGGTCAACTTTGAAATTTTCATGGGAACCCCCGTTTTTCATTGCACATTACAAATCTACAGTAAAATCTACATACATTTTCTCTGAAGAATTTTCTTCGTTTCGTCACAGATGGCACTGTAGTCGAAGGAATCGAAATGGGTACACAATCGTAATTTACGAAATTCTACTCAATGATCCTTGAATACACAATGGCACGAGGGACCCCAACTCAAAGCTGCCAGTATTTCACAACTTCTAATCGGAAACCCCACTCGCAACATTCTATTCCTCCGACATATCAAACAGGGGACTACTCGAAGCGCCTCTGCGGCCGTGGCTCGAGGCAAATCCTAGTCAGCTTTCCCTATTAGAGTAAGTGTACATACGTAGTATCGCCAACTTCAATAGACTTAGTGATCCGTTTTTCAAATGACCGTACACAGGACAGAAGCATATCTACGGAACTACACGCAACAAGCGGCTACACGGGTAGCAGGGGTTGTGTGGCGTGGGCTGGGCGGTTTTTTAGGTTAGATGGCCTTGGGCAAGTACAGAAAGGGCAACAGCCTCAACGGGTGCAGGGCAAAGTCAGGACATGCGGGGACCAAGCAGCAATCGGTATCGTAATTGTAAACTGTCGAAGCTACGTTGGTAAAGTACCGGAACTTCAAGCGCTGATAGAAAGCACCGAAGCTGAAAACGTTATAGGTACAGAAAGCTGGCTGAAGCCAGAGATAAATTCTGCAGAAATTTTTACAAAGGTACAGACGGTGTTTATAAAGGATAGATTGCATGCAACCAGTGGTGGAGTGTTCGTCGCTGTTAGGAGTAGTTTATCCTGTAGTGAAGTAGAAATGGATAGTTCCTGTAAATTGTTATGGGTGGAGGTTACACTCAGCAACCGAGCTAGGTTAATAATTGGCTCCTTTTACCGACCTCCCGACTCAGCAGCATTAGTGGCAGAACAACTGAGAGAAAATTTGGAATACATTTCTCATAAATTTTCTCAGCATGTTATTGTCTTAGGTGGAGATTTCAATTTACCAGATATAGACTGGGACACTCAGACGTCTAGGACGGGTGGTAGGGACAGAGCATCGAGTGACATTATACTGAGTGCACTATCCGAAAATTACCTCGAGCAATTAAACAGAGAACCGACTCGTGGAGATAACACCTTGGACCTACTGATAACAAACAGACCCGAACTTTTCGACTCTGTATGTGCAGAACAGTGAATCAGTGATCATAAGGCCGTTGCAGCATCCCTGAATATGGAAGTTAATAGGAATATAAAAAAAGGGAGGAAGGTTTATCTGTTTAGCAAGAGTAATAGAAGGCAGATTTCAGACTACCTAACAGATCAAAACGAAAATTTCTGTTCCGACACTTACAATGGTGAGTGTTTATGGAAAAAGTTCAAGGCAATCGTAAAATGCGTTTTAGACAGGTATGTGCCGAGTAAAACTGTGAGGGACGGGAAAAACCCACCGTGGTACAACAACAAGTTAGGAAACTACTGCGAAAGCAAAGAGTGCTTCACTCCAAGTTTAAACGCAGCCAAAACCTCTCAGGCAAACAGAAGCTAAACGATTTCAAAGTTAGCGTAAGGAGGGCTATGCGTGAAGCGTTCAGTGAATTCGAAAGTAAAATTCTATGTACCGACTTGACAGAAAATCCTAGGAAGTTCTGGTCTTACGTTAAATCAGTAAGTGGCTCGAAACAGCATATCCAGACACTCCGGGATGATGAAGGCATTGAAACAGAGGATGACACGCGTAAAGCTGAAATACTAAACACCTTTTTCCAAAGCTGTTTCACAGAGGAAGACCGCACTGCAGTTCCTTCTCTAAATCCTCGCACAAACGAAAAAATGGCTGACATCGAAATAAGTGTCCAAGGAATAGAAAAGCAACTGGAATCACTCAACAGAGGAAAGTCCACAGGACCTGACGGGATACCAATTCGATTCTACACAGAGTACGCGAAAGAACTTGCCCCCTTTCTAACAGCCGTGTACCGCAAGTCTCTAGAGGAACGGAAGGTTCCAAATGATTGGAAAAGAGCACAGGTAGCCCCAGTCTTCAAGAAGGGTCGTCGAGCAGATGCGCAAAACTATAGACCTATATCTCTGACGTCGATCTGTTGTAGAATTTTAGAACATGTTTTTTGCTCGAGTATCATGTCGTTTTTGGAAACCCAGAATCCACTCTGTAGGAATCAACATGGATTCCGGAAACAGCGATCGTGTGAGACCCAACTCGCTTTATTTGTTCATGAGACCCACAAAATATTAGATATAGGCTCCCAGGTAGATGCTATTTTTCTTGACTTCCGGAAGGCGTTCGATACAGTTCCGCACTGTCGCCTGATAAACAAAGTAAGAACCTACGGAATATCAGACCAGCTGTGTGGCTGGATTGAAGAGTTTTCAACAAACAGAACACAGCATGTTGTTATCAATGGAGAGACGTCTACAGACGTTAAAGTAACCTCTGGCGTGCCACAGGGGAGTGTTATGGGACCATTGCTTTTCACAATATATGTAAATGACCTAGTAGATAGTGTCGGAAGTTCCATGCAGCGTTTCGCGGATGATGCTGTAGTATACAGAGAAGTTGCAGCATTGGAAAATTATAGCGAACTGCAGGAAGATCTGCAGCGGATAGGCACTTGGTGCAGGGAGTGGCAACTGACCCTTAACATAGACAAATGTAATGTATTGCGAATACATAGAAAGAAGGATCCTTCATTGTATGATTATATGATAGCGGAACAAACACTGGTAGCAGTTACTTCTGTAAAATATCTGGGAGTATGCGTGCGGAACGATTTGAAGTGGAATGATCATATAAAATTAATTGTTGGTAAGGCGGGTACCAGGTTGAGATTCATTGGGAGAGTCCTTAGAAAATGTAGTCCGTCAACAAAAGAGGTGGCTTACAAAACACTCGTTCGACCTATACTTGAATATTGCTCATCAGTGTGGGATCCGTACCAGATCGGGTTGACGGAGGAGATAGAGGAGAGCCAAAGAAGAGCGGCGCGTTTCGTCACAGGGTTATTTGGTAAGCGTGATAGCGTTACGGAGATGTTTAACAAACTCAAGTGGCAGACTCTGCAAGAGAGGCGCTCTGCATCGCGGTGGAGCTTGCTCGCCAGGTTTCAAGAGGATGCGTTTCTGGATGAGGTATCGAATATATTGCTTCCCCCTACTTATACCTCCCGAGGAGATCACGAATGTAAAATTAGAGAGATTAGAGCGCGCACGGAGGCTTTCAGACAGTCGTTCTTCTCGCGAACCATACGCGACTGGAACAGGAAAGGGAGGTAATGACAGTGGCACGTAAAGTGCCCTCCGCCACACACCGTTGGGTGGCTTGCGGAGTATAAATGTAGATGTAGATGTAGAACGTCAGCCCAGGCGTTTCTGATGCGATCGACAATGTCCTATTCGCACTTACTGGTACACCTTATCCTTTAAATATCCCCACAGAAAGAAATCCGGCGATGTCAAATCCGGTGACCTAGCGGGCCAATTAATAGGGTCACCTCTGCCGATTCACACGGTCTAATATGTACCGTGCTTCCGCTGCGTAATGCGCTGTGCATCCGTCATGCTAAAACCACATATCTTGTCGAATGTCCAGGGCAATATCTCACAGTAGTACTGGTAGCTCCTGTTCCAAAACGTTCTATATTTGCATTAATTTAAGGGACCAATGAGTTGTTTCCCATGATGCCACACCGCACGTTAACTGAGCATGGACGTTGATGGCCAACTTACCGTAAGCAGTAGTGATTGTATATACGCCAGTATGCATATTATTCCTTTTGACGCTACCATGATTTGTGAATGTAGACTCTTCGAATAATAGTACCTGGGCAAAACCGTGGGGGTTGTTTGCATTTATTAACGCTCCGATTCACAAAACACTACCCGGTTAGGGAAATCTGCGCCATGAAATTCTTGATGCAGTGTCACGTGCTACGGATGATACTTACGACGGTGCAGAATTGTGACAATACTACCTACGGGCATACTGGAGACTTGCAGTGTAATTGCCGGGAGCCTACCCGTGGGTTATAGTGCACTGTCGCTACTACAGCTATATTATTAGCTCCTCCTTGAAAATGTTTGCTTCATTTCCTTATGTCGGCCTGCACGCTGCCATCAGACACACAGGCGTTCACAACCTTGTAAAACAGCGAATGAGAGCTAGCTTTATCTGAAAACGCTCGGCGTACAGGGCAACAGCAGCCACAGCCTCAGCCTAAATTCTTCGTAAATCATGATCATTTCAGTTTTTTCTTCCATGGTTTCAACATTCATCGTCCACTTGCACGTTTGCACTCGAAGGTAGGTGACCAGGCAATAAACACTCCGCATGCAATGTAATGTTTAGAGCCGCTATCTGTCCTACGGCTGCAAGACACATAAGCTCCAGTCACAGTGTACTGCCTGTTATGGTACGTCGTAGTGCGCTACACGGTGGCGCGTCGAGTAGTACGCGATTTGATACGTCGGAGCAATACAAAGTTGCGAATGGGGTTTCCAACTAGAAATTCTGAAATACTGCAAGTCCTGCCCTTGCAGCATGGAGGTGGGGTCTCACGTGCCATCGTATATTCAAGGGCCATTGAAGGTCGTAAATTACGATTGTGTACCCACTTAGAGTCCTCGAATACAGCGCGATCTGTGGCGAAACGAAGAACCTGCTTCAGACAAAATGTATTTAGATTTTACAGTAGAATCGTAATCTACAATAAAAAATGGTGGCTCCCATTGAAGATTTCACCACTCACGTGGTGGGGTGGGTGGGGAGGCGCGGAGGGGGCCATGTGGTAACATTGGACGTCCTCCTACGAGACAAACAAATTGGAGTTTTGAAATATTTCAGCGTCTTCAGCTAAAACGAATACCCTGTATACCTCGGCATTTACAACTAATTATGGAGGATGTCATTAACTAACAACCAGTCGATGGACTAACATGGGAGAGACCTACTTCGTGGAGTGTTGCCATCATGGTAATGCCCATAACATCAGCAGACACTTCCAAAATATATAGATTTTACTGTGACTGTCAACATTTTAAGGATAAAATGGTAACAGATGCATACCCAATACTCAACATCATGCGGATCTCTGATAACTTTGGACAGTACCGGTGCTTCTCTAGGCTTAAACAGTGGGTACCTTCAGAGGTAGTTCCAGAGGACCAATCCAAGACAGCAATCTGGGTCCCATAGAGTGGTTATTAGTACCAGAGGATGCCACTGGAATTAAAGACTGCACCAATTACTTTTCAAACGTTGTTGGATGGGCTATTAAGGGAACTCAAAGCTTGGCAATCTATGATGTATCTTGATGATGTAACTGTGGACTCAAACAATATAAGCGACATATAAAATGGTTAAGAGAGGTTTTTGAAACAGTTCCAAGTCACACACGTTATGCTAAGCATGGAGAACAGTCATTTTGACTTGGAGGAAGTTTCTTGCTTAAGGTATACAATTAGTGACGAAGGAGTAAGACAGACCCGAGATTGGTACAAACTGTAGACGATGTTTTGGTTCCTATGACAGACACGGAGCTACAGTCATTTTTGTTGCTGGCCAATTATTATAGGGAATTTGTAAAGGGATTTAGAGATGTTGTGTGGCCACTTATACAGCTACTGGAAAAAGCGTGAAACTCGAGTGGGCAAAGGAGTGACAAGTTGCATTCGAGGGATTAAAAAAGCTTTGACGTTGAGCCTGGTGTTGATTTTCCCAGAGTGTTAGAAGGAGATCGTGCTGCCATGTGACACTTCCAAAGAGGCACTGGGTTATGTATTAAGTCAGGTGGCAGATAGTGAAAATCATCCTGTGGTTTACACTTCACGGCACCTGAATAAAGTCCTAAAATACTATTCTATGACGGAAAAAGAAATTCTCAGCTTAATGTACTTAATTACATATTTTCGATGCTGTATGCATGGAAAGAAGTGGAAGATGGGAAACTGATCATGCAGCTCTAAAATGGTTATTAGAGGTGAAGGGTTCTCCTTGCAAATACACAAGGCTGACATTGAAACTCAGCGTGTTCGATTACGAAGTTGTGCATAAGCAGGCAAGAAGCACGGAAATTCGAATGATTTGAGCAGGAAGGTTACAGAAATGCAGGCACTGGGTAACAGCCTTGCAGAGTAGTGGGAAGAGCAAGCTGCTGATGCCGACTGCAACCTGGAGATTACGCAAAAATGGAAATGAGCGTACGGCATCGTGGGCCGGAAGTCCCCCTTTCGGGGAACTTCGGCCGCCGAGGGCAAGTACTTACTGCATTCGAAGCGACATTGGGCGACTTGCGCGTCGAAGATGGGGTTGAAATGATGATGAGGACCACACAACGCCCAGTCCCTGACCGGAGAAAATCTCCTGCCCCAGCCGGGAATCGAATCCTGGCCCCTTGGCGTGGCATTCCGCCGCGCTGACCACTCAGCTAAAGGGGGCGGACTGTAGCGCAGCTGTCAAGTGACAGCAGGGGGAGGGAGAGTAATTACGGCTTGCTGTTACCAGGTTGCTGTGCACCAGAGCTAAGGATGAAGGGAATCCTAGTCGTGGCACTGCTTCTCTTCTTCACCAAGGCTGAAGAGGGAGCGCCATGGGATCTGCAGTTGGAAAGCGGAGCGCTGTTTAGCGTGTAAGAAAAGTGCTACTCACCAGTCGCCGATGAACACTGACACTAAATTTAAATGTATGGAAGATGAGGAATAAGATATGGAGATTAGAGAATGCACTTTCGGGGTTACGACAGAAAGTGGAATTCAAAGCTGCAAAATTAAGAAAGGTGAGGGAGGAATAAAATAATTTGCCTCTGTCCAACAAACAGTTAGTGTAGTAAATGCAGCAGACGATAGATTAATACCATGTACCTTGCAGCGGCACAAGAGGGTTTGGTTACATGCTTGTGGAGGGGTGGGGGGTAGGTAGGGTGTGGAGATACTGAAAACTGTATTCGGGACTGCTGGTGATAATGACATTCGGGAACTAAATGGTACTACGAAGAGAGGAAAGGAAATGGCAAAAGTAACAAGCCAGTTATAGAATGGCACACCACGCTGTTGTTCAGTTTGGAACAAAAGGTGTTAAACAACACGCACACATTACGGAAATTTGCGAGGGATTACAGACCCGTGTGGGAGTGGTGGACATGAAGGTAACAGGCGTGAGGCTGTTACAATCATTGCGAGTAGTAATGACAAGTTTACAAGAGGCCATTCACCCTGCAGTAAACAAAGAGTTAAGTCCAGCATTCTTACAGACAGAGCCGTACATGATTGGCTTATGAAAGGTACAACGGGAGTCATCAAAACAACTGAGACTCATCGCATAGTTGAGCAAGAGGAATTTGCCGCTATAGTATCGTAAAGGAACAGTGGAAGGTAAGATGGACCAAGCACGGTAACATGTGCTGGTTGGGTTCGCACTGCTAATGGTCACACAGGGTTTAGGGATTCACCATTCACCCTTATCATTAAGGTGGAGAACCTTCGAAAAATTCGTGCAGGTAAGTACACGGAAAATACTGCTAAAGCTATAGGCTGGGGATAGGCACGCTTTAAGTATTACAATATGCTCAATCCAGTTAATCCAGACACATGGGAGGTTTAGTTGTCCTTAGGCCAGGATTGTCTGCAGAAATTCCTGGAACCGCAGTCCTACATCCAACAAGCAGGGGTATATTTGAAGGGCTTATTTCAATAGTGGTGCAAGTCCATTTTTGTTCATTCTGAGATACAGAGTTCTAACGCTAAATGAGCGCTGAAAAATCCGCAGTTGAGATACCAGAAATATTTAAGTATGTATACTGAAACGTCCCCTTACAAAAAAGTATGGAAGACTGTGCTGGTAAACCTCTTACGTTATTTGATTTTCAAACAGCTGAGCAAAACTGAATGTACTCAGACATTTCTCTCTTTACTTATTCTGATCATCACTAAACTGACAAACAATATTTTTAGAGCAACGCAATCTGACTTTAAATAATCAATACAAAAGAATAGCCCTGACTAACAATAACCTATACCTTTCATGAATCACTTACCTCACAAAAATCTTCGTTACTCGAACTACTGCAATACAGCGAGCACCAATACTGCAAACTAAATAAAAGATTCTAGCTATTGAAGGCTCTAACTACTGATAGGCACAGTTAGCAAATGAAAGATTTTGATAGAGAACAAACAATGTATTTACCTTAATAACGTTCAAAAGTCATCAGACATACAGGGTGTTACAAAAAGGTACGGCCAAACTTTCAGGAAACATTCCTCACACACAAATAAATAAAAGATGTTATGTGGACATTTGTCCGGAAACGCTTAATTTCCATTTTAGAGCTCATTTTAGTTTCGTCAGTATGTACTGTACTTCCTCGATTCACCGCCAGTTGGCCCAATTGAAGGAAGGTAATGTTGACTTCGGTGCTTGTGTTGACATGCCACTCATTGCTCTACAGTACTAGCATCAAGCACATCAGTACGTAGCATCAACAGGTTAGTGTTTATCACGAACGTGGTTTTGCAGTCAGTGCAATGTTTACAAATGCAGAGTTGGCAGACGCCCATTTGATGTATGGATTAGCACGGGGCAATAGCCGTGGCGCGGTACGTTTGTATCGAGACAGATTTCCAGAACGAAGGTGTCCCGACAGGAAGACGTTCGAAGCAATTGATCGGCGTCTTAGGGAGCACGGAACATTCCAGCCTATGACTCGCGACTGGGGAAGACCTAGAACGACGAGGACACCTGCAATGGACGAGGCAATTCTTCGTGCAGTTGACGATAACCCTAATGTCAGCGTCAGAGAAGTTGCTGCTGTACAAGGTAATGTTGACCACGTCACTGTGTGGAGAGTGCTACGGGAGAACCAGTTGTTTCCGTACCGTGTACAGCGTGTGCAGGCACTATCAGCAGCTGATTGGCCTCCACGGGTACACTTCTGCAAATGGTTCATCCAACAATGTGTCAATCCTCATTTCAGTGCAAATGTTCTCTTTACGGATGAGGCTTCATTCCAACGTGATCAAATTGTAAATTTTCACAATCAACATGTGTGGGCTGACGAGAATCCGCGCGCAATTGTGCAATCACGTCATCAACACAGATTTTCTGTGAATGTTTGGGCAGGCATTGTTGGAGATGTCCTGATTGGGCCCCATGTTCTTCCACCCACGCTCAGTGGAGCATGTTATCATGATTTCGTACGGGATACTCTACCTGTGCTGCTAGAACATGTGCCTTTACAAGTACGACACAACATGTGGTTCATGCACGATGGAGCTCCTGCGCATTTCAGTCGAAGTGTTCGTACGCTTCTCAACGACAGATTCTGTGACCGATGGGTTGGTAGAGGCGGACCAATTCCATGGTCTCCACGCTCTCCTGACCTCAACCCTCTTGACTTTCATTTATGGGGGCATTTGAAAGCTCTTGTCTACGCAACCCCGGTACCAAATGTAGAGACTCTTCGTGCTCGTATTGTGGACGTCTGTGATACAATACGCCATTCTCCAGGGCTGCATCAGCGCATCAGGGATTCCTTGCGACGGAGGGTGGATGCGTGTATCCTCGCTAACGGAGGACAGTTTGAACATTTCCTGTAGCAAAGTGTTTGAAGTCACGCTGGTACGTTCTGTTGCTGTGTGTTTCCATTCTCTGATTAATGTGATTTGAAGAGAAGTAATAAAATGAGCTCTAACATGGAAAGTAAGCGTTTCTGGACACATGTCCACATAACATATTTTCTTTCTTTGTGTGTGAGGAATGTTTCCTGAAAGTTTGGCCGTACCTTTTTGTAACACCCTGTATATTCATGACCTCCATCTTTACAAATTTCCTTTTTCTGGCGGACACACGTCCAGATCGTCCGCTTATAGTAACCTCTCCAAACTTTGGCATCTCTCCCTGGACATCCACCACTGCTGGCGGCTCACCTCCAATTGCCCAACGCTACGCGCTGTTCACATCCAACTGCCCAACACTACACAAGCGAATATTCCAACAATGATTCCAACCAGTGACAGACTGCACACAAGACAGTCAGTGATTTTCATACAGAGCACAACGTGGCGTTACCAACATAAATACCTAAACAGCCTACTTACAATACTAGAATATTCCTGGTATCTCAACAGTAGATTTTTCAGCGTTCGTTTAACTTTAGGACTCTGTATCTCAGAATGAACAAAAATGGACTTGTACCACTATTGAAATAAGCTCTTCATTTGATGTACAACATCGTAGCGGTGGTAGCAAACTGCTCTGTGCAGAGTAGGGTCAGAGGAGCAAAGCGGCGGCTGTGCATGGCTGTGAGTTATTAGTTAATGGGACGTTCTCACTGGCACTCAAGTCTTATATTTCATATTATTTGTCATTTCTTGCTTATGCAATAGGAACTGCTTTTATAGGCTCACTACTTAACTTCTTCACTTTTTATTACTTCCTGCTGTGTATTTTATTATTCAATTTCATCAACTTACGTAAGTTGTTTAACTGATCTCACCCTTACTACTAGCGCCACCACGGGGCCCTTCCCATCAACCACCTTTTTGCCTCACTTGACGTCGCGTCCTTCATGCACACATTTCATCAGAGACAGTATTTCTTTATTAGTGAGACACATTCCTGTGAACGCCGACCTATCTACACCGTTTGCTACTGGTCATTGGTGAGTTCATTGGCTTCCCTTATAATGAATGCTCAGCTTCGTGTGTAGTTCGTGTTTTTTCATTCCAGCATGGTGTTTTTTATCGTTTCGGAATTTTTATCTTCAGTTTGGAGATAACGATTCTGCTTCAACCGTGACTAAGGTGTTAGCCGCGATGGCTTTTAATCCTGACTAATGCGGCCTCCGCTACCTTTTTAAAGTATGAATCTTTGTACCATTAGCTTATTCTGCCACTTAATGTTCTAAATATATTTGCGAATCAAAACTTTACTGTTACAATTACTTTGTCAGTTTTTCAGTTAACATGATAGTGCGCTGTTGTTGCTGTCGTGGTCTTCAGTCATGAGACTGGTTTGATGCAGCTCTCCATGCACCTCTATCCTGTGCAAGCTTCTTCATCTCCCAGTACCTACTGCAACATACATCCTTCTGAATCTGTTTAGTGTATTCATCTCTCGGTCTAACTCTACGATTTTTATCCTCCACGCTGCCCTCCAATTCTAAACTGGTGATCCCTTGATGCCTCATAACATGTCCAACCAACCGATCCCTTCTTCTAGTCACGTTGTGCCACAAAATCCTCTTCTCCCGAATTCTGTTCAATACCTCCTCATTAGTTATGTCATCTACCCATCTAATTTTCAGCATTCTTCTGTAGCACCACATTCCGGAAGCTTCTATTCTCCTCCTGACCAAACTATTTATCGTCCATATTTCACTTCCATACATGGCTACATTCCATACAAATACTTTCAGAAACGACTTCCTGACACTTATATCTATACTCGATGTTAACAAATTTCTCTTCTTCAGAAACGCTTTTCTTGCCATTGCCAGTCTACATTTTATATCCTCTCTACTTCGACCTTCATCAGTTATTTTGCTCCCCAAATAGCAAAACTCCTTTACTATTTTAAGTGTCTCATTTCCTAATCTAATTCCCTCAGCAACACCCGACTTAATTCGACTACATTCCATTATCCTAGTTTTGCTTTTGTTGATGTTCATCTTATATCCTCCTTTCAAGACACTGTCCATTCCGTTCAACTGCTCTTCCAAGTACTTTGCTGTCTCTGACATAATTACAATGTCATCGGCGAACCTCAGAGTTTTTATTTCTTCTCCATGGATTTTAATACCTCCTCCGAATTTTTCTTTTGTTACCTTTACTGCTTGCTCAATATGCAGATTGAGTAACATCGGGGAGAGGCTACAACCCTATCTCACTCCCTTCCCAACCACTGCTTCCCTTTCATGTCCCTCGACTCTTATAACTGCCATCTGGTTACTGTTCAAATTGTAAAAAGCCTTTCGCTCCCTGTATTTTACCCCTGCCACCTACAGAATTTGAAAGAGATTATTCCAGTCAACATTGTAAAAATGCTAGAAATGTAGGTTTGCCTTTCCTTAATCTATATTCTAAGACAGGTCGTAGGGTCAGTATTGCCTCACGTGTTGCAACATTTCTACGGAATCCAAACTGATCTTCCCCGAGGTCGGCTTCTACAAGCTGTTCCATTCGGATGTAAAGACTTTGTGTTAGTATTTTGCAGCCGTCGCTTATTAAACTGATAGTTCGGTAATTTTCACATCTGTCAACACCTGCTTTCTTCTTTGGGATTGGAATTATTATATTATTCTTAAAGTCTGAGGGTATTCCGCCTGTCTCATACATCTTTCTCACCAGCTAGTAGAGTTTTGTCAGTACTGGCTTTTCCAAGGCTGTAAGTAGTTCTAATGGAATGTTGTCTACTCCCGGGGCCTTGTTTCGACTCAGGTCTTTCAGTGCTCTGTCAAACTCTTCACGCAGTATCGTATCTCCCATTTCATCTTCATCTACATCCTCTTCCATTTCCATAATATTGTCCTCAAGTACATCGCAGTTGTGTAGACCATCTATATACTACTTCCACCTTCCTGCTTTCCCGTTTTTGCTTAGAACTCGGTTTCTATCTGAGCTCTTGATATTCATACAAGTGGTTTTTTTCTCCAAAGGTCTCTTTAATTTTCGTGTAGGCAGTATCTATCTTACCCCTAGTGAGATAAGCCTCTACATCCTTACATTTGTCCTCTAGCCATCCCTGCTTAGAAATTTTGCACTTCCTGTCGATCTCATTTTTTGAGATGTTTTTATTCCTTTTTGCCTGCTTCATTTACTGCATTTTTATATTTTCTCCTCTCATCAATTAAATTCAATATTTCTTCTGTTACCCAAGTATTGCTACTAGCCCTCGTCTTTTTACCTACATGATCCTCTGCTGCCTTCACTACTTCATCCCTCAAAGCTACCCATTCTTCTTCTACTGTATTTCTTTCCCCCATTCCTGTCAATTGTTCCCTTAAGCTCTCCTTGAATCTCTGTACAACTTCTGGCTTAGACAGTTTATCCAGATCCCATCCCCTTAAATTCCCACCTTTTTGCACTTTCTGCAGTTTTAATCTACAGTTCATAACCAATAGATTGTGGTCAGAGCCCACATCTGCCCCTGGAAATGTCTTATAATTTAAAACCTGGTTCCTATATCTCTGTCTTACCACTATGTAATCTATCTGATGCCTTCTAGTATCTCCAGGCTTCTTCCATGTATACAAACTTCTTTCATGATTCTTGAACCAAGTGTTGGCTATGATTAAGTTATGCTCTGTGCAAAATTCGACCAGGCGGCTTCCTCCTTCATTTCTTACCCCCAATCCATATTCAACTATTATGTTTCCTTCTCTCCCTTTTCCTACTATCGAATTCCAGTCACCGATGACTATTAAATTTTCGTCTCCCTTCACTATCTGAATAATTTATTTTATCTCAACATACATTTCAACAATTTCTTCGTCATCTGCAGAGCTAGTTGGCGGGTAAACTTGTACTACTGTAGTAGCGTGGGCTTCGTGCCTATCTTGGCCACAATAAAGCGTTCACTATGCTGTTTGTAGTAGCTTACCCGCACTCCTATTTTTTATTGTTTATTGTACCTACTCCTGCATTACTCCTATTTGATTTTGTATTTATAGCCCTGCATTCACCTGACCAAAAGTCTTGTTCCTCCTGCCACCGGACTTCGCTAATTCCTACTATATCTAACTTTAACCTATCCATTTCTCTTTTTAAATTTTCTAACCTACCTGCCCGATTAAGGGATGTTAGATGCCACGCTCCGGTCCGTAGAACGCCAGTTTTCTTTCTCCTGATAACGACGTCCTCTTGAGTAGTTCCCGCCCGGAGATCCGAATGGGGACTGTTTTACCTCCGGAATGTCTTACCTAAGAGGACGCCATCATCAGTTAACCATACAGGAAAGCTGCATGCCCTCGGGAACAATTACTGCTGTAGTTTCCCCTTGCTTTCAGCCGTTCGCAGTACCAGCACAGCAAGGCCGTTTTGGTTAGTGTTACAAGGCCAGATCAGTCAATCATCCAGACTGTTGCCCCTGCAACTACTGAAAAGGCTGCTGCCCCTCTTCAGGAACCACACGTTTGTCTGGCCTCTTAAGAAATAAAACAAAAATACAACTTTATTTTAGCAATATTATGGTGATGTATACACACACATTGCCACATATTTAACGTAAATAACTAATAAATATTATTACAGTAAAAATATGGCAGTGCACTATGATGAGGGGACTTACGAAAAGTAATGCTAGATTTTGACTCTCACACTTACAAATCGTCAGTACATTCAATAATACTAAAATTATATGAAATTTAACCCATAATTTTGCCAAAAAAATTGAATTTACCACAAAAATTATTAAAGGCATAATTACAAAAATTTCTCAGGCGATGCCAGGCATCAGTTCATGAATTTAAATGCACGTAGACACAGTTCACATACCATTGTACTGTGTGCAATAAACAACAAGGTAGACTTCCTGAAAGAGTGCATTTTAACATGTGTAGCACATAAAGCTCAACAAAAAATTACATATACAGAAATTGATATGAAATGAAATGTCGCGTTGCGAGGGCCTTCCTGCGGGTACACCTGATCACCTGGTGCCAGTCTTTTGAGGTGACGCCGCTTCGGCGACTCGCGCGTCGAATACAGAAATTTAAAAATGATGAATTACGTGTTCATTTAGTCCTTCGTGGACAGATAGAGAGAAAATAAAGTAAAGGAAAGAATACACACTGGCATAACGCCTTCTCTTCCAACGTAATCTTGTGCAAGCCTAATCTCAAACAAAAAACCTGTGTCACGCCCAAGTCTGCGACACGAGAAATGTACAGAGGCACTAGCATACCAAAATTGGAAGAAGTAGTTCAGTTCAAGGGAGGAGATTGACTGTCGTCTTCGTCTGTTGGTAATTGCGAGCATAATACCAGGTGCTTTGACTAGAACTCCTTCACTCACAAGACGTGTTATACAGACAAGCTCGACGTTGCATCTGCTAGATGAGATGTGATGACTGCTGTCAAGATGGAGACAAGACAAAAGCCTCGTAGAACAACATCTTCTAATTTGCACAGGTTCCGTTGTTTCTCAGTAGGTGAGGAAATGTTCGTATGTACCGACTCTGCTTGGTGTGGTAGACTGAATACAGAAATTAACCTGAAAGGATATGCTTCTCAACTGTACTGACGTTAGTTACACGCTAATGTTACTCGCAGAGAGCAAGGGAAAAATTGTTTGCGGCATCGCATTACCAGACACACTACTACTATCTACAGATATTTGTCAACTCAGGATTGCTTTTCGACGCTGACTGTTCATGGGTGACAGCTAAAGTATTCATCAAGAAGAGAAAAACTAGGAATATTGTCCTGGCACAGTGGTGCTAGGCACGGCAGGCTGGCCAGTATCGTCACGGACAGAAAAGGAATGTATTATCGTGATCTCGGCCCTCCAGGGTTTTCCTTGCCAACTTGCACAGAGATGCTTTTAATGTCTGTTCCCTCTTTTTACGGCAAGGCAAATGCAAATCAGATTTCATGCCGTTGCATCGTCTCAGAGTACATATTCAGGTGTAGCCACCTTCTGTATGCCTCCACACCACATACGTAGTACAGTTGAGGAACTTGGACGTAGCTCGTTCAAACGGCTGGACGCCATGAAAGAAAAGGGGCTGTCGCACCGCCCGTGTTCCCGCCTCTCTTCGGCACATCTGCTTGTCGGTCGTAGCTGACCTTTCGTAAATGCCTCCGCGTTGCCCCGAGTGCTCGTGCCAGCAGCCATCCAAACAGTGTCTGTTGCACTCATTCGTACCATGTCTCCACTGTTACTTTCTTACCCTTTGTTATTATTTACATGTTATTTATAAAACATAAAGAAAATTACCCCACTAGAAACTCTATGTACTGGATCACATATTTACAATTACGTTGACTCTTTCAGGAAGTACTCTTCCAATAACTACTGTTTTAAGTGTGATAGCTTGTTTACTGATCATTTGAAATGTATTAACTTTAAAATTAATTTACAATCATCCTTACAACCTATTACTTATCGATATCTCAATTTATATCCTTACCATAAGCAAAAAACCATTTCATCAAAACATTATATTCAAAAAGTACGACTAACCCTCGTGTAAGACACAGTTTGACTAGCTAGTGCGAACTGTCCAGTTAACTGGTTAGCAAAAACATGCATTACACGTCTTCTCCATCCATGCATCCTGTTAGTTCATTTAAACGCACTTAACCTTGACAGACTCATATCACAACCACTGACTAACAGAAATGAAATGAGAAAAACAGAAACCATCACCAATCCCTCTGCTACTCTCAACTAACTGGCCAGCCTTCTACTCTTCTACGCATCCGTTTATTTTTTCTTCAATCATCACCTCTCATCTTTCTTCCTTATACCTCGTTTCTTCTCGTCATCGCTGATATTTCTTCATTCTGTGGGTTGTCATTGCTGACTTTTGTCTCTTACTTCAATCAACAAGGTACACACAGCACCCACCAAACCTATGAACAGTAACTTGCGAAAAGATGGTAACGCAACACCCTCCCTCTCCGTCGGCCCATGAAACGATAATTAAGAACGTATTTTTACAATCTAAGAAGAAAAAAGACCGACACACCACGAAGGAGTTCTACAAATAGGTCAGCAATTGTTATTCATACAGGCATCGACGGAAAATGGAAACAGTAAATTCTGGCGGCCGATCGGCAAACGTGTGACGCTGCAGTGCAATTTCACAGCTCAGCTGGAATTAATAGTAAACACGAGACATGTCGATACGAAGGTATGAGGTCTTTGAGATTAGCATTCAGTGTACTCAGCTGTACACTAACTACACATCGCAGATGTCAGCATTTGAGAGAACGTATAGTTGGGCTTAAAGAAGCCGGTTGGAGTAATCGGTGAATCGCTCGACATTTGAACACGGGCGATGCCACTAGTCGACGCTTTTAGTGGGAATGGACGAACCATGGTCGAACACAGCGCCAAGAAGGAAGTGTCCGATCTAGAGAGACAACCGAACTTGAAAATGGACCAGTCGTCAGTAACATTTTCTGGTTTACTTATTCGTTTTCGATTACTTCCATCCGATTACCGGTATTTTCCTCCTGGACGTGTTCATGGAGTACTTATAACTCCCTTCTTTCTTCCTGATATTCCGATCTCCAATAGCCTTACTTCAAATTCTTCAGAAGAGTAAACAATGACTTTCAGATTAATTTTCACTCCAGTGCTTGTATATCTCTATTAATGCTGACTTGTAGACTATTAGTCATTCTGTTTCTAGCTTTGAGTACTGCATTCCCTCAGCTCCTAATTGTCGCTCATAACACGAAACAAAATGTAAGCTTAAGACAAGAAATTTACTTACAAGAACATCCTGTACCCGTACATTTCATGCTTCCGAGCAAAAACTCCGGAAAAAGTCCCCAACTGTCCGCAAGAAGGGCCTACACATACACCTGGCGTTGTACACCACTAATTCTCTCATTTCCTCTTCTCTCCCCTCTGAACATGGTGCAGATGGTGAATTATCGTGGACATTAATACTCGCAACCTCATCGCATAACTCTTCTTTCCACTAAGGATAATTAAAACTAAGAAAATTTTGAGACCCGAGACTGTGTTTAAATCAGCAAACCTTCCTCAAGTACCCAATAACTCTACTACTTTACGAAACCAGTGCAGATGCGCACAAAATTTGTCCTTCCCTATTAGTGGTAATGCGTAGCACAACTCTTCCTATGGGGACCATGATAACAAGGGTTTCATCTTTCAGCTATCAAAATAAAGGAAACACATTCCTTGGAATAGGGATGTCATGACAACGGTAAAAAAGAAAAGAAAAAGAAAATCCTTATTATTTCCCTCAGAAAGGACTACTTGTATCACTGAACATAAGATACCCAGATTTTGATCACTCATTCAATACGCACTGCCCTTTAGATTCACTGCACCAATGCTATGTACAACATTCAATCCAGCAAGAGGATAGGATATTAGGATATACAGGGATTCACTGATCATCTCCTTTACTGTTTATGCACATGTTACGGTATTCAATTTCATTCTCATTATCATGGAGGAAGCATTTCATTTCTGCCCTCCAGGCCTCCAGAGACATTTCCTCTACTATTTCCATGTCATCTCTACTACACCGACGATCAGACACAACCATATCACCGCTGTCCTCGTTGCGCCAGATCGACAGGAAAAGAGCAGTTCTCCTTCGGACTGCCTCCTCCTTCTTTGCCACTCGCGAGTAGCTATCAATGGTCGGTTCAGGACGAGACAACAGTCTTACCGCATCTGACATCATGTTTCACATCCGGTGTCAGGCTACACACTCAGGCTTCTTGGTGTCCCCACTCCCTCTGCCTCAGGCAACCAACAGGTATTGATCAAGGCCACCCAGGAGAACCACCAAGGCAATTGTGCTAGTTATATTCCAGGTAATTATGTAGGTCTATAGTTGTCATGTGACATAAAATGGAAGGAACCCTCTCTCAGACAATGGGAACAAGGACCACCTCCACAACGCCTCCCCTCATCTGTTTCCCCGCCTCCAGTCTTCCTGGACCAATGAGGACCATGCACCCCCTCCTCCCTCTCCCCCTTACCATCTTTTATAGCTGGGACACTAAGGTGGGTGTAGTTCACTCAAGTACGAGGCAGCATAGAGAGAGTTTGAAGGATGTGCGTATTTCTTTGTAATTACTTATGTTTCTTAAAATCAATTTAACATTACATCATTCAAGGCACCAGCAGAGTCCACATCCAGACATATGTAGATACCCTAATTTTTAAGTATTTATCCATTTTTTCGCATTTTCCCCGAAATTTTACATATTTTTACTGGATTTTCCATAGATTTACATATTTTGTCCATTTACACAAGACCCACCACATTTTTTCCGACATCACTTCCACGTGATGATGCGCTCAGGCAATCACAACGTAGTATGTGGCTGAATTACATGTCACTGACATTGAAGCACATCATTGACACTCCATCTTTTTTAAATGGGACACTCTGGAGCTGTACATCATAGATTGTAGTCTGTATCTGTTTGTTAATAACAAATTACGTCGTTCGAGATCTATTTGTTTGTAACAGTTTAATATTTAGTCATTGCAGGGACCAACAGGAGCCTCACCAAGACATATATGTAAGTACTCTCATTCATACCAAATTTTACGTATATTTTCCGCAATTTTGCGCCTTGCACCCAGTTACGTGAATTACATGTCAATATCACGTCAACATTGTGTCACGTCATGACAACGCATCACAATGTCACATCACACTGTCGCAAGCACTATTAAGCCATCACACGATTACTAGTGTGTGTGATGTCGTAGTCTGTGTTTGAAACGAACACATTGGCAGAAAAGGTACGTCATGTCGTTAATGTCATATAAATTTCTATCTATAAGCACTACTGTTTTGTAACGAAAGGTATTGTATCAGAAATACCAGAACTTCATTACCAGATTTAATGTTGCCATAGTAAAATACAGATGCTTCCAACCAAATATACCGTGTGTGTAGCAAACAAAATACTCCTCTAGAGAGGCGAGCAACCCCAGCGAAAATCAGGTCGCCTGGTTAGTACACACTACCCAAAAATTACCGACGACGTTGTGGTATAATCCTCTGAAACCTGTTGGATGACATTGCTAACATATTATTTCTCGACGAAGGGTCTCCTGCTCACGGTAGTAATTGCAAACAGATCCCAAGATGTAGTATGGAACTCATTTTACCATTGTGGCCACCAGGTCATGAACAGGAGTGCTGCACATGGTTTCCTAACACTACGCCTGACCATGTCCCGAGGCACGGCAGAGAAATTTGCACGATATATGCGTAATCATCTCCGATATGGCAGCTGGTACAAATGACGTTCAATCCTTCAGGGAGAGGGCATCCCGCCGCAACAAAACCTGTTGTAGCTTGCCCACGCCTTTCCAGATAAACGTTGCAAACATTTTGAGCACCAAGCACCCCCTCCTCACCCCTCCATACTTTCTATATGGAACACCTAGGCAAACCAGTAGTAATTCGCAGGCACCTACATGCTCACCATGGGAAATCCTTGGACTCCTCGCGGATAGACGTTGCTGACAGATTAGAGGCAAACACTCCCCTCTCCACCACTCTTCCTCTCTGGATCATTCAGAAACATACTCTGTCATACGCCCAACTGTCACGCTTTTGGAACTAGAGAAGGTGACTCCATTTTCAGCACGGCAGCCTCCCTAGGTGGAAGCGGAACACGTAACAAAGTAAACACTGCAAGATGCGACATTGCGAGACTCGTAAATACAACTGCAAGAACAATGACTGTTGACGAGATCCGTCAGAACTCAGAGGCATAATAAAAAGACATGTAACCAGCGGATTATTAACGTGCGATGTCACTATTAGACCTATAAGACACGTGAATATCAGGTTGGTGCATAAGTTCTTAGCGATTTTTTTTCGCATGTTGGCATACCAGTTGTTATGATTTTATTTATCGATTGTAATTTTTATTTTTACATCGCTGTTGTTATTTGAGTTTACATATTGTCATTTTGTCGTTAGGACCTAGTGAGCGAAGCTGTGGGCGCTAGAAAATAGAGTGGCAAGTAATGAAATCGGAATATTTCCTATATATATTTCTGTTTGAATTCAATACGGGGATGACAGGAACGAGCCAACGAGAAACATTTGCGCCGCGTATGAGGATAATGTCACTGGATAGAGCACGGAAAGATTTCTTGTTTTAAGAAGGATCGCCTTCACATTATTGACTCTCCACATTCAGGAAGGTCGTCAAGGATTGATGAAGGTCGTGGAAACGCATTAATCCACAATCATCCACAGAACTGGCAAATGTGATGAACTGCAATCATTCCAGCATTGGGAGACATTTGTATCCAATGAGGAAGGTTCAGAAATCGGGTGTATGGGTACCGCATGCGATCAGACAAAATCTCAAAGATCAGCAGGTGGCCACATGTGCATCTCTGCTTGCTCGTTATCATTTTGCTCGTGAACAACACGCTGTACCGTTACTGGTGACGAGAAACGGTGTCTTTACACTAACGTAAGGAAAACAAAAGAATCGTTGAGCCCAAACAAAGAAGCTACCCTCTCCGTACAAAAACCTACACTTATCCACAAAAGATAATGTCATGAATCTGGTGCAATTGTGACTGTGTGGTATATTATGAATTGCTCCGCCGAGTTGTAACTGTCACTGCTGACATTCTCAAAAATTAAGACGTCTTGCATGTGCAATCCAAGAACAACGACCAGAAAGAGTGTGGGAAGTGATGCTACTGCACGATAGTATCCGCCCGCATTCTGTTAAACTGACAAAAAGCACTATACAGGAGTTGTGTTGGGAAGTCATTCCACACCCGCCTTCCTCACCTAACCTTCTACCCTCAGATTTTCACCACAAACTACGAATTTGTATCTATTATGCAATGTACAATATGCAAAAAAGCCTCATATCTCATATTCTATATTCACATTGTTTGTAGAATGGCGGAGAAACTAATGTGCATTGGTTTAAAATAAGGATGTTTGACCTTTAATTAGGTAAATGATGAACAGTTTTAAGGCACTGAAGTGAATATTCAGAATGCGTGTAGTCATTACAACTTGATCATCAGGAGTTTCTACCTCAAACCATTATTTTCTTTTCTTTTGGGGTATCAGTACCATTCATAGGAAGCCACAGGTGTTAATGCAAGACGAAAACATCTACTAGCACAGGGAGTGGTTTCGAAGTTTAGTAGTACATACATTTGCAGTTCCCACTGTTTTTCCTCATCACAGACGAGCAGTGATCTAAGAGGGTATGCTTCTTAACATAAACTCTCGTTAAAGTGAATCCATCGTCATTCCAAGTGTGTATAAAATAATAAGAAAAAGCACCTGCCTTTTAACTGGGACATAGAAGTATGTATATTCTATTGCATCTCAGATGCTGTTGCATCAGTGGTGCTAAGTGGAAAGCTACTTTTAAATGATGAATCTATTACAGGAGTTAAATAATGTTTGTGAATAAGTAAGGCTGTTTGTAGTAAAGGAGAAAAAGTATTACTTAATGTAACAGAAATTCTTTTTTTTTATACCTTTTCCTTTGTCTCTCTCTCTCTCTCTCTCACTCTCTCTCTCTCTCTACGTGATACGTAGCTGTGAACCATATTCCTCATATCTTCATATCTGCAACAGCAGCAACATCGTGTGCTGAAAATTATATTCAGCACTACTATATGTTGATAAATTATGAAGGAGTCGCAATAGTGTTGTACAGCAGCAGACGCTGTGCCATCCATCGGAACTAAAATTCAGTGACAGCAGCAACAGTTGCTGTACATTGAAAGGGCGGGACCATCCTCCCTCATGTGTAGAGCGTGAGATGCAATACAAGAAGATGTATTAATAAACCAAACAATATGTTTTTAGTGTTTCGAACATTAATTCTGACTATCCATCACTTATGACTCAATTTTTATATCATACTTGCAAACACGCTCATTAAACCCTATAGATGAACTATCTGTACACATAATTAAGTTTGCTTGGAACCCTCAAATCTAAGCTATTTATGTGATGTCTAACACACGGTCATTATCATGCATTTGCAGATTGTAACACCGTCTATTGAATCATCAGAGTTATCAACATGTCCCCATCACGATCGTTAAGTATCAATTGAGTTTCACTCACGGCGTTACTGACCCCCATGAAAACTGTTTTGATGTTCTGTAAAAACGTAGAAAATCGTATTATTTCAAAGGTCGTGTTCACTCATGTCTAAATATGTTCGAACACACACACAGAATGCATAAAACATTATAGCAAATTGTAATTCATACAGCTAACAACTGACACTATTCGCCCCCGTATGATTCCTGCGAGCACTACGGTGGGAGAAATAAAGAATGAACCACAAAATCCATAAACACACGCTGTCAAATTTCAGTTAATCAGGGGAAGAACTGACGCTACTCTACCTGGCATTACACTCCTGGAAATGGAAAAAAGAACACATTGACACCGGTGTGTCAGACCCACCATACTTGCTCCGGACACTGCGAGAGGGCTGTACAAGCAATGATCACACGCACGGCACAGCGGACACACCAGGAACCGCGGTGTTGGCCGTCGAATGGCGCTAGCTGCGCAGCATTTGTGCACCGCCGCCGTCAGTGTCAGCCAGTTTGCCGTGGCATACGGAGCTCCATCGCAGTCTTTAACACTGGTAGCATGCCGCGACAGCGTGGACGTGCACCGTATGTGCAGTTGACGGACTTTGAGCGAGGGCGTATAGTGGGCATGCGGGAGGCCGGGTGGACGTACCGCCGAATTGCTCAACACGTGGGGTGTGAGGTCTCCACAGTACATCGATGTTGTCGCCAGTGGTCGGCGGAAGGTGCACGTGCCCGTCGACCTGGGACCGGACCGCAGCGACGCACGGATGCACGCCAAGACCATAGGATCCTACGCAGTGCCGTAGGGGACCGCACCGCCACTTCCCAGCAAATTAGGGACACTGTTGCTCCTGGGGTATCGGCGAGGACCATTCGCGACCGTCTCCATGAAGCTGGGCTACGGTCCCGCACACCGTTAGGCCGTCTTCCGCTCACGCCCCAACATCGTGCAGCCCGCCTCCAGTGGTGTCGCGACAGGCGTGAATGGAGGGACGAATGGAGACGTGTCGTCTTCAGCGATGAGAGTCGCTTCTGCCTTGGTGCCAATGATGGTCGTATGCGTGTTTGGCGCCGTGCAGGTGAGCGCCACAATCAGGACTGCATACGACCGAGGCACACAGGGCCAACACCCGGCATCATGGTGTGGGGAGCGATCTCCTACACTGGCCGTACACCACTGGTGATCGTCGAGGGGACACTGAATAGTGCACGGTACATCCAAACCGTCATCGAACCCATCGTTCTACCATTCCTAGACCGGCAAGGGAACTTGCTGTTCCAACAGGACAATGCACGTCCGCATGTATCCCGTGCCACCCAACGTGCTCTAGAAGGTGTAAGTCAACTACCCTGGCCAGCAAGATCTCCGGATCTGTCCCCCATTGAGCATGTTTGGGACTGGATGAAGCGTCGTCTCACGCGGTCTGCACGTCCAGCACGAACGCTGGTCCAACTGAGGCGCCAGGTGGAAATGGCATGGCAAGCCGTTCCACAGGACTACATCCAGCATCTCTACGATCGTCTCCATGGGAGAATAGCAGCCTGCATTGCTGCGAAAGGTGGATATACACTGTACTAGTGCCGACATTGTGCATGCTCTGTTGCCTGTGTCTATGTGCCTGTGGTTCTGTCAGTGTGATCATGTGATGTATCTGACCCCAGGAATGTGTCAATAAAGTTTCCCCTTCCTGGGACAATGAATTCACGGTGGTCTTATTTCAATTTCCAGGAGTGTATTTATGCGAGCACTACAACGGGAGGTCACTCGCCAACGGTAAGTAAAGAATGAATCACGAAAGACATAAAAACCACTAGCAAATTATAATTTGTGAAGCTGGGAACTGGCACTATTCCTCCTAGTAAGATTTGTGTGAACACTACAGTGAGGGGTCACACTCCTACAGTAAACAAATAAAGAATGAACCGCTACGCAAACTACATAAAACATGGGTGCAAATTATATTTTATTAATCTGAGAACTGACACTCTTTTTCTTTGTATGACTTACACTATACTGACAAATAGTGAACCATCAAATAGCATTTATATTGTCACACAGAAACAAATGATCAGTTACGCCCAATATTAGGTGCCATCGCAACTACGGCTGGCAGCAGACTGATTCGAAACCCAGCTTGTGATATGGGACTGAATAGTGAGGATGGTGGAGGTTATGTAATATTGAGCTGTGATAGACATGCCATCAGGTGGATATCGCTTCGCACAATCATGAGCCGGGTGGACTTGAAGGCGTGTTCAGCATAGTCTGATTGTGCCACAGTGCTTCGTTCAGTCAGCATAAGCTGTGGACGGTTGCATTTTGGCGCGGTTCTCCGCAGGTCTCTCATGTCTTATTTCCAGCAGGTGCGTACGTGACCAAACGCTGAACACTTGGGAATTTCTGCGATAGCAGACACTCCGCACAGCGATCAGCAAAAGCGTCCGATAATTTGACATTCGCTTTTGATCAGCAGATGAACCATCTACGTGATGAAGTGGCACATACCTGGACTGAAATATAATAGTACGTTTTGAGAACACCGGTGGAAGCGGGATAAGATTGTGCCACCTACAACCACGTGGCTGTGAAGACCCGCTCTTGTCGCCTACTGTTTTAAATCCACCAAAGAATGCAGATGCTAACAAATGGTTCAAATAGCTCTGAGCATATGGGACTTAAGTTCTAAGGTCATAAATCCCCTAGAACTTAGAACGACTTAAACCTAACTAACCTAAAGACATCACACACATCCATGCCTGAGGCAAGATTCGAACCTGCGACCGTAGCGGTTGCTCGGTTCCAGACTGTAGCACCTAGAACCGCTCGGCTACCCCGGCCGTCGCAGATGCTAACCGTTTTCACCTACAATGTATAAGAATGCATCTTTATGCCTGTTCTAGATCTCTCCAAACTCCGTAAGTACGGGTACCACAGTATGTCAGATTTCATTGTATACGTGTTTACCTTTTTTCCCTCTTTTTATAATGACATGGCTCTACAAACTACACATGTAAATGTGTGGAACAATTTTGTGAATCCGGATCCCCCAACCACCAAACAACCACGGCACAATGGCCCCGTAACACCATCTGGACATAGATTTCTGTGGTTTATCGTGAACGATTGTTTTAAATGGTATGATCACGCGTCACATGTTAAGGTAGTTACAAAAAGAGAAATGTATGGATGTAAAATTAATAGTGATTTAAAGCCATGTATTGGTATTAAAGTAGAAAAATGTTGTGAACTCTGTATGGGAGGGATGAAGGATCTATGCGGAGCGTAACCTGTAGACACTGTACATCTCGCGAAGATAATGTGTAGGTACAAAAGCGATGAACGTTACTTCACATTACTTGAATCTTTTACTGTATATCGTGTGTACGTTTACTATTAAGGGGGTGTGATTAATGGGTACTGCAGAATTATTACTCATAAACCAGATTTCTTTTACCCAGCACTGTTAGATATTCTCCGTAAGCAAATCACATTTTCATAAATTGTGTGGTGATACACATAAACTTTTTTCTATGAAATATCTGGTAAATGGCACACACAATAGGACTGACACGTATAGTAGTGTCGATCTTTATTAGTGCAGACTTCAGCAACAACTAAGACTACATGTTTTTGCTGACTGGATCAGGACTACATTACATGGTTATTTGAGGTGATGTATTTTGCTAATTGCGAGACGCTGAACAAAACTGTTTAGGTGTATTGTAAATCATGTTGCACGCATACACATCTGATAATTAAAATTACTATGCTATTGACACATTTTCTTCTTTCTCTCTGATCGAACGTGGTGGCGCAGTAGTTAGCTCATTGGACTCGCATGCAGGAGGACGACGGTTCTATCCCGCGTCCAGCCATCGTAATTTAGGTTTTCCGTGATTTCCCTAAATCGCTTCAAGCAAATCCCGGAATGGTTCCTTTGAAAGGGCATGGCCGATATCCTTCTCTAATCCGATGAGATCGATGACCTCGCAGTTTGGTCTCCTCCCCCACAAATCAACCCCGCCGCCCGGAGTGGTCGAGCGGTTCTAGGCGCTACAGTCTGGAACCACGCGACTGCTACGGTCGCAGGTTCGAATCCTGCCTCGGGCATGGATGTGTGCGATGTCCTTAGGTTAGTTAGGTTTAAGTAGTTCTAAGTTCTATGGGACTGATGACCTCAGAAGTTAAGTCCCATAGTGCTCAGAGCCATTTGAATTCGAAATCAACCCCAACCCCCCCTCCCCCCCTCTCCCAATCTGTCTGTCTCTCTCTTTAATGCAGAATGATGGGATCATTGTCCATTAGTCAGACACGTTACAGTTGGGGGCCTGGTATGCGCTACAGAACAGGACTGGAAGCCATCGTTTTTATCTACGGTCACTATGGCCGTCAAAAAGCGTCATTTCCCTGGGGATTTTGCTACTCTGTTAAGCACGTGGAAAAAAAATCTAGTGAGAGTAATTATGACAAGGAAAAGGAGATGTCTGTCATGCTGATGATTTAGATTTCTAAAGGAGGTGATGTGTCAAGCAGAAGTGGTTGAAATCATAGCGAGCTCCTTTTGGAACCTACATCGCCGAAATTGCTTCCACCTTTACGCAGATGTTTTTTTCTGCCACTAGTACGAATAACCGTCATCTTGTGTTTACTGTACGCGTAGAAAGAAGGACACGTGAGGGAGAAATGTGACAAATTCTAAGACAGGAGGGTGTCAGATCTAAAATACAACATTCCTGGAATTAAAGTAGAAATGGATGACTTGTGAGAAAACCAGAAGACAAGAGAATCGAAGCATTTGAAAAGTGGTGCTACAGGAGAATTTTGAAAACTGGGTGGACTGATAAGGTAAGTAATGAGGAGGTTCTGCGCAGAACCGGAGGGGAAAGGAATTTATGGAATACAATGACAAGAAGTAGGGACAGGATGATAGGTCATCTGTTAAGACATGAGGGAGCTGTAGAGTTTAGAAACTATAGAGGAAGACAGAGACTGGAATACATCCAGCAAATAACTGAGGACGTAGGTTGCAAGTGATACTCTAAGATCAAGAGACCGGCGCAGGAGAGGAACTCGTGGCGGCCCACATCAAACCAGTCAGAAACCTGATGACTGAGAAAAGGGTGACTTGTGAATGGTCACACGTATTTCTGGCTGGCAAGTATAATAATCAGTCACAGAACAGTATCCCAATAGTTTTAATTATTTAATATGGAATTATGCATTCCAGTGGTTTGGCCGCATAATAATAGCGAAGTGACAGATACACAAAATTACTAAGATAGACTGATGTGGTGTTAACGCACGGTCTTCCGGAGAATTAATGTTGGTATGACTAAACTGGGTGGAAGTATGTCCACACCAACCGATTGGGATCGGTAATGAGCTACACAAAAGACTAAAAAGGAGTTACTGACGGTGCTAGTATTATGGTCTATATCTTGGTGGTCTTCTTTGTTGCACATCCAGATGACTGTCCATTCGTTGTAAGCACATCAGTATGGAAAACTCTAGTGAGAGTATATATGAGAATGTAAAAAAAAAACACACACATCTCTAAAGGGTCAGGCTGTCTTGCTATTAACGATATAGAGTAGATTATATCTTTCTGGTACGTAAAAACGGAATTCTTTGTCGTGCAGTCCTAGACCATCACCTATTACAGTTTTCGTATTTGTATTCGTAACATCGTTCGTCAACTTGTCTACAGGGGGGCGTAATGTTAGATTAGATGATGTTGATCATGTCATCATTTTACTGTCATGACTCCTAAAATTAGAACACATACGTGTTACATTTGTAGATGGTGTGGAAGACTGAAGTTTTAATGAATTATTCGGTAATGGAAGGCTGTAAAATCTCGATATTTCACTTAAAGGAAATACATTCAGGATCTATAATCGTTTAAGAAACCACGTGCTGCATGCCTATAGTTTTAACGTAGAAATAGATTACGCAAAACAGCTATACTGGCAGGCGATCTAATAGTGTAATTCTGTTGTTTTGCCAGATGACTGAAATTAATTTCGTCAGCTCCGTTACTTACTATAGACCCACGAGCGGGAGACAGGATTCATTATGCCCTCGTAGCTGTGGATGGAAGACACATGATTTCCCCAGATGTGTTACGATCGCCGTTGGATTGCCGGAATGTGCCGTGTAGCTGGAAAGCATTGTTTCCTACCTACCTCCTTTCCATACCGTTGCCTTTCTATTTCTTTCACCGAATTATTTTTGTTTAGTCCGCCAGTGTGAACTTTCCTTGCATAAAAAACTTCCAGAAAGTCATGTCTTAAGCCTCCTACTAGTTGATACTTTTTTAAGAATACCCGAAGAGCACATCTCCAACCTTAATGTGGAGCGGGAGGATAAGTGGCAGTGATCTGTTAAAACTGTTCCCACTCTACCTGCCTTCCGAGAAGTCACTGGGCTGAGAACACTTTGTTATGGAAAGCGCGCTTGGCCGACCTAGGCCTTGTTGTAGAGAGGCCATTTAGTTGCTAAGGCCGATTCTCCCCACGGTTCATTAGTCTAGCGTTTCGCCCAGACCCGTGGTGCATGAACTAGCCGCCTACAGCTTTCAGGAAAAACCTGCAGGGACAGTCGAAACCACGCAAAGCTCAACGATGTTGGTCGGCTATGTACCTGCTTCCCTGCTGAGCAGACGCATTTCCGTCTTCCCGTCAGCAGGGACACAGAAGTAATTGTTTGTAGCCTTCGCTGTGGCTTACCACTGGTTCTCATCACCATATGCTGTTCCACATGCACAAATCCCTGATCAGAACAGAGAAGGTTAATAGATAGGAAAAGACCTGTATTATCACTGATATCGTTACTGTAATTAGCATCAAGCATAAAATTCTGTGGAAGTATAGTTTATAGTTGTGATTAATACAATTTATGGAACAAAATTAGAGGTAATAATCCGGTAACAGACTGATACCTTTCTATCAAACTTGATGAAACTGTAATCATATATGGAAATAACTGCCACGTTATAATGTAGAAGAAAATACAAAATCACATAAAAAGACAATAATAGTACTGAAGTCCTTCTGTGTAGTAAAATCGCTTCAATTATAAAATCCTTTTATACTTAGGCACTACCGGTTTCACAGCTCTTGCAGCTGCAACTTCAGGTGCAAATGTGTATATAAGTGGAAAAACTATCACGTAGACAAATAATCCCAAATACAATGTGAAAACATAATGGAAAAGGTACTTACTGGATTCCAATCGTGACATACATATTACGATAAGACTCAACGTTCATAGTCAGTACTATCCAACAGATTATCCGCAAGAAAAGTAATGCGATATGATGGAGAAAAAAAATGGTTCAAATGGCTATGAGCACTATCGGACTTAACATCTGAGGTCATCAGTCCGCTACAACTTAGAACTACTTAAACCGAACTGACCTAAGGACATCACACACATCCATGCCCGAGGCAGGATTCGAACTTGCGAGCGTAGCGGTTGCACGGTTCCAGACTGAAGCGCCTAGAACCGCTCGGCCACACTGGCCGACCGCGAAATAAAAAAAAAAGAGAGAAAAGAACAGAAGTTGTATAGGTTATGGTTTATAGGTAAAATTAAAAATGAAAACTTAAAAGTTGAAACGTCCGGCTGAACCTGAAGATTGTTGACTTAATGATTATATGACAACTTGCAGATACCTGAAGATGCAGCTGCAACTACTTTGAAACTGGTAGAGCCTAAGAATAAAACGATTTTATTTCTGAAGTGGTTTTATTTCTCAACTTGATTTATCGTAGCCGTGGCTTCCCAGTCCACAAAGTTTTTTGTACACTGAAGTTGGAGGTAGTGGGAGTGTGATCACCATGGATGGTAATGCATACTCTGCCACGTGCTCCCTTACTGCCCACAGGTGGCTAAGACGTTGTGGGAGGGCGTTCGATTTCTCCGCGAGCGATGTTGACAACTACTGCATGGTCTTTGGTGCATGTGGACTGCTGCAATGTGTCCCTTCAACGCATCCCGTATGTGCTCAGTGTTACTTAAATCGGGGAAACGGGCGGTCCAGTCCATTTGCCGAATATCCTTTCTTTCGAAGCGCTCCTTCACCTGTACTGTTCGATGCGATCGCAGGTGTCATCCAAAATGTAGTCAGGGCCTAATGGATCCCTGAAACGACGCACGTGGGCAAGCAGTACTGTGTCACGATAGTGTTGACTGGTGACTGTACCGTATTCAAGGATTTGGAGGTTGGTACTCTCATGCAACATTTCGCTTGCACCCTCTATAACTGAAAGCCCAACAAAACGATCATGCTCGACTATCTTCTGGGTGCTGTACGTGTTCTCCCCTCTCACCCATCTCTGTGTGATATGTCTTCTGACATGACTTTGTACCCTGGCGAAAGGGCGCCATAAATTCTTGTGGCCAATGGTGTTCACATTTCCGTATATTAAATTTCAATTGACTATTTTTTATAAACGCAGCAAAAAAAGTTCTGCACCACCCTAGTTTCCAGAACTCCTGAAAATAGACGTTGACTGTATTGTATCACAGCCACAGTCCCTTTGACTGTTCAGAGATGTCATTAAATCCGCCTAAACATGTAAACAACCATGCATGAGCATGAGCATCAGTTGGAGTCATTCCACCAAGAAGGAGGTACACGGCTAGTGTTGTCTGTAGTTCAACCATGCGTAGACGGTCCGCATTGTTGCTGTGTGGCAGGAAGGGCTCTCAAGGAGGAAGTGTCCAGGTGTCTCGGAGTGCACCAAAGCGAGTTTGTTCGGACATGGAGGAGATACAGAGAGACAGGAACTGTCGATGAATTGCCTCGCTCAGGCCGCCCAAGGGCTACTACTGCAGTGGATGACCGCTACCTACGGATTATGACTCGGAGGAACCCTGACAGTAACGCCACCATGTTGAATAATGCTTTTCGTGCAGCGACAGGACGTCGTGTTACTACTCAAACTGTGCGCAGTAGGCTGCATGATGCGCAATTTCACTCCAGAAACCCATGGCAAGGTCCATCTTCGCAACAACGACGCCATGTAGCGCGGTACAGATGGGCCCAACTACATGCCGAATGGACGGCTCAGGATTGGCATAACGTTCTCTTCACCAATGAGTGTCGCATATTCCTTCAACCAGACAATCGTCGGAGACGTGTTTGGAGGCAACCCAGTCAGGCTGAACGCCTTAGACACACTATCCAGCGAGTGCAGTAAAGTAGAGGTTCCCTGCTGTTTTGAGGGGGGGGGGGGGCATTATGAGGGCCCGACGTACACCCCTGGTGGTCATGGAAGACGCCGTAAGGGCTGTACGATACGTGAATGCCATCCTCCGACTGACAGTGCAACCGTATCGGCAGCATATTGGCGAGGCATTAGTCTTAATGGGCGACAATTCGCGCATCCGTCGTGCACATCTTGTGAATGACTTCCTTCAGGATAACGACATCGCTCGACTAGAGTGGCCAGCATGTTCTCCAGACATGAACCCTGTAGAACGTGCCTGGGATAGATTGAAAGGGGCTGTTTATGGACGACGTGATCCACCAACGAATCTGAGGAATCTATGGCGAATCGTCGTTGAGGACAATCTGGACCAACAGTGCCTTCATGAACTTGCAGGTAGTCTGCCACGACGAATACAGGCATGCATCAATGTAGGAGGTCGTGGTACTAGGTATTAGAGGTACCGGTGTGTACAGAAATCTAAAGTTCTCGCTGTATGGTGGTACAACACGAAATATGTGGTTTTCATGAGCAATAAAGAGGGCGGAACTGATGTCTATGTTGATCTCTATTCCAATTTTCTGTACAGGTTCCGGAACTCTCTGAACCGAGGTGATGCAAAACTAAACTTTTTTTGATGCATGTATATTCTGGAGAGAGTGCACATGCCGGTTATTTGTGTTGTACCCTGCCTAGTTGTCAAAGATGGGGTGTCTAGGAAACCTGCTTCTCAGATCGCTAGACAACAATTCAAGAAAATCTTATTAGTGAATTTTATTTCAGAAAATAAATAAGAATACTTAACTTGAAAAATACAGAGATATCGCAAGCAATGGGCGACATGCAAATAAGTAATCTCTTCAGTATAGACAGTGCTACATAGTAGAAGTTATATGACTAGTCTTGATCCTATTCTTGAACTAGCTGTTGTAGAACTCTTAGAACTGGGCCACGGCCAGCGGCGCGGCACTTATGTCCTCTTCGTGTAAAGGGCGCTGCCGTTGCATTGTCGTCTTAGAGAGGGGTTGGTCAGCGTGCAATTGGCTGACGTCTTCTTCACAGCCCTCTCTGCTCTAACGTTCCCGACCGGCGTCCCGGCGCTTGACTTTACGCCAGAACAGTTTCAGCTCGTGCTTTATCTCCCTTACGTACTGTGTGGCTGAGAGGTTGTCCAGTGGTACAACAGACCAAATCTGGAAACTTAGATGTTCCTTTACTAGTGTATTATTCTGCCATCATCATGAGTAGCTAATATACAGAACTTTATGTGTGAGGTAATAAGCAAGGTTTAATAAAAAAAAAAAGAAGTTCGTGTGATCACGTCATGACAAAATTTAACATCCGAAGTGTCAGCTAATATTGCAGGTAAGTTTTGTCATGGTGCCTACATATAGTAGGTCGATGCAGCTGTCTGTGTGCTACTGGATCATATCTCCAATTATGAAATAATAGCGCCATCTTGACATACCACGTGTTGACTGACTGCATCCAGAAGGGAGAACTCAAATATTTTCTTGTTCGGAGTGTTCAGTTTTAATTTTGCTGTCGGTAACAGGGCGCGTGATGGATCTTTGAATGACATGCAGCTGCTTATATTTCCTGGTGATGTCTTCAGTTAGTCAGCGTCTCCCATCCATTTTACTGTCATGTTTACTACAACGTGGGATCATGCATCTCCATGAGTATATTGTACTATTGCATCAGCAAAAGGAGAGACTTCCTAGAATCCATGAAAATTCTGGTTGATACGATGACATGTTGACCACGTAAAACAAAAGAGGAACAATGAAACCTTCATCCTACTGTTTTGTAGAGCAGTAATGGGTACACACCTAATTTCGTGAGATGACATACTCATTACGTCGTCACCTAACAGCGACAGTATGGCTTGGCGATAACAAATCAAAAGTAGGTAATCAAAATTTCGAACGCAGATGATTAGCACAAGCATTACAATTCAATGTATTTTTCATGGTTCAAATGGCTCTGAGCACTATGGGACTTAACATCTGAGGTCATCAGTCCCCTAGAACATAAAACTACTTAAACCTAACTAACTTAAGGACATCACTCATCCATGCTCGAGGCAGGATTCAAACCTGCGACCGTAGCGGGCGCGCGGATCCAGACTGAAGAGCCTAGAACCGCTCGGCCACACCGGCTGGCTAATGCATTTTTCATCTGACTGGGCCACTTATTTCCAACCACCCGTCAACTCATTAACCTGTGCGTCATTAACAAGGCAACATTCTGAAAGGAGGCACTTCAATACACCATGAAATTTCATATTTTCATATGGCGTCTGTTAATATAGTGTCAATCTGGTAAGCTGTCGTATCGATAAGCATTTGACTATATCCAAGCACGTTTCGACATATATATATATATATATATATATATATATATATATATATATATATATATATATACAGGGTGTTTCAAAAATGACCGGTGTATTTGAAACGGCAATAAAAACAAAACGAGCAGCGATAGAAATACACCGTTTGTTGCAATATGCTTGGGACAACAGTACATTTTCAGGCAGACAAACTTTCGAAATTACAGTAGTTACAATTGTCAACAACAGAGGGCGCTGCGGTCTGGGAAACTCTATAGCACGATATTTTCCACATATCCACCATGCGTAGCAATAATATGGCGTAGTCTCTGAATGAAATTACCGGAAACCTTTGACAACGTGTCTGGCGGAATGGCTTCACATGCAGATGAGATGTACTGCTTCAGCTGTTCAATTGTTTCTGGATTCTGGCGGTACACCTGGTCTTTCAAGTGTCCCCACAGAAAAAAGTCACAGGGGTTCATGTCTGGCGAATAGGGAGGCCAATCCACGCCGCCTCCTGTATGTTTCGGATAGCCCAAAGCAATCACACGATCATCGAAATATTCATTCAGGAAATTAAAGACGTCGGCCGTGCGATGTGGCCGGGCACCATCTTGCATAAACCACGAGGTGTTCGCAGTGTCGTCTAAGGCAGTTTGTACCGTCACAAATTCACGAAGAATGTCCAGATAGCGTGATGCAATAATCATTTCTGATCTGAAAAATGGGCCAATGATTCCTTTGGAAGAAATGGCGGCCCAGACCAGTGCTTTTTGAGGATGTGGGGACGATGGGACTGCAACATGGGGCTTTTCGGTTCCCCATATGCGCCAGTTCTGTTTATTGACGAAGCCGTCCAGGTAAAAATAAGCTTCGTCAATAAACCAAATGCTGCCCATATGCATATCGCCGTCATCAAACCTGTGCACTATATCGTTAGCGAATGTCTCTCGTGCAGCAATGGTAGCGGCGCTGAGGGGTTGCCGCGTTTGAATTTTGTATGGATAGAGATGTAAACTCTGGCGCATGAGACGATACGTGGACGTTGGCGTCATTTGGACTGCAGCTGCAACACGGCGAACGGAAACCCGAGGCCGCTGTTGGATCACCTTCTGCACTAGCTGCGCGTTGCCCTCTGTGGTTGCCGTACGCGGTCGCCCTACCTTTCCAGCACGTTCATCCGTCACGTTCCCAGTCCGTTGAAATTTTTCAAACAGATCCTTTATTGTATCGCTTTTCGGTCCTTTGGTTACATTTAACCTCCGTTGGAAACTTCGTCTTGTTGCAACAACACTGTGTTCTAGGCGGTGGAATTCCAACACCAGAAAAATCCTCTGTTCTAAGGAATAAACCATGTTGTCCACAGCACACTTGCACGTTGTGAACAGCACACGCTTACAGCAGAAAGACGACGTACAGAATGGCGCATCCACAGACTGCGTTGTCTTCTATATCTTTCACATCACTTGCAGCGCCATCTGTTGTTGAAAATTGTAACTACTGTAATTTCGAAAGTTTGTGCGCCCGAAAATGTACTGTTGTCCCAAGCATATTGCACCAAACGGTGTATTTCTATCGCTGCTCGTTTAGTTTTTATTGCCGTTTCAAATGTACCGGTCATTTTTGAAACACCCTATATATATATATATATATATATATATATATATATATATATATATACTGCGTTTTTTTAATAGGATGGTTCGCCGGAAAATCTAATCAGTCACGCGGCCTCGAGATACACATCAAGCCGTAAGAAAAGTACAGTAACACCTTACTTTGGATAGCAGAGCTGAATGAAACGGGGAGCAATATGGGCTAGGCGACATAGACACAAAAATAAGAAAACCACTCTCTTTAACAATTTCAATATTATGCACGCGTTCTCTCCAACTGAGTGGCAACAGAAGTATTAGAACATAGTATGTCTGATGCAACAAACTTACAACAGCCTCTTCCGGCTCAGCGCTGACTGCCCGCACAACTCACAATTAGATGCACTTGGAACGGGTTACGGTGCGTTCGTCGCAGCGCGTGATACTGCAGGTCTTACGAGTGCCAGCAGCCGTCTCCGGCGGGGAGCGAGTAACCATTTCAGACGAGTTGAATAATTCTTAACTGCGCGTTTAAGTTCATGGAAGCTCTCGATAGCACACGACTAAGTTAAGACCTGTGGCCGCTCGGTTAGAGGCGCCATGTCACGGATTGCGCAGGTCCTCCCGCCGGAGGTTCGAGTCCTCAAGTGTGCAAATGTTTGTGAAATCTTATGGGAATTAACTGATAAGGTCATCAGTCCTTAACCTTACACACTACTTAATCTAATTTATCCTAAGGACAATCACACACACCCCTGCCCGAGGGAGGACTCGAACCTCCGCCGGGACCAGCCGCACAGTCCATGACTGCAGCGCCTCAGACCGCTCGGCTAATGCCGCCTGGCGGTTCGAGTCCTCCATCGGGCATGAGTGTGTGTGTTGTTCTTAGCATAAGTTAGTTTAAGTAGTATGTAAGTCTAGGGGCCGATGACCGCAGCAGTTTGGTCCCTTAGGAATTCACACACACACACACACACACACTGATTTCATGTGGGCCCAGCACGGACCCGAGAGTTCGTGAAGTATGGCGGACAATGCGACTACCGTGACGTCACAAGTTCGTTGCGGGGCCCGTATTTGTCGTGCGACCCGTACGTAACACCACTCAGCACCGACTGACTCACAGTAACATCTACTAAAAGGCGAACTCACATTCGACCACAACAGGGTGACTGCTTCAGTAGACATGCCTGATCACCACTGCCACCTTTCAACTGCATCTTCTTCCCTCATTCAGATTCGAGATGCTCACGTGGTACACCACTCCCAAGCCATTCGTTGGCTGAGCTACTCTCTCAAGTGAAACATAAGTACTTCCGATGTGGCAGAGAGGTGTCGAAATCTACCAACGAGCGATTGGAATATTCAGGATTATTCTTATTAACACTTAAAAAAACCGCGAAGCGATGCAGATGAAGTTGAGACAAGTAATTTAATACAAAACACATGGGGCCAGAAATATGGGGAAATACGAGGGCAGTTCAATAAGTAATGCAACACATTTTTTTTCTGAATCAGGGGTTGTTTTATTCAGCATTGAAATACACCAGGTTATTCCCCAATCTTTTAGCTACACAACACTATTTTTCAACGTAATCTCCATTCAATGCTACGGCCTTACGCCACGTTGAAATGAGGGCCTGTATGCCTGCACGGTACCATTCCACTGGTCGATGTCGGAGTCAACGTCGTACTGCATCAATAACTTCTTCATCATCCGCGTAGTGCCTCCCACGGATTGCGTCCTTCATTGGGCCAAACATATGGAAATCCGACGGTGCGAGATCGGGGCTGTAGGGTGCATGAGGAAGAACAGTCCACTGAAGTTTTGTGAGCTCCTCTCGGGTGCGAAAACTTGTGTGAGGTCTTGCGTTGTCATCAAGAAGGAGAAGTTCGTTCAGATTTTTGTGCCTACGAACACGCTGAAGTCGTTTCTTCAATTTCTGAAGAGTAGCACAATACACTTCAGAGGTGATCGTTTGACCATGGGGAAGGACATCGAACAGAATAACCCCTTCAGCGTCCCAGAAGACTATAACCATGACTTTACCAGCTGAGGGTATGGCTTTAAACTTTTTCTTGGTAGAGGAGTGGGTGTGGCGCCACTCCATTGATTGCCGTTTTGTTTCAGGTTCGAAGTGATGAACCCATGTTTCATCGCCTGTAACAATTTTTGACAAGGAATTGTCACCCTCAGCCACATGACGAGCAAGTAATTCCGCACAGATGGTTCTCCTTTGCTCTTTATGGTGTTTGGTTAGACAACGAGGGACCCAGCGGGAACAAACCTTTGAATATCCCAACTGGTGAACAATTGTGACAGCACTACCAACAGAGATGTCAAGTTGAGCACTGAGTTGTTTGATGGTGATCCGTCGATCATCTCGAACGAGTGTGTTCGCACGCTCCGCAATTGCAGGAGTCACAGCTGTGCACGGCCGGCCCGCACGCGGGAGATCAGACAGTCTTGCTTGACCTTGCGGCGATGATGACACACGCTTTGCCCAACGACTCACCGTGCTTTTGTCCACTGCCAGATCACCGTAGACATTCTGCAAGCGCCTATGAATATCTGAGATGCCCTGGTTTTCCGCCAAAAGAAACTCGATCACTGCCCGTTGTTTGCAACGCACATCCGTTACAGACGCCATTTTAACAGCTCCGTACAGCGCTGCCACCTGTCGGAAGTCACTGAAACTATACAAGACGAAGCGGGAATGTTTGAAAATATTCCACAAGAAATTTCCGGTTTTTTCGACCAAAATTGGCCGAGAAAAGAAATGTGTTGCATTACTTATTGAACTGCCCTCGTACCTCTAAAGTGGATCACAAATGGTGAACGTAAGACGTCACCAGTTGACTTACCTCGCCACAGGTGCAGTGGTTGAGCCTATCCGCCTGTCGCACCGGATCATCGCAACCCAAGTCAAGTATTCACGTGGGTGTGGTTCCAAGCCTCGCGGTACGTGCACCCTTAGCGCGTGAGCCTCAGGGTTCGAGCTTTGCATCCGGTAGGCCGGTAGGCAGTTCCTTATTTTTTTTTTTTTCACTGCGTTAGACAATTGTGTGTTTACATCGAGATAAGATTTATTATTTTATTTACCGGTCTCGAGGTCTCCGCTAGCCTATTGCAATATACAATACAACAAAAACCTACCATATTGCGTCACAAGTAAATGCGTATAAGCATGCGTCGTTACCAGTAAATGATCTACCTTTCCTTTACTAAACAAAGTCTGTAAACCCTGACGAGGATAGGGCTGACAAGCTCAACCCTGGCACGTGCGACGAGGTACGTCATGTGGTGATGCAGCGTGTTCAACATTTGCGATCCACTTTCGGGGTATTTTCCGACATTTGAGTCCCAGAGTGTCTTGTATTAAATTACTTGTCTCTGTGTCATCTACGTCGCTTTGGGTTTTTTTAACGTTGATGAGAATCACCCTGTATAGTAAAGAGCTCTTCCGTAATCGGTACAAAAAATACGGGATCCAAATGAAGGGTGACTGAATCAACAGACAACTTTCAATTTTACCAGTAACGTGTTTTTACCGTTCTGCATCGCTTATTTCTATTTCTACTCACATTACCCTATGTCCTGCAAAGCGCCACCTCCTATGGTTGTTGTGTAGAAGGAGAAGGGTAGCTTGCATTATCTACGACGATTTATTGGTGATGATATCTTCATTGTCGTCAATATTTTCTGAAGTCTCAGATGCACGCTGACAGTCCTGTCGAAACGAATATCACAGACAGACTGGAGGAAAACTGCAGATAATTTACGTCATTCTCGTCCTTAAACACACTGATATGAATAAATTTGCATTCGTAATACTTAACAAAAAGGCTATGAAAAAACTTTTTCAAAAACGGTTCACAGACTATACAGCTCATGTTCCTGACTTTTCCGAATCCGATAACCATACAAGAGAATACAAGAAAAATGTTTATTCCCTCACTGCTCGGTAAGTTCTATTTCTGTCACACCAATTTTTTACAGCTACTCCTTTTTCAGAATGCAAATGGCCATTCGACTGAAGAACGCGAGCTATACCTCGACTCAGCGGAACAGTAAAGCAGGGTACGGCTGTTGCACCATCGGTAGCCGCCTCTGATGGCTCGTGGGGGCGTATAATCCGTGTATGCTGGCGGTGCGCCGCACGCCCTGTCAAAATCTGTCTATTTTATGAATACTTCTGGTCCTGAAACTTTGGAAAATAATTAGCAGAGGGACAGGGAACAGCAGTGAGTTGAACACGACTACGACTAACTGCGACCTACGGCAGAAAATGAGCTCAAACAGGTGGTCTACGTGCACGGGGTGACAGCCCTCTTGTGGTCTGACGCCGCCAGCCAGCGTGGAGGGGAAAGCGTTCAGCGGCAGGAGGCGAGAGACGGGAGCGCGTTCAGTTTGAGGGAGGGGGTGCTACTTGACGTCACCGCTGGTGAGCGGTGAAGGCACCGAACCGCTCGCTGCTACCTGCAAGAACGCTTCCACACGTAGGTTTCACTTATTCCTGATACGTTCCCTAAGATGTTTGCAATTTTTCTTTTTAACTGGAGATGTTTGTAGTAATATAAAACACGATGTAGGGATAAACCTGAGAATTTTTAGCGTTTTTGTTCCAATTCAAAACATACAGTGGAAGTAAATGCAAATTTGAAACACTTGGTAGAAAAACTGTTTTACATGAGAATTCTTCAAGAAAAATTAGAAGTAGTTAGAAAAGGTAAGCCGAAGCCACGATTACCTAATCTAGTTTCACAGCGTAATGACAAAGAACAACGTTACACTAGACATTTTTCTGTTTTTCAGTACGAAAGTTTTGATTGGTTGACGGGTTGTCCCGAGTCAAATGCACTCTTCTGTTGGCCATGTTTGCTATTTTCCAGAGAAAAGCCGGCCGGGATGGCCGTGCGGTTCTAGGCGCTACAATCTGGAACCGAGAGACCGCTACGGTCGCAGGTTCGAATCCTCCCTCGGGCATGGATGTGTGTGATGTCCTTAGGTTAGTTAGGTTTAATTAGTTCTAAGTTCTAGGCGACTGATGACCTCAGAAGTTAAGTCTCATAGTGCCCAGAGCCATTTGAACCATCTGAACCAGAGAAAAATTTGCGTGGAATAAACACGGTTTCTCTGCTTTAAATCACTTGTCAGTCGGGTAACAAAGACATTCGAAATCACATTCAGTCATTTTTGGAGTTAAATGGTTTCTGGTTTTAACGAGCAGCACCGAAGTAATAGCCAGCACAGCGAACAAGTTAAAAGCAACAGGGAGAATTTGAAAAGACTCATTGATGCAGCGTGTTATTTTGGTAAACAAGAGCTCCCATTTCGAGGAGATAATGAGTCAGATGCTTTATTAAAGAAGATTATTATCTGGGATTTCTAAATATTTTGAAAAACTATGACCCTTGTTAGAGGCGCATTAGAGTATATCTACAATATTTCCAGAAACTTCCACAAATCTACAAAATGGCGTTATTGGCTCTGAGCACTATGGAACTTAACATATGAGGTCATCAGTCCCTAGAACTTAGAACTACTTAAACCAAACTAACCTAAGGACATCACACACAGCCATGCCCGAGACAGGATTCGAACCAGCGACCTTAGCGTTCGCGTGGTTCCAGACTGAAGCGCCTAGAATCGCTCGGTCACACCGGTTGGCCAAATTGGCGCTATTAAAGCTATTTCTGAGGTAGTCAACAAATCTTTGAAACTGGAAATAAATTCAGCAGATTTGTAGCCATAATGCTTCGCGAAACTTTTGACATACTCGGTAAATCGTGACCCTCAACCATTCGGCGTTATGTACATAAGGGAAACGTGAACGAAATTTTTGTTGGTTTCACTGATGTCAGTGCGGACAGAATCGCTAAGGTTTGTTTGCTCGTGTTGAACGCATAGTTGATGAATTTGCCAATGCAGACAGGTCGGTTGGCCAGATGTATGACGAAGCGTTAGTAATGAGTGTTCGATCGTAATAAGGCCCTGCAGAGTATATCCCTGCATATCCGAAAAAACTCTTCATTCACACCTACGTCAACGTATTAAGTTTAGTTTTCCCACAAAGCTTCTCTAATATAAAAGAACGTAAAATATTTTTGCAAACTCTGAGTGGTATTTCTTCACTTTTTAATGTTTGAAAAGAAACTGCGCATTACAGGAATCTGTTCAGATTAAGTGGCCATCACTTGCCCCAATTAGATTCAACTTCACATCCAAATTGGTCCGTGCAAATAAGGAACACAGAGTACGACTGATAAAAAGCTTCGATACTGTTCTGGATAACATTTGTACCTGGGACAGCGGTCTCAGGTTATCTTGATTTTTCTGAACAATTTTCAGTCAGTTTTTTGTGGAAATATTTTATTGGCTATTCAGTTACACAAAAAAAACTGAAGCGCCAAAGAAACTGGTATAGGCATGCGTATTCAAATACGGAGATATGTAAACAGACAGAATACGACACTAAGGTCGGCAACGCCTATATAAGACAGCAACTGTCTGGCGCAGTTGTTAGATCGGTTACTGCTGCTATAATGGCAGGTTATCAAGATTTAAGTGAGTTTTAACGTGGTGTTACAGCCGGCGCACGAGCAATGGGACACAGCATCTCCGACGTAGCGATGAAGTGGGCACTTTCCCGTACGTCCCTTTCACGAGTGTTCATTAAATATCAGTAATCCGGTAAAACATCAAATCTCCAACATCGCTGCGGCCGGAAAAAGATTCTACAAGAACGGTACCAACGACGACTCAACGTTCAACGTGACAGAAGTGCAACCCTTGCGCAAACTGCTGCAGATTTGAATGTTGGGCAATCAACAAGTATCAGCGTACAAATCATTCAACGAAACGTCATCGATATGGGCTTTCGGAGTCGAAGGCTAACTCGTGTACCTTTGATGACTCCACGACACAAAGTTTTACACCTCTTCTGGGACTGTCAGCACCGACATTGGACTGTTGATGACTGGAAACATGTTGCTTGGTCGGACGAGTCTTGTTTGCAGTTGTATCGAGCGGATGGACGTGTATGGGTATGGAGACAACCTCATGAACACTGCGTATCAGCAGGGGACTGTTCTAGCTGGTGGAGGCTCTTTAATGGTGTGGGGCATGTGTGGTTGGAGTGATATGGGACCCCAGCTACGTCAGATGGGTGACACATACGTAACCACCCTGTCTGATCACCTGCATCCATTCTTGTCCATTGTGTGTTTCCGACGGACTTGCGCAATTCCAGCAGAACAATGCGACACCCCACAGGTCCATAATTGTTACAGAGTAGCTCCAGGAACAATCTTCTGAGTTGAAACACTTCCGCTGGCCACCAAAATCCCCAGACATTAATCTGGGATGCCTTCCAACGTGCTGTTCAGAAGAGATCTGCAGCCCCTCGTACTCTTACGGATGTATGGAGAGCCCTACAGAATTCATGGTGTCAGTTCCCTCTGGCAGTACTTCAGACATTAGTCGAGACCATGCCACGTCGTGTTGCAGCAGTCCTGCGTGCTCACGGTGGCTCTGCATCACATTAAGCAGCTCTAGCAGTTTCTTTGGCTCTTCAATGTGTAACATACTGCTAACGAAAAACTGTGTCGTGTATCGCAGCAATAAGTTTCAGGATATTACGAAACAGCTGCAATTTCTACATCTACATATCTACATCTACCTATATACTCCGCTAGGCACCAATCCGTGTGTCGCGAAAGGCACAATTTGCGCCATAGTCATATTCTCCCCCCCCCCCCCCACTCCCCTCTGTTCCACTCGTGGGTCGCGCAAGGGAAAACGACTGTCTGAACACCTCAGCACGAGCTCAAATTTTCCTTATCTTTGAATGGTGAGCACTTTTGCTTTTTTTTTGGGGGGGGGGGATTCACATGTGGCCCAAAACCTTGAAACAGATCGTAAACTAAGAGTGAAAAAGCAGCATACCAGCGCTGGTTCCTGTCGAAAGAAAGCTAATGTCAGCGCATTTCACTGATAAGATGAGGACAACTGGTGTCAGGTTATCTACTGGGCTCCTTACTTCCCCCATTCGATGTTTCCTGGGGAACCACAGGGAGCTGATCAAGGTCACACAGGAGAATCACACAGGCGACTGTGTCATGTGGCATAAAAATGAAGAGAAACCCCACCCCAACCGATGTCTACCAGTGAGGACCACACACACCATCCTCCTTTTTCTTATCATCTTTTATATATGGGACATTTGAGTGGGAGAGGTTACTTAGGAAATGGACAGCGTAGGGAGGCGAAGTGTCTATTTGTTAATAACAAATTACATTAAGTCACTTCAGTTGACTTCTATTTGTTAAAATCAATATTAGGTGACATCATCAGAGACCACACTCAGACAGATAATATATAAGAAGGTTCAGTTTCACGTACTTTCCTCAATGTTACGAATTTTTACCGGGTTTTCCACAGTTTTACGTATTTTGTCCAATTACGCAAGAAGCTTCCCAACGTCACTGTCGACGTCACGACGTTCTGAGGCAATCACGATGTAGAATTAGACATCACTGATACTGAGGCACAGCTTCCCAACTCGGACGCTCTGGAGATGGACACCACAGGGACAGGCCGCGTCTGTTTGTTAATAACAAATTAAATCACTTGAGGTCTATTTCACTAATATTTCGAGGTACCAGCAGACGTCACACTCAGTCGATAACATGTAAGTATTCTTAGTCTTAGTATTTTCCACAATTTTGCGTATTGTACGCAATTCTGTGAGTTAACTGTTACCAATGAGTCGTATCGTGTGATGACGTCGCGATACAGCGTCGCGTCGCTGCGCGTGACGACGTCGCGTTGCTTGTCATCGACGTCGTGATGTTGTCAGTTTTGGTCTCGATTTATGTATCATTGGCAAGCCACCACTTCATTACTACTATGTGACGTCATAGTGTTACAAACGAACACGCTGTTATAACTAGTAACACCATAGAGACTTCTATAAGCTAAGAATAATGTGTAAAAAACACCACACTACATTCCTAGAGCATGTGACGTCACAATAAAGTTCTGGTGCCTCCGGCCAAAGAAATTATTTGTAGCACACCTGTATACAGAGTCGCCCAGTATCTGCGACAATCCCAAAGAAATTCGTGTCACCTCCTGGACGGTAGGCTACCCCACTCAGCCTCTGACGTGTAGGTGTGTGCCGCGGACACAGTGTCCATCAGTTGCCGAGAATGTTGCGATTGGTGCCTAGCATTGCCGGTATATCAGTTCTGACCGAGAGACCTGGCGCTCGGGGTAATATGGCGAACAGGTCCCAAGTTGTAGGTGGAAATATACGTTATGGAACTTCCCGTATGATCGTGGTCACTGAGACGCGAAGGGGAGAGATACACATGTCTCTCTAACTCTACGACAGAACATCTCTTATGAAGTGGTAGAGAAATTTATACAAAGTATGTGATTTCATCTCCGACCTAGTAGTAGTAGCTGTCACAAATAGCCGAGAGATCTCGCAATTGCGATAATAATAGGGAGAGGACGTCCCCCCACGCAAAAACCTGTCCTAACTTGTCGACACTTTCGTGGATAATCGCTGCTAACAGTTTAAGCACCGAGCACTCCCCCTCCTCTCCCCGCTCCTCTATAATTTCGCTATCGAACACCTAGACACAGCAGCCTTAAATCGTAGACACTGTAAGTAGGCTGTTTATGTTTTCTTATTGGCAACGTTACGTAGCGCTCTATATGAAAATCACTGGCTGTGCTGTGTGCAGTCTGTGGCTAGTTTCCATTGTTGTCTGCCATTGTAGTGTTGGGCAGCGGCAGCTGGATGTGAACAGCGCGTAGCGTTGCGCAGTTAGAGGTGAGCCGCCAGCAGTGGTGGATGTGAGGAGAGAGATGGCGGAGTTTTGAAATTACATATATTATGAGTTTTGATGATATTAAGGTAAATACAGTGTTTGTTCTCTATTAAAATCTTTCATTTGCTAACTATGCCTATCAGTAGATAGTGCCTTCAATAGTTTGAATCTTTTATTTAGCTGGCAGTAGTGGCGCTCGCTGTATTGCAGTAGTTCGAGTAACGCTGTATTGCAGTAGTTCGAGTAACGAAGATTTTTGTGAGGTAAGTGATTTGTGAAAGGTATAGGTTAAAGTTAGTCAGGGCCATTGTTTTGTAGGGATTATTGAAAGTCAGATTGCGTTGCGCTAAAAATATTGTGTGTCAGTTTAACCACAGTCTTGTACAATTGTTCTATGGGGACGTTTCAACACCTACACTCTCACCAGAGTAAATCACCGAACTTCTTTCCGGCTAACCATTGCTAACAGTTTAAGCACCAAGCACATCTCCCTCCACCATCCTCTCTCTCTGGACAAACCATAAACATACTCTCCACCTCCTCCCTCCAACGGTCATAGTTTTGAAGCTAGCGTGGCTGACTCAACTTTCAGGTAGGCGGTCTCCCTGGTGGAATAAAGAGCCGTAACAAAATAAACCCTGGAAATACATGCGACATTACTATAAGCTTCTTATACTAACCACGGGGAAATCCGAGTGTGCTACGTAATTTCGACTGATGCATAGGATTCCTAAGGCACACGCAGAACAGTCAGCACACTGCTCAATTTGTTACGAAAACTTATCTGTGCGTTAATACTGAGTATCCCTCAAACGTGAGCAGGACTGGTACAATGGACATATACCCCCAACTATGAGTGATCCATGCATGATACATCGGGGAAAAAAAATACAATTCTAGGACCACGTCGACGGTAAGATAGATTTGCCAGACATGTAACACTAACAATATTACTTCACTATAAGACTCGGAAATAGATGCGGAAACAGTCATATACGACATCGCCACACTTAAACGAGATAGAGATATGGCCACAGTGTAGAAGAAAAAATAAACACTTCCTAAGTACGAAGTCACTGACTTGCAGAGGTGACGATACTATAAAATGTGACATTAGAGACCGAGCACCGTCCATCGATTCTCCGTATCCAATTACCAACACCATACAAAAATGCCAACAACACACGCACAATGATAGACGGAAAAAACGGGCCGTACATACCTGATAACAGTGCACTCAGATCGGTATTCATGATGAGAAGATACATTTCCGTGTCAGCCAAGGACCACGACTCCTGCAGAAGACACTGTGAGCCTCCAGACAACCCAGGGAATACTGACCAAACATCAACCGTACAACACATTCCTGTATATGTGTCCGCATGTCGTGGGGAAGAGCCATCTCATTGGTTCTAAGCAACCGAGGTAAAAATCATGTGGTAACTGAGAGACAGGTGGAATCACCGACCTGTGGGCAAGTCTAATTATTAGCAACAAGTGTGAACGCCTTCGCCTTGTAACTAGTGCTGCGTCTTATGCTCCAGCGACCACTGGAAAGAAACAGCATCCGTGGACCGTCCACGAGCTGAAGGTATCAGAGGAAGCTGACGATTGATAATGTTGATAGTTTGTGCCACCTGGCGAAGACCCGTAAGAGCCAAAGGAATAATAACATGTTAATATTATGTTCCATCACACGTTCAAATGGTTCAAATGGCCCTGAGCACTATGGGACTTAACATCTGAGGTCATCAGTCCCCTAGAACTTTAAACTACTTAAACCTAACTAACTTTTTTTTTTTTTTTGGTCATCAGTCTACTGACTGGTTTGATGCGGCCCGCCACGATTTCCTTTCCTGTGCTAAACTCTTCATCTCAGAGTAGCACTTGCAACCTACGTCCTCAATTATTTGCTTGACGTATTCCGATCATGATAGAAGGTTGTATACGTGGAAGAACCCAGGAGATACTAAAAGGTATCAGATAGATTATATAATGGTAAGACAGAGATTTAGGAACCAGGTTTTAAATTGTAAGACATTTCCCGGGGCAGATGTGGACTCTGACCACAATCTATTGGTTATGACCTGTAGATTAAAACTGAAGAAACTGCAAAAAGGTGGGAATTTAAGGAGATGGGACCTGGATAAACTGAAAGAACCAGAGGTTATACAGAGTTTCAGGGAGAGCATAAGGGAACAATTGACAGGAATGGGGGAAAGAAATACAGTAGAAGAAGAATGGGTAGCTTTGAGGGATGAAGTAGTGAAGGCAGCAGAGGATCAAGTAGGTAAAAAGACGAGAGCTAGTAGAAATTCTTGGGTAACAGAAGAAATATTGAATTTAATTGATGAAAGGAGAAAATATAAAAATGCACTAAGTGAAGCAGGCAAAAAGGAATACAAACGTCTCAAAAATGTGATCGACAGGAAGTGCAAAATGGCTAAGCAGGAATGGCTAGAGGACAAATGTAAGGATGTAGAGGCTTATCTCACTAGGGGTAAGATAGATACTGCCTACAGGAAAATTAAAGAGACCTTTGGAGATAAGAGAACCACTTGTATGAACATCAAGAGCTCAGATGGAAACCCAGTTCTAAGCAAAGAAGGGAAAGCAGAAAGGTGGAAGGAGTATATAGAGGGTCTAAACAAGGGCGATGAACTTGAGGACAATATTATGGAAATGGAAGAGGATGTAGATGAAGACGAAATGGGAGATACGATACTGCGTGAAGAGTTTGACAGAGAACTGAAAGACCTGAGTCGAAACAAGGCCCCCGGAGTAGACAACATTCCATTGGAACTACTGACGGCCTTGGGAGAGACAGTCCTGACAAAACTCTACCATCTGGTGACCAAGATGTATGAAACAGGCGAAATACCCTCAGACTTCAAGAAGAATATAATAATTCCAATCCCAAAGAAAGCAGGTGTTGACAGATGTGAAAATTACAGAACAATCAGTTTAATAAGCCACAGCTGCAAAATACTAACACGAATTCTTTACAGACGAATGGAAAAACTGGTAGAAGCCGACCTCGGGGAAGATCAGTTTGGATTCCGTAGAAATGTTGGAACACGTGAGGCAATACTGACCTTACGACTTATCTTAGAAGAAAGATTAAGGAAAGGCAAACCTACGTTTCTAGCATTTGTAGACTTAGATAAAGCTTTTGACAATGTTGACTGGAATACTCTCTTTCAAAACCTAAAGGTGGCAGGGGTAAAATACAGGGAGCGAAAGGCTATTTACAATTTGTACAGAAACCAGATGGCAGTTATAAGAGTCGAGGGACATGAAAGGGAAGCAGTGGTTAAGAAGGGAGTAAGACAGGGTTGTAGCCTCTCCCCGATGTTATTCAATCTGTATATTGAGCAAGCAGTAAAGGAAACAAAAGAAAAATTCGGAGTAGGTATTAAAATCCATGGAGAAGAAATAAAAACGTTGAGGTTCGCCGATGACATTGTAATTCTGTCAGAGACAGCAAAGGACTTGGAAGAGCAGTTGAATGGAATGGATGGTGTCTTGAAGGGAGGATATAAGATGAACATCAACAAAAGCAAAACGAGGATAATGGAATGTAGTCGAATTAAGTCGGGTGATGTTGAGGGTATTAGATTAGGAAATGAGACACTTAAAGTAGTAAAGGAGTTTTGCTATTTGGGGAGCAAAATAACTGATGATGGTCTAAGTAGAGAGGATATAAAATGTAGACTGGCAATGGCAAGGAAAGCGTTTCTGAAGAAGAGAAATTTGTTAACATCGAGTATAGATTTAAGTGTCAGGAAGTCATTTCTGAAAGTATTTGTACGGAGTGTAGCCATGTATGGAAGTGAAACATGGACGGTAAATAGTTTGGACAAGAAGAGAATAGAAGGTTTCGAAATGTGGTGCTACAGAAGAATGCTGAAGATTAGATGGGTAGATCACATAACTAATGAGGAAGTATTGAATAGGATTGGGGAGAAGAGAAGTTTGTGGCACAACTTGACCAGAAGAAGGGATCGGTTGGTAGGACATGTTTTGAGGCATCAAGGGATCACCAATTTAGTATTGGAGGGCAGCGTGGAGGGTAAAAATCGTAGGGGGAGACCAAGAGATGAATACACTAAGCAGATTCAGAAGGCTGTAGGTTGCAGTAGGTACTGGGAGATGAAGAAGCTTGTACAGGATAGAGTAGCATGGAGAGCTGCATCAAACCAGTCTCTGGACTGAAGACCATAACAACAACAACATTCCGATCTCTGTCTTCCTCTACAGTTTTTGCCCTCTACAGCTTCCTCTAGTACCATGGAAGTCATTCCCTCATTTCTTAGCAGATGTCCTATCATCCTGTCTCTTCTCCTTATCAGTGTTTTCCACATATTCCTTTCCTCTCCGATTCTGCGTAGAACCTCCTCATTCCTTACCTTATTAGTCCACCTAATTTTCAACATTCGTCTATAGCACCACATCTCAAATGCTTCGATTCTCTTCTGTTCCGGTTTTTCCACAGTCCATCTTTCACTACCATACATGCTGTACTCCAGACGTACATCCTCAGAAATTTCTTCCTCAAATTAAGGCCGGTATTTGATATTAGTAGACTTCTCTTGGCCAGAAATGCCTTTTTTGCCATAGCGAGTCTGCTTTCGATGTCCTCCTTGCTCCGTCCGTCATTGGTTATTTTACTGCCTAGGTAGCAGAATTCCTTAACTTCATTGACTTCGTGACCATCAATCCTGATGTTAAGTTTCTCGCTGTTCTCATTTCTATTACTTCTCATTACCTTCGTCTTTCTCCGATTTACTCTCAAACCATACTGTGTACTCATTAGACTGTTCATTCCGTTCAGCAGACCATTTAAGTCTTCTTAACTAACCTAAGGACATCAAACACATCCATGCCCAAGGCAGGATTCAAACCTGCGACCGTAGCGGTCGCGCGGTTCCAGACTGAAGCGCCTAGAACCGCTCGGCCACTCCGGCCGGCCATTACACGTCTGTCAGCTGCTGCATACAGTCTTATTAACAAAGAAAGTATTATTTAGCAGCAAAAACTCTCCGTACTTGTACTGGTTACAATAATATCAGCAGACGTCGGACGTAAAAATTCTACCACGAATCGGTCTCTCACATAAACGCGATGTCGGCGATGATGAGTCATTAATCATTTAATATTGGAGCCTAATACTTCTGAGATGAACCGTAGCAGAGTATGCCTGCATAGAGCGATTTTATTGAGTCGATTGCAATAGGAAAAACGTTATGAGAGAAATATGAAGAAACCTGTATCATGTCTGCCACTGTGAGGGAGACCATTAAAAAGAAAAAACGTGTTCTGGTGACGTATGCAGTGAAAAATTACAATCGATGTATCACAAGGCAGGCCACACATTCTTTCCTACGGAGAGCAGAAAATAAGAGTTGTCACTGTACACATTCTTTGTAAATCATTATAGGTCCTGATTGCGTTTATTTTTTAAAAGCAGATACTGTATCCTATCATTACCGAATAGCCATTAAAACTACAGTCTTATACAAAATGTACACATCCAGCTAAAAGTATAAAACGTATTCGAATTTTAGGAGTCATTAACAGAAAAGACGTCACAATCAATTCCATCGGAGCTGGTGTTACTCACCTCCAATAGACAGTGGAGCAAACTGTAAATTCTGTTTGTTATAGTTTGTTCCTCCTCCAGTGTTGCAACAGTGTGCCATAAGTAGCAACTTATAGTGTGAAGGTTAGAGGAGTGTGCTTCAAAGACGGATTTTCAGTTTTCTGTACGTAAGTGAGTGTGTTCATTTTAATCGTTCTCGTCGTATTTTTAATTTATCTGACTCGCATATGAGGAGCACCATCATACATTTTAGAGACTCAGTGAGGTTTTTCAGCATCATTTTTTACTTCAAATTGTCGTGAGTGCCACACCTGAGAGACCTGAAAGCCAGAACTCGGAAGGCACTAAACGGCATAAAGTGCCATAGCCAGTGGTCTTGGGGAGCCGAATAGGGCGTCTGCTCTCCAGTTTTACAGGGCTACCGTGCGTTTACGAGAGGACCACGGGTGAACGGTGTATGGATCGGCGAGGCCTTCTTATTTGACGATCACTGACGCTGTTCACCATGAGGGGATTCGGCTGACCAAGGGTGCTCATGGAACCAGTCCCATACTCAGCCTCTGTGCTGGGGCCGGCGGACTGCCATTTACCAACTGGCAGCGGCTCCTCATGATGCGTCAGGTATGTAAGTTCCTCGCAGCTCCGACTTCACCATACTGCTGCTCATCCGCCTCTGGAATCACTGTTCTCCAATCGTCCACGAGCCACAATGGTGTTTGGGTCCCCGGGCAGCATGTGCTGGAGTCACCCGGTGTGGAGCAAGTTCGACCCCAAAACCAGGGTTTTAACCCTCTGCCGCCCTGGTTACTGCAGAGGCCCAGAGCAGTTGAGGCGTTCTCTGGAAAAACGACTTAACTGTAATATATGGAAAATGGAGATACAGAGCATCAAATATTTGACGACGTGTTTCCAATTGTTTCAATCCCTCGTACATGGATGAAACTTCCGTCAAATAGAAACTATACATTGTTGTTTCAGGATAAATGACGCGATAGCGTACTTTGTACGATTTACATACTGGTTTGAAACGATAACACAGTGCCACACTTACGTTGTTGTTCCATAGATCACTGTATAACACGAACAAGGAAACAACATTTTCCATATTTGACTATTAAACAGCCGTTAAATCTAGAAGTATCGTACTCAGACCGTAAAGCAACAAAACTTATTTTTATTCGACAAACATAATTAGTTTTCAAAGCACCAGTACCCTGTAAAGATGTTCCTGAAGGCATTATGCGGTATATACCAAGGAACATAGCACATAATAATCCTCTTTAAAAAACTAGTATTAACGTAATCATAAACAAAGTTAAAGAAAAGCATTTATTTAATTACAGACACATGTAGGACACAATACCGTCCTCAACAATGATCTGCAACAGTCAATGCGTGGTTGCTACCGGTAATGTGTCTGTTTCACATCCTGAGCAGTCATTTTCTGTAAAACTGGAAATTTGTGGTAAGGTCTTATGGGACCAAACTGCTGAGGTCATCGGTCCCTAAACCTACACACTACTGAATCTAACTTAAACTAACTTACGCTATGGACAACACACACACACACACACACACACACACACACACACGCCCAAGGGAGGACTGGAACCTCCGACAGGGGGAACCGCACGGACCGTGAAAAGGCGCCTAGACCACGCGGCTACCCCGCGCGGCAGTCATTGTCTGTTGTAGATGTACAACCGTCGACAATATTGTTCAGAATTTCTGTACTGTCGTCTCGAAGGAAATCTAGCAGTGCGAAGGTATCTTTCTTATTTGTATCCGTAATCCCAGGACGCAACGTCTTCGCTGTCGCCGTGTCCGTCTTCCGCACTGGCAATGTACGGTACATCCTCGTTTCTTAATTTTGTAAGGGATGATTGTTCCTGCATAAGTAGACTAGACGAAAAATGCTTTTCCGTTATGATACAAACGACATATTTTTGTATTCCAAATAGTGCCTCTCCTTCGAGTTTTGTGACGTACTATGGTAAATGGAAATGAGTGTTTGGCGTCATTGGCCGGGAGGCCCCTTACGGGGCAGGTCCGGCCGCCTTGGTGCAGGTCTTATTACATTCGACGCCTCACTGGGCGACATGCGCGTCGGATAGTGATGAAATGATGATGAAGACAACACAACACCCAGTCCCTGAGCGGAGAAAATTGCCGACCCAGCCGGGCCCGTAGGACGGCAATCCGTCACGCTGACCACTCAGCTGTCAGGGCGGACACGTAGTATGGTGATAAAGCTGATGTCCATTTCTCAATAATGTCCACTCCTTTCACTACCTCAAAGGGTACTTGATTCTTTCTGCAGGTCTGAAAAACTGAAAGGAAAACGATGCACGTTCACGCATGGCGACAACCACATTGCTAACAATGGTAACTGCATGCTAGTGGCATAGTAAAAGGTGTCCATCGGGTCCGTTGTTCGGTTTCGTCACGTATCAGATTTTTCCGCAACACTTCGAATTCCCTGTGTTTTCTTCCATTTTTGCCAATGCCAGAGACCTAGCAGTTGTAATGTCGGATTTGCATGGTTAAGCTAAACATTGCAGTTTCTGTTGGTAGTGCCGAGCGTCGATTACGTCAGTTGCTTTAAAAAACAAAACTCTAAATGACAAGATTGGTCTTTTCGGTGAGCAGAGACGTGTGTGGGGACACACTAAGTCAATGGTCATCTCCACAAACGCCGTCATCGAGTTGAACGGCAGCTCGAAACGTGCAGCGCGCCACGGACGCAAGTTGATGGTTCAAATGGCTCTGAGCACTATGGGATTTAACATCTGAGGTCATCAGTCCCCTAGAACTTAGAACTACGTAAACCTAACTAACCTAAGGACATCACACACATCCATGCCTGAGGCAGGATTAGAACCTGCGACCGTATCAGCAGCGCGGTTCCTGACTGAAGCGCCTAGAACCGCTCGGCCACAACGGCTGGCCGCAAGTTGATGGGAGCAGTATTACGCTGCGGGATACATTCTCCTGCGCTTGCGTGGGACTTGCGGCAGTAATTAGGTCTGTTGATAAAATATAGACATACTGATGTTTTTCCCAAAAAAATATCGATATATTTCGGCGGTAATACTTTCCCCGATACATCGATATCGAAATGGCAATATCGGGTGCTGATATTCTTATTTTAAATAATACTTTTTCCAGACTTTTCGGTAATTATTTCGAGTTGTTCTTTTGAAATTATAGTAGAACATAGTTTTACTTAACTGTGTGAAGGAGTCTTAACTACTTTTTGAGCTTTCATCATGTCTTACCTGACTTTGACTGTGTGAAGCAAATATATGTGGCACAAGAGAAATCCGATTGCAATCGGGGGTGGCAGTGTGATGGGGTAACAAGATTTCCGATGTGAAGAAATACCACACCAGTTGCGTTAAGAAACAAAAATCTAAATGCCAAGACTGGGCTTTACGGTGGCCAGAGACGAGTGTGGGGACACAAATACAAGGTGAGGTCCTACGTATTTCAGCTTACATATATTGTGTCAATAGATACATGTTTTTGAAGTCAAGCAGTGGAATTCCGGGTTACTGTATGTGGCTTGTTGCACTCGAGCATTGGATATTTCAAGAACAGACTGACAAAATTTTGGGAAGGACAATAACAATACGACACACAGTGAGGGTCTTTATTGGTTAAAGAACGTATTCATTTCATCCCATCCATAATGTAAGACACAGAAGGTGTGGGGTGAAAGGTTCTAAGAATAAGTAACAAAAATTGCACACGAACTATGTTTTAATGAAGGCATATTTTAACAAATTTACAAAAGGTGTTCAAAAGTCTACTCCGGTCCTTGGTGCATGCTTGAAATATCTGCAGCCGTGACCGTCCAATACCATGGAGCATTACAGGTTCCTGTTTAATGTCAAACACGTTACTGACTGGGATTAATTTCAGCGGTGGTGGCAGTCAGGCAATGGAATAACGTACCGCATACTCTTGATATAGCCTCCACCCCATATAAAAACAAAAACAAAAAAGAAAGGAAAAAAGGACCGTTAAATAAAGTGAAACTCATGACAACACTTTATCTCACGCTCGACGAATCCAGTGTTCCTCAAAGATGAGGTGAACAGTAAGTGCACCAGCTATGGAGAATGGGCCACGTGACGCAATGCAACTTGTGTAGCAGTCTCTAAATTAAAATTCTGATAACGCTCTCTTCCACAGAAATACACGTTTTACTCGCAGATGTCGTCTGCCGTAGGCACGCCAATTACTGTAGTAATCGGATTATTTACCTCTGGAGTGCAGCCCAACTGTAGACAGAAAACCATTATTGGTGAGATTTAACAGCAATCGCATGCGGTTCCTCATAGTTCCAGACGAGATTACTTCGGCTATTAAAACAATTGACTCGCGTAAAGTAGACATCACGTGCGAGTAACGTGTGCGTGGAAGGCAGCGTCATTAGAACTTTGATGACCAGATTACTACAGGAAACCGGTACAAGATCTGGTAATGGGTGGCCGTAGCGTCTGCTCTTTTTTGTATGACTCCCATACCGGCTGTGCTCTACAGCTACTGTTACACTCCGTAAACAACTCTGCAGAGTGTGTTGGAGGATAATTCTTAAGGTAATGTTCCCTACCATCTTCCCGTTCGTGCCTCGAAGAGTGCACAGGATGAACCACTCTTGACAATATATATACACTAAGTGATCAAAAGTACCCGGACATCCCCAAAAACATACGCTTTTCATATTAGGTGCATTGTGCTGCCACCTACTGCCAGGTACTCCATATCAGCGACCTCAGTAGTCATTAGACACCGTGAGAGAGCAGACTGGGGCGCTCCGCGGAACTCACCGACTTCGAACGTGGTCAGGTGATTGGGTATCACTTGCGTCATACGTCTGTACATGTGATTTCCACACTCCTAAACATCCTAGGTATACTGTTTCCGATGGGATAGTGAAGTGGAAACGTGAAAGAACACGTACAGCACAAATGGGTACTGGCCGACCTCGTCTGTTGACTGACAGAGACCGCCGACATTTGAAGAGAGTCCTAATGTGTAACAGGCAGACATCTCTCCAGACCATCAAACAGGAATTCCAAACTGCATCAGGATCCATTGCAAGTACTATGACAGTTAGGTGGGAGGTGAGAAAACTTGGATTTCATGGTCGAGCGGCTGCTCTTAAGCCACACATGACGCTTGTAAATTCCAAACGATGCCTCGCTTGGTGTAAGGAGCGTAAACATTTGACGACTCAACAGTGAAAAAACGTTGTGTGGAGTGACGAACCACAATACAGAATGTGGCGATCCGATGGCAGGGTGTGGGAATGGCGAATGCCCAGCGAACGTCATCTGCCAGCGCGTGTAGTACCAACAGTAAAATGTGGAGGCGGTGCCGGCCGATGTGGCCGAGCGGTTCTAGGCGCTTCAGTTCGAAACCGCGCTGCTGCTACGGTCGCAGGTTCGAATCCTGCCACGGGCATGGATGTGTGTAATGTCCTTAGGTTAGTTAGGTTTGAGTAGTTCTAAGTCTAGGGGACTGATGACCTCAGATGTTAAGTCCCATAGTGCTTAGAGCCATTTGAACCATTCGGAGGCGGTGGTGTTACGGTGTGGTCGTGTTTTTCATGGAGGAGGCTTGCACGCCTTATTGTTATGCGTGGCACTATCGCAGCACAGGCCTACATGGATGTTTTAAGGACCTCCTAGCTTACCACTGTTGAGGAGCAATTCAGGGATGGCGACTGCATCTTTCAACACGATCGAGGACCTGTTCATAATACACGACAATAACATCCCTGTAATGGACCAGCCTGCACAGAGTCCTGACCTGAATCCTAAAGAACACCTTTGGGATGTTTTGGAACGCCGACTTCGTGCCAGGCCTCACCGACCGACATCGATACCTCTTCCCAGTGCAGCACTCCGTGAAGAATGGGCTGCCATTCCCCAAGAAACCTTCCAGCACCTGATTAAACGTATACCTGCAAGAGTGGAAGCTGTCATCAAGGCTAAGGGTGGGCCAATAACGTATTGAATTCCAACATTACCGATGGGGGGCTCCACGAACTTGTAAGTCATTTTCAGCCAGGTGTCCGTATACGTTGATCACATAGAGTATACGACGAACTAACATAAGAGTCTTCCACTTAAATTGGAAAAACATCTTACTTTGGTGGTAACTAAGCAAACCCGTGACGAAACGCGTTGCTCTTCGATTTTATCCACTTCTTGTATCAACCATACATGGTAATGATGGTAGACCGAAAGGCAGTACTCATGTATAGATCGACTGGCGGTCTTTGAAAATACCTTCTTTGTAAGGGAATTCTAGTTTCAGAACAGTATTTCAGTGAATCTCAGTCTAGCCTCTGTCTTTCCTGTTGATTAGTTTTACGTGACAGGTCCAGTTTCAATTGGCCTCTACAGATATTTTATCGACGAAAACGTTTCCTATGATTGTTTGGCAATAGTGTAATGAAATAATAGCGAGTCTTTCAGCATATTTGAGTGAAACACGTTACAAATGTTTATGTTGAGACTCATCTGCCTATTTTTCCACCAATCGTCTCTCCTCTGCAGGACTTCTTGCTTTTCGCTACAATTTGTCTAGCTATGCGTCTTCTCTGTATCGCAATAGCATCCAATCCGTTTTGTCGTTGAGACCTCAGCACGCACCACAACGCTCCCACTGATTTGAAAGCTCATTACGGAATCCTTTTATTCTGGCGGCCTCGAAATCCGATATTCTCACAATACACAAAACGCCTACAACAGCAGACATGCTCGGGATCCCTGTTGCCTTAAGGGATCGTCGATAAAATGCAGCAAAGGTGTTGTGGTGTGGAAGTACACTGTATGGAAATAGATACTTGTAGATGAGAAGGACGTCTTCGTCATTGATTCTTCGCCTCTTCATAACGTATAACTCATTTTAGACAGCGCAAGTAATTCATCTACATCAACATCTGCACGGATACTCTGCAAATCACATTTAAGTGCCTGGCAGAGGGTTCATCGAACCACCTTCACAATTCTTTATTATTCCAATCTCGCCGGCCGGGGTGGCCGAGCGGTTCTAGACGCTACAGTCTGTATCCGCGCGACTACTACGGTCACAGGTTCGAATCCTGCCTCGGGCATGGATGTGTGTGATGTCCTTAGGTTAGTTAGTGAAACGTCCCCTTAGAACAATTGTACATGACTGTGCTTAAACTGACACACAATATTTTTTAGCGCAACGCAATCTGACTTTCAATAATCCCTACAAAACAATGGCCCTGACTAACATTAATCTATACCTTTCACGAATCACTTACCTCACCAAAAATCTCCGTTACTCGAACTACTGCAATACAGCGAGCGCCACTACTGCCAGCTAAATAACAGATTCAAACTACGGAAGGCACTAACTACTAGTAGGCATAGTTAGCAAATGAAAGATTTTAATAGAGAACAAACAATGTATTTACCTTAATAGTGTTGAAAAACCATAATATACATAGCAGTTCATAATATCCAGTATTAGAAATTTCAAGACTCCGCCATATCTCTGCCCACATCCACCACTGGTGGCGGCTCACCTCCAACTGCGCAACGCTACGCGCTGTTCACATCCAGCTGCCGCTGCCCAACACTACAATGGCAGACAACAATGCAAACTAGCCACAGACTGCACACAGCACAGCCAGTGATTTTCATACAGAGCGCTACGTAACGTTGCCAATAAGAAAACATAAACAGCCTACTTACATAGCCCCCATGCTCCCCACAAAAAATTTTACAAATTGTTTTCGGCAGTGGGCAATACATATTTGTTAAAATTTTTCATAATCGTAATTACAATAACAAAGAAATCAAATGCACACACTTATTGATACAATGTTGGTCAAAAGCTAAAATTTTATCACAGTCCATAAAGATAGTTCTGATCTTTCATCACAGTAAAACTGCCGTTTCTTTTCTCAAAGTCTGAGCAGTAAAAGACAATGCACACGGAAGTAGTGAATTTCCATGCAGTCTTGAAGAAGTAGTGTTGTCCTCCCAACGGAAAGACAGTGCTGACTCTTGACATGCAGACAGGTAATGGGCCACAACAGAGCAAACCCACAGCAGAGTCATTCGACGTTTTAAAGAATATTGGTAGATAGGTCATCACAGAGCAAACCCACTGTAGTCCTGGTAGAGAGTATGGTATTGGTGGGCCACCAGAAGTGCAGACCCACTGCAGTCCTTGTAGAAATGGTGGACAGGCCCACTGTAGTCCTGGTAGAGATTGTGGTATTGGTGGGTCATCAGAGATGCAGACCCACTGTACTCCTTGTAGGTACGGCCACAGCCATCTGTTGCGACTGTGCAGGTGCACATTCACCATCGAAGAGTCTTGCGGAGAATATAGCAAGTCCATAAACCACCACTTGTCCACTCACAAAATGTTTTTTTGAAATGTCCTTAGAACCAGCAATGTTGTTATCCAGTCCCTTGCTGAATTATTAACACTCATGCAAACACTATCAGTCCCTACTTCTCACATATTGTCCATATACTATGACCAACAGAAACGTGTGCAGTGAAATGTAACTTACAAGTTACATAATTTGATGAACTGGTGTCAATTACAATTTTATAACATAAGAATACAATAACAAAGGTACAAAATACATCATTAAAAACGTAACAATACAGATAACATTTGTAGTACAGGCTTTACAAAAGAATCGAACTAACATATACATCAGTGTTACAGGAATTATGACATAAGTAAACACATAAAAGATCAGAATAATTATTGAAACATCAACTTCACACATGAGCATTAAAACAAAACAGAATAAATAATGTCTAAACATCTTTACAAGGTAAATAACATATTATTAATGCCAATTATATTCGAGGATAACAGTATTCCTCATCATAGTGAATGTAGCTTAGTATTAGAAGAAGAAAAAATTCTATGAAACTACACAGAGACAGGAAGAAAACAAATACACAAGGGTACACAAACACATAGTGGGATAACACAAAAGGAAAGGACAGGGTTTGTTTTCAGTATAACATTTGGTACTGCAGTCCAACCCAAAACTTCATTCCATACATCGTCCCTCTTATTTCAACATCTGCTCCAGCCAAAAAATTCTGTCCAAGCATGCTTTCTGTATTCTGTTCACACATTTCTTACCTCATTATTTATTTACCATTATCTTACCTCAACATTTATTTCCAAGAAAATCCTACCTACACCTGTTGTCCCTAAACCATACTTTTTTGTTCATATCCTCTTTCAAAAATAGTTTTTCTCCACTGTGCACTACTTTTTTGGCCAAACTATTTTCTTATAGCTTCTTAATGCATTTCTTCCAATTCATCATAGTTAGTTTCTTACATAGTCTACCCCCTCTTAAGCTAACTTAAATCTACTGAGCTCAGATGCATAAACTATGGGACGAGGCAATGCAGCAGCACAAATCAATTAATACAAACAGCAATGACAAAAAAATGGAAATTGGTGAAGCAACAACATTACAACTAAGATAAGGCACTGTGCAGCAAACAAGAAAAATAAATCAGTAGTAAAACAAGCTTAGAAGAGTAAGACAAATTAAAATTCAGTAGCACTATGCCTGGCAAACAGCAGTAACTTATACCTAAACATGACATAGCTCAAGCAGAAAAAATATTACAGTAAAAATGGCCATGTTTAATACCTATGTCACATCTTAACACTAGAGTGATGCATCACAAGAACTTACACTAGCAGATAAGTTACCAAATCGTAAAGAAATTATTTATGCAATTCCTGTGAAGGGAAATGTCTATTTATGTGCCCTTGTTTTCTTGGAAGTAGATCATAAATTTCTTATTGACTGGATCTGTAGGCATAACATAACTATATTAGTACATATATTAAATTTTATTTTAACCAATGCTGCAGTGCAGCTAGAAACTAGATAGTAAAGAAAATGAGCAAATATGTACAAAGGACGGCATGAAACATCATTCATTAGCCATATGGCATTTCATAACGCAGTAAAAATTCCCTCAATTCTAGAGAAAGACGCTTGTCATAATCATGTGTGCAGATGTAAGCATGTCGTATTTGCGGTGCTTTCTACAAAGAAATGTCAAAAGCGAGGATAATGGCCTCCCTTTTTTTTCTTTTCTACCTGTGCCTCTGAAAAGGCACGCACTCTAATGGCTTGTTCTCCAGGTGTCTGACACAGCTGGGTGCCCACGACGCACGTGCAGGTGGCCACTTAACTTTCTTATGGAAATATTTACGACATCAGTTTCCGCTACAGTGACAGTCTCATATACAAAATGTCACGGGTCGAGAATTTGCGTTGCAAATGTGTAGAAACAAAATCTTATGAATATAACAGTGTCCAAAAAATTTTCGTCGGCATTGTAATACATTCACGCATTTACACACATTTCATAACTCTTAAAGTACGATTCTCGGTTTCCAACATCCTTTTTCACAAGTCAGAGTCCCTAACCACTACTCCTTATTCCTTACCTTATTACACATATACATATTCGTCGGCACTTCTTCAATATTTCCTCATAATAAATATGTAGCATAATCAAATTCCTCATATAACATTGGCTTATTGATCATAAACATACCTCAACAGCATAATACACATCGTCGTCGTAATAATATCATAACATCTCAGTCAATTCTCAAAATCGTCGTAGCTTCCTCCAATAATTAAAAAAATTCTCTGCTCATGTCAAAAGTGTCATCTGCCTCAAACGTACTTTAAAAATCGTGATCCCATACCAAATATAACATTCAAAGTTCTCATAATATCACAATGGGTCTGAAAAAATATGAACAGTTCACAAAGTACAGACAAAATACAATTTCGTAAGTGTGAAGTTATACAACGGTGTAATTACGTAAACATCTGTCACTGATGTAGTAAAAAAAGTGTTTGTCTCTCAGTTAAATGATCAGATAGCTGTGTAATTTATGTATTAGAGGAATATGGTACCGATGTGTAAAGTTGTATAAGCAAATACCATATGAAACGTCCCCTTAGAAAAATAGTACAAGACTGTGCTTAAACTGACACACAATATTTTTAGCGCAACGCAATCTGACTTTCAAAAATCCCTGCAAAACAATGGCCCTGACTAACATTAATCTATACCTTTCACAAATCACTTACCTCACCAAAAATCTCCGTTACTCGAACTACTGCAATACAGCGAGCGCCACTACTGCCAGCTAAATAACAGATTCAAACTACGGAAGGCACTAACTACTAGTAGGTATAGTTAGCAAATGAAAGATTTTAATAGAGAACAAACAATGTATTTACCTTAATAGTGTTGAAAAACCATAATATACATAGCAGTTCATAATATCCAGTATTAGAAATTTCAAGACTCCGCCATCTCTCTGTCCACATCCACCACTGGTGGCGGCTCACCTCCAACTGCGCAACGCTACGCGCTGTTCACATCCAGCTGCCGCTGCCCAACACTACAATGGCAGACAACAATGCAAACTAGCCACAGACTGCACACAGCACAGCCAGTGATTTTCATACAGAGCGCTACGTGACGTTGCCAATAAGAAAACATAAACATCCTACTTACATAAGGTTTAAGTGGTTCTAAGTTCTAGGGGACTGAAGACCTTAGAAGTTAAGTCCCATAGTGCTCAGAGCCATTTGAACCATTTTTTATTCCAATCTCGTATAGCGCGCGGAAAGAATGAACACCCATATCTTTCCGTACGAGCTCTGATTTCCCTTATTTTATCGTGATGATCGTTCCGACCTATGTACGTCGACGTCAACAAATTATTTTCGCATTCGGAGGAGAAAGTTGGTGATTGGAATTTCATGAGAAGATTCTGTCGCAACGAAAAACGTTTTTCTTTTAATGATTTCCAGTCCAGATCCTGTATCATTTTTGTGACACTCTCTCCCAGATTTCGCGATAATACAGAACGTGCTGCCTTTCTTTGAACCTTTTCGATGTATTCCGTCAGTTCTACCTGGTAAGGATCCCACACCGCGCAGCCGTATTCTAAAAGAGGACGGACAAGCGTAGTGTAGGCAGTCTCCTTAGTAGGTCTGTTACATTTTCTAAGTGTCCTGCCAATAAAACGCAGCCTTTGGTTAGCCTTCCCCACAACATTTTCTATGAGTTCTTTCCAATTTAAGTTGTTCGTAACTGTAATACCTAGGTACTTAGTTGAATTTACGGCTTTTAGATTAGACTGATTTATCGTGTAACCGAAGTTTAACGAGTTCCTGTTAGTGCGCATGTGGATGACCTCACACTTTTCGTTATTTAGGGTCAACTTTCACTTTTCTCACCATTCAGATATTTTTTTCTAAATCGTTTTGCAGTTTGTATTGATCTTTTGTTGACTTTATTAGCCGATAAACGACAGCGTCATCTGCAAACAACCGAAGACGGCTGCTCAGATTTTCTCCCAAATCGTTCATATAGATAAGGAACAGCAAAGGGCCTATAATACTCTACCTCGGGGAACGCCTGACATTACTTCTGTTTTACTCCATGACTTTCCGGCAATTGCTTCGAACTGTGACCTCTCTGACAGGAAATCGCAAATCCAGTCATACAACTGAGACGATATTCCATAAGCACGCAATTTTACTACTAGCCGCTTGTGTAGTACAGTGTCAAAAGCCTTCCAGAAATCCAGGAATACGGAATCGACCTGAAATTCCTTGTCAATAGCACTCAGCACTTCATGTGAATAAAGAGCTAGTTGTTGTTCGCAGGAACTATGTTTTCTAAACCCATGTTGACTGTGTGTCAATAGACAATTTCCTTCGAGGTAGTTCATAATGTTCGAACACAATAGATGTTCTAAAATCCTGCTGCATATCGACGTTAACGATATGGGCCTGTAATTTAGTGGACTACTCCTACTACCTTTCTTGAATATTGGTGTGACCTGAGCTACTTTCCAGTCTTTGTGTACGAATCTTGTATATGATAACGAACGGTTGTATATGATTGTTAAGTATGGAGCTTATGCATCAGCATACTCCGAAAGGAACCTAATTAGTATACAGTCTGGACCAAACGACTTGCTTTTATTAAGTGATTCGAGTTGCTTCACTGCTCCGAGGATATTCACTTCTACGTTACTCATGTTGGCAACTGCTCTCGATTCGAATTCTGGAATGTTTACTTCGTCTTCTTTTGTGAAGGCATTTCGAAAGGCTGTGTTTAGTAAATTTGCTTTGGCAGCACTGTAGTATCTCCACTGTTATCGCGCTGAGAAGGCACTGATTGTTTCTTGCCGCTAACATACTTCACATACGACCAGAATCTCTTTGGATTTTCTGCCAGGTTTCGAGACAAAGTTTCGTTGTGGAAGCTATTATAGGCGTCTCGCATTGAACTCCGCGCTAAGTTTCAAGCTTCTGTAAACGATCACCAATCTTGGAGATTTTGAGTCTATTTAAATTTGGCATGTTTGTTTCGTTGTTTCTGCAACAGTGTTCTAACCCGTTTTGTGTACCAAGGAGGATCAGCTCCGTCGTTTGTTAGTTTATTTGGTATAAACCTCTCAACTGCTGCCGATACTATTTCTTTGAATCTAAGCAGCATCTGGTCTACACTTATATTATTAATTTGGATGGAGATTGTCTCTTAGGAAGGCGTTAAGTGAATTTTTATCTGTCTTTTGAACTGGTATATTTTTCGCTATTTTTCAAGGATTTGGGGTTTGCAATATTCAATCTCGCTACGACAACCCTGTGTTCACTAATCCCTATATCGGTTTTGATGCTAGTTATTAACTCAGGATTATTTGTTGATAAGAGGTCATGCGTGTTTTCACAACCGTTTACGATTCGCTTGGGCCCATGAAATAACTGCTCGAAATAATTTTCAGAGAATGCGTTTAGCACAATTTCGGATGATATTTTATGCGTACCTCCGGAATTAAACATGTATTTTCGCCAACATATCGAGGGTAAATTAAAGTCACCACCAACTGTTATCGTATGAGTCGGGCACGTGTTTGAAATCAAACTCGAGTTTGCTTTGAACCTTTCAGTAACTGCATCATCTGAACTGGGAGGTCGGTAAAAGGATCCAATTATTATTTTATTCCGGTTGCCAACAATGACCTCTGCCCATACTAACTCACAGGAAGATCTACTTCAATTTCGCGACAAGTTAAACTACTTCTAACAGCAACAAACACGCCACCGCCAACCGTGTTTAGCCTATCTTTTCGGAACGCCGTTAGCTTCTTCGCCAAAATTTCGGCTGAGCTCATTTCCGGCTTTAGCCAGCGTTCAGTGCCTATATCGATTTGAGCATCAGTGCTTTCTATTAGCGCTTGGAGCTCTGGTACTTTCCCAAGACAGCTGCGACAATTTACAACTGTTATACCAATGGTTCCTGTATCTATGTTCGTCCTGTGTTCAGCCTGCACCCTTTGTGACTGAAGCCCATCTTGAGTTTTCCCGAGACCCTCTAACCTAAAGAACCGCCCAGTCCACGCCACACAGCCCCTCATACCCGTGTAGCCGCCTCCTGCGTATAGTGGACACCTGACCTATTCCGCGGAACCCGAAAACCAACCATCCTTTGGCGCAAGTCGAGGAATCTGCAGCCTACACGGTCGCAGAACCGTCTGAGACTCTGATTCAGACCCTCCACTCGGCTCTGTCGACTATGCTGCAAATGGTCAGCTCTGCTTTCATCTTGAAAGCAAGACTGGCAGCCTTTACCACCTTCTATTAGCCGCTCGAAACCAGAGAGAATCTCTTCTGATCCAAAGCGACACGCATCATTGATACCGACGTGAGCAACCACCTGCAGTTGGCTGCACACTGTGCTCTTCATGGCATCCGGGAGGACCCTTTCTACATCTGGAATGACTCCACCCGGTATGCACACGGAGTGCACATTGGTTTTCTTACCCTCCTTCACAGCCAAGTCCCTAAAGCCGTCGGCACACGGACCGTGCTGCAGAACGTTAACGTTGAGCGTGCCAAGTTCAAAGTGCTGCTGAACGCTCAGGAACGATGCGACTCGTGCGTACGGTACGTGGGCCCCAACGTGGTATACGCGATCGCAACGCACCCCAGCGGCAGTTGAGGGATTTTTCTAGTTCTTGAATCACACTGATTACTCAACGGGCGAGCGTAAAATTCCCACGTTAGCTCTATTAAAACACACATTTTCCTCCTTCATCCATGTCCAATCAATAAGGACACAGCCTCATAAAAGTTCCATTACAGACAGTGCGGTACAAATTTGGAATGCTTCTCCGCGTAAGATAAACATTATTTCATCATTCCCACATTTTAGTAAAATCACAAGGTCAGTATTACTTGATAACTGTTCCTACACGGTAGCAGAATCTTGGCAACATGTGAATTACGAAGCGTAAAAGAAAAAGGTGCAAAATATCTTTATACAAGTAGCGCAAGCTGTCCTGTAGATTAAGCCAATCGAACGAAGTCATCCCTCAAAAAAAGGTGAACTTATATTTACATAACATCAAATATTATAGTATATACTTATACTAAACTAATAATAAAGTATCAGAACCCAATAAAAACGCGAATGTTAGGAAAAAATTTGGAAGTGGCAAGACACGAACCACCGCCCCATCAGAATAATCTGCATGGGGCAGTGACGCTAAACACTACGCTACAGCAATGACATACTGCAGATGGCACCAATCATAGTATCTTAGCTCTTGCAGAAAACCTTAATCGTAGATATGTTACTAATTGAAGTTTAATTACAACAAATTGTACCAAGAACAATGCGTTTTGGGTAGATCTTCAGTGTGTCGCTGCCTTCAAATAGCCTACTCTCATAATACGCAAGTTACAATAATTCTTTTGCCACGAATATGATGTTTCTCATTATTTTATTCGAGCGAATCACACAGTTAACAACGAGTTTTTTAGTGATTCTCAATTTGCTGGTGAACGGCGTATATACATATAGGCTTGAAATGAATGCCAATATGGCGCCTCACAAATCTGTACTGAAGGGATGCGGCGTGCGTGTGACGTAGGTGGCTTTGTGCCATCTCATTGGACAACGCTCAGACGCACGCTCAGAATATCTGACATGCCAGATACAGCTCTGCACGTTCGGAAAGACTCCCGAACGTGCTATTCCACGCTATGGCGTCAGAAACTCGGCACGCTCAACGCTCAACGTTCGGATGCACGGTCCGTGTGCCAACGGCTTAAGGGCCCCCATAACGCGCCCAACGTTGGTGCTCCCAACTACCAACAGTCCCACCCTCTGCGATTGCCCGGATCTTGCAGGCTGAGTGGTTTCCTATGAAACAGGACAGGCGACAGCATCCGGCTCAGCGACAGTCAGTCACAGGCAGCACCTGGAACCTGTTTGTCAGACAAACTGGGGAGGCCTTACGTGCAGCCGCCTGGGAAGTCTTTCGCCGCCTGCTTTGCCCCAGGGCGACCTCCCACTCGACCACAGGTGAGGGGTCAGCATCAGTGCGAGCAGTAACTGGTTTGGCCACCGGTGAGGACCGATCGGAGGACTCTGACGCGCTGGACGTCCGTTGGATCCCCACGGCCGGCCCACAACAGTGGTGCCCATCAACTGCAGCCTCAAGCTGTGTAACCGAAGCCATCACAGTCTGAAGCTGAGGGCGAAGTGTCACCAACTCGGTTCGCATCTGCACACAACAATCGCAGTCCATGTCCATACCAAAGACCGTGCAAAACTAAACTATGCAGATAAACGGTCTATCGGCACGTGCTGCGCAACTCTGATGTAGACCCCGTCGAAAACGCACGAACTGTGTCTAGCAATACGCAGATATTCAGATATTCAAGAACCTAACTACCGAAAAACTCAGGTGAAACTAAATAATTTTCCTCTGGTAAGGAACTTGTAATATATCACAGAATCGGTTTACCTTCTGACGCAAACGAAAACGTGAGAACTGTGGCTATTAGATTTTAAATTTACATGCAGAAACTCAAGAAACTAAACTATTAAAGCATACAGATGATATAATAAAATTCGCTCCTGGTTAGGAACTCGTAAATGTCACAAATGCGGTTTACTTATCTGTTGCTGCGACTGCCGCCGTCGGCTACTACTGCCTGATGTGGATTACACTACGTAAAACAACAACAACAACACAATGGAGGCTTGGGAGCAAAACAATAACGAACTACGTCTTGGCTAATATGTTTTGTGTACCATGACTGTCGACGACAGATTCTACTCTCAGTGTGTTAGTCTGTACAGTGATACACATCGAGCAGCTGATAGCGAACTCATCGTGGGGAATGTGGTTCTGTATCTTCGCTCCGATTTAAAACAGAGCACGTTCAGCACTTTGCATAGAAGCAGAACTTTTCTTTCTCGTAATGTACCTAAAAAGAAAATTTAATCAGAGTCATCTACGGGCTTGGGCAAAAGTATGGAAACACCGCGAGAAACGCATGTTTGAACATTCATCAAGACGCCAGCCAAACCCATAGGTCCCGCTGTTGTATTTGACGAATACGTTGTGTCAGTCTTGGTCAGAACAGCGTTCTGTGTAGTTGTGAGTGCGTTATGTCGGAGGCAGGTGATTTCGAATGTGGGCAAATTGTTGGTGCTCGTGTGGTGGGTGATCCCTTAATCAAGACAGCCGAAGAGCCTGGCGTTTCAAGATGCTGTAATATTTCCGCCGGCCGCGGTGGTCTAGCGGTTCTGGCGCTACAGTCCGGAACCGCGGGACTGCTACGGTCGCAGGTTCGAATCCTGCCTCGGGCATGGGTGTGTGTGATGTCCTTAGGTTAGTTAGGCTTAAGTAGTTCTAAGTTCTAGGGAACTTATGACCTAAGATGTTGAGTCCCATAGTGCTCAGAGCCATTTGAACCATTTTTTTGTAATATTTCCGGCTTTGCAGCCACCATATTTAGCTACAAGCAGTTTGGAAGGCAGCAGTTGCAAGATGACGGACTGTGGTGTGAGTGAGGTACCGATGACAGACGTTTTTTTTTTCACGTGTATCGTGATAAAGACCGCCTAAATTGTGGTCCTTCTCCGCGATTGGCTGCTGCGTTCGGTAGTTGCGCGCTAAAATGACAGTTTTCTGTTATTAATATTAGACAAACTAAACAGCGTATTTACTTGAATTTCAAATTAAAGCATCCCTCAATAGCGTGTTATCATTCATTATTTCATAAGTAGTAATAACCATCTGAATAATAAACAAGTGCAAAACAAAAAGGCAGACGAAGCATTTCGGTGATCTTCGGATCGCGCCTAAATTGGAAGTCGGGCGAAATGGTTCGGCTGTAAGATCAGAGCTCGGAAAACGGACATGTTGTCCGACGCGGTATCAATTAAGACTTAGTTAGCAATGTCTAGTGTTTACATCAGAGCTGGTTCGGTAGTGTCGGAAGACAGACATGTAGTCTGCCGCCGTCAATGTTAGTTAATACTTTATAAGCAATGTATGGTTATTTAGATATATAGTTGATAACAGTGTGATATTAATTACTTAATTATGCAGTTCATTAATTTTCTGAATAATAAAAATCGTTTGTGAACCAAAAAGTTTCTCGCGTTCTGCAAATAAAAAGCGAGTGGCATCCCGTATAAACAAACTGATTGAAAAGTCAATTACTTCTAAAATAACAGTACCTCGCTAAGACTCTTTCAGCCTCAAGACGACGGATTCACGACCTACGTGCTGTTTTCTGCACACGGGATAACAGCTGTCCAAGACTGCAGGTTGGTGAACTTTTATTAGAACTTATGCATTCCACTCTGGCGGTGGAATCAAACAGGCGCCTCGCGTGTACTGCGATCTTAGTCTAAAGGAGATCAGTGGCACGTCATCTGTGGTAACACAGAGGAGGTATGAACTCTGGACTCCGCCCGAACAGGACTTGAAATGCCCAACCGTACCGACCGGCCGCCGTGTCATCCTCAGCCCACAGGCGTCACTGGATGCGGATATGGAGGGGCATGTGGTCAGCACACCGCTCTCCCTGACGTATGTCAGTTTACGAGACCGGAGCCGCTACTTCTCAGTCAAGTAGCTCCTCAGTTTGTCTCACTGGGCTGAGTACACCACACTTGCCAACAGCGCTCTGCAGGCTGGATGGTCACCCATCCAAGTGCTAGCCCAGGCCGACAGCGCTTAACTTCAGTGATCTGACGGGAACCGGTGTTACCAATGCAGCAAGGCCGTTGGCACAGAGGAGGCATGAAGGAAAGAAATGTTTTTGAGCGAAGAGGTTTTTAATACGAATATATCACTCCTCCCTCACCCTCTCTTCTTCAACTTGCCGTAAGGCACGGTACTAAAGATTTATACCGCACAAAGGGAAAGCGGAAGATATCATCATCCACTAAGCCACAACGCAGGCGAAAGTGTGTGTTGAGGGATTGTGACGGAGGGTTGTTCGTGGGCAGTGTGACGAAAAATAAGAGAACGACGGCTGCAGGCGATTCTGCAGAACAGAATGTCACAATCGTGAACCCTGTCAGCACCAGAACAACACGAAGGGAGCTCCATAAGTAGGGAATTGTAGGGGCAGCTGGAATCCTAAAATGAGTTATGAGTGATGAAAATACCCACAGCACGTAAACATGGGGCCGAAGACATACAACCTGGACTATAGAGCAATGGAAGACAGTCATTTTGGTCGGATGTGTCCTGTTTCACACTTTTCCCTACTTCTAGTCGAATCTACGTCCTGCAGCTATATCGTTGGGCCCCATGGTTACCCAAGAATGTCATGTTATTGCCAAGGATTGTGTAACCATTTTGGTTGATCAGGTCCGTCGCATGGTAAAATGTTTGTTCCCCATTGATGAGGCTGTGTTCCAAGGCGACAGGACCCTTGTTGAAGTATGTCACATGGTCCAGGACTGGTTTTGCGAGCACTGTCATACCTCCCCTGGCCACCACACTCACCAGATCTCAGTACTTTTGAGCCTTTATAGTCTACTTTGGACAGAAGAGTGCGTTGTCGCTATCCACCTCCATCATCGTTGCAGAAGGCACTGGAGCAGATGAGATGGCCTCGTGGCAAGAAATTCCTCATCTGCTCAGATACCCAAAGTGCTCTCCTCCCTGTTGCGCAGATGTACTCAGCAGATAGGACAGTCTGCACCTCTTGCAACGGCAGGACAAGGAAATAATTTTTTCATGGGTTCCAGGGCAAATCGAGATCAGCAGAAATGAAGTCGCTCATGACGCTGTCATCGAGGCTTGCTCGCTGTTCGGTCTCTCTGCAGTCTGTTACAACATTTGTAATGCAGGAGACCATGTGTTGGTGAGAGGCCCAGTGGTTGGAAGGGAAGAATAGTAAGCTACGTTCAGTGAAACTCTCTGTGAGACCGTGGTTTACTACTTCCGACCACCACGACCTGAAGATATCGCAGTTATAAGGCTTACAGTGAGACAAAGTCCACTGACACATGGCTTTCTCTTACGTCGCGAGGAGCCCCCAGTGTGACAGATTGGATCTCAGCAGTCGGTCTCACATATTGTAGTTGAGCGTGCTTTATATGATGACCCGGGGGCAGATCTCGGTCTTCCGCTTGATCTTTTTCTATTTTAACTGATAATGTGGCGAGTATGGTTCGTGATTTATTTTGTGCGATGTTCAGAATTACTCCCAAAATACTGGATGTGAGATTTTAACGTGGCACTGTGTAACTCTGTCACCCATTATTTCGAATTAGTAAATAGGCACGGTCATCTGTCCCCTTTTACCTTTGTCGGTCCTGATGCTTTCTACTTGATCTTAACTGGTTATTACGCGATGCTTGGTGTGATTTATATGGTTGGTTTTTCTATTTCTCACACTATCAAGATTGTGATCTCACTATTTGTGTGAGTATACCACTTCGATTTAAATTTTATTGTTATTTTTTCACTGTTTCTCAGCACCCTCATCTGTATTGATGCCCACACCGTTTAGCGCCCTAAAACATCAAACATCATCATCATCGTCACCATCATAGTTAGTTAAATTTGCCACTATTTTGCAGGAATAATGGTATGATATTCCCTTGGAAAAACCGTACTGGACCTATATTTATCCATTCCCAGAAGACTGGAAGCTGTTTCGAATGGCAACGATCTTCCTACGCCGTATTAGGCCTGGTAATGCGTTGTGTTTTTGGTATTTCCATATTTTCTTATATTTTCTTTCACCCCCCCCCCCTAAAATACCCAAAACCCATGCGGTGCAGGCCTGTCAGCCAGCCCTGTCCACAATAGTATCTCAGTCCAAGCATGTAATCGTTATGTTAGATACAAATACAGACCTGCAACTAAGATGTTGTTCTGTAGAGCTGTGTTTTCAACCTGTGGGTCGCGCTTCCCAGGGGCGTCGCCAAGTGTTGCTCGGGATCAGGTCTTAGGACGAAGCTGTTGCAGCGTACAACATAATGTTTCGACAAGAGCATCTCTTATGGTACAAATGTCACACGAAGGTGACAAGGTTTCGTGAAAGCACACTGTAAAGTCGCTCCAGTTCAGGCGTGTTACTTATTTGTAATTTAGCTTCAACCTGTTGAGCACTTCAAATACAGAAAGATTTGCGGCGGTGAGAAGTGACACGATGTCGATCCAACTCTTCCGACATGTACAGAAAGCGACTAGGATGACGAGGATCGCTGAGGCAGGCTCAGAGGGAACGCGGCCTGCCGGTACTGATTGCGACTTTGAGCAGCAAAGCTAAGGCCCCATCGTTGAAATGCTCGCCGGTCACACAAAATGCGGCTTTGACGCTTTGCGCACCTGCTGTCGAATTTGACTGCCGTGTGGCTACAGCGTCGGGATGCAGCTCCGTCATTCCTACGCGTGCAAGCTGCTAACGAGGTTTCGGCAGCTTCGACGGTGAGGTAGCTGACGCAGCAAAAGCAGTAGCTCCTGCCGCGTGGGCGTGAACCGCACCGGCATGCCGCGTTCTGCCTGGCCAGGCATTCGTGAACTTCCAGGTGGGAACAGCGGTGCGGGGGTGGCATCCTCTGCAGTATTGATAACTTAATTTTCGTGCAGATCATCTTCTGTTTTAAAAGTATCACATGGAACTACACCAATTCACGGAAACGTATTCGAAAGACGCCACTTTCAAATGTAATACAAAATGGCTGCACCAGCATACACACAGCTCACGTGCATTTCAGCAACTGTTCTTCGAACCAAACAATAGATCGCTAGGATTGGCAGCAGTGGGAAAAGGCACGACGTACAGTGGAACTAAGGAAGCTTGAGCTCACTTCAGATTTTTTTTTTTTTTCGTAGGTCTGTGGCTTGATAGGGATTTCCACAAAATCGTTATTGCATGTTGCCTTATTCATTTCTCTTTAATTTCGTGTTGTTAACTGTGGCTGCTGTGATGTGCATCACTGTTAATTTGATAGTGCTGTTAAAAGAGAGTAGAAAAGCATCTTCTGAAAAACTAGTACCATTATTTGTAATAAAATATATGAAAATTTCTCTAAATTAATTAAAAAGAAATGTTGTCTTCTTTTGACACTTAATGGAAGAAAATGAAACAACCAGCTCAGTGCATATCTGAATACTAGGGTTTCCGTAATACAAAAACAATGGGCCTAAGAAAAGTGAAATGTATTTTTATTAAAATTAGGTAATTTCCTATTGTACATCGATACTGAATTACACTGAATACAAAATGTTTTATAATTAATACACCGCGTTAACGACGGATAAGCACAAAACCTGAGAAGTGTTTACAGGAACCGGTTGTTAACTAATTGGGTTAGAGCCAATAAGTAACTTTCAGGAATTCGGAGTAACATCTTCTTCTTTACAAAGTGACTACACAGTGGGACCTCGCTTAACGAGCATTTTTCGTTTCTGAGTCTTTGTCTGCAATGATAAAGGCTCGTTACACGAAACATATTTTTCTGTAGGCAATTACGTAAAAATACATTAAAGCGTTCCCTTAAAAAGGAATACTAAAACAATTTAGAAAATAATAATATAATGCAAAACACAGCACATCCATCTTTTGTTTTTGTTTTTGGCTATTCTTCAGAATGAGTGCCAAACACAGAAGACGGTAATTGAATGAAACTGTATTGGTTAATGGGCATGTTCATTTAATTCTTGTTAATTAACGACGACATATGACCTATCGGCTGGCTGTAGTAGCTGAAGATGTCTATCTAGGCCAGAATGTGGTTTTTTAAATGATTACCAAAGAGTAAAAGAAAGTCCCTCAAGAGACTTTTTGTGATCCAGATATTGTTCGTAACGGCTTCAACCTTTTCCAGAATTACATTGTGTACTGCTCGTTTTGCGAATCGCTCTTTACAGAAAACTCTCGGTAAGGGAGGTCTGTTCATCGTAATAACATTACGCCATATATCCTCCCGCGTTTCCTGTTATATCATTGTTATTTCTTTCCCGCGGAGGATAAACCATACCATCAAGAGTATAGTCAGTAACAATAATGGTATTATTCAGCGATTATAGACAAATACACACAACAACTGCTATTTGCTGATTAATGAATAATGTCTCTCATTTGCATTATTTAAAACTATTTGCATTATTTAAATTCATACTTGACACTTATCAGGATTTTACTGTTTTTAACAGTTTTTATTCATGGGGTGACACCAGGTGGCATTAACCAGATAAAAGTAGGCGAGGGTTGTAGGTCCTACACTACAATAAAAATATCATAGTTTCAATGAGAAGGCTGTGCCTCTTTATTTATTAATAATCTGTGAAATCGTGGTTCTATTTTTGAGACACAAACAACCAAATCATTTTCTAATTGAAGCCTGTCTCTCTTCTTAGTTTCCATGCTCATCATTGAAGATAACGATGATTCACATACGTAGAAAGTGGCGAATGCCACTAATAATTTCATAGCTTTTCTTGCTGGTTGTGGATATTCTTCTTTTCTCTTCATACAGAAGACGTCAGTCTTTCCGAACTGAATTCCGTTTTAAGCATCTCATAGCAACGTCTATAAGTGTTCTTTCACCCTCGTGCTCAGATCAGCCAGTTTAACTGACATATCCAAGAAAGGATTCAGTATTCATCTGTGCCCGTTGTCAGCTTAATAACTTCTCTTCCAAATTATGCAAGCTCTGTATCATGCAAGGAATGTGAGAACTTACTAACACCTATACACCCGTTTGCAGTTTCCTTGACAATCTTCTAAACTCATAGGAGAGACTCAAACATCATTTTTTGTAGAGAAGTTGAACACAAACGGAAGTTTTGCGAGGAATCCTTTGATTTTATCTCTGTCCGTTATAACGTTTTCTTCTTTCCCGTGGATGCTCTTGTTTAAAATATTTAGGTGGTTAAAAAGATCAGCGAAAAATACTAATTTTAATAGCCAAACAGGATCAGTAAAATAATTCGCATATCCTGATTTAGACTCTTGTACACACTAATAGTTAAGATTTTGTTCACTACAATACCTTTTCTTTGGATAGTCACCTGACGCCTGTATGATGAGGGAGATTTTGATGCAGCGAACCCATATCTTCACAAATGGTGCTAAACAGTAGAGTTTCGAACGCTTTACAGTTAACAGAGTTCACAAGTTTGATCACCTCTTTAATTACGTTGGAACACTTTATGTTACGTCTGCCACAGATGGCCCCTACCATACAGACTACACTCAAGACACCCCTGTGTACCATATAACATACACAAGCACTTGCAGGCTCAACCAAGAGGAAAACAATTGGCTCTGAGCACATTGGGACTTAACAGCGGAGGTCATCAGTCCCCTAGAACTTAGAACTACTTAAACTTAACTAACCTAAGGACATCACACACATCCATGCCCGAAGCAGGAGAGGAAAACAATTCCTCAAAATAAACAGAACTTGCTAGAGACTAATGCGAACCTTTTTCTGCAGAGGTCGCCTCACAGACACAGGGAAGTTGGAGTACTCCGCCGACCTCAGCCGGCTTTCTAAGACCAGCGCCGCAGCCGCACAGCCAGTTCCTCGCCGAGCTAGGACCAGCTCCGACGGACCTCACCGACGCTCGTGATGAATAGTCGTCTGCATGTTATTTGTTTTATGTGTGTGTATATAGTGATTGTTCGAGAAGTGTAGTTTAGTTTCAATAAACGACGCGGTGGCCGTGCGGTTCTGGCGCTGCAGTCCAGAACCGCGGGACTGCTACGGTCGCAGGTTCGCATCCTGCCTCGGGCATGGGTGTGTGTGATGTCCTTAGGTTAGTTAGGTTTAAGTAGTTCTAAGTTCTAGGGGACTTATGACCTAAGATGTTGAGTCCCATAGTGCTCAGAGCCATTTGAACCATTTGAACCAATAAACGACATTATACATAGTGTTCTACAATACTGAGTAGTCTTCAGTGGCGACAAGGATGCGATACGAACCGACGACTATCATCGTTGCGACAGTAGCACCTACGGAATAGCAACAATTCTTTCAAGGACTTCTGCAGCAGGTTTTGGAAACTCAGACACAACTGATCGCCGAAATCCGAAGCCTCCACCGCCCCGCGACGCCTCCGCCGTTCCAAGCATTCAACGATGAAGTTGAAGAATGGGAAACATACGAACGACGTATCCGGCAACACTTCACGATTCATCAAGTCACCCAAGAAGACAGGCAGCGCACTTTTTTCTTGTCATGGAACCAATCGAAGATGTACATCCTGCTCCCGAAATTACAGCCACTGGACTCCGACTCCCTCACCTTCACCGCCATCTGTGCGACGTTAAATGCCTACTACAAACGCCGATAACATGTCCATGCAGCCCTCGTCGACTTCTACCAATGCCGGAAGAAACCCGAGCAGACCTATCGCCGGTGGGCCGCCGAGCTGCAAGGTCTCAGCAGGAAATGTAAGTTTCACACACATCTTTCCAAGGAAGCATACGCTGATACAATGCGGCGGCAGACGCCGCTTTCCGCCACGACACCCTCAAGTTAGAATACCAGTCCCTCGAGCAGGTCATCGAACTGGCCTATAAGTTCGAAATTTTTACAGCCGCCGATCGTCGACTGGAATCCTGGGCAGATGTATCAGCAATCCGTGACGACGCTACGACGGACGCCGAAGACGTCGCAGCAATCCAGGGCTCCACGCCGCGCCGCTACCGCCGCCGCGGTCGGAGACCGCCTCCACAAGACGCCGAGTCGCACCCTCCCGGCCGGAGCCAGGAGCCACTGCAGCAACACCACAACCAGCAACGTAGTCGTGGGGATCATCTCCACCTGCCCTTCTGCCTCACCTGCTATTCAACACATGATAGAGAAGATTGCCCAGACCGCTGGGCGCAGTGCACACACTATGGCAGGAAAGGCCATTTAGCGTCCGTTTGTCGCGCAGAAACAACGGCCAGCAACCGCCAGCCCAGGCCATATGCAGATGGCTTGAACAACACCCCAGTGGACGTCAACCAGGTGGACAATTCCTCGACATCAAAACTTTTTCCAGGACCTGTTTTTACCGGGCATAGGCTGCGCCAAGGGCTTTGAGGCCTCGCTCCAACTCCGTCCCGCCACCCGGCTCCTCTACTTCCGGGCACGCCAGGTACCAGTGGCGCTACAACAGCCGCTCAAAGAAGAATTCGAACGTCTTCAAGCTGAAGGGGTTCTCCAGCCCGTGCCGTCCAGCTTTTGGTCCACGCCTTTAGTCATCGTGCAGAAGCCTGGCCGCCGCCTACGCCTGTGGTGACTTTAAGTCTACAGTCAACCCACAGCTTCTCGTTGACGACTATCCCCTTCCACGACCGGAAGATCTTTTTCGCAAATAGGCAGGGGGCTCCTACTTTACCAAAATCGACCTAGCAGAAGCGTGACTCCAAATTCCTCTTGGTCTTTCCTCCCGACAGTACACTGTTATAAATATTCCTTTCGGCCTCTTCCAACTAAACCGACTCATGTTCGGTTTAGCCAGTGCTCCTGCAATCTTTCAACGATACCTTGAACAACTTCTCAGTGATATCCCGGGTTGTATAAATTACTTAGATGACATAGTCGTCAGGGGGTCCTCCTCCGATGAGCACATAGCCAACCTCCGCCTCCTCTTCCTCTGCCTTCAAACTGCCGGTCTGAAATGTAATATTTCTAACTGTTCATTTTTCCAACAATCTATTTCCTATCTGGGTCACATCACTTCCCAGAAGAGCATTTCTCCATCTTTCTCTTATATCGACGCCATTAACAACCTGTCCCGTCCTTAGGACCTTCATCAGTTGAAATTATTCTTGGGCAAAATTTCATACGAGGAGCATTCAAGTTCTAAGGCCTTCGTTTTTTTTCTAATTAACTACTCACCCGAAATCGATGAAACTGGCGTTACTTCTCGACGTAATCGCCCTGCAGACGTACACATTTTTCACAACGCTGACGCCATGATTCCATGGCAGCGGCGAAAGCTTCTTTAGGAGTCTGTTTTGACCACTGGAAAATCGCTGAGGCAATAGCAGCACGGCTGGTGAATGTGCGACCACGGAGAGTGTCTTTCATTGTTGGAAAAAGCCAAAAGTCAGTAGGAGTGAGGTCAGGTGAGAGGGAGCATGAGGAATCACTTGAAAGTTGTTATCACGAAGAAACTGTTGCGTAACGTTAGCTCGATGTGCGGGTGCGTTGTCTTGGTGAAACAGCACACGCGCAGGCCTTCCTGGACGGTTTTGTTGCAATGCAGAAAGGAGTTTGTTCTTCAAAACATTTTCGTAGGATGCACCTGTTACCGTAGTGCCCTTTGGAACGCAGTGGGTAAGGATTACGCCCTCCCTGTCCCAGAACATGGACACCATCATTTTTTCAGCACTGGCGGTTACCCGAAATTTTTTGGTAGCGGTGAATCTGTGTGCTTCCATTGAGCTGACTGGCGCTTTGTTTCTGGATTGAAAAATGGCATCCACGTCTCATCCATTGTCACAACCGACGAAAAGAAATTCCCATTCATGCTGTCGTTGCGCGTCAACATTGCTTGGCAACATGCCACACGGGGAGCCATGTGGTCGTCCGTCAGTATTCGTGGCACCCACCTGGATGACACTTTTCGCATTTTCAGGTCGTCATGCAGGATTGTGTGCACAGAACCCACAGAAATGCCAACTCTGGAGGCGATCTGTTCAACAGTCATTCGGCGATCCCCTAAAACAATTCTCTCCACTTTCTCGATCATGTTGTCAGACCGATTTGTGTGAGCCCGAGGTTGTTTCGGTTTGTTGTCACACGATGTTCTGCCTTCATTAAACTGTAGCACCCATGAACGCACTTTCCACACATCCATAATTCCATCAGCACATGTCTCCTTCAACTGTCGATGAATTTCAATTGGTTTCACACCACGCAAATTCAGAAAACGAATGATTGCATGCTGTTCAAGTAAGGAAAACGCCGCCATTTTAAGTATTTAAAACAGTTCTCATTCTCGCCGCTGGCGGTAAAATTCCATATGCCATGCGGTGCTGCCATCTCTGGGACGTATTGACAATGAACGCGGCCTCATTTTAAAACAATGCGCATGTTTCTATCTCTTTCTAGTCCGGAGAAAAAAAATCGGAGGCTTTAGAACTTGAATGCACTTCGTATTACAGGAAATTCGTTCCTTCTGCGGCTCAAGTGGCAGCACCCTTGTACCACCTCTGCCGCAAAAATGTCCCATTCTGTTGGACCCCAGTCTGCGAGACCGCCTTCCATACCCTCAAACAGCAGCTCCAATCCGCTGCATGTCTCACGCCTTATGATCCAAATATTCCTTTGATACTTGCTACAGACGCCTCTGAGTATGGTGTGGGGACCATCCTGTCTCACAAAAATGCTGGATGGCACAGAGCGCACCCATAGCATACGTCTCAAAAGCTCTCTCCACAGCACAAATCAGATATTCCCAAATCGAGAAAGAAGCACTTGCCATGGTTTTTGCCTGTTCCAAGTTCTATCCCGTTCTCATTGTTACTGACCACAAACCGCTCCTCTCTTTATTTGCACCTCCCGCGCGATTACCAACCAAAACATGCCAACGTCTCCAGCGTTGGGCGTTGTTGATATCCCAGTTTCGCTACACCATGCTTTTCTGTACCACCTCCCAGCACGCCAACGTGGACGCCTTGTCGCGTCTACCACAAGGTCTGGTCCCGGCTTTTGACCAGTTGGACCTCCTCGTTTTTCAGATTTTTAATGACGTCCAAGAGGCCCTGAAGGTATTTCCCGTTACAGCTGTCAAAGTAGCTGCAGCCACCACAGAAGATTCCCTCCTCCAAGTCGTCCGACAACGCGTTCTCTGTGGTTGGCCATCGTCACCGCCTCCTCGGGATCAACGCCACCTCCGTTTGTACTATTCCATCTGACACCAGCTTTCGGTGGTGGATGGAGTCCTCCTTCGCTTAGATTCAGCAGAACCGAGGGTCATCGTTCTGAGATCCCTGCAGCCGACGATCCTCCACATTCTTCACCAAGGGCATTGGGGGATCGTTCGCACCAAATCCCACTCAAGAAGGCATGTTTTTTGGATTGGTCTCACGTCTGACATCACAGAGATGATGCAGCGCTGTACCATCTGTGCCCAAGGAATTGCCTCGCCCCCCCCAAAAAAAAATTCCTTCCCTGGCCTATGCCGAATGGTCCATGGGAATGCATCCATCTTGACTTTGCGGGCCCACTTCTGGGCCACCAATGGCTCCTAGTCACGGATGCATCTTCCCATTTCCCGTACATCATTCGGTGTTCAGCAATCACCATCCACGTTACCTTATCAGCCCTTGCAAAATAATTTGCTTGGAAGGATTACCGAAAGCCATAGTCACAGATAATGGACCACAATTTCAAAGCCAGGAATTCCTCTCCTTTTGCACCGACAACAGCATCCAGCATCTTCTCGCCCCGCCCTTCTATCCCCAATCCAATGGGGAAGCGGAACGCCTGGTCCGAACTTTCAAGACACAAATACTCAAATATACCAAAGACCACTCCCTTGAAGATGCTCTGACGCAATTCCTCAGTTCCTATTGAGCCACTCTGATAGTGGACAAAAGCCCAGCGGAAGCACTCCACGGCCGCCAACCCAGGACCCTCCTACATCTTCTCTTGCCCTCTTCACAGATTCCTCCTGGACAGTCCCTGTTCTTCCCTAGCTCCTTAGTCTGGATGCGAGGTTTTGGCAGTAACGCAGGTTGGCTCCCCGCCGTCATCCAGCGTTCCCAGGGTCGCCAACTTTTTGATGTCATCTTGGATCGCCACATAGTCCGTCGCCATCGAAATCAATTGCGTCCTCGCCACCCTGAGGCACCGGAACCGCACCCTACGACGCAGACTACTGCCACTTCTACAACCCAATCCAGACCACCTACACAGACCCCTTCACTAATGCCATCTGCTCGTTCTATGGGTGACGTTTCATGGCATAGGTCGCCGCCACCAGCACCACCAACACAGCAGCTACAGCCGACGGACCAGCTGCCCGGCCCCTCTTCGGCGCCTCCCCAACAGCCGATGGCCACCGAGGAAGACGAGCCGATGCCACTGGTCCCACCCATGCCGCCATCACAACCAGTACGCAGGTCCGCCCGCATCGCGGGACGTTCAGCGCCATATTCTCCACGAGGCAGCCTACACAGACTCCTCCGGGGCGCCACAGCCGCCGATCTCAACGACGTAGCAGCCATCGATCTTTCGCGCCGCTCCCTCTGTGAGGGAGGTATGTTACGTCTGCCACAGACGGCCCCTGCCAGGCAGACTACACTCAAGACACCCATGTGTACCATATAAAATACACAAGCACTTGCAGGCGCAACCAAGAGGAAAACAATTCCTCAAAGTAAACAGAACTTGCTAGAGACTAATGCGAACCTTATTCTGCAGAGGTCGCCTCACAGACACATGGAAGTTGGAGTACGCCGCCGACCTCCGCCGGCTTTATAAGGCCAACGCAGCCGCAGCAGCAGCAGCACAGCCAGTTCCTCGCCGAGCTAGGACCAGCTCCGATGGACCTCACCGACGCTTGTGATGAAAGTCGTCTGCATGTTATTTGTTTACTGTGTATGTGTATAGTATTTCTTCGAGAAGTGTGGTTCAGTTTCAATAAACGACATTATACTGAGTGTTCTACAATACTGAGTATTCTTCACTTTACCTTTAACAGAGTTCACAAGTTTGATCACCTCTTTAAGTACGTCATTTAAATCAGAAGGTAAAACTGTGGCTGACATATCTCATCGATGAATAAAACAGTTTTCCGTGAGACATTTGGCTTTATTGATTTTAATTTCGGAATGAGCCCACTTTTATTGCCATTCAACACCATCACTACAAATGGCGATACATTTTGTCCAATCAATCTTGTAATTGCGAGTTCTTTCTAGGAACATGTCATACAAACACAGGCCAGTAGTGTTCGCAGGAAGTGCTTTGCAAAATAAAATGTCTTCCACGATACTTTCATCTGTTTCAGAGCGCACAAATACCGTAAACTGCTTACAGTCTGAAACATGACAAGAGTCGTGAAACTGCAAAGCAGAATATGGGCTATTCTTTAGTTTTTCGACTAATTGGTCTCGAATGTCACCAGCCATCTCGTTTATAGTACATTCTTATCAGAAAGTGATAAGCTTTTTAGCTTGTTTGGATCCTGCTTAGACAACATAATTTCAGCCATAACCAGGGCTGCTGGCAAAAGAAGGTTCTCCGCATTTTATGTGGGTTCCCTATTTTAGCGACTCGGTATGCGAATCGATGGGTAGCTAACAGCGCTTTCTCGATGACACCGGATACATAAAACCAGTTAAAATATTGTGAAATCACAGAAACAAATAAATAATCGATAATGAAATATTCTGATTCTTCAGCTTCTTCCGACGTATTTGTTCATCGAACAGTCCACGGGGACTGTTCGATCAATAATATAATATTATTTTTAATCTGCAAATAACAGTACTGTTCTATTACATGGAAGATAGTTTGTTACTGGTTAAGGGTTTTCAGTTCCCTTGCGAAGAAATGCACCGGTTTATCAGCTTCCTTAGAACGTTTAGTTGAGAGGTGATGAGTGAGCTTTGATGGTTTCATAATCTCACGTCATAATGTTGGCCGCAAATTACATACTGAGGTTTATTGTTCGTGGCAGTTAAACCATACTTCAAATAACTGTCTGCATTAAGTTTGTTTTTCTTTTCAATTTTGTCTCGCTTCCGCCACTGCCGTTTGTACCAGAAGAGGAGGGCTGCACAGCACTTTTGAGAAACTTCTCCGTTTATGCTCGCTGCGAGCGAAGTACAAAGACTCAATAAACACGTACGTACTCGTTGGCGTACTCGGACAACTGATGTAAGCGAGCACTGCCCCCTTCTCGTCTCCTCTCTCCAATGCGACAAGAAATATATCACTGCCCTCAGAGCGTTGCGAATACGTTGCACAGCGCACTTGATTTCTCGATCAGTACAATATCTGAAGGAGGAAATTTAAATACGTAACCTTTTGAAATCACTAACATAGTTTTATTACCGTTCTGGGGGGAGGGGGGGGGTTCGTCAGAACCGTTTTACTTGGTAAGGGGTCGCGTATTCAAAAAGTTTGAAAAACACTACTGTAGGGAATTTGAGGAGGCTGTGTCGCTCTAACGAGTGATTACGATACCCTTGTATCCAGTCCATCACACACAATACAGCCACAACCTAGTAAACATTGTACAGTCACACTAATGTCACCGCCTAGTGGGATTCTGAAAGGTTCCGGCAGGGATTTGGAGCCATTTTGACTTCGGTTCGACAGCCAGATGTACCAGGTTTCTCGGCTGAGCACCACGACGCGAATGCCCGATCGAGGTTGAAATCCCGGGAGTTTGGTGACCAGGAGAGTACGGTAAACTCATCCTAGTGCTCTTCTAATCAAGCGACGTACACTGTGAGCTGTGTGACATGTTGCATTGTCCTGCTGGTAGATGCCGACGTGCTGAGGAAAAAACAAACTGCATGTTGGGGTGGACATGGCTTTCATGGATAGATGCATATTTATGCTGATCCAATGTTTGTTCGATAATGACGAGATTACCGAGGCAATGCCACGAAAACCATCCCCAGGATATAACGCATGTAGGTTGTCTGTCTTCAGACGTTTCACGCCGTACACGACAACGGCCATCCGTCATATGGAGCATAAAACGTAATTCATCTGAAAAGGCCACATACCACCACTCAGTGGACGTTCAGCTGGGATACTCTCTTGCAAATTACAGCTTTCGTCGCCGATGTACAGCAATCAGCATGGGCGAATAAACCGGGAGCCAGCTGAGGACGTCCATACGCAGCAATGATCGCTGAACTATCGTTGGAGAGACACTGTTTCTAATCCCTTGGTTCATCTGGACGATCAGTTGCTCTACAACTACACGTATATTCGCCCGTACACATCGCCGCAGTCTTCATTCACACATGTCATATAAGGCCCGTGGCGAGCCACAGTTCCACGGCGCCGCTTTTGGATAGCGTCGTTTTCCATACCCGCTATTCTTTAACCACTGAGTCAGGCGAACAGGTTACAAACTTCTTTTGGGAAATGCTTCCACCCTTGGTCCTAAAGCCAATGATCACGCCCTTTTGGACATCAGGTAAATAGCTCTGTTTCCACATTACGAAAATAATGTCCACATTGTTACTCCCGCCCCCGCACCAACCTCGACACGCGTTATACTCGTATACCCTCCATTGCTACTGCTGCCGCCTGCCGTCTGCAAGTGGTTATATCACGTTCACGTCGAAGACAGGTAGTGGTTACATTATTGTCACTGGACCGTATGGACCGTATATATAATAGCAACGAAGAGGACAGGTGAAGTAATCCACACCAGTTATGCTTACGTTTCTGGTCTTTCTGCCAATGACGTGGTATTCATAATTTACTTCGTACAGACCGCCAGAAAAAATTCTCACCTAATGAGGTATAAAGATATAAAGCTGCTGACGCCCTACAAAACGATAAGAGAAAATCAATAGGTCCACTCTAGACAGTAAAGACAGTGAAGTGGGTTGCAATATTACTGCACTGCATGAAAAACGTGGCCTTCGAAGTTTAGTCAGGTAGACCTCCTGCTTGATGACTGTCTACGGTAACTCACCAAATAATGAATAAGCGATGCCCTGCTAACTGAAGAGTCAGGCGAAATTAAGCTTTTCAGTTCGATAAAGCGTACCGGGAACTGTGGAACAAAGAGAAGCAAAACGAGCGCAAACGCCAATATCGGGCATGCACGTTCTGTTGCATGCAGTGAGCTGCATCCTGCAGCACTGGGAAATTAAACTTCGCGTTCTCTGTGTAGGAAAGACAAAAGCTCATTCTGTCTTTCAGTCCTCTACCCACGAATTTGGTTTTTAAAACTCCGCCTTCGGCAAAACACAGCGTTTTTTTTCTGTTTTTAATTCTGTAAGCAAACATGTTAGCAACTCCATGTGTCATTTTCAGTACGTCTCTTTTTGAAATATTGTACAAACTTTTGGTTGGTTTACTGTTTTACACCTAAGAAATATAACATCCGCGTTTTGTTTTGTTGCGATTGGTCATCTGAAATGTTTTTAGTTTTAAATGTTGGATTTTGCACGCTGGCTTGTTCTCTTGTGCTATATGGCCTGACAGCATGACAACAGCAATCAGAAGAAAAAATTCTTTCCTCAGAGAGTAACTGTTTTATTTTTTTCCAGAGTGACAGTAGTAGATGGTCTATACTTACTTTTATCGTCGTATTCTATATCTTTGATGTGCTTGTTTTTAAACTGCAATGATAACATTATTTTTTTTTACACATTTTCACTCCACTTCCAGAAGTTTTCATGCACAATACGAAGTGCGTGAAATCTTATGTCGTCACCTGCATCTCTTGTTCATTATGTCATTTTTGCCAATTGTGGGGCCAATTATAGTGTATGGTGCAGTACTCACTGATTTTGGAGCCAATGTAAACAGATTTGACTTTGTAGCCATGTGTGTACGTAAAGAATCTAGGAGGAGGGAAGGAGGAAGGGGGGGAGAGAGAGGTAGTTTAGTATAAAAGAGGATGTTTAACTAGTAAGTTTTCTTTGAGGAACTGTTTTTGCATGATTCATTAAGTGTCTTTAACAGTGCTGTGTATGCATTCGAAACTTTATTTCATTGTTTTATTGTGTTTTGTAAGTGGGAGCTCTCCTCAATCAGAGTTTTTGGTAGAGATTTTTGCTTTCTCTGAGGAGTTTCAGAGCTCAGACAAACAGTTTTCAAAGTTGCGCATGTTCGGCCGATGTAAACGGTTTGTCACGAACTGCATGTTAATTGCTAGATGCCGGTTGTGTTAAATTTGTATGAGTATGTGGTGTTTGTGCTCAGATGTTTCTATATGATGCTGTTTGTGCGGTACGATATTTGGAGTCCTAACAACGTTGAGTGTCAATGGAAAAAGTTGGAGAGTGTTGTAGAATACGCTTTAAACAGATATGTGCCGAGCAAAGTTGTCAGGGATGGGAAAGACCCACTGCAGTTCGACAGCTGTGACAGAACCCAAAGAGAGCTTCTCTGCAAATTTAAACGTAGCCAAAAGCCTCACAGACTAACAAAATTGAAACGAAGCCACAATCAGCGCAGTAAGAGCCTTACGTGAAGCGTTTACCAAATTCGGAAGTAAAATTCTGTGCAGCTACGTGTTAGAAAATCCAAAGAAGGTTTGGTACTAAGTTAGATCAGTAAACGGAACGAAGTCATGTGTCGAGACACATTGTGCCATGGCCGTGTGATTTCTTTTTCCACTTGCGCTGGCTTCTCCTCTGGCTGATGGTGGGCGCCTCGGGGCCGACAGAGTTCACGCATGAGCGGCATCGGAGGGGACCAATTCCGGGGCTCGTCGTAAGAATTTGTTGTATAATTTTTTATAGATTTCTCGTGTTTTCGTCAAATTTCAGGGCAAATCCTAAAGCACCTCTGCTAAATGTAAAGCTTGCTTAAATTGCTGTCAGTCGTTAATGTATTGTACCTTTCTTTTAAGATACTGTTACAGTTCCTTGTAAATCTTAAACTCCCATATGAACTCCACTGTGCAACAAAATTGAACAATCACTTTTTCGAAATCACGCCATTACTTCCCAATGTGACGCATAACTTTGAAATTTGGCTCAAAGGTTCCTACAACCTTACTCTGTAATGTTGCAAAAGTGTGGCGCCCATCTACTTCACCCTTGGGCTCGCCGACGCTTCAAACAACCAAGTGTCCGCACATGCGAAAGAAAGGCCATAGCTCGAAAGATCATATGAGCTGTAAGGTGGATTAATGAGATTACATTGGCACCACACTTGGCCACAACTCCGCCAAATACCACCGTGGCTGTGTCACACGATGAGAAGATCGTTACAGCACCTCTCACCCACATTTCACCACTTCTTTTGACGTCTTTGCGATGGAGGTCACAACCGCGACATCCACGCTGTTTCTTTATGGACGACCGAGGAAAACATTTGGGACACACCGCCATGCGGAATTTACGAAAGGCCTCAGAGGATGGTATAACGGACGTGAATTAAACTACCTCTTTCTCTGGGGGCGTCGATTCCCACACATTTTGCTGGTGAAAATGACATTTCGCACTGCGATGAGCTACAGGAAAGTGTTCTCGACAACCTTTGTCACTGCTGACATCCCTGGACGTTTCAAACCTTCTTTAAGAACATTGTAGGGCTGCATTCCCATCGAATGTGATCGCACCCCTTCGAAGTGCAGGCGACCGCAATTTTGGCTCTCGTGTACAGCGTTTAACCACTAGAGAACTTTCAAAACAGTTCAACGAAATTTGAGCGTGATCTGAAGCATCAAAGGGTATTAATGCTTCTCCAGCCCTCCTGTTTCCGCCCTTTCGGCGGCTTGATGACGCGGGAGTGCAACATTAACATATGCGTAAATAAAACGGCAAAGCATCCATCTAGGATCCCCCTCCCTCTCCACCGCAGTTTCACAACACCTTCGATGCCTCCCACGCACATTTGTTGGGCACTGTAAAATGTATCTTCAGAAATTTCATCACCAATTAACCCTGGCGCCTGCTCTAACACCTTAGAGTAGGTAGACAGCACGACACAGTTGTCGAAGGACTTGTTTAAGCCTCAGGCGCTACAGCAGCCAAGGTGAACAGGTCTCGAAATTTCTGAAGATACATATCTAACGTGCTCAGTAAAGGTGCATGGGAGGTACCGAGGGCATTGATAAACTCTTAGAGCGACCCTTTGGTATTTTATTCACTGGTATGTTAATGTATTCCCATGTGATCACACCACAGGAGGGAGGAAAACAGGAGGATTGCGAAATCATAAGTACTTTTTGATGCATCGGATCACACTCAAATTTCGTCGAATGATTTTGAATGATCCCTAGTGCCTCCAAACTGTTTTGGTTTCTTGCGGTCCGCTACGAGACCCTCCTGTGCCAACCTCTTCATCTCAGAGTAGCACTTGGAATCTATGACCTCAGTTATCTGCTGGATGTGTTCCAGCTTTTGTCTTCCTCAACAGTTTCTACCGTGTAGTGCATCTACTAGTATGAAATTATTACCAGATGTCTTAGCAGAAACCCTGTCATTGTGTCCTTTCTTCTTGTCAGTGCTTTCTATACATTTCTTTCCTCGCCGTCTTTGCCCAGAACCTCTTCTTTCCTTACCTTACCAGTCCCTCTAATTTTCAACATTCTTCTGTAGTACTACATCTCAAATGTTTCGACTCTCTTCTATTCCGGTTTCCCTTCAGTCCGCGTTTCACTTCCATACAAAGCTGTGCTGCTAACGTACATTCTCAGAAATTTGTGCCTCAATTTAAGGCCGATATTTGATACTAGTTGATCTCTAATGGTCAAGAATGCTCTTTTTGCAGTGATAGTCTGTTTTTTATGTCTTCTTTACTCCGCCCATCATGCACTATTTTGCCGCCTAGGTAGCGGAATTCCTTAACTTCATCCACTGCTTGATCACCAGTTCTGATTTATGTTTCCCGCAGTTCTCATTTCTGCTATTTCTCATTATTTTCGTCTTCCCTCTGTTTACTTCCAGTCCATATACCATACTCATCAGACTGTTCATTCCCTTCAGCAAATCCTGTAATTCTTCTTCACTTTCACTGAGGACAGCAATGTCATCACCGAATTTATAGGCCGGCCGATGTGGCCGAGCGGTTCTAGGCGCTTCAGTCTGGAACCGCGCGACCGCTCCGATCGCAGGTTCGAATCCTGCCTCGAGCATGGATGTGTGTGATGTCTTTAGGTTGGTTAGGTTTAAGTAGTTCTAAGTTCTAGGGGACTGATGACCTCAGATGTTAAGTCGCATAGTGCTCAGAGCCAATTGAACCAATTGATTTGAGCGAATTTATATCCTTTCACCCTGAATTTCAGTTCCACTTTTCAACCTCTCGTTTATTTCCGTCATTGCTTCTTCGATGTACAGACTGAACAATAGGAGCGAAAGACAACATCCCTGTCTTACCCCCTCTTCAATCCTAGCACTTCGAACTTGGTATCCCACTCTTGTTGTTCCCTCTTGATTTTTGTACATATTATATATCTTAACTGTATTTCCTTATAGCTTACCCATATTTTTGTCAGAGCTTCGAACCTCTTGCACCACTTTACGTGGTCGAACGCCTTTTCCATTTCGACAAACCCTATGAAGGTGTCTTGACTTTTCTGCAGTCCTTCTTCCATTATCAACATCAACATCAGAACGGCGTTTTGAGGTCTTTACATTTCCTAAAGCCAAACTGATCGCCATCTGACAGATCCTCGATTTTTTTTTCCATTCTTCTGTATATTTTTCTTGTCAGCAACTTGCATGTATGAGCCTTTAAGCTGATTCTGCGATAATTCTCACAGTTGTCAGCTTTTGCAGTCTTCGTAAATGTGTGGATGTTGTTTTTCCGAAATTCTGATTGCATATTGCTAGTCTCATACATTCTACACACAAACGTGAAAATTCGTTTTCTTGCCATTTCCCCTAATGATAGCAGAAATTCCGATGGAATGTTACCTGTTCCTACCGCCTTATTTGATCTTCAGTAGTCCAAGTCCGCACCCTCGTGCAGCCCTTCACTGTACTCTTTCCATCTATCCGGTCTCTCCTCTGCATTCATTCCCACTGCACTCTTAATATTACCGCTCTTGCTTTTAATCTCAACTATGGTTGTTTTGACTTTTCTGTATACTGAGCCAGTCCTTCCGACAATCATTTTTTGTTCTTCACATTTTCATGAAGCCATGTCACCTTAGCTTCCCTGCACTTCCTATTTATTTTATTCCTAAGCGACTTGTATCTCTATATTCCTGAACTTCCGTGAACCTGTCTTGTACTTCCTTCTTTCTGCGTCCAGCTGAATTTTTTCCTTCTGTTACCCATGGTTTCCTTGCATTTACCTTCCTTGTACCTATTTTTTTCTTGCTAACTTCTGTGATCTTTGTTTTTAGAGATGTTCAGTCCTCTTCATCTGAACTATCTACTGAGCTATTCATTATTGCAGTGTCTATAGCCTCAGAGAACTACAAACGTTTCGCCTCATTACATAGCACTTCCGTATCCCACTTCTTTGCACACTAATTCTCTCTGAATAGTCTCTTAAACTTCAGCCTTCTCTTCATCATTACTAAATTGTAATCTGAAACTATATCTGCTCCTGGGTACGCCTTGAAAACCAATATCTAATTTCAGAATCTCTGTCTGACCATTATGTAATGTAACTGGAATCTTTTCGTATCTCCCGGCCTTTTACAAGTATACCTCATCGTCTCGTGAGTCTTGAACAGAGTATTCGCTTTTACTAGCTGAAATTTATTACAGCCTTTCTGTTCTCTCATTCCTACTACCAAGCCCATATTCTACAGTAACCCTTTCTTCTGCTCCTTCCCCTACAACCGCGCTCCTTTTATCCATGGCTATTAGAGTTTCATCTCCCTTCACGTAGTGGATTACCCGTGCAGTATCCTCATATCCCTTCTTGCGACGTCGACATGTACACCTGAACTATTGCTGTCAATTGTGATGAGAACAACCCTATCACTGAACTGTTCTGCTGCTGTTGATATTACTCTGTACTCATATGACTATAAATCATTTTCTTCTTTCCATTTCACTTCACTGACACCCCCGCCCCCCTCTATCTAGATAGTGAGTCTTAGCATTCCCATTCCAGATTTTATGTCTTTAAATATCTGACATTCCATGCCCCGACTCGTAAAACGTTGATCTTTCGTTGTTTATTTGATTTTTCCTCGTGGCCACCTCTTCCTCTTAACAGTCCTCTCCCAGAGATCCGATTTGTGGGACTAGTCTGGAAATCTTTTGCCAGTGGAGAGATCATCATGACACGAGAGCAATCTGTGGTCGCACTGCACTCCAAAATGGTACGATCACTTTCAATGGCGATGTAGCAGCACAGTATCGTTAGAGAATGGTTGAAACGTCCGATGGTGTTAGCACTGTCAAAAGGTGTCAAGAACATCTTCCTGTTGCTCGGCGTACTGACTACTGTCGTTTCCAACAGCGAAATGTGTAGGAATCAAAGTTCGTGGGAAAAGGGATGGCTTCATCGACACCCATCATACCACTCAGAGGCCTTTTCGTGTCGATTCTGAGCTTCGGTGTGTCTGAAATGTTTTCCTTGATGACTGGTAATAAAACGGTCTGTTTTCTAAGCTGTGTGTCGCAGTTCTGACCTCCATCACAGAGACATCAAAAGAAGGAATGAAATATGGATAAGAAGGTCTGTGACGACATGTCATCGTGTGATCCTTCCACGGTGGCGTTGGGCAGAAGTCTGGTGAAACTTGGTTGCTAATGTGATATCATTAAAACACCTTACATCTCAGATGAACTTTAGAGCTGTGGTCTATTTTTCGCATGTGTCGACACCTTGCTGTCAGAAACGTCTCCGAGCCTGAGGGTGACGTCACAGAGTGCCACGCTTTTGCACCATTGCGGAGGAAGTTTGGAGGCATCATTCACCCAAATCTCAAACTTATGCGTCAGAATGGGAGGCAATTACGTGGTTTCGAAGAAGTGATCCTTTACTTTTGTTGGCAGTGTAGCTATCCGGAGCGAAGAAACTCACGGCAGCGTTGTGGAACTTGGACAAAGCTTGCGTGGTGCACTGGGTCGTAGTCTTGTCGTTAGCCCTAACACCATAGGCGAGGGATACGTGATGCCTGTTCAGTTTGTGTAAAATCTTGCCTTAATTAATACCGATCCTATGCAGAAGGCAGCAATGGACAAATTGCATGGTAAGTTAACCGTTTGGAATTGGAGAGTAGTTTGCTTAATTGCTAGGCGAACACATGTCGAGATGAGACACCTTACATCCGAGGCAGGTTGATTAGCCATAGGTCTCTGAGGCAACGGAGTGATGTCAGACTGATGAATGGAAATTGTTCAAGAAATTACTCAACCCAGTTTGGTCTGTGGTGGAGGGGATTGCGAGCTTATCTATTGATCCTATTGAACAAATAGTAGATATATTATGATTAACGGTGTGCCTGCAAACCAAGCTGCCATCTTGAATGTGACTGAGTCAGTATTTTAAACATAGCTGCACAACAGCAACGGTTCCACGTAATAAAATTATAAACAACCGACCAGTTGCAATGGATAAATAATTCTTTATCCATTGCAACTGGTCGGCTGTTTTTAATTTTATTTTGTGACTGAGTCAGTAACATTTCAGTTCATCCACCATTTTTGCAATGTGAAACTGTGTACAACAGTTTCAGAAGCCATTGTTGTATGTGAAACATTCAGTGCATTCTGGCAGAAGCTGTTGCAAGGTAATCGGTCTAGTAGATGTCGCAATGATCTAGCGAGTCAGTATTTTTATAGGGTTCAAGGACATGATGAAATTTTGGAGCGGTATATAGAAGATGTTGGCATTGCATTGGTGGCTTTGTGTCTTGTTTTTTCTGAATCAGTTGTTAAACAACATTTTGGAAAGGATGTGCCCAGAGGACAGGTCCCGGATATTGTTTTCTAGTAAGCCCTAAACTTTTCCAGAGCTATACAGGTTGATGTCTGTCAGTGACAATAAGTCTGCGCCACTGCCTTCTGTTTCTAGAACATGAGAGTATATATTAGCTGGTCGGTATGAAGAGCTAAACTTAACAATGAAAGGGCATGTTTCCCGTGCTACGTGCCATGTCACAACAAAAACAAGGGAAAGAGGGCGGGGCGTGGGGCACGTAAGGCAGCGTTGACACCGTCTATATGCAGGCCATCGTATGAGTCTGCACGAATTAATCAAACACTTCAGTAAGATCAAGGCTTTTGTATCATTCATATGCACTACTGTTAATCATGAACCGATTTGTGTATGATAGATTCTCGTACTAATGTGTCACTAGTGAACTGGCAATGCTGCAGCAAGGTTGTGAGCATGTGGGTGCTATCCTGTCATTCTGCGCAATGGATTAATCTGAGATGTACCCTTTACCCTGTGGCTCCTGCAAGATGCAATTTCCACCCCCACACTACTACAGAAGTCAGACAGACGCTCTTAACGTTCTAAAGAGAAATGCCTGAAAAACTTTCAGCAATACATAAATATCTTCTGGAGTCGTCCGCTGTAAGGAAATGACACAAAAATTCAAAAAAATTGTTACGTAACTAGTGGGATACTTGGGTACTGGAGTAGTGCTAGTTAGTGTAAGAAAAACATGAATCTAACGAAAACAATTATTTTTGCAAAAATTCTGAGAAATCACAATGGCACTTTTAGTTATGAACTGGGCAAGTTATTTCCGGCTTATTTTCGGAATGTGAAGTTACCTCTTAAGGATAGGATTCGCTAATGACATTTCTATACAAAGTTTAAATTGTTATTGTCTTGGCAGAATGGATGAGAGCCACGCCTACTCAACTTGAATAATTATCCGTTAGAATGTTGCTAGGTACGGTCTAGGCTGTCGCGTGTGAAATGCAGTAAAGTGTACTGTTGTGGAGGAAAAATGGGGCTTGCAAGAGCCGTAGCGCACAATACCCTAAGCTGCGATGACTGCTGTCTGCGCCGCTCGCTGCCGACAAATAAGATAACTCTCGTTCTATCTGGACTGACCTTCGCCAATCAAACTCTCCCTACGCCTTGATGAAGTCAAGGACTCCTATTCGCCTCTAGTCTAGCTATTGACGTGGTACACCGGTCAGATAACCAGTCCACCGCGATGCCACTCAAAACTTCGCTCGCAGGTGTTAAACTATGACTCTGTCCATTCACACTGCACAATAAGTGTGGCGGCCAACACAGTGAACAACGCTTAGTCGCAAGGACTCAATATAGAGTCGCACTCTGGTTCGCTCTCGACAGAGGTGCTCTCCCAGTGAAGTACTGAGGAGAGACATGTTCCTCGCTCTTTGAGTAAACGTACGACTGCATACGCTCTCATTACGTGTTCTCGCTCCAAGAGTGACTACGTAACGGCCCCTCTTCACACCAGACATGAAGGGGTAAATCTTTCAGTCTCTTCCATTACTCCTTCAGCTCAAGGCGTCAGGAATATCGTCTGCCAATCAGCATTGCTCTTCTAAAACGGGAGAACGACGTTTCGTTTAAGGTGACAAATCCAGATATCTGTAGCATCGGCGTTTGGCGTTTGCTCTCTCCCTGTGAAAACCTCTGAAACTGCGTGCTATGTTTGTAAAGAATGCGTATGCTGGGCGCTCCCAAACAATGTAGCGGAATTTGCTTTTAAGCCGAACACAGGGTCGTTCTCCCCATCACTCGGGAAAACGCTGTCTGCTATACGGTCACCAGCTGGCGTGCGGTTTGCCGCTCCCAAACTAAAGGCTTTTGTGACCGTCGTGTCTTGAATGTGTGTGTGTGAGAGAGAGAGAGAGAGAGAGTACGCCAGCCTCGAGTATTTCAACCTTGGTGCGCACTTGCGATTTAGTTGTTATTTGCATATCGTTTACATGAATTCATACAGCATTGACATTATCTTATCGAGTTTGGGTTCGAATGAAGCGTCTTGATGTGCGGAATATGACTCTGAGGGCGGAATATGTAAGCAATGAAGGTCAGGATTACATCTTCGGATTTAGGGGCTCTCTTGGCCTATTGAATTCACCATTATTGATGATTTGAGCTCTGATGTGCTCCTAGGGTGCGATTTTCTTGAGCGCGCCGGGTGCATATTAAATTATGTAGAAAAGGTCATTATGTTTAAATTTAGTCCAGAGGAGAAGTAATTTTATGCAGGCACCAGCAAAAAAGTGGTGTGTGTTCAGCAGAGACACTGAGATCGCCATTTGATGTATCCCACTTGAGTAAAGATCAGGATGTTGATTTGTTGGAGATCTTGGGATGGTGCACGTAAGTTCTCACTGGTAGGCTGGGGATCACTGACAAAACCCAGTACAAGATTGTTGACAGATCAGGTGGCAGCTCGGCAGTCACCATACTAGCTGTCACCACCGACGATGAGGGAATTAGGGATAATTATTGATGAGACTTTGGCTGATGGTGTAGTTCGGTCGTCGGTCTCGTCATTTGCGTCATCGATCTTTTTGGTTCCCAAGCCTGTTTGGATGAGTACCGACCAGTTCTTGATTATAGGACACTGAATCAAAAGGTGATTCATGAGTCTGTACTACTGCCGGACATTCATAATTATTTTACTTTTTTTTTGTGTTCAGTATTTCATTGTCCTTGACTTGAATCAGGCCTACCACAAGGTGTCTCTCACAAAGGAATCCAAGCCTCTTACTGCTTTCTGCAAGGACTGGAGCCTCTTTGAACATAACCGAGTTCCGTTTGGGTTGGCTACCAGAGCAGCCACCTTCACCCTCACTGTATTCGATACAAGGGACTGCTCTACTTCTGTACCCTTTATGATGGCAAGGATCTGCCTACACCAGGAGGTGAACACTCTGGTATTGAAGTACCTCCATCATTCCTTATGTGGAGGGCACCTCGGGCTGTAGAAGGACCTTCACATTCACTTCTGACAATACAACTTGCTAAGGCCAACCTTTCCCCAAAAGAGATGTCATTCCTTGGTCGTTTTGTGTGCAGTGACAGTGTTAGGGTGTTCCACAGATCCAGGGATAAAGAGGATGCATACAACTTTATAGTGTAGCGAATTTTTTCTGCAAATTCATTCCCAGTTTTTACCAGCAGGCTGATCCCCTTTGCCAACTGTGGAAGAAGGGTGAACGTTTTTAGTGGGGTAAGACTCAACAGCCATTATTCAATGCCAATTTAGGAGCCAATGTAAACAGATGTGCCTTTGTATCCATATGTGTACGTACGAATTCTAAGGGGGAGGGATGGAGGAAGGGAGGGAGTGAGGGTGGAGGTGGGGGAGAGAGCGAGAGAGAGGTAATTCGGGATAACAGAGAATATTTAACTACTAAATTTTCTTTGAGGAACTGTCTTTGTACGATTCACTAAGTGTCGTTAACAGTGGCATGTATGCATTCAAAAGTTTATTACACTTTTTTTTCATTTTTTGTGTGGACGATCTCCTTAACTAGAGTTTTTGGTAGAGGGTTTCTGCTTTCTCTGAGGATTTTCAGAGCTCAGATAAACAGTTCTCCAATTTGTGTATGTTTGGCCTGTGTAAACAGTTTGTCATGAACTACATGTGAACTGCTAGATGCCGGTTTTGTTAAATTTGTATGAGGATATGGTGTTCGTGCTGAGACGTTTCTATATAATGCTATTTGTGCGATACGATATGTAGAATCCTAACAACGTTGAGTGTCAATGGACAAAGTTCAACAGCATTGTACAATAAGCTTCAAACAGGTATGTGTCGAGCACAGTTGTCAGGCATGGAAAAGACCCGTCGTGATTCGGCAGCTGTGTTAGAAAGCAAAGAGAGCTTCTCTGCCAATTTAGACGTAGCCGAGGCCTCACAGACAAACAAAAATTAAACGAAGCTACAATCAGCGTAGGAAGAGTCATACCTGAAGCTTTCAACAAATTCGAAGGTAAAATTCTGTGTACCGACTTGACAGAAAATTCATAAGAGAATTGGTCCTATGTTAAATCAGCAAACGGAACGAAGCCGTCTGTCCAGACACACTGTGACATGATCATGTGATATATTTCCTGGTATCAATTCCACAGAGGGAAGGCCACGGGACGTCACGGGTTGCCAATATAGTTCTACGGAGGTATGGGAAGAACTTGTCTTCCTTGTATCAACAGTGTCCTGAAGATCTCTGGAGGAGCGAAGTGTTCCTAATGACTGAAAAAATGCACGGGTCATTCCCGTTTTCAAGAAGTGTCGTTGAACAGTTGCAGAAAATTATGGACCTCTATCTCTTACGTTGGCTAGTTGTAGAATTTTGAAAAATGTTTTACGCTCACTTACTGTGACATTTATGGAGACTGAAAATCTCCTGTGTAGGCATCAACAAGGGTACCGAAAACAACGATTGTGTGATATCCAGTTTGATCTCTTCGTCCACGAGACACAGAAGGTGGTAGGTACCGGCGCCCAAGTAGTTGCGGTATGCGTTGACTTCCGTAAGGCTTTCGATAAGCCTACGGAAAATCAGACCAAGTGTGTGACTAGAATGAAGAGTTTCTAGCAAATAGAACGCAGCATATGATACTCAACTGAGAGAAATCGCCAGACGTAAAAGTGACATCAGGAGTAATCTAAGGGAGTTGTATAGGTCCATTACTTTGCACAGTTTATGTAGAAATGAATCAGTAGACAACACAAGAAGCTCCACGAGGCTATTAACGGAAGGTGCTGTTGTATAAATGGACGTCCTAACGTTAGAAAATTGTAGCGAAACTCAGGAAAATCTCAAGAGGATGGGTACTTGGTGCAGAGAGCGACAACTGACCCTCAGCGTAAATATATGTAACGTACTGCGTATGCGTAGACAGATAGATCCACTATTGTAAGATTACATGGTTGCAGAACGATCATTGGGAGCTGCTGCTCCCATAAAATATCTAGGGGTATGCATATGGAGTGATTTAAAGTGGACCGACCACATAAAACTAATCGCAGGAGAGACGGATGCCAGTCTGAGATTCACTTGGAGAAACATCAAAAAATGTAGTCCGTCGACAGAGGAGGTGGCTTACATAACCCTCTTTCACCAACACTTGAATATTGCTCGTCATTATAGGACTGATAGAGGAAAGAGAGAATATCCAAAGAAGAACAGCGCATTGCGTTACAGGTTCATTTAGTAAGTGCGCAAGCGTCATGGAGATGACCAACCAGCTCTAGCGTCAGACGCTGCAAAAGAGGTGTTCTGCATCGTGATTTACTGTTCAATTTACGAGAGCTCACGTTCCTGGAAGAGTCAACAAACATATTGGTTTCTGCTACGTTTATCTCGCGAAAAGACCACGAAGACAAAATTAAAAAGATTCGAGCCAACGTGGAAGCTTACCAGTAGTCGATCTTCCCACGAATCATTGGGGCTGGAAGAGCAAAGTGGGAGGGAAGGGGGATTAACGGTGGTACACAAAATACTGTCCACCACACACACCTGGATGGCTTGCGGAGTGTATATGTTGATGTAGATTTAATTTGTTTTTCTTAAAACTGCCGTGCACCGCGACCGAGGATGATTTTCAGTTGCGGCTGTCGGACCACACTATATTGTATGCACAGTGGTCTGAGAAACTGACAGCTAACATACACTCCTGGATGGAAAAAAGAACACATTGACACCGGTGTGTCAGACCCACCATACTTGCTCCGGACACTGCGAGAGGGCTGTACAAGCAATGATCACACGCACGGCGCAGCGGACACACCAGGAACCGCGGTGTTGGCCGTCGAATGGCGCTAGCTGCGCAGCATTTGTGCACCGCCGCCGTCAGCGTCAGCCAGTTTGCCGTGGCATACGGAGCTCCATCGCAGTCTTTAACACTGGTAGCATGCCGCGACAGCGTGGACGTGAACCGTATGTGCAGTTGACGGACTTTGAGCGAGGGCGTATAGTGGGCATGCGGGAGGCCGGGTGGACGTACCGCCGAATTGCTCAACACGTGGGGCGTGAGGTCTCCACAGTACATCGATGTTGTAGCCAGTGGTCGGCGGAAGGTGCACGTGCCCGTCGACCTGGGACCGGACCGCAGCGACGCACGGATGCACGCCAAGACCGTAGGATCCTACGCAGTGCCGTAGGGGACCGCACCGCCACTTCCCAGCAAATTAGGGACACTGTTGCTCCTGGGGTATCGGCGAGGACCATTCGCAACCGTCTCCATGAAGCTGGGCTACGGTCCCGCACACCGTTAGGCCGTCTTCCGCTCACGCCCCAACATCGTGCAGCCCGCCTCCAGTGGTGTCGCGACAGGCGTGAATGGAGGGACGAATGGAGACGTGTCGTCTTCAGCGATGAGAGTCGCTTCTGCCTTGGTGCCAATGATGGTCGTATGCGTGTTTGGCGCCGTGCAGGTGAGCGCCACAATCAGGACTGCATACGACCGAGGCACACAGGGCCAACACCCGGCATCATGGTGTGGGCAGCGATCTCCTACACTGGCCGTACACCACTGGTGATCGTCGAGGGGACACTGAATAGTGCACGGTACATCCAAACCGTCATCGAACCCATCGTTCTACCATTCCTAGACCGGCAAGGGAACTTGCTGTTCCAACAGGACAATGCACGTCCGCATGTATCCCGTACCACCCAACGTGCTCTAGAAGGTGTAAGTCAACTACCCTGGCCAGCAAGATCTCCGGATCTGTTCCCCATTGAGCATTTTTGGGACTGGATGAAGCGTCGTCTCACGCGGTCTGCACGTCCAGCACGAACGCTGGTCCAACTGAGGCGCCAGGTGGAAATGGCATGGCAATCCGTTCCACAGGACTACATCCAGCATCTCTACGGTCTTCTGCATGGGAGAATAGCAGCCTGAATTACTCCGAAAGGTGGATATACACTGTACTAGTGCCGACATTGTGCATGCTCTGTTGCCTGTGTCTATGTGCCTGTGGTTCTGTCAGTGTGATCATGTGACGTATCTGACCCCAGGAATGTGTCAATAAAGTTTCCCCTTCCTGGGACAATGAATTCACGGTGTTCTTATTTCAATTTCCAGGAGTGTACTTCGCAGCTCTTCACCAATCGAGAAAGGTCTCCCTTTAGGTATAATAATCGATCTAATCTACTAGCGGACGTGTTACTGACGAAGGTATATTCTTTGGAGTTTGGTCGCAGTTGTGTCCAGGTGTCTACCACATGGAGGCTTTCTATTAAAAGCTTAAGCTCTTCACAATAATTACAATTAGGGACCTACTCTTCTTTCCGTTGAACGCAAGTGAAATCGCCGCCTAAAATGATCCTCAAACTTGAACTGATGATAAGATGGAGCAGTTCTTCCCAGTAAAATTGACCTCTGTTGCGTCCACCACTGGAAACAATTGGGGCGTAGATGTTAACTAAGGGGACATCTTCACTCTAAAGCGCAATGGCTCGACCATTTTCTACTAAAGCTTTCATCTTGTTTGGTATTCCTTCTCATATCAGTATCCCAGTCCCACTTGCTTGCCCACTATTAAAATTCGCGTCATAATCCTGTATTTTTCTTAACTTAGTCGTACACACCTCTTGAAGAATAAGATTGTCAGTATCGGCAGCAAAATCGCAGTCTTTCGAGACATATACTTTTCCATTCGATTTCACTCTATTTATGTTTAAAGCAGCAGTTTCGTAATCTTGCATTGCTATCTACAAATTTAGTCCTCCATATCCACAGATCATATAATGGCTTTATCTGTCGGATGTTACCGGGTTTCGTTCTTCAGTTCTTCGTGTGGTACTTAAGGTCCAGATGGCACAAGACCCTCTGGGTGTTGGTGTCTCCATCCTCTTCTTTTGTGACTACCGAGTCTCTGTCTTCTTTATTGACAATTTTACGTGCTAAATATAGCATTTCTTCCTCTGTCTGCGTACGCATCTTGTTTGATTTGAAATTTTTCTGCTTGAAGGAGTCGTTGTAAGAACGTTGTTTGTCAGGAGTTTCACGGTCCGTTTGACTTGAGTTGGCAGTTTCATAGGGATTTTCAGTGATGGACGTTTGCTCTGAAGCATTCGTTTCTCGTATTGTGGGAGTTACTGGTGATGTCGTGGCAGATATCGGCGTTTGGCGCTGCGGCGGAACGCGCTCAACGCTAGGAGCGGTTGTTTGCTGTCGATGAGGCCTTTTCTGCCTTAGCTGTTTGCTCAGTCGCCGAAGGATTCACTTTTTCACGTTTATCAGCTTTGCACTCGGTGCTGAATGTAGGCCCGGAACTCTCAAGCGTGTTAACTATTTGGGTCTGCACTATCTACTCGTATTTCTACACGACGGCAGGCTGTTGTTCGAACTCTTCTTTGACGGATAGTTCAAAAGCGGTGGCACACGTCACACCATCCGACGCGGAGCTAGTTACTGGAAGCAGTACTGGGTGGGCGGTTCTAAGCGCATTCCGTATGTTTGGACAATCTGCCCGATGGTGTTCAGGAGAATTACATTTACTGCAAGTTCGGAAATTACGAACGCCCTAAAACTGCGAACCAAGATGCGTGATGGTATATATTTTCGCAAATCAGTCTTGACACTTTCTGCACCATTAACTTAATTGAAATGTTTAAGTGCTGTCCATTTCCCACTTTGGATCAGAGGAAAACTGCAGCACAGGTAAGAACTTGTCGAAATTTGTCTATCGGAACTTCAAAGGGGAGGTGGAAAATTCGTACAAACCGAACTCCTAGGCTAGTGAAGCTAATCGAAACTTCAGATTTCCACATTCTAATGAATGAAATCAGGCAACCCTTACGTTGAACTCATAAATCATAGACAGTTATCCTCTTCTACAGCCTCGACGTATAATGAATTCTCTAAGAAGTCATACTTCATTCCTGTCACGTCTTTGAAACCTGTGTCGCCAGACAAGCAGTCAACAATATCGGTCACTTTGGGACGATCATAGCCGAACGGAAAGCTGAACTTCAGTGTCTAATCGAAGACTGCATGATGGTATAGAAAAAGTAGTCACAAATAAGAAACAGAAAACGCGGCGGGCAGCCACACGCCCGCACTCGGCCGCTATTGCGACGGAACTGTGACTACCCGAGCAGGCCTGCAGGAGTGACAAAAACTGCCATGTCACCGTGTGTCTCCGTCCTGCAGTCACAATGTTGTTGTGATTCCCGCACAGGGAGAGACTTTCATTACTCTTGTCGCGGCCTTGTCGTAGCATAAGATACTATTTGCAGTGTCTGTGTTACACGGTGTACTAATGCAATGTCCTCCAGACATGTATGCATCTCTGAAGGAACAGACACTGCTGCGATCGAAAGCTGTATGAAATGAGACAAATGTATTCGCAGTTGCGAATAAGATGACACTTGAGGTGCGCGACTGATTACTGACAGTGCAAATGTGTGCTAGACTTTGACTCCAACCCGGTTTCTCGCTTATGGCAGGTGGTCGGCTTAACCACATTTTATTAGCTTTATTTCTTGCGCTGTTTCACGCATTTTTCCTGAACCCGGAACCCTACAGTCTAGAGGTAGCAGCGATAACCATTTTCTTCCTATCTCCTTATCTAACTAAGTTTATTTTTTTTAAAGTACCCCTATTTGGCATTGCAACTTTTACCCTGCTATAAAAAATGAGCTATCTCTCTTCGGGTATTGCCCTTCATTATACCCAAAAACTCTCCCCAGACGATAGGCTGCATGGCACTATAATTTTTTTAACTGTAGTTTTTCTTATATTTTTAATGACATTATTATAAATAGTAAATGTGAACAAATGAAAATGCTATAAAACATAATGTTCCAAAAAATGTTAATCAAAGGGTAAACAAATATTGCTTTCGTAGGTCACTTGTGCAACTACAGCTAAAAGAATATTTCTTCAAGAAATGGTACAACTGGATTTTTCTTATAAAGTGGCACTGGCGTTTTCTACCTCCAACAATGCGTTGCAAAAATATCTACTACAGACTAACTTGGTTTTACAATGGATACAACTTTATATGAATCAGCAAATCCCTTCCCTTCATTCGTGCTACTCAGGATTGTGACGCTCTGCACAATGTTAAGCTCAACCTAGTACTACCCGGTTAGCGAGAGGATTAACCAAAATAATGCGTAAATAATTTGCGAAGAGCATACGCTACTTCGGTGTGCATTCGCGGACGAGGTGAGTGTTTTGCAGGTTTCACCAATAATCAAGCTCCACTTTCTCCCATTTGCTGAATACGTAGTCGATGGTCACTCTCTTGAATCATGTACGCATACGACATTGAATGGTCATCCGGGAAAATGGAGAGTCAATCAAGTCAGGTGTGACACGGAGGTAGCAAGCTAAGATCTATCTCAGTCGCCAAACGCCGGACAATGAGACCCACGTGAAGCGATGTTTATCACTGTCCAGGAGGCAACAGTCAAGGAAAAGAGGGTAGGCCATTAACCTGATAGCGTGGAGTCGGTGTCTCGTCGCATATATTTTGTTGTTCACGTGATACCACGTCGTACACGCTGTGGTGGGTAGAAAGTGCTGGTGTATCGTTTTCCGCACGCATGGGCCAATTGACAGTTGAGTACTTGGTTTCTGTGATGTTACGTAGAACTACCCGCAATTTTTTTTTTTTTTCCTTTCAGCGGGCAAGTTGCGAGGAGATCCGAGATCGCACAGCTGTATTTGAGAGTGGATATCGATACATGGGAGAGGTGTGTCGCACTGTGCACCACAGACATTGGCAGGATGTGCGAGACTGGCATCAGAACCTCCAACAGACGACCCATGAGAGAGGAGTGTTGACTGATGCATCGGCCTGCCGGTGTGGTCGAGCGGTTCTAGGCGCTTCAGTCTGGAACCGCGCGACCGCTACGACTGCAGGTTCGAATCCTGCCTCGGGCATGGATGCGTGTGATATTCTTAGGTTAGTTAGGTTTAAGTAGTTCTAAGTTGTAGGGAACTGGTGGCCTCAGTTGTTAAGTCCCATAGTGCTCAGAGCCATTTTTTTTATTGATGCATCGTTTCCGCATATTACTGACATAGAGACAGCTGCTCATGTCCGGACATGAACCAGACACAGACCAGACCAGCCCTACATCAGGCAGGGAGAGATCGAGAGTGTCGTAACATACTTCAGATAAGTGTCCTGGGGACAGGATATAACCACTTGAAGTCTGTGACCTATCACTTCCAATAGTATGGGAACTTGTGCCACATGACTGAGTTGGACACCACACAGAGCTCCAGGTATTCCACACATGGAAACTGATTCAAATCCCGGAACAGATGCTGATGCACCATCACGAATACGATCTGTAGTAACCATCGACAGTTTTCCACGGCTGTTCCGCACACATCTTTGTAAACGTGGCTCCCAGATATACCAGTCCAGTAACTGGCGGGATGGGTACTAAGTATTGTCAACTATTGTCAAGCTGCTTATAGAAGTAAAATTTGTTTGAATTGTTGTGTAGCATTCCGAGAACGCAGCATCCTTTAGGCACCCTATAAGCAACGAGTGGGCAAGATCCAACAAGCACCACGGATAAACCTGCCCAACCACCACAGTGCCAGACTTACCACTTGGCCATGATGAATATCAGCATGTGTAGCTCTCCTTCTAAGATCAAGCTCGCTAGAGAAATAATACGGGCCGCACGAGTCGACTTCCATTTCTGCAAGAGCTGTAAATAAACGCACGCCCGAACAGTTACGGTTACTTAACGTACGTGATGCCTGGTGGTTCCATAAATACCGCTGTGATGATTTTAGTGTTTGATGGTATGGAAGCCGCCGACATCACGTACCTCCTCTCCGCTTGAGGATTAATGGTTACAGCACTCGATGTCCAATTCATTAAAGTTTATGCACCATCAAACATTGTGACTGGGCCAGGATCAACTCCGCGGACGTCGCCCACCTTTTCCTAGGACAGTATGAATACAGCGTCTTTGCCGGCGATTTTAATTGCGTCCTTCATCCCAAGGACCAAATCTCACGCTACCGCCTTGCCTGGTACTGGGTATGGAGATTCACAATCTTCGCTTTCGCGACACGTGGCAAAAGTTAAGCGGTGACAGCTCTGGACACATGCATCTTAGCAGTCATTCGGTGAGCCGACTGGATCGCATATGATAAGATCTCCCACGGGGTGTGGCAGCAGATGCACAGTGGCCTCTGGTCTTCTCCGATCACAGCGCTTATTTCTTGATGATGCTTATCTCCATCCCCAATCAGTCTGACAAAATAATGGCCCTTGGAAGATGAACATAACTCGCTTACAGGATCCAGGCTGCAGTCAATAAGTTAAAGCAACGTTGGCCAAATGTGAACAATGTCTCTCCAGATACTCCTTCAACTTTGGCGTCGTGGCTCCTATCTGCCAAACCGATAATCCACAAGATACTTACACAGTTTGGTAAGGAAACGGCTCTGTGGGACCAGCAGTCCCTAGACTTTCAATACGAGGCACTCAGGGATCTCCATGTTCTACCCCTATCGCCATATGGACACCGAGAACGACACTGAATCAAGGCTCACATACTATCGTTCACGAAGCGCCAATTAGAAGGCTCCATAGTCACTTGCAGCATGGTCCACAGATACGTTCCACTATTGTCAGTGCACTGAGTCGATCTGAGCGGCCGAGGCTGGTAGGAGCGGCGCTTTTATTCACTACCTGCAGGGCGCTCCCGGCGCGGCGCGGTCCAATTCCGCGCACCATTGGACGACGTTTCCTCACCGCCTTCTCTGGTTTTGCGTTCTTCTTCTTAGTTGCGGCGTTTGTGGTTACGCCAGAACAGTGCTGGTGGAGAGAAGTGGACATCATGAGTGATGCCATATCCCAGCGAACTCATTACTCCGTTTGTGTTCAGTCTGGATGGTCCAGTGGCACCTCAGCGTGCCCAGTCTCGGCGACCTTAGCCCACGGAAGTCTCTTTGTGTTCTGTAAGGTCGTAGTGGACCGAGTGACTGTGCAGCCTGCAGTGGAAGCTGCTGTGATCCGCCACGGTCTTGTGCTGACAGCTTTCAGAGTTTCGGTGAATGCTATTTTCGTGCTTGGCCTTCCGTGTCAAATGATCGCATTGACTCACACCTCGCCAGCACAAAGGCTTTGGTTGGTACAATAAGTGAATCGATTGCCATTCTACTGGCCGCGGTGTCTGCAGCGTTCGGTGGTATCGCTGATATTGTATGTAGTTTTGCCACTGGCCAGGCTGATTTATCAGCCAGGCATTGGTCCGCAGAGGACTGTTCTCGCACAAAACGGTCGGTTTGTCGTGTCTGGACAGGCAGAGACTTTTTGAGCGCTGTCACGTAAGTCAGTGGAAGGGTCGTCGGCTTTGATGGAGGTAGCACGTCCTGTGGTGGAAGTTGTGTGATCCGATACTGGAGGCACTCTGAACATAGGTGACGTTCATTGCTGCACCATAACTCCTATTTGAACTTATGATGGTACGTGTCATCGAAGTTCAGTGCGGACCTGGCATACTCAGAGAAGGACTCGATGCACCTCAAGTTAGGTCCACTTTTCTGCCACGTGTTCTTCTACCGAGTTCTTTGGGGGAAGCGTCGACATTACGTCTGCACCGGGATTTCGAAAGGGAGTTCGAATATGCGTATAGGCCGCAGTGCCAGTTAGGCACGGTCAACCTCGACGTTACCAACATTTCCGTCTGTGTGAGAGAAGCAGAGTCCGTGCTTCATCTCTGGAAGAACCTTGTTGCATGTAGCGTCATTAATAAGTTTATCATAGACCGTATTACTTACGATCAAGAAGTGGGTGCCGAATGTGTCAGCAAATAGGGGTCTTGGCCTCCATCTTTAAAAGTGCTTTTGGTCCAGCAAAGTTGTTACGAAAAGCAAAGTTCAGTGTTGATTTTTTGTATTGATTTGTCACGATCTTGTCACGCAACGGCGTCGATTTAGTGTCGGCGAGAGGGGACAAGCAATTCGCACACGCTGCAGCAGGAAACGCACAGCACGCCCGCTTCCATCGGCTGCTAAGGCCCTACCCCATTTATGTAACTCGAGCACAATCCGGGACCGATCCAAACTGCTATGTCACTGTGTCTGCACGTGCTATAATCGCACAGTTACTGTGGTTCCGGAAATGGGAGAGACTTTCATTATTATTGTCGCGGCCTTGTATAGGCGTGAAATGTTATTTGATGAGTCTGTGTTATATAGTGTACTACGCAATACCTATCCGACATGCATGCATGTCTGAAAGGCACCGTATAACACAGACACTCGGAATATATTTCGTGCCTAGACACGGCCGCGACAATAACTACGAAGGTCTCCCCTGTGCATTAACCATAACAACTGTGTGAGTGCAGGGCGTAGACACATACTGACATGGCGGGTTGCGACTGTCCTGCGGGCGTGTTCGGGTAGCCTAGGTACCTAAAGGCGACCGCTCGCGATTAGTGGGAAATCCAGGTTCGAGTCCTGTTCCGGGACAAATTTGCGTTGGCACTAATCAGTTGTACAGCTAAAGTCTAATCGTATTCGCAGCTGCGAATACGTTTCTTTCAGTGTTTCAAAGGTCTGGCTGTCGCTACTTCTGCACATTCTGTGAGAATTTTTAGTGATGCTAGTAGCTGCCGATGCGAAGCCGTCAGAAACCGCGTCTTTATATATCCACCTCGATGCTACACTAGTTTAACTTTCCATTACTTGGGACACTGTTCGTGAACTTCTCCCGATGGCGATCGCTGTTGCGTTCGTTTGCCGACGGCGAGGATTTCGCGATACTACGGCAGGGCAGCAGCATCAGCAGTGTGTCCCACTTCTGGTGCCTCAATCTGGCTCTCGTGGTTCAGCATTCTCTTTCTGATGTGTTCTCAGTTATGTGCGAAAAGCTATAGCTCAATACTCATTCTCGATGTCGTTTTTGTGGTAGTACAATTGTCAGTGAAGGCAGCCTGGAGTGAAACAGTAGGGCTAGCATGTTCTATTCTGATTTAAGAATACATTTCCGCTCTTCTATTTATTAAATCTTTTGTTATTAGTGTTGCAAATTCCTATCACATTTCTCCAATATCTTAATAAATCAAAGGTCGATGCCTTAGTCGAAGCCTTACCGGGTGTGACACTATCAGTAACAATCCCGAATCCTGGCATTCTATTAATACACTCTGGTGACAAAACCCATCGATATGCACATCTGCAGTTGGTAGTAGTATCGTGTGCACAAGGTATAAGAGCGCAGTGCATTGGCGGAGCTGTCGCTAGTACTCAGGTGACTCATGTGGAAAGGTTTTTGCCATAATTATGGCCGTACGACATGTAACTAACAGACTGAACGCGGAATGATGGTTGCAGCTTGACAAATGAAACATTCCATTTTGTAAATCGTTAGGGAATTCAGTATTACAGTGTCAAGAGTGTGCCAAGAATACCAACATTCAGGCATTAACACTCACCACGAACAACGCAGTGGCGTTTGCGTAGAGTTATCAGCGTTACCAGACAAACATCACTGCGTGAAATAGCAGCAGAAATCAATGTGAGATGCACGACGAATTTATCCGTTAGTACAGTGAGGCGAAATTTAGCGTTAATGGGCCATGGCAGGCGACGACTGGCGCGGGAGCCTATGCTAACTGCACGATATCGCCTGCATCGCCTGTTTTCGTCTCGTGACCGTATCGGTTGTCCCGTAGACGACAGGAAAACTGTGGCCGGGCCAGATGAGTACGGATTTCTCTTGGTAAATGTTGGTGGTAGGGTTAGATTGTGGCGCTGAGCCCACGAAGCCATGGACCCAAGTTGTCAACAAACCACTGTGCAAGCTGGTGGTCGCTCCATAATGGTGTGTGCTGTGCTTACATAGAATGGACTTGGTCCCCTGGTCCAACTGAACCTATCATTCACTGCAGATGGTTATGTTCGACTACACGGAGGCCATTTGTAGCCATTCATGAATTTCGTGTCCCCAAATAGCGATGGACCTTTTACGGATAACAGTGCACCATGACACCGGTCCAGAGTTGTTTGCAATTTGTTTCAAGGACATTCTTGACGATTCCAGCGAATGATATGGCCAGCAAAATCGCCTGACATGAATCTCATCGAACATTTGTGGGACGTAGTCGAGAGGTGAGCTCGTGCAGAAAACCTTGCACTGGCAACATTCGCAGTTATGAAGTGGTATAGAGGCAGCATGGCTCAGTATTTCTGCAGGAGACTTCCAGGCATCCTCTAGTGTATCTCGTACTCAAACTACGACAGATTTCATTTTGGCCCTCTTCTGTAGTGAAAGTTGTGCTAGACAATTAACTGTAGCAGCGCAATGTGATGTCTTTTCCCATTCCCTTATAACACTGTCCAGCATATCTAATCTCACTATCAAAATTATTATTTTGGTATTCTGATCGTGTACCGTGCATATTGTAGTGTTAACTTATTAAGAATATCTAGTCAGACCTAAGAGAGCTCCGAAAAATCTTAATCTTGCCACATGAAACAACTATGTAAATCGGTACGTATTTTTAAAAATGTGTGTGTGTGTGTGTGTGTGTGTGTGTGTGTGTGTGCGCGTGCGTGCGTGTGTATGTGTGCTGTTCGTGTGTTTGCCGGCCGGTGTGGCCGAGCGGTTCTAGGCGCTTCAGTCCGGAACCGCGCGACCGCTACGGTCACAGGTTCGAATCCTGCCTCGGGCATGGATGTGTGTGATGTCCTTAGGTTAGTTAGGTTTAAGTAGTTCTAAGTCCTAGGGGACTGATGACCTCAGATGTTAAGCCACATAGTGCTCAGAGCCATTTGAACCATTTTGTATGTTTGTGTTCCACATATACCCCTAAACCACTGGACCGATTTCAACCAAACTTGGTACACAATACCTTATCGTTAGGAGACAACCGCTTTGGGAGTAAGAACCAGCTATCTATAAAAGGGATGAGAGTGGAAGCGAAAAAGAAGTGTACCTCCCGACGCTTGAATTTCCAGACTTCATTCATCAGTATTTGAGAATGAGAGCTTGCAACATACTTGACGCGTAACTTCAAACCCTTACTACAGTTTTTCTCACTGATAATCCTTAGAAAATGATGAAAGGAAAACTTTTATCGCTTACAACTTATCATCTGTTTATGGAGTGAAAGTACCAAACGGAGCACGAAGTTGTAATTTATTACTTCTTTACTACTAAGTATATTCACGGAACATTTTATAGATAGTATTCACACATACCACTGAATGAAAGTGCAAATTTATATCATTGTGTGACACATAGTTCAGGAGATATGACGTCATTAACATTAAGTACAAAGTCAGAGGAGTGTGATACTGGCGTGGACGCACAGTTGTAAATAAATACTTGGGCAACACCGCCTTTCTCCTCTTGCAAATAAATAAAGGCGCCACAGTCACGCATGTAAGTCACTAGCGACTAGATAAAACTGATATTTTGCTTCATAAAAAATGACACTTTTAGTTCGACTTATTACCACTATCCGTCCGCAGTTCTGAACCTATAACGTGTCCTCAAGTTTGAGTCCGCGCGTTATTCACTATCCAGCCCGTAAATAAATATCCGCGTAAAACACATTTCTCGCGGAATGATATCGGACGCTCCCTTATATAGGAAAAGGGTCTAGCTCGGTAGACGAGCATTACCAGGTGCAGCTGGTACCTGGATCAAGGGATACAGAGTTTTGATTAAGCATCGATGCACGCGAAGGCGCGGAGAACGGCCCCGAGAAGATTTCCGGCTTTGCTCGGAGCCGCGGAGCTGGCGCCCGCTATCGATCGCCGCCGCTGCAGTGTCACCGGCCTGCCCATTCGCACCCGCTGCACCCTGCCTCCTGCCTCCTCCTCATTCTGTCTCCCCTTTCCTGCTCCTCTTTATCGGTACCTGTTAGCCGGAACTCTTATAACAGGGCGACTTTGTAGGAGCATGCTATATTGGAAATAGTAGCGAAACACGGGTTTATATAAAACTAGCGGAAAAACCCGGAGTTGCTCCGTTATTTATTTATAGCTGTGCGACCACGCAGCGTCTCTCCTTGTGCTTAATGTTCGCGACGCCATATCTCCTGAACTACGTGTCGTACAATGATATGCTTTTATAGGTACAATCAGCGGCCTACACTGACGTGACGAAAGTCGTGGGAAACCACCTAATATCGTGTCGGACCTCCTTTTCCCCGCGTTAAAGCAGCAACTCGATGTGGCACGGACTCAGGAAGTCGTTGGAAATCCTCTGCAGAAATATTGATCCATACTGCCCCTATAGCCGTCCATAATTCTGAAAGTATTGCTCGAGCAAGATTCTTTGCACGACATAACCTCTCGGTTATGCCGTACAAATGAAAGACGGGATTCGTGTTAGGCGATCTTGATGACCAAATCATTCGCTGGAATCGTCAAGAACGTTCTTCAAACCAATTGTAGACAGCAGTGGCCCCGTGACATGGTGTATTGTTATGCGTAAAAATTCCATCGTTGTTTCGGAACATGAAGTCCTGGAATGGCTGCAGATGTTCTCCAAGTAGCCGAAAAAAGACCATTTACAATCAGTAATTGGTTCAGCTGGACCACAGGACCAAATACACTCCATGTAAACACAACCCACACCATTGTGGAGCCACCACCGGCTTTCCCAGTGGCATGTTGACAACTTGGGTCCATGGCTTCGTGGGGTCTGTGCCACACCCGAGCCCTACCACCAGCACTTACCAACTGAAATCTGGACCCATTTGACCTCGCTACGGTTTTCCAGTAATCTAGCGTCCAACAGATATGGTCACGAGCCCAAGAGAAGCAGTGCAGGTGATGTTACGTTCAAATGTCTGTGAAATCTTATGGGACTTAACTGCTAAGGTCATCATTCCCTAAGCTTACACACTACTTAACCTAAATTATCCCAAGGACAAGCACACACACCAATGCCCGAGGGAGGACTCGAAACTCCGCCGGGACCAGCCGCACAGTCCGTGACTGCAGTGCCTGAGACCGCTCGGCTAATCCCGCGCGGCGGTGATGTTATGCCGCTAGTGAATGCATTTGCGTCAGTGATCTGTTGCCATGACCCATTAACGCCAAATTTCGCCTCGCTGTTCTAACGGATACGTTCGCCGTACGTCCCACACTGATTTCTGCCGTTATTTCACTCGTCGTTGCTTATCTTTTGTCTGTGACAACTCTACGCAAACGCTACTGCTCTTGTTCGTTAAATGAAGGCTGCTGGCACTGCTTTGTCCGTGGTGAGAGATAATGCCTGACATTTGGCACTCTCGACACACACTTGATACTGTGTACCCCGAAATACTGAATTAATTGACGATTTCCGAAATTTAATGTCCCATGCGTCTAGCTATAACTGCCTTTCCGCGATCAAAATCTGTTAAACCCCGTCGTGCGGTCAAAATCACGCAAGAATCCTATTCGCACGAATCATTTGAGTACAAATGACAGCTTCGTCAATGCCCCGACTTTTTACTCCTTGTGTACGCGATACTACCGTCATCTGTTTATGTGCATTCTATCACTAAAGTGTATGGCGATACTGTCTGTAAAATGCGTTGCGAATGGAGTTAGTACCAACGAAGTAATGAATTTAAACTTCATGCACGATGCGGCGGGATTTCACGCATCTCACTGATTATGACGTTACATTTTCTATGTGACATACAGCGACATACTATTGTAATTGCATTCAGCGCCATATGTGGATACTGTCTGCCAAATTTATTGCGAATACGTCATGCATGATGCAGCAGTTTTCACGCATCTTACTGTATGTGACGTCATATCTCCTAACCTGTGTGTTGTAAAATGGCTCTGAGCACTATGGGACTTAACTGCTGAGGTCATCAGTCCCCTAGAACTTAGAAGTACTTAAACCTAACTAACCTAAGGACATCACACACATCCATGCCGGAGGCAGGATTCGAACCTGCTACCGTAGCGGTCGCGCGGTTCCAGACTGTAGCGCCTAGAACCGCTCGGCCACTTGGGCCGGCCCTGGGTGTTGCAGAATGATTTAATTTTGTACTTATATACAGGGGTATATGTCCCTTCTGACTCAATGTGTCGCGAATATAGTTAGTACTAAATAAGTAATAAATTATATAGTCATGCTTCATGCGGTACTTTTACTGCGTGAACACCGGAAAAGTAGTAACGGATAAATATTTTTCCTTTCATCATTTGGAAGGTGTTGTCGGCGACAAAAAATTTCTTAGAGGTTTGCAGTTAAGTGTAAAATTTTTTGCAAGTCACTAAGTGGTCCCATTATTTTTTCACTCCCACTCCCACCCCTTCGATAGATAGGTGGTTCTTAACACCACAGCGATTGTCGCCCGATGGTAAGCTGTATGTGTACCAAGTTTGTTTGAAATCGTTCTAGTGATGTGGTAGGAGATGTGGAACACACACACACACATACTTTTTTTTTGTATTGATGGATTTATCTATAAAGACAGTCCGATATTTACTCACTGAGCAGAGGGGAGACAAAGGGGTATTCTCCTTGGTAAGTTCTTAGTGGATGTCAGCAGCATTTAACTGCCAACTTACAAGCCTTACAACGGTAATCGCCCAACGCAAATTTGATTCTAAACCGATCTAAGACGAAAGCAAGCTTAGTCACTCATGAAATACATCGTACCTCTCAATTCAGGCAGTCTGTTGAACTCTTAATTTTGAACGTCAGAGACATAACTTTTCTCCCTCCTGCAAGAGACTTGGAGGTATTTTTGGACCTTCACTTAGAGTGGACTACCCTACTGTAGTCTGATTGAGGGTATCAGCGCCACTTTGTTCTTTACATAAACATAAAAAAATATTTCCTCTCGAGTTCAAAAGGATACTCGTAGAATCATTCCTACGCCCCACACTCGATTATGGTGATCTTCGTCTTCAAGGACTTTCGTTGGAGAATCACATCTACTGCAATTGGCGTTGAATGCTAATGTGCGATACATTTTTGACTTTAGTTATTTCGACCATCTCTCTCCAATCTGCGAACAATAATAATAGCTACGTTCCGATAAGCGTGGAGGCTACTTTAGCTTCTGTTTGTTCTATCGTCTACTCAGTCAGTGCTTTCTCTCTCATTTATCTTCAACGCTTACACTACTATCTGAACAGCACAGCGGAACTTCCTATTCTCAGCAAAGTGAATTCCTCTCTATAGCCCTACATAACACAGTCACGTTCTCAGCATCATTTTCTGTATCGGGAACCAGATTTTCGGATGCTCTCCCTCAAAATATCAGAGATATTAAACTCCTTTCAAACTTCAAAAGTCACGTAATGGCGCACTTTCTATCACAATAGTAATCTCCTCGATATACTCGTTTTCAACGCGCGTTGTTGTAAACATTTCCACCAAACGTTTTCCCTCCTCTTATCACAGATTCGTCTACTGAAAGTTTATTCTTTCTGAACAGCTACTGTCACAGTAATTTCAAACTTTTCCTCTTTCTTTATTCTTTCTGTTTGTAAGGATAAATACATACATCCATATATGCTAAACTAAACAATATGATTGCTATACTTAAAGCCTTTCATTATTATTTTTAATTGATATTATTATTTCTTTACTTTCTCAGACGTTAAGTCTGGTTAAAAATGGGAAGTGATGCGGACCTTGCTCAAGCGTCAATTCCTTTTAACTGTACGGTATATGTTATATTGCATTTAGGAACTTTCGGGTCATTGAACATGTATCAATAATTACAGATTTTTGTAGTTGTATATATATGTTTGGATGTAGCTGTATTGCATTGATGTACTGGTGGATATTGTGAGGTATGACTCCCGTAGTTGATAGTATAATTGGTATAATGTCGACTTTATCCTGATGCCACATGTCCTTGACTTCCTCAGCCAGTTGGATGTATTTTTCAATTTGTTCTCCTGTTTTCTTCTGTATATTTGTTGTGTTGGGTATGGATATTTCAATTAGTTGTGTTAATTTCTTCTTTTTATTGGTGAGTATGATGTCAGGTTTGTTATGTGGTGTTGTTTTATCTGTTATAATCGTTCTGTTCCAGTATAATTTGTATTCATCATTCTCCAGTACATTTTGTGGTGTGTACTTGTATGTGGGAACGTGTTGTTTTATTAGTTTATGTTTTATGGCAAGTTGTTGATGTATTATTTTTGCTACATTGTCATGTCTTCTGGGGTATTCTCTATTTGCTAGTATTGTACATCCGCTTGTGATGTGATCTACTGTTTCTATTTGTTGTTTGCAAAGTCTGCATTTATCTGTTGTGGTATTGGGATCTTTAATAATATGCTTGCTGTAATATCTGGTGTTTATTGTTTGATCCTGTATTGCAATCATGAATCCTTCTGTCTCACTGTATATATTGCCTTTTCTTAGCCATGTGTTGGATGCGTCTTGATCTATGTGTGGCTGTATTAGATGATACGGGTGCTTGCCATGTAGTGTTTTATTTTTCCAATTTACTTTCTTTGTATCTGTTGATGTTATGTGATCTAAAGGCTTGTAGAAGTGGTTATGAAATTGCAATGGTGTAGCTGATGTATTTATATGAGTGATTGCTTTGTGTATTTTGCTAGTTTCTGCTCGTTCTAGAAAGAATTTTCTTAAATTGTCTACCTGTACATAATGTAGGTTTTTTATGTCGATAAATCCCCTTCCTCCTTCCTTTCTGCTTAATGTGAATCTTTCTGTTGCTGAATGTATGTGATGTATTCTATATTTGTGGCATTGTGATCGTGTAAGTGTATTGAGTGCTTCTAGGTCTGCGTCACTCCATTTCACTACTCCAAATGAGTAGGTCAATACTGGTATAGCATAAGTATTTATAGCTTTTGTCTTGTTTCTTGCTGTCAATTCTGTTTTCAGTATTTTTGTTAGTCTTTGTCTATATTTTTCTTTTAGTTCTTCTTTAATATTTGTATTATCTATTCCTATTTTTTGTCTGTATCCTAGATATTTATAGGCATCTGTTTTTTCCATCGCCTCTATGCAGTCGCTGTGGTTATCCAATATGTAATCTTCTTGTTTAGTGTGTTTTCCCTTGACTATGCTATTTTTCTTACATTTTTCTGTTCCAAAAGCCATATTTATATCATTGCTGAATACTTCAGTTATCTTTAGTAATTGGTTGAGTTGTTGATTTGTTGCTGCCAGTAGTTTTAGATCATCCATGTATAGCAAATGTGTGATTTTGTGTGGGTATGTTCCAGTAATATTGTATCCATAATTTGTATTATTTAGCATGTTGGATAGTGGGTTCAGAGCAAGACAGAACCAGAAAGGACTTAATGAGTCTCCTTGGTATATTCCACGCTTAATCTGTATTGGCTGTGATGTGATGTTATCTGAATTTGTTTGGATATTAAGTGTTGTTTTCCAGTTTTTCATTACTATGTTTAGAAACTGTATCAATTTAGGACCTACTTTGTATATTTCCAATATCTGTAGTAACCATGAGTGGGGTACACTATCAAAGGCTTTTTGGTAATCAATGTATGTGTAGTGTAGGGACCCTTGTTTAGTTTTAGCTTGATATGTCACCTCTGTACCTATTATCAGTCGCTCTTTACATCCTCGTGCTCCTTTGCAGCAGCCTTTTTGTTCTTCATTTATAATTTTGTTCTGTGTTGTATGTGTCATTAATTTCTGTGTGATGACTGAAGTTAATATTTTGTATATTGTTGGTAGGCATGTTATGGGGCGATATTTAGCTGGGTTTGCTGTGTCTGCTTGATCTTTAGGTTTCAGATAGGTTATTCCATGTGCAAGTGTATCAGGGAATGTGTATGGGTCTGCAATGTAACTGTTAAATAATTTAGTTAGATGTGAATGTGTTGAGGTGAACTTCTTTAGCCAGTAATTTGCTATTTTATCATTTCCAGGGGCTTTCCAATTGTGTGTAGAATTAATTGCTCGGGTGACTTCATGTTGCAAAATTATCACTTCAGGCATTTGTGGTATCATCTTGTATGTGTCTGTTTCTGCTTGTATCCACCGTGCATGCCTGTTATGTTGTACCGGGTTTGACCATATGTTGCTCCAGAAGTGTTCCATGTCGGTTATGTTAGGTGGATTGTCTATTTTAATGTGTGTGTTATCCATTGTTTGGTAAAATCTCTTTTGGTTTGTGTTGAATGTTTGGTTTTGTTTCCTTCTATTTTCACTTTTTTTTGTATCTTCTAAGTCGTTTGGCCACTGCTTGTAATTTCTGCTTTTTTTCATCTAATTGCTCTATTGCTTCTTGTTGTGAGATTTTACCTAACCTTTTCCGTTTTTTGTCTGATATTTCATTTCTTATAAATTGTGTTAGCTGTCCGATGTCTTTTCTCAGTTTTTCTATTCTGATCTGTAGCCTGTGTTGCCATGCTGGTTTTGTGGGTTTCTTCTGTGTGTTTGTTTGTTCTGATCTCTGCCTAGTGTGTATATTTAGTGAAGTGAGTGCTCCTATATAAACCAGTAGTTGTAATTCTTCCATAGTTGTGTTTTCATTTATTTTGTTGTGTATGATTGTGTTGATAGTTTTTATTGTTGTTTCGACTTGTGGGTTATTTGGCGGTCTATGCAAGAATGGTCTAATGTCTGTATTTGTGTCTTTGTATTCTATATATGTCGGCTGAAATTTCTCTTCTATATCTAACACGTGTGTCTCTTCGTGTTCTATTTGTGCTTGTTCTGGTGGCTGTCTTAAGATTTCGTTTTCCTCTGATTGTTTAATTGATGCGTGTTGGTCTTTGTTTGTTTGCTCTGGGATGTGTGAGTCCATTACTGTATTTTCTTCTTCTTCTGATTGCACATTATTTTGTTCCAGTATTTGTTGTACTTGTTGTTTGATGTTTTCTAATTCTGACTGGGGTATCCTGTTATTTTTTATTATTACACGGATCTGATCAGCTAGTCGTTGTTCTGTTAAAAATTTTAATTCCGGGTATCTGGTAATAAATGTTGTGTATACTTGTGATCTGTATCCAGTTGTGTTGGTTCCTAGGTTTGTTGCTTGGTAATAACAGAACATGAGGTGTCGATTAACTTCATCTGACCATCTCATCCTCTGTCTTTGTTTTCCTTCTAGGGTGCTTGCAGGAAGCATATCCTGCAAAACACCTCTATTTGGATTTAAATCATTTTCCAGTTGGGTAGCAGTGTCGTTACCATTGTGGGCGGGCATAGGGTTCAAGCGTCGTCCCCGACCATGACGGCGCTTGTCCAAGGCTTCTTTAGTTCTGTCCTGAACCAAGTAATCACACTAAAAGGGTGGTTAGCCCTATTAGTGGTTTGTTCTTTTCGTCGCCTTTTACGACTGGCAGAACATACCGGAGGCCTATTCTTTTCCCGGGCCTCCACGGGGGATATTATTATTATTATTATTATTATTATTATTTGTTGATAATTAAAATTATTCTCATAATAATATCTCAGATATACAGAATTGAAACCGAAGTTTATGTAGCAACTGAGAATGTTCTCGTAATTTTTTTGCTGTGTGTCGTTATTGGTGCTATATAAGGCAGGGCCTGAAGGCAATAACCTGGTGAGGTTAAACGAATAAATAAACAAATAAACATTCATTCATTTCGTCCGACCTAATACTGATACGCAGATGTGTAATCATATGGTGTGTATAGCAGAACTAAGTCTCCCGTTGTCTTCTGCACTGGGGGCCAGGGTGCAGTGAAAGAAAAAGAGAGAGACGATGACTCTTGATGTGTACAGGTACCTTACTGGTGTTAAAAAATACCAGGTGTGATGTGTTACCCAGTAAGGTGAACTGAAATCCGAGCCATAAATTATAAGATGACCATCAACAGAAGTAAAACAAGGATACTGATGTAGTCTAATTTGATCAGGTGATGCTGATACAATTACATTAGGGAGTCAGATACTAAAAGTAGCCAATGAATTTTGTTATTTTCTGATCAAAATAAGTAACGATGGCCGAGATAGAGAAGTTATAAAATGTAAACTGACAATAGTAATAGCAGAGTTTCTAAAAAGAGGAATTTTTTCTACAGTGGATATCAATGTGTTAGATTGTCCTTTATGAAGGTATTTCAGTTGTACAGAAGTGAAACATAGACGATAAGCAGTTGAGAGAAGATAGTGAACCTTTTAAAATATGGTGCTGCAGAAGAATGTTCACCCTTTAACTGATGAGGTGACATTTCTGTAACGTATGCATCGAGGTGTGGTCTCTAGGACCAAAATGTTCAAACGAAATTTAGGGCATAAATCATTTCAAAATTTTCGTTTAAATTATATAACATTTATTTTTATAATTTGGGTTTTGTTTAAAAATTCTTCGTTGATTTTATTGCAGTAAATAAAGTCTGCAGTATTTTACTTTTTATCACACAAAATCACATTATTTCGTGAAGATTTTTAAGTTGTACATATAAACAAACTGTCAGACAACTGTAAAATTATAGTATCTCTGTAGCGGGTAAACTTTTACATACAACTAAATTGCAGCGTTTAAACTTGCTCATAAATGCTGCACTTCATAGGACAGAAAAGAAGTCTGCAGTATTGACATTTACTGCTGGGATATACATTTTCCTTTGCTACCACTCAGAAAACATTTTATGATAACTAACACTTTACGTATTTTATTAGAAAACTGATGGTGCCCAACACAACTGTCCTGAATTTCTTTCTCTGAATGATACTCCTGTCCGCGAGCAGAATTTTGATCACTGGCCTTTGCAAAATCGTCGTCTTTTTCTTCTATTTCTTGAGTCATGCCTCTGACTGGTTCATCTATCCACAGACCTCTAACTTCATCAAACTTAGGATCGTTAAAACTGAAAAATTCTTACCAACAAATTTTGTGCTACATACTAAAAGAAAGAAACAGGTACGTAGTTCAGAAGCGCGGTATAGGAAACACCAGTACATGTCTACAACACGTGTCAGCAACAAACAAAGAAGGCGATAATGCAACCGACAGTAAAAAATATATAGCTGGCGATTTAAGAGGGGTAGGTGGAGTGTTGAATCTTTCCGATAGCACTTACCTCGGAGAGCGAGTTCGAAAATTCTCACGAGGTCTGCGAGACTACACCCCGTGAGCAAAGGGTCAAAATTAGATGGATAGATATAGTAGCTATCGAGGACGTACTGAACCGAATTGGGGAAGAAAAAAAATTTATGTCCCAACTCGACTAAAAGATGGGATAGCTTGGTAGGACACATTCTGAAGCAGCAAGGAATCCTCAGTTTTGGAATGGAAGAAGTGCGGGGAGCAAAAACTGTAGAGCGAAGTCATGGCACCGGCCGCGGTGGCCGAGCGGTTCTATGTGCTTCAGTCCAGAACCACGTGACTGCTACGGTCGCACGTTCGAATCCTGCCTCGGACATGGATGTGTGTGATGTCCATAGGTTAGTTAGGTTTAAGTAGTTCTAAGTTCTAGGGGACTGGTTGGTTGGTTGGTTGGTTGGTTTAAAGATTAAAAGGACCAAACTGCATAGGTCATCGGTCCCTTGTTTCATAAACACACAGAGCACAGTGAAACCATCCATTAGTCATTCGAAGCACTAAAAGAAAAATTCCAGGCGATGAAAAGCCCCAAGGTCAATAATAAGGCAACATGGAAAATGGAGCACAGCAACAAAAACAACATAGAGAAGAAAGGCAGAAAGAATTAAAACTGTACAGCAGAGGATCGTGGATGGCTGATCACGAAAATAAAAGGATGAGCCAGCTACTCTGCAACACGTTAAAACCTCCAGCCTAAAAGATTAGAGTGGAGTCGAATGACAACACAAAACTAAGTAAAAGATACAGCACAAAAGAGGGTGATGCAATAAAATTATATGGATCTATAAAAGCCGCTTGCGCGAATAAAACTTAAAACTCGATCTGCCATAGAGACATTGTCACCCAAAAGAGATGATAAATCACCGTGGAAATTAAAAGTTCGCCTGAGGGCGGCTAAAATAGGACATTCCAACAACATATGGCCCACCGTCATGTTTGCACCACAGCGACAATGAAGGGGTCTTCTCGACGCAGCAGATGACCATGCGTCAGCCAAGAGTGACCAATGTGGAGCCTACAGAGAACAACAGAATCCCTTGCGAGAGGCCCGCATGGAGAAACCCCACACAGTCGTGGTCTCCTTTACTCGCCACAGCTTGTTGGGTGCAGACAGAGTGCGCCATTCGTCTCCCCACATCCCAAAGACCCGACGGCGCAACACCGATCGGAGATCAGTTGCCGGGAGGCCGATCTCCAACGTCAGTTTGCGGGTAGCTTCTTTGGATAACTTGTCGGCGAGTTCGTTTCCAGCTATCCCAACGTGTCCCGGGGTCCATATGAACACCACCGAACGTCCACGCTGTTCAAGAGCGTGAACGGACTCCTGGATGGCAACAACAATGGGATGGCTTAGGTAGCACTGGTCAAGAGCCTGTAGACTACTGAGAGAGTCACTGCAAATGACGAAGGACTCTCCAGTGCTGGTAAGAATATGCTCAAGGACACGAAAAATGGCTGTGAGCTCTGCGGTGTAAACACTGCAGCCTTCTGGCAAGGAGCGCTGGTCTACATAATCCGCATGAGCATAAGCGTACCCCACATGGCCATCAACCATCGAGCCATCGGTATAGATACCCTCTGAGTCACGGGATGCGTCTAGGAGAGCAAGAAATTGGCGGCGCAAGACTGCAGGAGGAACTGAATCTTTTTGCCATCGTGAGAGGTCCAGCTGAAGCTGCGGTCGACGAATACACCAAGGTGGTGTATGTGGGCGGACCTGGAAAGCAGATGGAAAAGGCAAAGGCTCAAGTTCACTGAGGAGGGACCAAACAGGGAACCCAATTGTATGTCCAGATCGCGGCCGCCGGTGTGGGATATGGACTGCTGCATTAGCGAAAAGGAGATAGTTAGGGTGACGGGGCAAACAACGGACATGTGCAGCATAGTTAGCTAAGACCTGTTGACGCCGGACGCGAAGTGGAGGAACCCCAGCCTCAGCAAGTAGGCTATTAACAGGGCTGGTGCGGAATGCCCCTGTCGCCTGTCGAAACCCACAATGGTGAAGGGGCGGCCAGCAGTTGAAACGCTGAGGGTGACGCTGAGCCATATGCCACACTCCCATAATCGAGCCGGAACAACACGAGGGCTTTGTAGAGCCGCAGCAGCGTATTACGATCTGCACCCCAAGTTGTGTTGCTGAGGCAGCGAAAGGCATTCAGATGCTGCCAGCACTGACGCTTGAGCTGACGAAGATGGGGAAGCCATGTAATCCGGGCATGAAACAGCAATCCCAGAAAACGGAAAGTGTTAACAACCCTGAGCATGGCATCCTGAAGATAGAGCTCAGGGTAGGGATGGACAGTTCGACGGCGACAAAAGTGCATTAACACAAGTCTTCACAGGAGAAAAGTGAAACCCATGGGCGAGGGCCCACGCCTGCGCCTTGCGTATGGCTCCCTGCAACCTACGTTCTGCAACACTAATGGTGGAGGAGCTGAAAAAAATACAGAAATCGACAGCATATAACGTGGGTGAGACAGACGACCCTACCGCTGCTGCAAGACCATTAATGGCCACAAGGAAAAGTAGCACGCTCAATACAGAGCCCTGTGGGGCGCCATTTTCCTGGACAGGAAGTTGAAACGTCCCCTTAGAATAAATTATACAAGACTGAGCTTAAACTGACACACAATATTTTTTTAGCGCAACGCAATCTGACTTTCAAAAATCCCTGCAAAAGAATGGTCCTGACTAACATTAATCTATACCTTCCACAAATCACTTACCTCACCAAAAATCTCCGTTACTCGAATTACTGCAATACAGCGAGCGCCACTACTGCCAGCTAAATAAAAGATTCAAACTACGGAAGGCACTAACTACTGATAGGCATAGTTAGCAAATGAAAGATTTTAATAGAGAACAAACAATATATTTACCTTAATAGTGTTGAAAAAGCATAATATACATAGCAGTTCATAATATCCATTCTGTACTCAAAAATCCGCCATCTCATTTCCCACATCCACAACTGCTGGCGGCTCACCTCCAACTGCGCAATGCTACGCGCTGTTCACATCCAGCTGCCCAATACTAAAATGGCAGACAACAATGCAAACTAGCAACAGACTGCACACAGCACAGCCAGTGATTTTCATACAGAGCGCTACGTAAAGTTGCCAATAAGAAAACAAACAGCCTACTTACATAGCCCCCATGCTTCCCAAAAAAAATTTTACAAATTGTTTTGGGCACTGGCCAATAATGATTTGATAAAATTTTTCATAATTACAATAACAAAGATATCAAATGCACACACTTATTTATACAATGTTGGTCAAAAGCTAAAATTTTCTCACAGTCCATAAAGATAGTACTTTAAAAATCGTGATCCCATACCAAATATATCATTCAAAGCTCTCATAGTATCACAATGGTTCCGAAAAAATATGAACAGTTCACTAAGTACTGACAAAATACAATTTCATAAGTGTGAAGTTATTCAACTGTGTAATTACATAAACATCTGTCACTGATGTAGTAAAATAAATATTTGTCTCTCTCAGTTAAATGATCATATAACTGTGTAATTCTGCGTTAGCAAAATATAGTACCGATGTGTAAAGATGTATAAGCAAATACCATATTAGCTAGGGTTCCTTGTGCTTGCCACACATATGGTACACAAAGTAAGCGTGTACCCCCCTGAGGATTAATGTAATTATACCCTCAGGTGTTACAGATTACAGCAATGGAATGAAATTTATCACAGAAAACTTTCTTTGTAATTCAAAAATCTTTAAAAATAAATGTTTAAGTACAAAATTAATCACTGAAATGCGTGACCTGTAGCGCTAAATGTGCATCTTGTTGTAAGATAACCTCTGTGGAAGTGTCGTAGTTATTTTCCTCCGAAAGCTAAGTAGGCTGTTTATGTTTTCTTATTGGCAACGTTACGTAGCGCTCTGTATGAAAATCACTGGCTGTGCTGTGGGCAGTCTGTGGCTAGTTTGCATTAGAATCTCATTAGCAGTACCAGTATATGTTCTAAGTATGTGAGCCTTATAGTTGTTACGTAATCGTGCAACTAACAAGCAAGAATGTACACACACAATAACACTGCGTCGTCTGTTCGCAATAACAATGCATTCGTAATTTCTGTTTAAATAAGTTCTCTTGGTTCTTGAGTGGATATTGAACTTCAAACATTGTTGCATGGTAACAGTTTCTAAAGCATACTAGTAACGTGAAGTGAAACGTTTTATGGCAAAGACAAAGTTAAAAAGGAGATTATCTTTCAATAAATGGTTTCACATGTGAAATGTGGTGTAGCTTTTTGCTCTTCCTAGTACGCAGAGTTTCAACTTTAACACAATTATTATGCGGTATTCGTCCATAAAGAATACTGGAATTTTGCTCAAGGTTAGCGTCAATGTTATTTTTCCCTGAGCCAGCGGGCGCACGCGGCAGCCTGTGGTGCGAGTCATTGTCTGTTTCTTTGTTGGCGCTCGTCGTTACTGGGATTAGGAGACCTAACTTCTACAAATTCGCCTTGCCGAGAGGGCCCTGCTCTGTTTGAAGCTCGCCAGTTCTGATGAAATTCAAGTCTGTCGTTTTATCGGTGGTTGACATAGTTTCTTGTTTGTCGGTCATGTGGTGGAGAATTTCTCCTGGAATCGTAACTGCGCGGAGACCATTGCGTCTGAAGTTATTCTGTCTCCCGTGATAATAGTAGTTCTGGTTGCCAAATTGTCTGTTTCTATGAGTGTCTCTGTCATATTCATTACTACGGAAATGCGATCTTTCTCTGTAACTATTATTACTCTGCCAGTGGTTGTCATATGGGTGGTGTCTGTTTCGGTCACAATTTACATTGAAAGAATAGCCTTGTCGTATATTATTTCTGTCATCGCGGAATTGTGACGGATGTGATCTGTAGTGATTGTTTTCCTGTTTTCGCATCCTGCGACTGTCTGTGTCAATTTCTAATTCTTGTAAGAGTCCCTGAAAAGCTTCAATGTCGTCTTTGCAACGTCCTGTCAAAATAATATGTCGTAAATGTTCAGGCAATTTGATTAAGCAAATGCGGATGAGCTCTGAGGGGCTGTATGGGTTTGACAGGTACTGATTTTTGTGCAACATGTCTTCAAAATATTTCACAAGACTGGAAAATTCAGATTGTTCGAAATGTTTCATCATTATGATGCCATGTTTTACTCGGTCTTGTGTGGCTTGAGACCAATATGCTGAGAGGAAGGCATGGTAAAATTCTCCTTCACTGTGGCAATCGTGAATGACCGATCGCATTCTTACAGCTGGTTCATTCTCCAAGTAGCCACACATAAATTCTAACCTGTGCTCCAATGACCAGTTGGGAGGAAAACAATGAGAGAATTGATGGAGCCACGCTTGTGGATGAATGTCGTTGGCAGAATTCTTAAACGTTTTGAATTTACGTGTAGTAATGAACAACTTATAGTCAAAATCATCATGTCGGCGAGTCGCATATCGGTCATTGTTACGTCGTGTCGGCGGTTCCAACTCAAAATTCGGTGTACCTTGCCAATTTCTTTCATAATTTCCGAAGTGCCCTGAGTTATTATTTTGTGGCTTTTCCGTATTTCTATGTCCCTCTTCCCGTATTGGAGCGCGAGTGGCCTCTGAAGCACGTAATTCTTGTATTACCTGTGTCAGCTGATCTTGTACTTCGCGGATTTCTCTTTGGTGTTGAGAATTAATTTGATTCTGATTTTGTTTGAATTTCCTAATTTGTTCGCACTCTTCTGTGTCAGTGATGGCTACAGGTCTTGTGTCATTCAGATCATCATCTACCTTTGCAGATAAGTTAGTGAACTGATCCGAAAGTTCGGCTACTTTCTCCGATAGTGTACTTATTTCCTCAGTGTGTTTTTCTGAACCAAGTTTCAGAGTGTCCATTTGTGTTGAAATCGTATCTACTGTGTCCTTTAAGTTTTCTTGAGTTTTTGCAAGTTGCGTAACCGAATCGGCAGATGCAACTGAGTCAATTTTAGCTTGCAAGGTGTCGTGATTTTCATGAACAATAGTTTGGAGTTCTTTTATGGCTGCTTCGTGATTCTGTAATGCATTTTCATGCCGCGAAAAAATAGGTTAAAATGCTCACAAATTTGTGTTTTTACATCATTACAGACTTTTTGACATTTCGATTCAATGTTATGTAACTCAGTAGTTAAATCTTCACGTGTTTGTTCAAGCTTATGTTCCACTGAGTCTAACTTTTGAAGATTTTGTTCCATTGTGTCTAACTTTTGAAGATTTTGTCCCATTTGTTTCTGATTTTGTTCAAGCGTTGTGTCTAACTTTTGTAGCCTTTGTCCCATTTGTTGCATTAACTGTAATAACAATGCACTGGTGTCTGAAACATGCTCCACAGTGCTTTTCGGCAGTGAATTTGCACCGGCAACATTCACATTTTGACAAGCGGAAAATATGTCTTGACTCATTTGAGAAAACGGTGAGAACCCAAAACCTAAGTCTACAGTATTTGCAATATTGTGTTCTGTCATTCCCGATTCCTGAGGCGAGATGTTGCCGACCGATCGATCGATAATGCTTCCCTGTTTACTACCTGTTTCACTGTCTACACCATTATTTGACGCCCGCTCCATTTCCCTATGTACAATTACCAAATTACTACTTTGAACATTAGTTAATTCATTACTCGATGGCGCTAACACACTGCTTTCGTCTTCACTGACATTTCTCAGTTTACTTTGTAGCCTAGTATTACGTTTTTCAGACGCCATTATTGTCACAATATTTCACACGATAACACAGAAAAACACAATTTGAAGAGCAACAATAAGAGAACACATTAACATAGCACTGAAAATAATATCTAGTTAATTGCAAGCGCAGCTGCGAAATACTTGGTGCAAATCTACATGCATGCCACAACTGTTTTACTGTACAACAATGAAAGACTGCAACAACAAAGGAGATTCTCTCTGCAATTACGCACTAGCAATAAACAAAATCTACACTAATTACACAAACTACAAGAAAAAATCAGAAGATTCCAGTGAGGTATTTTCGGCTAAGGGTCGACATATGAAACGTCCCCTTAGAACAAATTATACAAGACTGAGCTTAAACTGACACACAATATTTTTTTAGCGCAACGCAATCTGACTTTCAAAAATCCCTGCAAAAGAATGGCCCTGACTAACATTAATCTATACCTTTCACAAATCACTTACCTCACCAAAAATCTCCATTACTCGAATTACTGCAATACAGCGAGCGCCACTACTGCCAGCTAAATAAAAGATTCAAACTACGGAAGGCACTAACTGCTGATAGGCATAGTTAGCAAATGAAAGATTTTAATAGAGAACAAGCAATATATTTACCTTAATAGTGTTGAAAAAGTATAATATACATAGCAGTTCATAATATCCATTCTGTACTCAAAAATCCGCCATCTCATTTCCCACATCCACAACTGCTGGCGGCTCACCTCCAACTGCGCAATGCTACGCGCTGTTCACATCCAGCTGCCCAATACTACAATGGCAGACAACAATGCAAACTAGCAACAGACTGCACACAGCACAGCCAGTGATTTTCATACAGAGCGCTACGTAACGTTGCCAATAAGAAAACATAAACAGCCTACTTGCAAAGTGAACTATGGGATGTGCCAAGTAAAACGCGGAATGTCCGAGCAGATAAAAAATTCTGAATAAAAATGGGGAGAGACCCCCGGAGACCCTACCCGTGCAACGTGGCGAGAATATGGTGCCACCACGTCGTGTTATATGCACTGGAGAGGTCGAAAAAGACGGAGACGAGGTGTTGGCGCCTGGAAAAAGCAGTGCGGAGTGCAGACTCAAGGAAGACCAAAGTATCGGTGGTGGAACGGCCCTGACGGAAGCCGCTCTGGCACAGAGCCAGAAGACCCCGAGACTCGAGCAGCCAACACAGCTGTCGACTCACCATACGTTCCAGTAGCTTGCACAGAGTGTTTGTTAAGCTGATGGGCCGATAGCTATCCACATTAAGTGGGTCCTTACCAGGGTTCAGGACCGGAATGGTGGTACTTTCCCGCCACTGCGACGGAAGGACACCATCGCCCCATATGCGGTTGAAGATGGCAAGAACACATCGCTCACAGTCTGGGGACAGGTGTTTGAGCATCTGATTGTGGATGCCATCTGGCCCAGCGGCTGTATCGGGGCACTGTGCCAGGGCGCTTTGGAGTTCCCACGAACTAAATGGGGCATTATACGCCTCTGGGTGGCGAGAAGCATATGAAAGTCGTTTGCCTTCCTCCCGGCGATTCAGCAAACGAAACGCAGGTGGGTAATTCCCTGACGCATAGGCCCGAACATAGTGCTGAGCGAAATGCTCGGCGATTGCATCGGCATTGGTGCATAGCGCCCCGTTTATGGAAAGCCCTGGGACGCCTGTAGAGTGCTGCAATCCAAAGATGCGCCGAATCTTCATCCACACCTGGGAGGGTGAAATACGGGAACCAATGGTGGAAACGCAGTTGTTTGGGAGCAGTGGGCCCTGAACAACTGGGGACATCCACCTCTCAGCCGGAGAAGGAACAGCCTCCTCCGGCTGCTCAGACAGAGAGGCAACAGCCTCACTCGTTCGGAAGGGGTTCCTTGGCGGAGTCCCTTCCAAGTACTTCACCAATGTCTCACGAGACACTAGCCAGTGGCTGAAGAAGCCACCAGCTGCTGGTCGAAGGGCTTCACGCTCTTCTTCTGTTCCTGACAATGCGTCAGGAAAGCCCTCCCAGCATGCGAACCCTCCTCCCAAAGACAAGAGAGAGAAGAGGAAGCTATCTAAGAAGAATAAGGACCCAGTGGTTCCCGTGCTACCGCTTCCTGTCAGCTCAGCCTCTGAGGATGAGGTCGAGCTTTTTGCGTCCCCTGATGACCTGGATCTCGCCGTCTCCTCAGAAACGATGGAAGCTGTGACGTCAGTCACTCAGTCGGTGGCAGCATGTGACTCTGTGAAGTAATTTGCCTTTTCAGTGCCTTCGTGCCCCTACAGGACACGCTTTGTACAATCCTCCAGTGGAATTGTGGCGGTTAATTTTAGCCATCTCCCACAGCTACGACAAATACTAAGCATGACACCGGCTTTCTGCATTGCCCTCCAGGAAACCTGGTTTTTGGCAATGCGGACCCTTGTCCTTCGTGGTTACAGGGGCTATTACTGTAACCGTAGTGTTTACAATAGTGTGTCAGGTGGAACCTGAGTGTATGTCCTTGCCTCTTGTAAGTAGGCTGTTTATGTTTTCTTTATGTAAGTTTGCTGTTTATGTTTTTTTATTGGCAACGTTACGTAGCACTCTCTATATGAAAAGTTTGAATTGTTGTCTGCCATTGTTGTCATGAACTGCTATAGCTGGATGCGAACAGCGCGTAGCGCTGGGCAGTTGGAGGTGAGCCGCCAGCAGTGGTGGACGTGGGGAGAGAGATGGCGGAGTTTTGATAATCTGTAAGACTGAATGTCAATTATGAATATTAAGGTAAATACATTGTTTGTTCTCTATTAATATCTTTCATTTGCTAACTATCCCTATCAGTAGTTAGTACCTTCAGTGGTTTGAATCTTTTATTTAGCTGGCAGTAGTGGCACTCGCTGTTTTGCAGTAGCTTGAGTAGCGAAGATTTTTGTGAGGTAAGTGATTTGTAAAAGGTATAGGTTAAAGTTAGTCAGGGCCATTGTTTTGTAGGGGTTATTGAAAGTCAGATTGCGTTGCGCTAAATAATATTGTGTGTCAGGTTAAGCACAGGCTTGTACAATTGTTCTAAGTGGACGTTTCATATGTATAAATGTTTCTAAGGGGACGTTCCATATGGCGACCCTGCCAGGATACCTCACTGGAATCTTCTGATTTTTTCTTGTAGTTTGTGTATTTAGTGTAGCTTTTGTTTATTGCTAGTGCGTAATTGTAGAGAGAATCTCCTTGGTAGTTGCAGTCTTTCATTGTTGTAATGTAAAACAGTTGTGGCATGCATGTAGATTTGCAACAAGTATTTCGCAGCTGCGCTTGTAATTAACTACATATTATTTTCAGTGCTATGTTAATGTGTTCTCTTATTTTTGCTCTTCAAATTGTGTTTTCGTGTGTTATCGTGTGAAATATTGTCTCAATAATGGCGTGTGAAAAACGTAACACTCGGCTCCAAAGTAAACTAAGAAACGACAGTGAAGACGAAAGCAATGTGTTAGCGCCACTGTGTAATGAGTTAACTAATGTTCAAAGTAGTAATTTGGTAACTGTGCATAGGGAAATGGAGCGGGCGTCAAACAATGGCGTAGACAGTCAAACAGGTAGTGAACAGGGAAGCATTATCGATCGATCGGTCGGCAACAGCTCGCCTCAGGAATCCGAAATGATAGGACACAATTTTGCAAATACTGTAGATTCAGGTTTTGCGTCCTCACCGTTTTCTCAAATGAGTCAAGACACATTTTCTGCTTGTCAAAATGTGAATGCGGCCGGTGAAAACGCACTGTCAAAAAGCATAGAGAAACAGATTCCAGACACTAATACATTATTATTGCAATTAATGCAACAAATGGAACAAAATCAGAGACAGATGGGACAAAATCTTCAAAAGTTAGACACAATGGAACAAAATCTTAAAAAGTTAGACACAGTGGAACAAAATCTTCAAAAGTTAGACACAATGGAACAAAATCTTAAAAAGTTAGACACAGTGGAACAAAATCTTCAAAAGTTAGACACAATGGAACAACACCAGAGACAAACACAGCAAAAGTTAGACACAATGGAACAAAATCTTCGGAAGTTAGACACCACACTTGAACAAACACGTGAAGATTTAACTACTGAATTACATAACATTGAATCGAAATGTCAAAAAGTCTGTAATGACGTAAAAACACAAATTTGTGAGCATTTTCAGCCTATTTTTTCGCGGCATGAAAATGCATTACAGAATCACGAAGCAGCCATAAAAGAGCTGCAAACCATTGTTCATGAAAATCATGAGACCTTGTGGGCTAAAATTGACTCAGTTGCATCTACCGATTCGGTTACGCAACTGGCAAAAACTCAGGACAACTTAAAGAACACAGTAGATTCGATTTCAACACAAATGGACACTCTGAAACTTGGTTCAGAAAAACACACTGAGGAAATGTGTTCACTATCGGAGAAAGTAGCTGAACTTTCGGATCAGGTCACTAACTTATCTACAAAGGTAGATGATGATCTGAATGACACAAGACCCGTAGCCTTCACTGACACAGAAGAGTATGAACAAATAAGAAAATTCAAACAAAATCAGAATCAAATTAATACGCAATACAAAAGAGAAATGCGGGAAGTACAAGATCAGCTGACACAGGTAATACAAGAATTACGTATTTCAGAGGACACTCGCGCCCCAATAAGGGAAGAGGGACATATAAATACGGAAAAGCCACAAAATAATAACACAGAGCATTTCGGTAATTATGAAAGGAACTGGCAAGGTGCACCGAATTTTGAGATGGAACCGCCGACACGACGTAACAATGAGCGATATGTGACTCGCCGACATGATGACTTTGACTATAAGCTGTTCATTACTACACGTAAATTCAAAACATTCAAGAATTCTGCCAACGACATTCATCCACAAGCATGGCTCCATCAATTCTCTCATTGTTTTCCTCCCAACTGGTCATTAGAACACAGATTAGAATTTATGTGTGGCTACTTGGAGAATGAACCAGCTGTAAGAATGCGATCGGTCATTCACGATTGCCACAGTGAAGGAGAATTTTACCATGCCTTCCTCTCAGCATATTGGTCTCAAGCCACACAGGACCGAGTAAAACATAGCATCATGATGACGAAACACTTCGAACAATCTGAATTTTCCAGTCTTGTGAAATATTTTGAAGACATGTTGCACAAGAATCAATACCTGTCAAACCCATACAGCCCCTCAGAACTCATCCGCATTTGCTTAATCAAACTGCCTGAAAATTTACGACATATTATTTTAGCAGGACGTTGCAAAGACGACATTGAAGCTTTTCAGGGATTGTTACAAGAACTGGAAATTGACACAGACAGTCGCGGGATGCGAAAACAGGAAAACAATCACTACAGGTCACATCCGTCTCAATTCCGTGACGACAGAAACAATAAATGGCCACGACAAACCTATTCTTACAACGTAAATCGTGACCAAAACAGACACCACCCATATGATAACCACTGGCAGAGTAATAGTTACAGGGAAAGATCACCTTTCCGCGGTAATGACTATCACAGAGACAATCAGAGAAACAGACAATATGGGAACCAAAATAACTATTATCAAGGGAGACAGAATAACTTTAGACGCAACGGTCCAGCACGCAGTTACGACTCAGGCAGAAATTCTCCACCACATGACCGACAAGAAAGAAACTATCGAACCTACCGACATGACGACAGACGATATGATCGTAACGACAGACCTGAACTGCATCAGAACTGGCGAGTTTTAAACAGAGCTGGGCCCTCTGGGCAAGGCGAATTTGTGGAAGTTAGGTCTCCTAATCCCAGTAACGGCGCGCGCCAACAAAGAAACAGACAATGACTCGCACCGCAGGCAGCTGCGTGCGCCGGCTGGCTCCGAGAAAAATAACATTGACGCTAACCTTGAGCAAAATTCCCGAATTCTTTACGGACGAATACCGCATGATACTTGCATTCAAGTTGAAACTCTGCGTACTGAGAAGAGCAAAGAGTAAAGGTTTACACCACATTTCTCATGTAAAACCATTTATTGACAGATAATCTGCTTTTTACTTAGTCTTTGCAATTTTCACTTCACGCTACTTGTACAATTTGTCCCACTGAGAAACTGTTAACATGCAACTATGTTTTAAAGCTAACTAACCATCCAGTCAAGAACATAGGTAACTTAGACAAGTAATTGCGAATGCATTGTTATTGCGAACAGACGACACATTCCTCCTTGTTAGTTGCACGATTACATAACGAATATACGGCTTACATACTTAGAACATATACCAGCACTGCTAATGAAATTTTCATGCAACATTTTGGTTTGCTTACGAGTGGATTCTGGATTTGAGGTGCTTTCTGTGAAATGCCAGATGACACAGTGGTTGGTTTATGTGACAGCTACACGATTTTATCACGACGCTGCTAATGCGTGACAATTTACAATGTTGCTTTTGCGGTGTATCTGTTTTATATCTGCACAGTTTTTTCTGAATTCTTCTATAAAGTGAGACATGTTTTAGTAGTAACTTTTGTGCTATTGCTACAAGGAGACAGCCTTTTCTGTAGCACAACAATACGTTACAGCACAGTACTTTCCTCATCACGGCAATAAGCGTAATAACTAAGTTATCTATCTATACGCAAAGCATTTCACTTTGTGTATCATGAGGTAAGTACATTGACTTCTGCAGAACTTAGCTTTCGGAGGACAATAACTACGACACTTCCCAGAGATTATCTTACAGCAAGACGCACATTTAGCGCTACAGGACACGTATTTGAGTGATTAATTTTGTACTTAAAACATTTATTTTTAAAGAGTTTTGAATTACAAAGAAAGTTTTTCGTGATACATTTCATTCCATTGCTGTAAGCTATAACACCTGAGGGTATAATTACAATAAACCTCAGGGGGGTACACGCCTACTTTGTGTACCATGTGTTTGGCAAGCACAAGGAGCCCTAGCTAATATGGTATTTGCTTATACAATTTAACACATCGGTACCATATTTCTCTAACACATAAATTACACAGCTATCTGATCATTTAACAGAGAAACAAACATCCTTTTACTACGTCAGTGACACATGTTTACGCAATTACAGAGTTGGATTACTTCACACTTAAGAAATTGTACTTTGTCTGTACTTTGTGAACTGTTCATATTTTTTTGGTACCATTGTGATACTATGAGAGCTTTGAATGATGTATTTGGTATGAGATCATGATTTTTAAAGTACGTTTGAGGTAGATGACACTACTGAAATGAGCATAGAATTTTCTTTAGGTTTTGAAATCATTGGAGGAAGCTACGACGTTTTTGACATTGGACTGAGGTGTTATGATGTTATTTTTACGACGACGATGTGTATTATGCTGTTGAGGTATGTTTATGTCAATAAAATTCTTGACCTGTGAAATGTTTTTATATGAGACTGTCACTGTAGCGGAAACTACTGTCGTAAATATTTCCGTAAGAAAGTTAAGTGACCACCTGCACATAATGTGACGTGGGCACCCAGGTGTGTCAGACACCTGGAGAACAAGCCTTTTCAGACGCTCAGGTAGAAAAGAAAGCCATTAGGATGTGCCTTTCATCGCTAATGCGACACCCTCGTTACTTAAAAATTTATGATATTTACTGAAATGCCTAACAAAATGACAAGAAATATTTTTACATATGCACACCTGATTATGACAAGTGGCTTTCTACGAGAGTTGAGAGCCATTAACTTATGAAATGAAATGTCACATGACTACTGAATGATATTTTTATGCTTTGGTTTGTGTAATTGCTTATTTCATTTGATATCTGGTTTCCAGCTGTGTTGCAGCATTGCTTTCATAAAATGAGATGCATTTGCTAATGTGAACTCTTTCTGTCAACAGATCTATTAAATGATAATTTTGTAATCCACATTCTTTAAAAAAGGAGCACTTGGAAAGGAAAGAACAATAAGAAGTAACTAGTAACAGTAACACTTAATTTTCTTTTCAGGTACATGGTAATATTTTTTTTACAATCAGTTGTTATGGTGCACCACTTTAATTACATAGACATTAAGATGTGAATATGCATTTCCCTTGTCTGCATTGTTGTTTCCTGTAATATTTTTTCTGCTTGAGCTATGTCATGTTTAGGTATAAGTTGCTGCTGTTTGTCAGGCATAGTGTTACTGAATTTGACTTTGTGTTACTCTTCTAAGCTAGTTTTTCTTGTTTCCTGCATTGCCTTATATTAGTTGTAATATTGCACTTGCTTTGCTAATTTATGCTGCTTGCTTTGCCATTTCTATATTTTGTCATTGATGTTTGTGTTAATTATTTTTTTTGCTGCATTGCCTCGTCCCTTGGTATATATATCTGAGCTCAGTAGATTTAAGTTAGCTTAAGAGGGGGTAGACTATATAAGAAACTGACTATGGAGAATAGGTAAAGAATGCATTGCGAAGAAAGATTTGGGCCCCAATGAGTATTGTACAATCAGAAATAATTATTTTGAAAGAAATATGAATAGAATACAGGAACGAGGTATAGGTAGGATTTTCTTGTAAATAAATGATGGGGTAAGCAATATGTGAACATATAAATACAGAAAGCATGCTTAGATAGGATTTTTTTGGTGGAAGCAAAGGTTGAAATAAGACGAACGATCTATGGAATGAAGGGAGATCTCCAAGCAAAATACTGCAGTAAAACAAACCCTGTCCTTTCCTCTTTGCTGTTTTTTCCCAATATGTAATTGTGTGTTGTCCTTTCCTTTTGGTGTTATCCCACTATGTGTTTGTGTACCCTTGTGTATTTGTGTTTTTTTCTGTCTTTATGTGTTTAGCTGATGAGAGCTATGTTGTAGAATTTTTCTAATACTCTGTTATTTTCATTGTAAAGATGCTTAGACTTTATTTATTCTTCTTTGTTTTAATGCTCATGTGTGAAGTTGACGTTTCAAAAGTTATTCTGATCTTTTATGTATGTACTCATGTCATCATTCCTGTAACACTGATGTATATGTTTATTTCTATTCTTTTGTAAAGCCCCTATTACTACAAATATTATCTGTATTGTTATGTTTTTAATGATGTATTTTGTATCTTTGTAATTGTATTCTTATGTTATATAATTGTAATTGACACCAGTTCATCATATTATTAACTTGTAAGCATTCATTTCACTGCACACATTCTGTTGGTCATAGTATATGGACAATATGTGAGAAGTAGGGACTGTTAGTGTTTGCACGTGTGTTACTAATTCAGCAAGGGACTGGATAACAGCATTGCTGGTTCTAAGGACAATTCCCAAAAACTTTGTGCGTGCACAAGTGGTGGTTTATGGACTTGCTATCTTCTCTGCAAGACTCTTCGATGGTGATTGTGCACCTGCACAGTCGCAGCAGATGGCTGCTGGCCATCTCTACCAGGACTACAGTGGGTCTACACCTTTGCTGACTCACCAGTACCACAGTTTCTACAAGGACTACAGTGGGTCTACACCTTTGCTGACTCACCAGTACCACAGTTTCTACAAGGACTGCAGTGGGTCTGCACCTCTGGTGGCCCACCAATACCATACTCTCTACCAGGACTGCAGTTGGTCTGCTCTGTGATGACCTATCTACCAATATTCGTCAGAACTTCGAATGACTCTGCTGTGGGTTTGCTCCATTGTGGCCCATCACCTGTCAGCATTTCAAGAGTCAGCACTGTCTTTCCGTTGGAAGGACAACACTACTTCTTCAATACTACATGGAAATCCACTACTTCTGTGTGCAATTTCTTTTACTAATGAGAAACTGTAATTACTATTATGATGAACAATCTGGACTGTCTTTATGGACTGTGAGAAAATTTTAGCTGGTGACCAACATTGTATTAATAAGTGTGTGCATTTGATATCTTTGTGATTGTAATTATGAAAAATTTTTTCAAATCTGTATTGGCCAGTGCCCAACACCATTTGTAAAAATTTTTTGTGGGGAGCATGGGGGCTATGTAAGTAGGCTGTTTATGTTTTCTTTATGTAAGTTTGCTGTTTATGTTTTTTTATTGGCAACGTTACGTAGCACTCTCTATATGAAAAGTTTGAATTGTTGTCTGCCATTGTTGTCATGAACTGCTATAGCTGGATGCGAACAGCGCGTAGCGCTGGGCAGTTGGAGGTGAGCCGCCAGCAGTGGTGGACGTGGGGAGAGAGATGGCGGAGTTTTGATAATCTGTAAGACTGAATGTCAATTATGAATATTAAGGTAAATACATTGTTTGTTCTCTATTAATATCTTTCATTTGCTAACTATCCCTATCAGTAGTTAGTACCTTCAGTGGTTTGAATCTTTTATTTAGCTGGCAGTAGTGGCGCTCGCTGTTTTGCAGTAGCTTGAGTAGCGAAGATTTTTGTGAGGTAAGTGATTTGTAAAAGGTATAGGTTAAAGTTAGTCAGGGCCATTGTTTTGTAGGGGTTATTGAAAGTCAGATTGCGTTGCGCTAAATAATATTGTGTGTCAGGTTAAGCACAGGCTTGTACAATTGTTCTAAGTGGACGTTTCATATGTATAAATGTTTCTAAGGGGACGTTCCACTCTGTATATAGTGCTCCTGTGCCCCTTCATACATCATTGGAAGCTATGGCTGTCCGAGAAGGGCTACCCAGGACATATCCATCTGCAGTGTCTATCTCCCTCCGGGTGGTACAGTCCCCCTGGCCGAATTGGCTGCACTTGTTACTCAACTCCCCACACCGTTTCTTCTCCTGGGGGATTTTAACGAAGATTACTGGCCGAGGCAGAGCTGTCGATAATCTCATCTCCCAACTCGACCTCTGCCTCTTAAACACTGGCGCCGCCACACATTTCAGTGTGGCGCATGGCACGTTCTCGGCCATAGATCTGTTGTTGTGCAGCCCAGGGGTGGAGCAGGGGTAACTTGATTGTTCTGTGGGCCAACTGAAAAGGGAGTCTTTGCAGGAACTGGTGGCGGAAACATTACAGCAGCATAACTCCTCAACCTAGGTGTGGGGTTGAGCTGTTATAGCTTCTTCCTTGCTTCTTGGTAAGTTAAACGGTCCAGGGTCTTAATTTCTTGTATCTTCCGCTCTCGTTGGTAGACTGCACAGTCTGGCGAGCAGGGAGAATGATGGTCACCACAGTTAACGCAGGTGGGAGGCGGAGCACATGGAGCATTAGGATGTGAAGGTCGTCCACAATCACGACACGTGGGGCTGGCAGTGCATCTGAAGGACATATGTCCGAACTTCCAGCACTGGAAGCATCGTATAGGGGGCGGGACATAGGGCTTGACATCGCACCGGTAGATCATGACCTTGTCTTTCTCGGGCAAGCAGTCGCTCTCTAAGGCCAGGATGAAAGCACCGGTAGCGATCCTATTATCCTTCGGCCCCCTAAAGACACGATGGGCAAAGTGTACGCCTCATCGCGCCACGTTCACCCTTAGCTCATCATCAGACTAATAAAGATTTTCGGCTACAGTCTGATGATGAGCTAAGGGTGAACGTGGGGCGATGAGGCGTACACTTTGCCCGTCGTGTCTTTAGGGGGCCGAAGGACAATAGGATCGCTCTGCGATCCCCTGGACCAAATTTAAGGACTTATAGGGAGTGATGTTAATGGGGATGTCACCGAGCTTCTCACAGGTAGTAATGCCCGTGACTGTGCAGATGAAGCTGCTTGTATCAGAATGGCCCCACTCACCATTTTGGAAAGAGACGCCACTTCCCCAAACTTATCTTCAAGATTGAGACTTCAGCCACTTCATTGCGGGGCCACCCACTCCGACCAAGGGCTCTCCCCACGGGCGCCACCCAGCCACAGCAAAGGCCACCTGGCAGGACGACCTTTGCCAGGAGTCCTGATGCCCCAGAGAGACGAGCATCTACTCCTTGGCTTACGCGGGGAGGTGTCAGCTCAGGCATCGGCAATATGAACCCTGTGTTGTTAGGGGGCTACAACCTAGAGGGTGCATGACGACCCCACCACAACAGGCTGGCTACCGTGCTGGATTTTGGGTGCCATAGGTATCGTGGGTGCAGATGGTGACGTACTAATGGTGTAACTTACACAATCCATCAGGTGCGTATGCCCAAAATGAGGCGGTGGTGGTGGTGGTTAGTGTTTAACGTCCCGTCGATAACGAGGTCATTAGAGACGGAGCGCAAGCTCGGGTTAGGGAAGGATTGGGAAGGAAATCGGCCGTGCCCTTTCAAAGGAACCATCCCGGCATTTGCCTGAAACGATTTAGGGAAATCACCCAAAATGGGGGATGGAGGGTGCAGTTACGACGCCAAGATCATAAAGAGTGCCAAGGTCTTAGGGCACAGAGGACTGATGGTGCACCACGTAAGGTGTCCTTCCCCAAAAGGCTCGTACTTCTGTTGAATTTGGAAAAATGGAGGTCAAACCCCAATGGGGACCATCACATTAAAGGCTGAAACAGTTGAGACTCCTTTTAGTCGCCTCTTACGACAGGCAGGAATACCGTGGGCCTATTCTTACCCCAGGACCCGCAGGGGATCTAGGGGACTGATGACCTCAGATGTTGAGTCCCATAGTGCTCAGGTTGAACATCAGCGCCTATTTAGAGTTAACGTCTGGTGTGGGATGCTTAGTACTAGAATTATTGGCCCCTATTTCATCAATGGAAGTCTAAACGGCACAGCGTATGCCAACTTCCTCAGACGAATTCTTCCTCTTCTTCTGGATGAAGTGTCGCTAAGAACCAGAATGCTTATGTCGTATCAACACGATGGAAATCCAGCAGACGGCCGGTGTGGCCGTGCGGTTCTAGGCGCTTCAGTCTGGAACCGCGTGACCGCTACGGTCGCAGGTTCGAATCCTGCCTCGGGCATGGATGTGTGTGATGTCCAGCACATAATGCGTTGCGTGTACGTCGTGTTCTGAACCGAACGTATCCTGCTAGATGGATTGGTCGAGGAGGAACAGTTACTTGGCCTGATTAGGTCCTGATTCAAATCATCTGGATTTTTTTCTTTGGGGATGCATTAAAGACGTTGTCTATCGCGATATTCCAACAACTCCAGAGGTCATGCAGAAACGTATCGTGCTTGCTTGTAATTCTCTTCAGCAGGCAGCACTGGAATCTGTAAATCATTCTTTCATTCAACGAGTGCACCAGTGTATCGGTGTCCAGGGTCACCACTTTGAACACGTTTGAAACTTCTACTCCTGGGCAATGGTACAGGAGAGTCAAAGACAATTTTGTCTTACGTTTTTAGTTGGTTTTCATTTTTTTTCTGACAACTCCAGCAAGGGGACGAGTTTGTGATCCTGGGCTCAAAGTCAATGTTGTCTTATGTAATTAATAACCTTGTGTATCACTGAATGGTACACTGTGATACATTTTTGAATAGGTCTTTACGAGAGGAAATGAATTATAGAATAAAAAATACAGGGTGCTATTTAAAAAAGTCATACTGCTGTTCATACCTTTGTAAAAAAAAAAAAAAAACAAAGCTTCAACGAAGGCAATCATGCTGATGATGTCCCCCTAACGGCTAAAGAACATTTGCTTGAAAAATTTTCTAATTGGCATCTGGTCAAACAGTTATTTAGGGTGGTCAAGATAAATGGGACACACTGTATACATGTACACTGTCTGACAAAATGGTGAAAGACCAAGAAGGAGAGCAAAAACTCATGAAACTTCACGAGTTGAGAGATTGTGGGACGTCACTGCAGCGTTAAAAATTGAGGAAAATTTGCAATAAATTTGACAGTATGAGTCCACTCATCAATATGACGTTGCACCCAATGTGGCCTGGAAGCATGCACTGATCTGACTGGGAAGGTTGTGACAAAGCCATTGTATCCTCTCTTCAGACAAGTTGGCTTACATCTACTGTAGCTGGCCCTTGATATCCTGGATTCTGGCACTGGGATATCTACATCTACATCTACATCTACATCTACATATACATCCATACTCCGCAAGCCACCTGACGGTGTGTGGCGGAGGGTACCTTAAGTACCTCTATCGGTTCTCCCTTCTATTCCAGTCTCGTATTGTTCGTGGAAAGAAGGATTATCGGTATGCCTCTGTGTGGGCTCTAATCTCTCTGATTTTATCCTCATGGTCTCTTCGCGAGATATACGTAGGAGGGAGCAATATACTGCTTGACTCTTCGGTGAAGGTATGTTCTCGAAACTTTGACAAAAGCCCGTACCGAGCTACTGAGCGTCTCTCCTGCAGAGTCTTCCACTGGAGTTTATCTATCATCTCCGTAACGCTTTCGTGATTACTAAATGATCCTGTAATGAAGCGCGCTGCTCTCCGTTGGATCTTCTCTATATCTTCTATCAACCCTGTCTGGTACGGATCCCACACTGCTGAGCAGTATTCAAGCAGTGGGCGAACAAGCGTACTGTAACCTACGTAACGTCCTACCTGGTTCCTCTCATGGTCGCAGGAGTCCCTCAACATCATGTAGACAATGCATAGAGACAAATACTTTGTGTGGACGAGCTGTGTCCTCTTAAAAAAAATGGCACTACGATACTGTCATGATGCTGTACGACGTTCCTGATGTACCATTAGTAGTGGAGTAGAACAGATAGAAGGAAAAGGTCCCTTTGTTGTCATCATGTAAACAAACTAGCCACTTGACATAGCATCCTTATGTAAACATGCAGGTGTAATTTATGATCTTAAAGTACTCAGACTGTTCATTTGTGCTCTTAGCTATATTTTTTCAAGTTTAATTTCTGACTAAATGCTTTCAGCCTAATCTTAATGATTTTTATATACATTAAAACGCTACGACTATCAGATGATTCTAGCATCATCTTAACTGTCATAATTTATAACCCAAAATGGCTGCCACACCTCTCCAAATAGTGCAGTTATATTTATGCAAGTCTAATCTTAATTGACGTAATTTATTACGCAAAAAGTAGCCGCATCCTGTCCCCCACTTCCCCAGAGTGGGGGCGTTATCATTACTGTGGGGGCGTTATCATTACTAGTAGAATTTGACCCACAACACTAGTCGCCTCCATCATTCTTCAGAATATGGTTGCTGTAGTCGCCTCCACCATTCTTCAGAATATGGTTGCCGTAGTCACCTCCACCGTTCATCAGAATATGGTTACCACCATCATGAGATCGACTTGTAAATCGTGTTCCATATTTCGATCAATCACCATGCAGTCGGCATTCTTGTTAAAAAAAAAATGTTCAAATGTATGTGAAATCTTATGGGACTCAACTGCTAAGGTCATCAGTCCCTAATCTTACACATTACTTAGCCTAAATTATCCTAAGGAGAAACACCTACCCATGCCCGAGGCAGGACTCGAACCTCCGCCGGGACCAGCCGCACAGTCCATGACTGCAACGCCGTAGACCGCTCGCCTAATACCGCGAGGCAGTCGGCATTCTAACATATGACCATCTTCCATTGTTGTTTACAGTTATGGGGGAATTTGTTAGTTTCTGGCCAATTTTCTACCAATATTCCAAATACCTATTTTTCAAGATCGTCATCCAAAGACACACAAGTAAATATGAGAATTTTAATGTTTAACCATTACTACAGTGCTTTATTTAAACAAGTACACTCTTGCTACAAATAAATTACACTGCTATCCCCCAGTTTTATGTCTGACAGTTACCACATCGAGTTATTCAAACAATAGGTCCTGGAGGATAAGGTGGTGAAAGATACTTAGATGTATTGTAACATTTTACGATGCTCCTGATCCTCTCAGTACTCCCTGTGACGTCAAAAAACGTTTATGCAACCGTCACAGAGAAAGCAGAGCAGTGGACTTGAAAAACGATCCTTTTAACTCAAGTTTAAAACTGTGTGTCCCACTGATGGAGCCTCAGACACACAGATCACTATCACTTGTAATATGATAGGAATAGGAAGTGGTATGCATGCATATTTATTCAAAATTATTGCCACTGTCGCTACCTCCAGCTAGACAAGTAGGACCTGCACTTGCCAGTCACCGACCCACATCTCATAAGGACAGTAGGCAGCTTACTCGTGCTGCTTCTCAGTGCTTATACACCCACCACTGGTAGAGGGCGGAGAGAACGGCAGTTAATTCATTCATTGATTGCGAGACAGGTCGCTTCTCACCTATCCATTTACCTTCTCCTGTTCCATGAGCAAATTGCATCTCGGTCACTGTTTCTGACTGGCAACATTAAGCATAGGATATGCAAATGTTATCCAAACTGTGTTTCATTTCAACTAGCATTATATATGGACTGTTAATAGTAGGTCAAGCTGTGCAGTCATTGTAAGTCAGTCAGTAAGGTACTTTCACTAATATATAATGGTCCCATTACTACTGGAACCCCAACCGGCTAAGGTATAGTGACTGCGCATTTCTACATGAAAGAGAAGACACGTATAATCCATTTGTTCGTTCCGTTTTACAGCCTTCACGACGCAGTTTAATAGTAGGAAGTCCATCAAGTTGACGTTCTCAATCCAACTACAAATGGTTATCAAAATAATCATACTTAGAAATAAATACATTACTGTGAGACACTGGAAGTAACATGTCAAATGTATGTGTAGTGTTACATAAAACAGGCATCAGTGGTTCGGGGAAAATAAATAATTGCCAAGTGCATCCAAATTACGCCAGTCGTCCGTAAGGTTTTCTGTGAATTTCAAGAAGGACCTTACACAAATTTTAGATTTAAGCCCCTTGAGCGTGTAATATACATCCATCCACTCTCTCTTCTTCTTTCTCATTGAAAGTGTAGTCTTCCAGTTGCAACATCATGAAATATTTGGGGATTATATGTTCCATAATATTTAGGACAACTGGACTTAGCAGATTTCTTGAAACCACCAATGTCCTGCAGTCATCATTTTCCTTCATCAGTGACTTAGTGGACGACTCCAAATTATCGAATGATGCTCCAGTGCTCAGAAATCACAGTTTACAGTCGTTGACAGCACTCGAATTAACAACTATCACCTTACTTTTATCACATTTAGCATTCGGCATCACAACCTTATTCATTTTTACAACAATATCTACATGAGTGATAGCGATGAAACGATTGTGGAGCTTAGTGTATGCTTCATTCACACCTCAAAGCAAAGACGATATATATTTATGTTTAATGTTTTAAAGTTACATGCACTGTTGTGAATGTTATACATTAATAGAGGTTGAAAAATATCGAGTAAGAACTCTCATATGTTTAACATGCAGTGCATATCTCCTCTTCCTCCATTTCAATTCAGGCGGCAAATAAGTACTAGTGATCACTGTTGTGGTGTTAGTACAAGAATGTAGTCACATGTATATTTATGTCTAATTAGTTTTCAGTTTCTGGCGGGTGAAGTGAAGCAATCACAGAAACTTGTCGGGAAAATAATGGAGTTTTCCTATATCTACAGCTTAAATAGCAAATGTAGCAGTGTAGGAATGATCTCGGATTATGAGTTCTATCCAGTGGTGGCTGTCGAAAATCCTCAACATAGCGATCGGGAACTCATATTATCCTTGGGTAAGTGGGTTCACCTATGTGATAGTTCAATGCAAATTGCTTCATGTTTCACTGAAGTTCTCAAGCCCTCTCGGTGATTCTAGGTGGTCATACAATGTCAGCTGAGGAATGGTTAAACCTTTTCATGAGAGAGAATACACTCATCTATAGAGGATACGTTTAAAATTTAAAGTAAGACAGTTATTTGGTCCTTTATGCTCTAGAAACGTGGCTAAGCTTGCAGCTCTTTGTGTGAGGACTCTACGAGGAAATATGGACCAGTTTGACGGAATTAGCATATCGAACTCTTCGTCTGTTGGATGAAATCATTGTTCAATGCTAACGCATGCTGTACATAAATAGGTGGAAATATATATCTACCAGGCATATTTGGTGTGGACGCTGCACTAGTTACGTATTTAAGCTTAGATGAGGATTTATAAGTAAAATAAGGGATTAAGAGCGTCAAGTATGTGTTATTTTCCTTCTTTATAAAATTCCCTGCATGTTAATGTAAACGTAGCTGAGTTGAAGAAACACCCACATCAGACGGACTTCGCAGTAACTGCCTGTTCCTGCAACGATACTGAAAACCAGAAGAAACAGAACAACAAAGGATTACTCCAACCTGTTAATATAGAGCGATAATTATTAGCTCATCGGACTGCATCAAGATGAATGTTATTTTGGCATTGCTAACACATTCTGATGGGATTCACTTCAAGTATGTGTACATACTTTCAAAAACATTATTCAGCCCATATCCAATGAAGAGCCAAAGGAACTGCTACACCTGCCTAATATCGTGTAGGGCCCCAGCGAGCACGCCGAGGTGTCGCAACACGACGTGGCATGTTCTCGACCAATGTCTGAAGTAGTTCTGGAGGGAAATGACACCGTGAGTCCTGCAGGGCTGTTCATCCGTAAGAGGGCGAGGGGGTGGAGATCTCTTCTGAACAGCACGTATCAACGCATTCCAGTTCGTGTCTGGGAAGTCTGATGGTCAGCGTACGTGTTTAAACTAAGAAGAGTGTTCCTGGAGCCATTCTGTAACAATTGTGAACGTGTGGGGTGTCGCATTGTTCTGTTGGAATTGCCCAAGTCAATATTAACGCACAATGGACATGAATGGATGCAGGTGGATAGACAGGATGCTTACGTACGTGTCACCTTCATAGTCGTATCTAGACGTATCAGGGGTCCCACATCACCCCAACTGCGCACGCCCCACACCATTACAGAGCGTCCACCAGCTTGGTTCAAATGGTTCAAATGGCTCTGAGCACTATGGGATTTAACATCTGAGGTCATCAGTCCCCTAGAACTTAGAACTACGTAAACCTAACTAAACTAAGAACATCACACACATCCATGCCCGAGGCAGGATTCGAACCTGGGACCGTAGCGGTCGCACGGTTCCAGACTGAAGCGCCTAGAACCGCTCGGCCACAACGCCCGGCTCCACCAGCTTGAACAGTCCCCTGCTGACATGCAGGGTCCATAGTTTCATAAAGTTATTTCCATACCCGTACACGTCCATCCGTTCGACACAATTTGAAACGAGACTCGTCTAACCAGGAAACATGTTTCCAATCACCAACAGTCCAATGTCGGTGCTGATGGCCCCAGACGAGGCGTAAAGCTTTGTGTCGTGCAGTCATCAAGGGTACACAAGTGGGCCTTTGGCTCCGAAAGCCCATATCGATGATGTTTCGTTGAACTGTTCGGACGCTGATACTTGTTGATGGCCCGGCATTGAGATCTGCAGCAATTTGCGGAAGGGTTGCACTTCAGTCGTCCTTTGTCCCGTTCTTGAAGCATCTATATCCGGCCGCAGCGATGTCAGAGATCTGATGTTTCGCCGCATTCCTGATATTCCCGGTACACTCGTGAAAGACTCCACTTCATCGCTACCTCGGAGCGTCCAGTTGCTCGTACGCCGGCTGTAACACCGCGTTCAAACTCAGTTAAATCTTGATAACCTGAAGTTGTAGCAGCAGTAACTGATGTAACAACTGCTCCAGACACTTGTTGTCCTATATAGGGGTTGCCGAACGCAGTGCTGTATTCTGCCTGTTTACGTATCTCTGTATTTGAATACGCGTGCCTATACCAGTTTTTTGGCGCTTCAGCGTACGTACCTAAAACAGGAGCTGTTGCTCATAATGGATGGTGTAACGTACAGTGAAAGCAATGATAGTTCACTGAAATGAAATGCTGTGTGGCTAGGCTCTCCCTTCGGGTAGACCGGTCGCCTGGTGCAAGTCTTTTTAGTTGACACCACTTCGGCGACTTGTGTGTCGATGGACATGAGATGATGATGAGGACAACACAACACCCTGTCTCTGAGCAGAGAAAATCTCCGAAACAGCCTGGAAGGGAAACCGGGCCGCTTTGCATGGCATTCTGCAGTACCGAGCACATTATTTTGTTTTTTTGTTTTCATGATTTATGATGAGGAGCGTAGGGGATGATGCGGGAGACACGCACCGCCGTATTAGGCAAGGTCCTAGCGGAGGTGGTTTGCCATTGCCTTCCTCCGACCAAAATGAGGATGAGTGATGATGATGATGATGATGATGATGATGAAGACGACACAACAACACCCAGTCACCTCGAGGCAGGGAAAATCCCTGACCCCGCCGGGAATCGAACCCGGGATCCCATCCGCGGGAAGCGAGAACGCTACCGCAAGACCACGAGCTGTGGACTCTATGGTTAATAGTGGTCCCATTAACACTTTTTATAAAATACCTAATTTTTTTGGAAAAAAGAGGTTGTTTCTGCTGTATGCAAAAGCGAGTACTGCATTTCGTCTACCTCTTGTATACCGGAAGGGAAGAATAATTAAAAAAAAAAAAAAATTCATCGTCCGGAAATCTAACCCGGGCTGCCGACCAGGTTTTTTTTTTAGTATCACAGTTATCGGCAGGCTGGAGGAGGCAAGGCGGGTAGGGGTCGCAATCCGAGGCCTAGCCACGATGTCTCACCCCTCCTGCCACTTAAGCGCGCCACCGCATGTTTTAAATTTTTTTTAAGAAGCAACAAAAAGAAGGGAGCCATACGCCAAAAATTAAGCCAATAATGAGAACTGTAAAGGGCGATCTTGCCCGCTGGGATTGCCTTATCGAGTAGGCGGCCGGTAAGAGGCGGTCGTCATTGCAATGGGCATCACCAGTCAGCAACCGTCGGAGTGTCCGGGGCCGCTGCACACAGTCAGAGACTGTTATCGTAGGGGAATCATGGAAACATCGCGTCTGCAAATTAATTTCTTCTTACACCCGGCTCACCCCAGCTGGGCGGTGTATCTATGAATGACGATCCCAAATAGTTAGCAAAAAGTTTCCGGTATTCTCCTTTGTTCGTTGAGACCAGGAACTCGTCGATCATGTATTGCTACAAATCGAGGACTTCGTCATCGCCGGCGCGGTACATGTAGTGTATCACTATTCTACATCTATATCTACATCCATACTCCGCAAGCCACCTGAAGGTGTGACCTTGCACCCAATTGACCGCATTCATCCGGGTCGTCGGGAAATAGACAGCGTCGGGATGAAAGAGGTCCAGGGGCACAATTGAAACATAGGGACGGCGTAGCAGGAAAGCCAGTATCTGGCTGATCAGTTTCCAGCACTCGCGTGCGGGGCCACAGTTCGGTCTGTGTTCGTTCGTGTCCACCGTCGAGCAACGGGGGATCATAGGGTCGTCAGTTAGGTGAATGGCATGTGGCCTTCGTCGGGTCAGAAATTTCTCGTTAGAGACCACATACCATCTCCACCGCAGTAAAGTTGACAGGAAGGGCGCATGATTGGCTCGCCAAATTCGCGTCCAGTCGACGGTGGGGTCGCGTCGTACAGTGTCGTTAGCCGGATGCCAGCGCTGTAGAACACTATATTAAGTATTTGCTATCGGAGTCCGTGTCTCCGGTATAACCCCCAACATATAGCTGTGCTCCACGAAAAACGTCCTAATATTTGATAGCGAGGGCGATAAATGTCCAGCAGGTACCGGTGGGCACAGCGTGTGTGGGGCCACCTCTGCTATCAGGAGGCCAGGATGACTGTCTATTGGTGAAATCCAGAGCCGCCGCAATGAGCGAAGGTACAGCGCCAACGCTCTATGTTTGATGTGAGTGAGTCCAACACCTCCTTTGTGGATTGGTAAGGTAAGAGTAACAAAACGGAACTCGAAAACGGCACCAGCGTTCACCACGTGTCCAAAAACTGCGTGTATCCTGGAAGCAGTCGTGTCTTTCATCGGTAATACGTGGGCGTAATGGTTAAGCTGAGAAGCCATGTACACAGTGACGTATTGTACTTCGTCACCAGTCCGTGCTAGGAACATCACATCGTCGGCGTATGCTCCACATCGAAAGGTCACGGAGCGGAGAATAAGTCCTTCCAAGCGTCTCCGCAGTCCGTGAAGGGCTGGTTCGAGGGAAATGGCGAATGACATGGCAGAAAGAGGACAACCCTGTCTGACGGACCTGATGACACGGAAGAGGGCGGACCGATAGCCATTTACCATGATCCTCGTGACCGGCCCATGGATCAAACGAAGCACAACAGATGTCGTCATGCGCGGAATCCCATTGTGTTCCATAACTGCACGCAGGGAAGCATGTCCGACGCGATCGAAAGCATGGTCAAATTCCAACGCAACAAGAGCGCCGTGGAGGCGGCATGTTTCATGAGCGCCACCACGTCTATATAGGAGCTTAAAGTCGTAAACACATTAGCGTCGCCTCCGAGGCACGTTTGATCAGTTTGAATGGCCGCCATTACCGTAGATTTGAACCTCTCACGGAGGATGCGTGTCAACTGCTTGTAATCGGTGTTTAGCATTGTCAATTGGCGAAAATAAAGTGGGCAACAGCCTCTTTTGGGTTTGGGCACCGGAATCAAGAGACCCGCAGTGAATTTAAATGGTACCTGAAAATCGGGGTTCAGGAGTTCGCTGTATATTCTGACTCACGTTGGGCCCATAATGTCAAAAAACCTTTTGTAAAATTCAAGAGGGAGTCTGTCAGTGTCCGGCGTTTTGTTGGGAGCACCGCGCAACGTAGCCCCTCGTATTTCTTCCAAAGTCACCTTCGACAAGAGCATAGCACCATGTTGTGGGTTCCGAGAGACGGGTAGGTCAGATAGGACTTCCCTGACTCCTACATCCAAGTTGTACTCTCGCTCGTAGAGAAGTGTGTATGACTATGTGAACGCTCGGACGATGGCCATTTGCGTTTCAGCTCGTCGTCCGTCTTCCTTCTCAACATCCTTAATGAGCTGCCACTTGCGTCTTCTCCTATCTTCAATGATATGGTGGAAGGAAGGTCGTTCTTCACTAACCTTTGCTAACCTTCAGTCGTCCTCGCTCGCACCCGTACGGCGGTGATTCGCCTTGACGTGGTGTTCTGTTCATTGTCGTTCCGGCGACGGCGGTTGCACAGCCAGTTCGCGGAGCGCAGTGTAGTAGAAATCAGAATATCAACGAGCTCTGTCCAGTCCATAGCTGGCTAATGTTCGGCACAAGGTGGGTTTTGACACTGCGTAACCACCACTGAAGTACGGAAACGTAGGCAGGTAATCGCCGTTTGTATTTTCTACATGTGGACTCAACTTCCGCGTCTGCAATTTGCCTAATCAAGAAGGGCCACACTGGGGCGCCACGGATCTCTGTTTCGTCGGACGCGTTGGCGGGGGTGGGTGAGAGTACACACACATGATAGGTGATCCGTGAACGCTGCCGGCCACATCTCAGAACGCTGCCGGCCACATCTCAGCGTTGACAACTGCCGATCGCAGGCCGTGTGTGACGTAGATTCGATCCAAACGGCTCACGGAATGACTAGTAAAGTAGGTGTATGCCTTCCGGTCGCCGTGTTGTATGACCCAAGTATCCAACAAAGCCAAGTCAATTAAAAGTGCATGAAGTGCTGGGCAGGTGGTATAGTGTGGCATCTGGTCGGATGGTCTGAGCACACAACTGAAATCACCGCCTGCTACCAAGTGGTCGGCATTGCCCTGGGAGAGCAGAGCTATGTCTTCGGCAAAAAAAGTGCGGCGTTCTCTCCTGTCGGTGCCGGAAGGAGCATACAGGTTCACCAGACGAACTGTAACAACCGTGAGTGCGATTCCCCGGGCCGACGGTAAACTGAATACATCAGTTGCCATAATCCCTTTCCTGAGCAGAATAGCCGTATCTCCTCCGCCCACATCTGAAAGCACAGTGTAGGCGTTATGTCCGTAGGTATCGATACACAGTGCTGGTCGGACTTCTTGAAGGAAAAGAGCATCCAGATCCACAGCTCGTAACATATCTTGCAGCATTTAGAGTTTGAGTGTGGTCCTTGGTATTACAGGAGTATAGTAACCGTGGCGTCGAGCTTCGTTAGGGCGTAGAGTTAGGAAGCGGCGGGTGTGGGTCATGCCGGCCTAGGCGTCTGTCACCGTCAACGTAGGTGCTGCAAACGGCATTGGTGTATCGTCAGAGTCCTGAATCGCAACCTGCATCTCCATCTTCTGCGCCCAGTCTATCAGGGACGTCGATACCACTGGATCTCGAGAGGCAGATGTAGTCGTGGGTGTATCCCCGGGGTCGAGGCTTCGGTGATCTCCCACATCCTCACAGTACGCAGATCCACCGGTAGCGGGAGAAGACGTCGAACCGTGAGGTACGTTAGTATCGCCCGTGTCCGATCGTTTTATCGGTTGATGCACCTCATCATCCATCGTTGCTGTCTCGGGCTGTTCTACTGCGCCGGTTGTTATGCGCCGTTTCTGAAGGAGCTTTGGCGATTTCTGTTGACGCTGCCTCGCCTCTGTGTCCGGCGCAGGGCAGGGGGAGGACGCGGCATCCTGTTCTTCAACATCCACCGTACCGTCGGCTTGTCGTTATAGTGGTACGCCTGGACCCGGCGAAAGGGCAACAGAGGCATCGGCGATGGAAGTAGCTGGGGGCTCCTGACGAACTATTGCGAGGGCCTGCAAGGTTTGCGCCAATACAGAAGGGTCGTCATAGGCAGCTGGCATCTCCCGTCAAATATTCATCACATCCACAAATAATGGATGTGTTATTACTGCATTTTCCACAAATGCCGCATCATACAAACCGTTCAGAGAAATGTAGTGTGCCAAGACCTGAAGAGCTCTATTATAATAAACTCATGTATTCCATACAATATGCTGGGTCACGCCTGAAGTGGCTTAAGAAGATATGCTGGTGTCTCTCCGAATTTTCAACCACATAGACATGATCGTGTGTGTTGGAGGTAATGATAATTCTTTGTGTATACGTGATATTTGCACGTATGCTTCAAGTCATAACCTAGAAAGGTGCAATTTCAAATCTATCCAGTAATGGAAGCAAGAGTATGGAGAAGAAGAGGAAGCAAATGGATTTATATGCGCTTAAAATAATGTTAAAATTTCTTTTAAGCTAGATGACAAATTTAGAACGAAAAACACTGAATTTATTCAGTTCATCCTCCGCTAGCAACTGTTTCGACCAAACTGCTTTACATTTGCAGGTAGGAATTTATATACGGTATGCATGTATTTTCATCAACATACATTGCTTAAGCTGTTTATTTAGCATAGGAGACAGAATTTTAGACATGTCTCCAATGCGTCTTTTGAGGCTTTATCGATCCGCACTTCCTACTCCCATGTGCGAATACGTATGTATGTTACAACATACAAACTCCAATGCAATTATTCCAAAAACTATGTTAAGCTTGTAATTTGCAACCTGCACTTTCTTCTCCATTACATATACACACCAGACATGTGTGTCTCTCTCAACATTTTATACTACCACGGGTGCCAGGAGGTAGGAGTTTACTGGCGTGCCATACTACCCAATTGGCGCAGCGCAAGTTCTGACTGGCAGTTACTTTAACGTTTATGATCCTCTCGAGGGCATGGGTCATGTACTGTAGAGTATTTGTACTGAAAAAAAATGGTTCAAATGGCTCTGAGCACTATGGGACTTAACGTCTGAGGTCATCAGTCCCCTAGCACTTAGAACTACTTAAACCTAACTAACCTAAGGACATCACACACATCCATGCCCGAGGCAGGATTCGAACCTGCGACCGTAGCGATTTGTACTGAAACTCGCTACTGCTGCAGCTACATTTTAAATAGAGAAACACATCGGCACTCAGTGGGCTTCGACAGACCACCAAGGCTATTTTATCTATATTCTCAGGATATACAGGTACCACCAGGCGGCAGTGCAAAATACTCTCACTCATCATGACATACAGCGGTCTGAATAACAACATGGGCATGCGTTATACACAATTACAGTGGGTTGTTTCTAGACACAGAGGAACCGTGGTAAATTTATTACTTGCTGCAATCTGATGCACACTATCAATCCCCCCCAGATCACGCATTCTGTGGAGTTGTAACGTTAGAACACTGGTTGGAGAGCCCTACCCATAATTCTCTAAACGTTCTTAGATATGGAAACATCTACTGACCTTGCTGGCCGAGGTAGTGTTTGGCAAGCATGAAGTCAAGCAGTAGAAACTGTCGCCATGTGGGTACAGGCATTTCTTGCTGAAACGTAAGCCCTGGATCGCTTGCCAGGAAGGGCAACATCATGGGACATAGAGTATCGTCGACATATTGCTGTGCTGGAAGGGTGATGTGAATAACAAGAAAGGGGTCCTTTTATGAAAGGAAATGGCACCCCAGAGCATCAACCCCAGCTGTTGTGCCGTATAGTCAGATTGGCAACACTTCTGACCTGGACATATTCAGACATGTCTTCATACTGGAAACTAATTGATGGGAGGAGAACTGTCTGCAGTGATGTGTCCCACTACGAAGAACTGAACCATGATGACCACCGAAGGCGTGTCTGGAGACCCTGTGGAGAGCAGTAGAATACTGACCGGGTTGTTGCTCACCATATGGCCCGATAACCTGGACTGGTGATTGGATTACCATTACATATCACTACAGGACCCCTTTCGTTGTCATCACAAGATCCTTACAGCATAGGAGGACGTCAGCAATATTCTATGACCTGTTTTGTTGCCATTCACGCCAAGTATCCTTTGTTGTTTATCTTTTATGTATTAGAGTGTATATATAACTCCCCTACTCCGTCTGTCGTTTCACTGTTTTCCTGCTTCGACTTGTCTCTCATTGCTCCACACCGCTATATATTTCATCTTGTACTTCATCGATTCCATTTCCAAATGTTTCCCTTACTGGACATTGATGTCAACATATTCCTATCGACATTTTTCTCGTTTCTAGTCTTCTATTTCCTAAATTTTCCTCTATTATCTCGTCTGTTTCAATTTTAGTGTTCACAACCTCACATTTCAGTTCAGAATTTCCCTTCATATGAGGGTTGGAACTATTTATTTACAGCTTGTACAAAACAGATACGTGTTTCAAAATGTGGTCCGCTCCTGCAGAAAATGGCATCACTTCTGTTTCTATGCTGTTCATTTTTGGAACACAACCGACGACCAGCTTAGAGACAGAAGTGATGACACTTTTTGCAGGAGCTGACCATCATCTTGCAGGAAAATGCTCAAGCACGTATCGTGCAAGCTGTTACTGATTTGTTTGAGTGATGGGGCTGCTAAGTGCTATACAACCTACTACACTCCCCTGACTTAGGCCCTCGTGAGTTCAACTCGATTTCTAAACTGAAGGAAACACTTCATGGCATTCGCTTCAGAACTGCTACAAATTCGTCGGGCAATAGACCGCGCCGCTCGAACTGTCAACACAACTGGCACTGCTAACAGTATCCTACGACTTCCACATCGCTGGCAACGGATTATACTCAATACTGGTGACTACTTTGAAGGTCAGTAAAACTTTGAAACACGTATCTATTTTGTAAGAGCTGTACATAAATAGTATAAATAGTTGCCATTATTAAAGTTCCAACCCTCGTATATTATAACATACTTCACATTTTAGTTCAGACTTTAATTCCCCATATTTGAATTCGAATTTATACACTGATGGAAAAAACTGCAATCCCTAGAACAAGTTGTGCGACATAAATGACGTTTGGTAGCAGCGTTTCTATATATGTAAGACGACGTCTATTCAACTTTCGCGCTATTCGCATGTGAGAGGCTCTAGGTAGCGCCACTATGACGATGAAAATCAGGTTTGCTGTAAATACACGCTGTACCGGTCCTGAGCGTTAGTTACCTTTGAGAATGGACGTGGTGAGTGGGTGTTAGCCAAGAATGCTTTTAACGCGAGAAAGACGCCAACACTAACACCTCACTGAGTTTTAATAGTGTAATAGTGCTACGAGAGTCTAGATGGGATTTCTGTGATATTGCAGAAAGACTTGACTGGAATGTACCCACTGTACATGATTGTTGGCAGCGGTGGGCACGGAAATGTATGGTCGCAAGAAGACAGTGCTCCAGATGGCCACGTGACACAACCGAGAGGGAAGAACACCGTGTACGGCGTATGGCACTTGCGCATCGTACTGCATTTTCAGCAGCAATTTGAGCAGCAACTAGCAACAGTGACAGAACCAACTGTTACATATCTACACTCCTGGATATTGAAATAAGAACACCGTGAATTCATTGTCTCAGGAAGGGGAAACTTTATTGACACATTCCTGGGGTCAGATACATCACATGATCACACTGACAGAACCACAGGCACATAGACACAGGCAACAGAGCATGCACAATGTCGGCACTAGTACAGTGTATATCCACCTTTCGCAGCAATGCAGGCTGCTATTCTCCCATGGAGACGATCGTAGAGATGCTGGATGTAGTCCTGTGGGACGGCTTCCAATGCCATTTCCACCTGGCGCCTCAGTTGGACCAGCGTTCGTGCTGGACGTGCAGACCGCGTGAGACGACGCTTCATCCAGTCCCAAACATGCTCAATGGGGGACAGATCCGGAGATCTTGCTGGCCAGGGTACTTGACTTACACCTTCTAGAGCACGTTGGGTGGCACGGGATACATGCGGACGTGCATTGTCCTGTTGGAACAACAAGTTCCCTTGCCGGTCTAGGAATGGTAGAACGATGGGTTCGATGACGGTTTGGATGTACCGTGCACTATTCAGTGTCCCCTCGACGATCACCAGTGGTGTACGGCCAGTGTAGGAGATCGCTCCCCACACCATGATGCCGGGTGTTGGCCCTGTGTGCCTCGGTCGTATGCAGTCCTGATTGTGGCGCTCACCTGCACGGCGCCAAACACGCATACGACCATCATTGGCACCAAGGCAGAAGCGACTCTCATCGCTGAAGACGACACGTCTCCATTCGTCCCTCCATTCACGCCTGTTGCGACACCACTGGAGGCGGGCTGCACGATGTTGGGGCGTGAGCGGAAGACGGCCTAACGGTGTGCGGGACCGTAGCCCAGCTTCATGGAGACGGTTGCGAATGATCCTCGCCGATACCCCAGGAGCAACAGTGTCCTTAATTTGCTGGGAAGTGGCGGTGCGGTCCCCTACGGCACTGCGTAGGATCCTACGTTCTTGGCGTGCATCCGTGCGTCGCTGCGGTCCGGTCCCAGGTCGACGGGCACGTGCACCTTCCGCCGACCACTGGCGACAACATCGATGTACTGTGGAGACCTCACGCCCCACGTGTTGAGCAATTCGGCGGTACGTCCACCCGGCCTCCCGCATGCCCACTATACGCCCTCGCTCAAAGTCCGTCAACTGCACATACGGTTCACGTCCACGCTGTCACGGCATGCTACCAGTGTTAAAGACTGCGATGGAGCTCCGTATGCCACGGCAAACTGGCTGACACTGACGGCGGCGGTGCACAAATGCTGCGCAGCTAGCGCCATTCGACGGCCAACACCGCGGTTCCTGGTGTGTCCGCTGTGCCGTGCGTGTGATCATTGCTTGTACAGCCCTCTCGCAGTGTCCGGAGCAAGTATGGTGGATCTGACACACCGGTGTCAATGTGTTCTTTTTTCCATTTCCAGGAGTGTATTACTTCAAGGAGAGCTCCAAGCCAGACGGCCTATAACGTGCATTCCACTGACCTTGCACCACCGTCATTTGCGACTTAAGTGGTGTCAAAAAGAGCTTATTGGAGGGCTGGGTGGAAGTCTGTTGCATTTTCTGATGAGAGCTGTTTCTGACTCGGTGCCTCTGATGGCCGTGTGTTGGTTAGAAGCAGGTTAGTTGAGGGCCTGCAACCAATCTGTCTGTGTGCTAGGCACACCTATAGTTGTGGCCTGGGGTGCGATTTCGTATGACAACAGGAGCTCTTTCGTGTTTATGCCACGCATTCTGAAATCTGTACGTAAGTTTGGTGATTCAATCTGTTGTGCTACCATTCATGAACAGCATTTTATGGGAAATTTTCCAACAAGATAACGTTCGCCCACATACCGCTGTTGTAACCCAACATGCTGTACAGAGTGTTGACATGTTGTCTATGCCTGCTCGATTGCCACGACTGTCTCCAATTGAGACATAATCGGACAACAATTCCAGTGAAATCCACAAATAACATTAACTGTCCTTGTATTGATCAAATGCAACAGGGATGGTACACCATCCCAGAAACCCACATACGTCACCTGTACAACACGTTGCACGCTACATCTACATCTACATTTATACTCCGCAAGCCACCCAACGGTGTATGGCGGAGGGCACTTTACGTGCCACTGTCATTACCTCCCTTTTCTGTTCCAGTCGCGTATGGTTCGCGGGAAGAACGACTGTCTGAAAGCTTCCGTGCGCGCTCTAATCTCTCTAATTTTACATTCGTGATCTCCTCGGGAGATAAAAGTAGGGGGAAGCAATATATTCGATACCTCATCCAGAAACGCACCCTCTCGAAACCTGGCGAGCAAGCTACACCGCGATGCAGAGCGCCTCTCTTGCAGAGTCTGCCACTTGAGTTTGCTAAACATCTCCGTAACGCTATCACGGTTACCAAATAACCCTGTGACGAAACGCGCCGCTCTTTTGTATCTTCTCTATCTCCTCCGTCGACCCGATCTAGTACGGATCCCACACTGATGAGCAATACTCAAGCAGCGTTTTGTAAGCCACCTCCTTTGTTGATGGACTACACTTTTCTAAGGACTCTCCCAATGAATCTCAACCTGGTACCCGCCTTACCAACAATTAATTTTATATGATCATTCCACTTCAAATCGTTCCGCACGCATACTCCCAGATATTTTACAGAAGTAACTGCTACCAGTGTGTTCCACTATCATATAATCATACAATTAAGGATCCTTCTTTCTATGTATTCGCAATACATTACATTTGTCTATGTTAAGGGTCAGTTGCCACTCACTGCACCAAGTGCCTATCCGCTGCAGATCTTCCTGCATTTCGCTACAATTTTCTAATGCTGTAACATCTCTGTATACTACAGCATCATCCGCGAAAAGCCGCATGGAACTTCCGACACTATTTACTAGGTCATTTATATATATTGTGAAAAGAAATGGTTCCATAACACTCCCCTGTGGCACGCCAGAGGTTACTTTAACGTCTGCACGGTTGCATGCTTGCATCCAACATTCTGGCTATTCAAATGGGTCTGAGCACTATGGGACTTAACATCTGAGGTCATCAGCCCCCTAGGAAGTAGAACTACTAAAACCTAACTAACCTAAGGACATCACACACGTCAATGCCCGAGGCAGTATTCGAACCATCGACCGCAGCAGTCGCGCGGATTGAAGCGCCTGGAACCGCTCGGTCACCGCGGCCGGAATTCTGGCTATTGCAGCGATTATTCATGTACCAGCATTTCACATTTGCATGCCTATCACGAGCTTACATTAACCTGTGCTGTTACAACGTTGATCACTTAAGTACATTACCCATACTAATACGTTCCGAAAATTTTATTACTCTACATTATTTATGCCTTGGCGTCACGAATTTTTTCCGTCAGTCCGCTTGACCTATTCAAGTCATCGTATCTTCTGTAAAACTAAATCCCTCTCTGATACCAGACCATCTGGCTCACTAGAATAAACTTGGTGATCGTTTATTGATACCAATCTCCACCTCTGACGGTAAATCTGCGGATTAACAGAGCCACTGATCACCCAGAACATTATGATCACCAATCTGCTATTGACGTAAACCACATAAACCCGTTCAGGCGATGGCAGCGTCACCTGGCAAGGAATGGCTGCTATTCAGACACACGCAGTGTGCATGTAGTATAAGCGCGCTTGCTGTCCGTCTCCAGAATGGGGAAGGCTCGCGATCTAGCTGAGTTTGATAGATGGCAGATTGTGATGGCCTGGAGGCTCTGCATTAGCATTTCCGAAACTGCGCAACTTGTCTGGTGTTCGATGAGTCCTGTGGTAAGTGTCTTCAACACGCGATGAAACCACATCCAGACGTCGTGGGTTGTGTAGTTACCCCTCATTACAGATGTTGGATGTCGTAGGCTGGGCAGACAGGTAAAACAGGACAGAAGGAGAATTGAGGCGGAAATAACATCAGACTTTAATGCTTGGTGGAGTACAAGTGTGTGTGAACACAGAGTGCCCCAAACACTCCTAACGATGGGACTCTGCAGCCAACGACCCGTCATTGGGCAAATGTTAACACCGCGCCATCGATAACTACGACTGAAATGTGCACGAGACCATCGGCAGTGGACGTTAGCGCAGTGACGGAGAGTTGCATGGTCTGATGAGTCTTCATCATGGCGATGAGAGGGCGCGAAGCCGTCGTCTTGCAGGGGAACGGCTCCTTCACACCTGCGCTGCGGGACGGAGACAAGCTGGCGGCTGTTCTAAGATGCTTTGAGGAACATTCACGTGCGCATCCATGGCTCCTGTGGAGCTCGTGAAAGGCACCATGCGGATCAAGGAGTATCGTACACTGGTTCCAGAACACGTACACCCCTTCATGACGATCATGTGTCCCGACGGCAATGGCATTTTTCAGCAAAATAATGCGCAATGGTTCAATTGCAGAACAGCGGTGGAGTGGTTCGAGGAATACAATGGTGAGTTGCAATTGATATACTGACCTCCCCAATCGCCAGATCTGTGCCCGATCGAACACATCTGGGATGTGATTGAACGTGGCGCCAGAGCTCATATCGACCTTCCACCCTTCCTGGAATTTATGGGAATTGTGGAGATGTGGTCCCTCCAGCGACCTGCCAATGCCTCGTCGCTGCTATCCGTGACAAAGATGGACATAGCGGCTATTAGGTAGGTGGTTATAATGACTGATCAGTGTCTTTACGCTTTCGACGCCAGTACTTTCGTTCTCAGTCATGTCGTCTGCCCCCGTACTGTTGCTGACGCCGAAGATAATGTTGCTGCCGACAGCTGAAGCCGCTGCCGATGTGAACGATGAAGATCTTAAGAGTCGCTACCATAACCCTGGATGCTGTAGCTGCGGCCGAAGCTAGTGCCGCTGTCTGAGTTTCGCTGCTGGTTGCCGACACCTCACACTCGACACATCATTGACCTGACGTCTTATTTTTTCTTTTCATTCCGCTTTACGTCTACTTTTCCCACGCGTAACTCCTACTAAATACTATTAAACACGCAACTGCTGCAAAAGTTTTAGCTCGGAGCCCCCACGCGAAGTTGCCTAGTATTCTTTCAGGACCTAGAGCACGAAAAATTTTAGAAAATCTTACTAAATCCCATTTGCAACTGCAAAAGGGATTGAGTTCAAATCCAAATCTCAGACGAGAAAATCCTATTTGCGACTTCACCAGCCATTATCGTTGATAATCCCTGATGAAATCAACCAGTTGTGACTGTACCTGGACATACGGTGTCGGGCAATGTACGGGTTTATTTTTTATGTGTGTCGATATAGTAAAATGGTCGAGCTGTACACGTATGTTTTCATGCGCACTGTCTAATGTAACTGAATAAATAGCTATAGTCTCTGATTGTATGGTAAAATTGACCAAACACTGACAAGATATGCAAATTTTAAATAATAAGTTGCATTGAAATATAATATTAATTACGAAGTAACAAAAATCTACTGATAAACTGATGGAGACGACATCAGAAAATTCATATTGAACAAATTCACGATTTTTTCAGGTAGTCATTTCAAAGAAAAACGTAGAAATGGTGGTCCTCCAATTACTCAGTTTAACAATAAATGAAACAGTAATAACATTCAGTTGCACAAATGCTTGCATTAACGTGTAATTAGGATGGTAGCAGATTCCCCAGATATCACTGAATCATCACTGGTCCATGAAAAGAACCCAGCCTCATACTTTTCAGCAAACGCACAAAATAATCGCCAAGTATGGTCGAATTTTAGAATATTCGCGCAGCCGCTAGCTGTTCAAAAATCAACACCTTACCGCACTATGAGGCATCCGATGCGTTAGCTGAAGACTGCTCTCAGTGATGAAAGACGTTGTGCTAGACTGTCATCCAACACTTGCCTGCCGCGATCGTATAAGTTGTTCAGTAGTTAATAATTTTCAATGATTTTTGAAATAGCATTCGGTTACTGTGATCACCGAACTTCTGCAGTTTCTGTGGTATTTCCAATATTAGTGCCTTAATAAATGCACCTCACTGCCACGATTATATATTGATATGATTCGATTTGCGCCAGGATGAGATATCGAATTACTATTGAATTATAAAGTAATCAAAGTAGCCATATTCTACCACGTTGCATATGGCGCCATTTCACAATTCACTGACACACCAGATCAATATTTCTGCCAACGAGTTGCTTCTCGCAACACGTGCTTCCAAGGAAAAACCGCCGAGTAACTGACGCTGGCAGATCGCTTGGCAGCGGCCACGTGGCTTGCTGTGAAAATCTACGCTATCTACCTACGCCCTGACCCCTTCAGCCAACCAATTCATAAAATCTATATATAAAACTTCAATCTGACAGAATCTCGCCAGCCTTTCTTCACCTTTCGTCACAACACCCACAAATGCAAACGATGCCCACACGATTCTGTACAATGAGTGGCCAGTCTCACGATGAAATTGACCTCTCAGATGACGGCTTTGGCATGTTTCAGTTACAAATGACGCTGAATCTGGTCGAAGAGATATGGTCGGTGCCCGTCTACAACATTAACCTACTCTTTTTTTTTAATGCATAACACTGTGTTGTCTGCAAATAATGTTATTTTATTTTGCTACAGATTTCGGTTCTGAATCACCATCAACGGCAGGAAAATTATCACAGATATATCACATGTCATACATCTGTGATAAATTTCATGCCCTTGGTGATGGTTTAGAACCGAAACTGGTAGCAAAATAAAATAATACTGTTGCAGACAGGAATTGTTTTACGTTTTAAAAAAAAAATGTACATGATGTTGACCTTCAGCTAAGCAAGATGTTCAGGTAACCAAGTCATCACTAACATTTCCTAACATATAAGCATGAAGTGTCGCTACAGGTAGCACAAATCGTCCAGCAGCCCTGCTACCCGTCCAGACTATCGTAGAGACTTTTATGTCCACAGCGCTTGCTTTGGAACTTTTTCGCTTTGACCTAAAAACGGTAATCTTCGCTCACTTCTGCCTACTACCTTCCTCAGATGGGACCTTACAAGTGGATGATCGTACCCCCCTCTTATGACGCCTCGACGGAGGTACTAATCACACCGCAGAGGTGACAGTAGAACTTTGTATTAGTCATCGTGCTAGTGGGAACGTGGAGGGGCTTTACTTCACCTCAAAAATTTAAGAAAAAATAAATGAAAAATGACCACTCAGCAGATCGTGGGCATACTCACCGACGATGGACATCCACGGTAGTGAAGAATCGCGATTCAGCACTGAACATAATACGACGGCATTCGCCAGAACTTCAGCTTCCCGGTCATGGCGCCATTGCAAACGCAGCCTTGTATTGTTTTATGGTGATGTTAACGGTAGCTTATGCGTGGAACGGCAACTTCCTAGTGCAGCTGTTGCTAGTCTCTGGCCAGCAGTGAAGGGTGAGACAGAATGTGGCAGAGAATTGTAACGGGACTTCCTCTTCTAGCATTACTTTCCCTCAACAATAGTTGTCGGTGCCAGTATTATTTTTCGAATTTTGGACAGGTCAGTATTATCTCAGATGCTTTTCTGAAAACTTCCATATAATTTTGTACTCAGTATGTTGTATTTCAAGCTAAGATTTATGAAAAGGAACACTTTATAAAATATTTTAGTTTCGGTGTTATAAACAATAAGTACTAGTTCTGAATGCAGACTTAAAATTATTTTTTTTGATACATTTGAAATTACAAATTATTTGCACACTTAACATTTCTATTATTAATTACGAAATCCTGTACTTTTACTGTGATTATTTCTGGATTCGTTTATGAAATCATAATCGAAATTTATAATGTAACGAATAATTGTAGGAATTCATTTGTTACGAAAAATGTTAAATCATTTGGAATATTTTTTTCCGAAAAGTGTGAGAGTTGTAAGCTTGCCTCTGATGTGATCGGACGTATTTTTGTTTAATAAGTGCGAAAAATGTAATTTCGGTTTTGTTAATCAGAGAAAATCAGTGGAACATATATTTAGGCAAAAAATTCTACAACAACCATCTTCCAATTTATTTAGTTCGAACCAACAGTGAGGACCTGATGTTAGATTTTCAGCTTCAAGAATCAGACTCCTAGACAAGAAGAACTGCAGCCATTTCAACATGCAAGCTAAGCAAACTAGAAAGACTACTGTAACCTTCGCCCCCTCAAATCCGCATAAAAGACTTTGCTTATTAATTACTTGAACTGGGCATTGTTTAATGTGGACAATAGATGGAAGAAAGAAGGAGAGGGGAAATTACAGAGTCCATTGCTTGTTTTCGGACGGCAGATGCAAGTCTTACGGGGTAACGATGAGCTTGGTGCACAGTGCAGCTATCGTCCATTGTAATGGTCAGACGTGATCGCGCGGAACACTGACGACGAGTATTCTTGCCCCCACGTTCCATCTTGCCCCCACGTTCCATCGGATCACTATCACACCCTATTGCCACTTAGTTTTGGACACTGCACGATTTGACCTGGCAAACAAATGAAGACCCACAAAAGCCCCTTTCAAACTCTGTCATTTGTGGGTGACGCTGCCTCACACAAGTATGCAGCGTCTCTGTGTCCTTCAAGCGATCGATCAACATCTGACGCTATTATGCATCTTATATATCCTAGCAGACCTGGTAACAACACTGAAAACGATGAACAATAATGCTTCGCAATCCCATACCGCCTGTGCGCGGATAGGTCGACTGCCATTACAGCTGGAATCCGGCACGTGCAGGACTATGGGGAGTGGAGTGCAACGATACCGAACCAAGATAAGCACCGGAATTGACGTAGGCTAGATTTTTAGTTGGTAGGACTTAGAATTAGGGAAAATGTAACAGGAACCTACAACGAAAATTCAAGATATCCTTAGCCTGCCTAGTGTCAGGGGCACTCTCATCGGTATTAGCTCGGTGGGCAAGGCCGTGCAGTAGGTTTATATACTTCACTGACACACCTGTGACGCTGCAGGCAGTGTAGAGGTTTAGCTATTAAGTACGCCACAAGAATAAGCAGAATAAAATTAATAGTAAATAACTTACCCATTGTAACACTACTGTAGCTCACTTATAAACCTTGTAAAGGAGCTGCTAACAATATTGTAACAATTAAATGACACACTAATCATGTAAGGTGGTGGACTGTATGTATAATATAAAGATCGAGAATAGAAAAAGAATGTGGAAGGAAAACTCATATCGAAGTTTCGTTAACAAAATATGTATTGATACCGTACAACAGTGAATTCTATCTAATTACAGGGTCGAGTCACATTAATGTGACCACATGTCATAAGCCTGAATAACAATCTTTTGCGGCACGGGCCTGCAAGGAGAGAGTCAATGAGGATCTGGAAGGTACCGAAAGGAACGTGGAGCCATTCCGGCTCCAGCGCCGTGGCCAACTGGAGGATCCATGACGCGAACAGCCCAGTCGACGTGGTTCGGCAGATTCTCGATTGCGTTTAAATCCAGTGAGTTTTGTGACCAGGGAAGTACGGTAAACTCATCCTGGTGTTCTTCAGACCGCGAATGTACAATGCGAGCTGTCCGACACGTTGCATTGTCGTGCTGATAGATGCTGTCGTGCCGAGGGAGAAACAAACCGCTTGTCGGGGTTTACATGGGTCTCAAGGGTAGATACATATTTTTGTTACCCATTCTGCCTTCCAGAATCGTGAGATCACCCAGGGATGGACAAGAAAACATTCCCCAGACCATAACGCTTTCTCCTCCTACGTGGAACATTCTGACACTTCTTGCAGCGGCCTGCACATCAACGACCATCTGTCCGCTGGAGCGCAAATCGTGATTTATCCGAGAACGCCTCCCGTCGCCACTCCGTGGACGTCGAGCTGCCTGCAAATTCGAGACTTCGTCGCTGCTGAACGGTAATCAGCACGGGTGCATTAACCAGACACTTTCTGTGGAGGCCCATACGCAGCAACATTCGCCGACGGTCGTTGAAGAGACACTGTTGATAGCCCCTTCGTTCATCTGGGCAGTGAGTTGCCCAGCAGTTGTACATCTGTTCACCCTGTACACATCACCGCAGCCGTCATTCACCTCTGTCATCTATGGCCCGTGGTGCAACACAGCTGCCTCGAGGAAGGTTTCGGATAGCGTCACTTTGATGATGATGATGAGTCCCATACTTCTTTACAGAGCGTAGGGGAGCGACGCGGGAAACCTGCGCCGCCTTACGAGGCAAGGTCCTAGTGCAGGTGGTTTGCCATTGCCTTCCTCCGACCGTAATGGGGATGAGTGATGATGATGAAGACGACACAACAACACCCAGTAATCTCGAGGCAGGAAAAATCGCTGACCCCGCCAGGAATAGAACCCGGGACCCCGTGCTCGGGAAGCGAGAACGCTACCGCGAGACCACGAGGCGCGGACTTTGCCATGCTCAGTATACTTAAGTACAGCGCCAGGCGAACAGTTTACAAAGTTAGCCGTTTCAGAAATACTTGCACCCTTGGGCCGTAAGCTAATGATCATATCCTTTTGGATGTCACATAAATTGCTGCGTTTCCGCATTACGACAACGACTGAACGACTGCATTTTCTTCCCGCGACCCCTTGACAAGCTTTATATACCCTCCACTGCTAGTACTGCCGTCCGTGAGTGGTTATTGTACGCTGACGTCGAACATAGGTGGTAGTCACATTAATGGGACTGGACCGTGTAGTAAACAGAAGAACGTCTTCTCTCAATGAAGTGATTACACAACTGCTGAGTGAGATTTCTAGAGCCTAGGCAACAAATTCAACACAGAAGGTGTAATCTTCACTAATTTGGATGTTGTGTCTTGTGTCCGTACCGGATGAATGGCCAGGAAGTAGACTACTGGTTGCACGTGTGTGTCTGCCTTCTATTCTCTCGGGTTTGCCAGGGTCAGCTCTGTGCTGTGAAGTATTATGTATTGCGTGCTGAAGTTGTCAAGACACACATACTTCTGGGCGAGGTCCAAACACAAGATGTACACGTGTTTCAATTTGCACGAAAAGGAGAACTTCTGGAAAGGAATCAGTCCATATAAACACTTGCAGACAATCGAAATGGGTTACACAGTTGCATAATAGCTGGCGCATCCTTCTCTCCTCCATCAGCCATTACCATAGGTCATACCTATAAACGTTTTCACGATTATTGTTGATCAAAATCAGTTATTCCAATTAATTGTGTTCATTAATAACATACCAGTAGTGATGTTTTCAATAAATCAATCGATATTGACTACAAGGTCCTCATCAAGCTCAAAGCCTGGACGTTGATGTCTGTAACCACACGCATCACGGCACTAGGGTGTGTAATGTGCAGTCGTCCGATGATGTGGATGCATAGACCTCTAACTCCTCTGATGCAACCTTGTGGTACACGTGGACGCCACATATGCATATCAAGGGATTGATAGAGGGCAAACTGTTCCGTGGCCACCAAAGTCCCCAGATTTAGCACCTCTAGATAATTTTCTCTGGGTTACTATGAAAACTACGCTGCACTCTACTGCTGCTACTCCTATAACATTAGGAAACCCTTCTGCACGAATCACGCTGCGGTCGAAACATTAATGTACAGTCGCACTTATTTCAGTTTCTTTGTCAGTCTGTGCACTGTTGATGTCCACTATGCAGCCAAATTGGAGGCCAAAATTTCAATACTTTTGCAATTTGCTGCAAATAAAGATGCTTTTGTTGGATTTATTAACGAAATGTTGAAAGTACTCCATAACCGTTGTCTAGCGCAAACGCTCCGCACCGTACAAACCAATTATCCAGGCATGAGTCCCACCTTGAAAAATGATCACTTTATCGTCTGTTCAGCGCACTAAGCATTCCGCCAGCGTAGTGCGTGCATTCACTTTACATTGATGGATTGCATCATTAATTTGGATATCGCACATAAAGTTTGACCCCATTGACTTCGACGTCACACAGCGGCCGAAGTATGCATTTCCTGACAAAGATTACTTTTCAGAAATGATCAGTTCACTGTCCCACTCAACATGTAAAGTGTTCCGGAAGCGCAACAACTGCACGTGTGGTACACTGCTGGCTAATGGGTTGGATAACTGTTTAAGACACAAAACACACTCTTCGCGAAATTGACGTTACCAGTCTCAAACTTCGGCACCCCACTGGGCGTTCTGCCCAAACTCTTTATCACGTGACAGGGGTTCCCATTTAAAAAATGAAGTGATTGTTGATCAACACAAAATACTAACTGCTGTCGGTTATTTTTTATATACCACGTATATCTCACTAATTTGGATGTTACTCGGGAGCTCCGCTTTTCTGTTAAAACAATCTAGGCCACTCAAACATGGACGGGTACGATATTAAAGTAGATGGGGACGGCACTGTTCCTACCTACGCTTCAAGAAAAAAAAATCTTCAAGGAAGGACACGTGGATCACGCAAGGCACCGTAGAGCGATGAATATTAAATTTTCAAACAACTTTCGCAATGGAATAACTAATGCGGCTTTCATGTAACAACTTTAAGAGCTTGACCGAAGTGCCAGCTCGATGGTGCGCCACTCTACTCGCTGAGTTCGCTTGCGTTCTTTCGGCTAAGCTCCTCTTCATTTTCACACACAATAAAGTATGTCAAACAATCACTTTACATAAACCAAGTACTGTGACAGTTGCAAGAGACGTTGCTGATAAATACACTACTGGCCATTAAAATTGCTACACCACGAAGATGACATGCTACAAACGCGAAATGGAACCGACAGGAAGAAGATGCTGTGATATCCAAATGATTAGCTTTTCAGAGCATTCACACAAGGTTGGCGCCGGTGGCGACACCTACAACGTGCTGACATGAGGAAAGTTTCCAACCGATTTCTCATACACAAACAGCAGTTGACCAGCGTTGTCTGGTGAAACGTTGTTGTGATAAATCGTGTAAGGAGGAGAAATGCGTACCATCACGTTTCCGACGTTGATAATGGTCTGATTGTAGCCTATCGCCATTGCGGTTTATCGTATCACGACATTGCTGCTCGCGTTGGTCGACATCCAATGACTGTTAGCAGAATATGGAATCGGTGGGTTGAGAAGGTTAATACGGAACGCCGTGCTGCATCCCAACGGCCTCGTATCACTAGTAGTCGAGATGACGGGCATCTTATCCGCATGGCTGTAACGGATCTTGCAGCCACGTCTCGATCCATGAGTCAACAGATTGGGACGTTTTCAAGACAACAACTATCTGCACGAACAGTTCGACGACGTTTGCAGCAGCATGGACTATCATCTCGGAGACCATGGCTGCGGTTACCCTTGACGCTGCATCACAGACAGGAGCGCCTGCGATGTGTACTCAACGACGAACCTGGGTGCACGAATGGCAAAACGTCATTTTTTCGGATGAATCCAGGTTATGTTTACAGCATCATGATGGTCGCATCCGTGTTTGGCGACATCGCGGTGAACGCACATTGGAAGCGTGTATTCGTCATCGCCATACTGGCGTATCACCCGGCGTGATGGTATGGGGTGCCATTGGTTACACGTCTCGGTCACCTCTTGCTCGCATTCACGGCACGTTGAACAGTGGGCGCTACATTTCAGATGTGTTACGACCCGTGGCTCTGCCCTTCATTCGATCCCTGCGAACCCTACATTTGAGCAGGATAATGCACGACCACATGTTGCAGGCCCCGTACGGGCCTTTCTGGATACAGAAAATGTTCGACTGCTGCCCAGATCTCTCTCCAGCTGAAAACGTCTGGTCAATGGTGGCCGAGCATCTGGCTCGTCACAATACGCCAGTCACTACTCTTGATGAACTGTGGTATCGTGTTGAAGCTGCATGGGCAGCTGTACCTGTACACTCCATCCAAGCTCTGTTAGACTCAATGCCCAGCCGTATCAAGGCCGTTATTACGGCCAGAGTTGGTTGTTCTGGGTACTGATTTCTCAGGATCTATGCACCCAAATTGCGTGAAAATGTAATCACATGTCAGTTCTAGTATAATATATTTGTCCAACGAATACCCGTTTATCATCTGCATTTCTTCTTGGTGTAGCAATTTTAATGGCCAGTAGCGTAATTGCTTACTCATGCACCATTCGTGGTATTTTTAGACTAAGAAGCATTGAACTGCAGAATTTGTTACAAACCAAATACATTACATTTGTTTACCAAACTTCATGACAGATTTTCACTATGCAGTAAGGTAGCTTCAGAGCTAATTTCCGGGGAAGGGAACACAAACTGTACTGTTTTCTTGTTTTCTAAATGTATGTCCTTGTCGTATGTGTGACTGTAGGCTTCCTGGCGAAAACTCTTTATGAAGGTTTCTCGGGTCTCCAGCCGGGAGGTAGCTTTGATATCTCGCGACGTTTCTGGAAGTGTCATGATACCCATCTTCTGGCGAAGATGGGTAGTATGGCACTTGCCGAGACGTCGCGAGATTTCAACGCTGCCACTCGGATGGAGACCCGAGAAACCTTCATCAATATGTCCTGGTCCTTCATCTTTGTTTTCGAAAGTATGAACGAGAGTTCAGTAGTATCTCCACTCGTTATCTCCAAAATCGTCCCGATTATTTTAAGCATTTTCTGGAATTTTAATACAGAACTCAGCAGTCTTCTTAACGTCAACAGTTACTTTACAAACGTGTAGCACTTTGGCTACCAGTTCCCGCAACAAAGATGGGTTTCATTTCGTGCTCAATGGTATCGATTGCTTAACCACTGTGTACTGGTGCTGACCTATTCCGTACACCTATGAAGTCACAAAAAGCCGAACTTCATACTGTGACACTTCAAAAGAAGTTGTTGCATTTTTATTTCGGTTACCAATTTTACGTGAAAGTGTCATCAAATAAGTTTTCATGAAAAGAACTCTGTATGACACTGATTTACTAGCGTTTGGCATTAACACTAGCTGCATCGCAGCAGTATAATCGATACTACACAGAACTTGGTGCTGATTAAAGATCCAAGTAGACTCTCCACACCGCAAGGAAAATTATCCTACTTCTTCTAGACTCTAGAATAAAGCTAACACTTTTGTAAGTGAAAATCAGATTTTCCACATTACATAAACAGCATTTACTTGACACCATGGTTACCAATCTGACTATGAGCAGTACTAAATACGAATAGAAACGTCTTCAATTAGTCACACAATTTTTTTCTTCGCTCATTTCCAGTATTCCAGTTTCTGTTGGAGTAGGACTAATTTTCTAAAATGTCTTCTACGTCTGCACAAGGAATTAAAGGCGTAAAATGTTTGAAATCATGTCTGAGGGGTGTGAAAATATTTGATACTATATAAATTTCAGTGTCACAGTTGATCTTTGAGTGCGAGCAGACGTAACTAACTCGTCAACGTATCACCGATGTCATTGAGCATATTACATTATTAACAGCCTTCTCTTCGAGTGTTGATATCTGCAGTAAACTCAATATTCCTGTGAGAAATATGCTGACAATCTTTTGTTACTTTAATAGTTAATCTTCCTCTATTATTCGCATTCACGTCGTTACTTAAATTGTTAGATAAATTCCTCTGTTTTCTGTTTCTTTTATCACAAACCTGTTCTTTAATTTTGTGATGCACGTTTTTACCAAGTTCTGTCCATGAGAAATCTTGCAGATATTCAATCCATGGGTAACTTGTAAGTTCACTGTTGTCACAATATTTTGTTCACGCTTGTTTCTCAACTTCCTGTCTCACTTTGGCTCTTACTATAGTAATTTATGTTAAACCTCAATTATCAAGACGCATATGTGGAGGACCTGTTTCATTAGGTTACGGTTTGTTGTTTGTTGTTACTTAAATAAAAGGGAAAGGGGTTGTAAGAAACATCATGTACGTAATAACTACTTAAGACACTATTTATAAAACACTGAAAATTTACTACACATTCCGAGCACAGGTCGAAAAATAAATGTGTTAACATAGCACATCATGGAATTATCTGGTTATTGAACCATATTTTAAACAAATTTCATGGTAAAATATTATTTCCAAGACTGTTAACAGACTATTTCGTACAACCTTTTATCCAATTCTTCTTTTAATTGAGACTACGGTTTTATTCCTGTTGAGATTTATCCGAGAGATGGTCGTCCGGTTGAGGTCACATTGACTGTTAAGGAAACGCAAGAGACGGAATCCATCGTCTAGCGGATTTTAGCTTCGTCAGCCAATCTGGAGATCAGGTGTTGGATTTTTGCTTAATCCCAGCAATTTTTGCTGTAGGAGAAATAGAGACTACATGGCTGGTGTTGTCCGACTCTACTGTGATATCTTAAAGGTTAGAGATTTTCCTATGGCGGCGGGTCTTCTTCCAGCATCTTTTGAGTTGGAAATACGGCTGTGAGAAGTGCTAGCAGCAGGCAGAAATATACTATCAATGGGAGAAGAAGATGACCAACGACAATGTTATTGATGCTGATTCGCTGAAAGGCTTGAATATTTAAACAAATGTAGTAGTTGCTGAGAGATTAAAAGTAGAAGAATAGCCCAGCACCAGTTCTAGCTATAGGAGGCAATCCGTCGGCCCCTCCGTGTTGGGGGAACTATTTCATTGTGGTAATGGTTTCCCATGCCCTTATATTAGTGATCCATAATGATCGTATATTACAAAATCTTATAAGATTTTACAAGAGCGTTCCAGTGCGCGGGCGCCGAAATGCAACTAGACGAAAATGGCGACTTAAAACCAAAGTTACTACGCGTATTTCTCCCATCACGAAAAGTGACAACGGCCGGGAGAGCGGTGTGCTGAGCACACGCCCCTCCATATACGCATTCAACAACACCTATGGGCTGAGGATGAGACTGCAGTCGGTCAGTACCTTTGGGCCTTCAAGGCCTCTTCGGACGGACTTAGTTTGTTAGTTAGTTGGTAGCCGTGTTTCTACATCTGAAAAATTATGTCTATTCAGATTTCACACCAGTCACGTAAGAGTGGCGCTAGTAGCGCCATTATGAGGATGCAGATCAGATTTGTTTTAAATACACGCTGTAACGGTCATGAGCGTTATTTACCTTAGAGCTTGGACGTGGTGAGTTAATGTTAGTCACGAATGCCTTTAAGGCGACAAAGATGCCATTATCAGCACCTCTCTGAGTCTGAATGAGGTCGTGTAATAAAGCTACGAGAAGCTGGATGTTCGTTTTGCGATACGGTAGAAAGACTTGGCAGGAATTTAGCCACTGCGCATGACTGCCGGTAGCGGTTGTAACGAGAATATACGGTATCAAATAGCTCGAGCTCCGGACGGCCACGTGGTACTTCTGAGAGCAATAACCATCGTGTTCGGCGGAAGGCTCTGGCGCATCGTACTGCATCTGCATCAGAAATTTAAGCACAATTTGGCGCCACACTGACACAACGATCTGTTACAAATATAAATCAGTTACTTCAATGACATCTCCGGGCCAGACGCCCTGTAGCATGCATTCCAATAGTTCAAATGGCTCTGAGCACTATGGGACTTAACATCTGAGGTCGTCAGTCCCCTAGAACGTAGAACTACTTAAACCTAACTAACCTAAGGACATCACACACATCCATGACCGAGGCAGGATTCGAACCTGCGACCGTAGCGACCGCGCAGTTCCAGACTGTAGCGCCTAGAACCGCTCGGCCACCACGGTCGGCTGTATTCCAATGACAAACTACCGCCATTCGCGACTTCAGTGGTGTCAAGCGAGAGCTTATTGGATTGCAGGTGGGAGTTCTCTTATGTTTTCTGATGCGTTTAAATCCAGCGAGTTTTGTGACCGGGGAAGTACGGTAAACTCATCTTGGTGTTCTTCAAGCCACGCATGTATACTGCGAGCTGTCCGACACGTTGCATTGTCGTGCTGATAGATGCTGTCGTACTGAGGGAGAAACAAACCTGTTTCTGACTCGGTGCCAGTGGTAATCTGTTGTTGGTTAGAAAGAGACTAGTTGAGGGCCGGCTACCAGCCTGTCTGCGTTCTACAGGCACTGGACCAGCACCTGGACCTTTTGTGTGGGATGCGATTTCGTATGTCAGCAAAAGCACTGTCGTCCTTATCACACGCACCCTGACTTCAAATTGTACTCCAGTATAGTGATTCGATTTGTTGTGCTGCCATTCATGAACAGCATTCCAAGTGGGGGGCAGGGGGTTCCAACAGGATAACGTTCGTCCACATAGGGCTGTTGTAACGAAACATGCTCTACAGAGCGTCGACATGTGACCTTGGCCTGTCCGGTCACCAGATCAGACTAGAACTAGCCCATATGGGACATCATCGGATGACAACTCCAGCGTCATCCACAGAAAGCATTAACCGACCCCTTATTGATCGACCGGTTGTAACAGGCACGGAACTCCATCCCACAAACTGACATCCGGCAGCTGTACAACACAATGCACGCACGTTTGTATCCTTGTTTTCAACGTTCTGGGGGTTACACCGGTTAGGTACCAGCATTCAACATTTGCAGTGGCTTATCTCGTGCTTAAGTTAAACTGTGATCTTGGGATGTTAAGCACTTAAAGATATTACCTAGGCAAATGTATTCCCTAAATTTCATTTTTCTGCATCAATTTTATTTTTCTATTGCTTCTTTTTTTTGTCAGTGTAGTTTTTCTGGTATGGTCAGATACTTCATAATATGCAGCTAGGTGAACCCATAGGTGATTTATAGACAGAATATTGGATCATGGCGTTTTTAGATACCAGGGTGGCAGTATTTCATGGAAGGACAAACGTACTGAATGTTAATTCACGCTAATAACCAGCACTTGTTTCTATCAAAACTCGTAAAACTTGATATGTTATGAAGTGATGTTACTCGACCTTTGTGGGTTTGAACTATTAGCCTGTTTAGCCCTCGTGGAAATTGCAGGGAGCTAGTTGGAGCTGGTGTGTTGACTGTTGGCGTTGTTCGTTGTTCAGCCCAGTGGGTGAATTTCGGAATCTTTCTGAATTGATGAGATTGCTGCAGGGCATTTATCAATGGTATTTGACGACCTTAACTGTATCTAGTGATTCAAAGCGACGCTAGCGGCGCTTATTAAGAGTCTTTCATAAGTTTATCAGTGTCGAAATATAATCCGGTTAATCAATGTGCAATATGCCTCGCCCGCTACACATGGCTACAAGACTGTTGATTCCGATCGCGGCAGCGGGTGAGAATTGAAATCTCTCAGGATCAAATGAGGGATAAGCAGTTCAATTTTCGTGTCTACTTGCTGATACTGATCTCCTGATGAGACTCTCGCAATCTCTTCTTTTCTCCTTTTATTGCAGCATAACGACAAAATTCGCCTGACGGGTCATTGCCAAGCACCATAGCTCTACGAAACTTGGACCATATATAGAAAGAACTGTTACAGTAGAGTACAGAAGATACCTGAACGAAATATGCAATGAAACGATTAGAAATGACTCATTTACTCCAAGACAATAATTACACTGAAGTCACCACCAATCATCATCGTCCCCTGGATATTATACAAGGCGGGACATGGTTCTTGGTATGGTGTATGCTCACCACGGACGGCAATGCATGATGTGCAGCATGCTCCCATTCGGGCCACGACTTGTAAGAAGTCCTTATGCAGTGGTTATTCCGTCCCAAATAGGACGTAAAATGAGAAAACTGACTTCGTATTTTTTAGAATCATTAGTATTTTTTCTACAATTCCTGAGAAGGAAAACAACCGAAAATTATGTCTTAAATATTTACTAGATTTAGAGGGAAAATTAGGTAAAATCTGTGTTATTTCAGAACGTGACAGTTTGTCTGTCGTGTAACTCATGAATCATATATCGGACCTCAGTGAACTATAATTCATTTTGAATGTCTCTTTTTTTTATGGAGGTACACTGATGAGCCCTAGCATTATGACCACATACTTAAAAATGCGTTGGTCCACTTCTGGAACGCAGTTCAGCAGTGATTCTGCATGCCATGGATTCGACAAGTACTTGGTAGGTTTTCAGAGATTTGTGGCACCTAGTGCCTAGGCACAAGTCACACTTCTCGTAATTTACGGGCGGCTGGTTTCTGGGCGCGGAGCTGGCGCCCGATAGCGTCCCAGCTTGGTTTCATCGGATTCAGATAAGCTGAATTTGATAGCCATGACGTTCAACACTGTGCGCTGGGCTTTGTGCTCCAAAAGACTTGTGCCTCCGCCAGCATTGTACTCTGTTCTCAGATCTGCCACAGATCGCCGCTTATCCTACTTTAGAGAGCGGGCAAGTCTCCGACCCCTATGTTCTGTGACGAAGTGTGGACGTCCAACTTCTTGTTGCCTGCTCGTAGTTTCAGCATTCTTCAAGCAGTCTCCAAAGCTCCTCGCGACAGAGCACCGGAACAGTCGACCACCATCGCCCAGGCACTGGGCCACAACCATCTGGCTGTTTTTAAAGGCACTGAAAGTCGGTGGACCTCGCAGTTGCCCCACATATCGTCTCTAGAATGATTCGCCACGCGTTTCTGCTGCGCTCATTTACACTGAAGAGCCAAAGAAACTGGCACACCTGCCTAATATCGTGTAGGGCCCCAGCGAGCACGAAGAAGTGCCGCAACACGACGTGGCATGGACTCGGCTAATGAATCCTGCAGGGCTGTCCATAGATCCGTAAGAGTAAGAGGCGGGTGGAGATATCTTCTGAACAGCTCCTTACAAGGCATCCCAGATATGCTCAATAATGTTCGTGTTTGGGGAGTCTGATGGCCAGCGGAAGTGTTTAAACTCATAAGCGTGTTCCTGGAGCCATTCTGTAACAATTGTGGAAGTTTGGGGTGTCGCATTGTTCTGTTGGAATTGGCAAAGTCCGTCTTAAGGTTCAAGGGACATGAATGGACGCAGGTGATCAGACGTGATGCCTACGTACGTTTCACCTGTCAGAGTACTATCTAGAGATATCAGAGGTCCCATGTCACGCCAACTGCACACGCCTCACACCATTGCAGATCCTCCCCCAGCTTGAGCAGTCACCTGCTGACATGCAGGGTCCAACGATTCGTGAGGTTGTCTTCATACCCATACACGTCCAGCGGCTCGATACGATTTGAAACGAGACTCCTCTGACCAGGCAACATGGTTCGAGTCATCAACAGTCCAATGTCGATGTTGACGGGCCCAGGTAAGACGTAAAGCTTTGTGTCGTGTAGTTGTAAACGGTAAACGAGAGGGCCTTCTGCTCCGAAAGCCCACATCGATGATGTTTCGTTGGATGTTCCGCACGCTCACACTTGATGAGGGCCTAGCATTGAAATCTGCAGAAATTTGCGAATGCATTCCACTTGTGTCATGTTGAACGATTCTCTTCAGTCGCTGTTGTCCAGTTCTTGCAAGATCTTTTTCCCGCCGCAGCGATGACGGAGATTTGATGTTTTGTCAGATTCCTGATATTCTCGGTACACTCGTGCAATTGTCGTACGGTAAAATCTCTACTTCATCGCTGCCTCGGAGATGCCGTGTCCCATCGCGTGTGTCCCATCGCCGTGTCCCACGTTCAGACTAACTTAAATCTTGATAACCTACCATTGCAGCAGCAGTAACCAATCCAACAACTGCGCCAGACACGTGTTGTCTTATATAGGCGTTGCCGACCACAGTGTTGTATTTTGTCTGTTTAAATATCTCTGTATTTGAATACACATGCCTATACCAGTTTCTTTGGCCCTTCTATGTACTTCTCTTATCGTGTCACGTTCCCTCAATGCCACGAAGCGGCATTCACCTCGCGGTGAGCACTGGTCATACAGTTTAGGCTAATGAGTGTATATAAAAATAACATTCTGCTAATGTATGAAGCATAAGTGTCTTTTTCATAAGGACTGGACTTACATGAGCTTGAGCCTCGTTTCATTGCACAATGATTCGTGTTTCAAAATTCTAGGAGCCCTTGTTTTATATATATATATATATATATATATATATATATATATATATATATATATATATATATATATATATATATATATATATATAATGAACCATGGACCTTCCCACTGGTGGGGAGGCTTGCGTGCCTCAGCGATACAGATAGCTTTACGGTAAGTGCAACCACAACGGAGGGTATCTGTTGAGACAAACCTGTGGTTCCTGAAGAGGGTCAGCAGCATTTTCAGTAGTTGCAGGGGCAACAATCTGGATTATTTACTGATCTGGCCTGTAACATTAACCAAAACGACCTTGCTAGTACTGTGAACGGCTGAAAGCAATGGGAAATTAGAACCGTAATTTTCCCCGAGGACATGCAGCTTTATTGTATGGTTAAATGATGATCACATCCTCTTGGGTAAGATATTCCGGAGGTAAAATAGTCCCCATGCGGATCTCCGGGCGGAGACTACTCAGGAAGACGTTGTTATCAGGAGAGCCGGCCGTGGTGGCCGTGCGGTTCTAGGCGATACAGTGTGGAACCGCGTGACCGCTACGGTCGCAGGTTCGAATCCTGCTTTGGGCATGCATGTGTGTGATGTCCTTAGGTTAGTTAGGTTTAAGTAGTTCTAAGTTCTAGGGGACTGATGACCTCGCAAGTTAAGTCCCATATTGCTGAGAGCCATTCGAACAATTTTTTATCAGGAGAAACAAAACGGGCGTTCTACGGATCGGAGCGTGGAATGTCAGATCCATTAATCGGATAGGTAGATTAGAAAATTTAAAAAGGGAAATGGATAGGTTAAAATTAGATATAGTGGAAATTAGTGAAGTTTGGTAGCAGAAGGAACAAGACTTTTGACCAGGTGAATACAGGGTTATAAATACAAAATCAAATAGGGGTAATACAGGAGTAAATTTAGTAATGAATAAAAAAATAGGAGCGTGGTGAAACTACTACGAACAGCATAGTGAACGCATTATTGTAACCAAGATAGACACGAAGCCCACACCTACCGCAGTAGTACAATTTTATATGCCAACTAGCTCCGCAGACAGCGAAGAAATTGAAGAAATGAATGATAAGATGAAATAAATTCTTCAGATAGTGAAGGGAGACGAAAATTTAATAGTCATTGGGGACTGGAATTTGACAGTAGGAAAAGGAAGAGAAGGAACAGTAGTAGGTGAATACTGAATGGGGTTAAGGAATGAAAGAGGAAGCCGCCTGGTGGAATTCTGCACAGAGCTAACACTTGATTTAAAAATCATGAAAGAAGGTCGTATACGTGGAAGAGGTCAGGAGACAATGGAAGGTTTCAGATAGATTATATACTGGTAAGACAGAGATTTAGAAACCAGGTTTTAAACTGGAAGACATTTCCAGGATCAAATGTGCACTCTGACCACAATCTATTGGTTATGAACTGTAGATTAAAACTGAAGAAACTGCTAAAAGGGTGGAACTTAAGGAGATGGGATCTGAATAAACTGAAAGAACAAGAGGTTGTAGAGAGTTTGAGGGAGAGCATTAGGGAACGAATGACAAGAACGGTCGATAGAAACCCAGTAAACGAAGAATGGGTAGCTTTGAGGGATGAAATAGTAAAGGCAGCAGAGGATCAATTAAGTAAAATGACGAGGGCTAGTAGAAATCCTTGAGTAACAGAAGAGATATTGAACTTTTGAGGGATGAAATAGTAAAGTCAACAGAGGATCAAGTAGGTAAAATAACGAGGTCTAGTAGAAATCCTTGGGTAACAGAAGAGACATTGAATTTAGTTGATGAAAGGAGAAATATAAAACTGCAATAAATGAAGTAGGTAAAAAGGAATACAAATGTCTAAAAAATGAGATCGCCAGGAAGTGCAAAGTGGCTAACCAAGGATGGCTACAGGACAAATGTAAGGACGTAGAGGCATATATCACTAGGGGTAAAATACACTCCTGGAAATTGAAATAAGAACACCGTGAATTCATTGTCCCAGGAAGGGGAAACTTTATTGACACATTCCTGGGGTCAGATACATCACATGATCACACTGACAGAACCACAGGCACATAGACACAGGCAACAGAGCATGCACAATGTCGGCACTAGTACAGTGTATATCCACCTTTCGCAGCAATGCAGGCTGCTATTCTCCCATGGAGACGATCGTAGAGATGCTGGATGTAGTCCTGTGGAACGGCTTGCCATGCCATTTCCACCTGGCGCCTCAGTTGGACCAGCGTTCGTGCTGGACGTGCAGACCGCGTGAGACGACGCTTCATCCAGTCCCAAACATGCTCAATGGGGGACAGATCCGGAGATCTTGCTGGCCAGGGTAGTTGACTTACACCTTCTAGAGCACGTTGGGTGGCACGGGATACATGCGGACGTGCATTGTCCTGTTGGAACAGCAAGTTCCCTTGCCGGTCTAGGAATGGTAGAACGATGGGTTCGATGACGGTTTGGATGTACCGTGCACTATTCAGTGACCCCTCGACGATCACCAGTGGTGTACGGCCAGTGTAGCAGATCGCTCCCCACACCATGATGCCGGGTGTTGGCCCTGTGTGCCTCGGTCGTATGCAGTCCTGATTGTGGCGCTCACCTGCACGGCGCCAAACACGCATACGACCATCATTGGCACCAAGGCAGAAGCGACTCTCATCGCTGAAGACGACATGTCTCCATTCGTCCCTCCATTCACGCCTGTCGCGACACCACTGGAGGCGGGCTGCACGATGTTGGGGCGTGAGCGGAAGACGGCTTAACGGTGTGCGGGACCGTAGCCCAGCTTCATGGAGACGGTTGCGAATGGTCCTCGCCGATACCCCAGGAGCAACAGTGTCCCTAATTTGCTGGGAAGTGGCGGTGCGGTCCCCTACGGCACTGCGTAGGATCCTACGGTCTTGGCGTGCATCCGTGCGTCGCTGCGGTCCGGTCCCAGGTCGACGGGCACGTGCACCTTCCGCCGACCACTGGCGACAACATCGATGTACTGTGGAGACCTCACGCCCCACGTGTTGAACAATTCGGTGGTACGTCCACCCGGCCTCCCGCATGCCCACTATACGCCCTCGCTCAAAGTCCGTCAACTGCACATACGGTTCACGTCCAGGCTGTCGCGGCATGCTACCAGTGTTAAAGACTGCGATGGAGCTCCGTATGCCACGGCAAACTGGCTGACACTGACGGCGGCGGTGCACAAATGCTGCGCAGCTAGCGCCATTCGACGGCCAACACCGCGGTTCCTGGTGTGTCCGCTGTGCCGTGCGTGTGATCATTGCTTGTACAGCCCTCTCGCAGTGTCCGGAGCAAGTATGGTGGGTCTGACACACCGGTGTCAATGTGTTCTTTTTTCCATTTCCAGGAGTGTAGATACTGCCTATAGGAAAATGAAAGAGCCCTTTGGAGATAAGAAACCACTTGTATGAATATCAAGGGCTCAGATGGAAAACCAGTTCTAAGCAAAGAAGGGAAAACAGAAAGGTAGAATGTAAATGTAGAGTGTCTAAACAAGGGCGATGTTATGGAAATGGAAGAGGACGTAGAGGAAAATGAAATAGGAGAAATGATACTGCGTGAAGAATTTGACCTAGCACTGAAAGACCTAAGTCGAAACAAGGCCCCAGGAGTAGTCAACATTCCATTAGAAGAACTAATGGCCTTGGGAGAGCCAACCCTGACAAAACTCTACCATCTGGTGAGCAATATGTTTGAGACAGGTGAAATACCCTCAGACTTCAAGAAGAATATAATAATCACAAATCCCAAGAAAGCAGGTTTTGACAGGTGTGAAAATTACTGAACTATCAGTTTAATAAGTCACGGCTGCAAAATACTAACGCGAATTCTTTACAGACGAATGGAAAAACTGGTAGAAGCCGACCTTGGGGAGGATCAGTTTGGACTCCGTAGACATGTTGGAACAAGTGAGGCAATACTGACCCTACGACTTATCTTGGAAGATAGATTAAGGGACGGTAAACCTACGTTTCTAGCATTTGTAGACTTAGAGAAGGATTTGACAGTGTTGACTGGAATACTCTCTTTAAAATTATGAAGGTGGCAGCGGTCAAATGCAGGGAACGAAAGGCTATTTACAATTTGTACAGAAGCCACATGGCAGTTATAAGAGTCGAGGGGCATGAAAAGGAAGCAGTGGTTGGAAAGGGAGTGAGGCAGGGATGTAGCCTATACCCGATGTTATTCAATCCGTAAACTGAGCAAAGAAACAAATGAAAAATTTGTAGTAGCACTTAAAATCCATGGAGAAGAAATAAAAACTTTGCGTGTTGCCGATGATGTTGTAATTCTGTCAAAGACAGCAAAGGACTTGGAAGAGCAGTTGAACGGAATGGACAGTGTCTTGAAAGGAGGATATACTATTAACATCAACGAAAGCAAAACGAGGATAATGGAATGTAGTCAAATTAAATAAGGTGAAGCTGAGGGAATTAGATTAGGAAATGAGACACTTAAAGTAGTAAAGGAGTTTTGCTATTTGGGGAGCAAAATAACTGATGATGGTCAAAGTAGAGAGGATATAAAATGTAGACTGGTAGTGGCAAGAAAAGCGTTTCTGAAGAAGAGAAATTTGTTAACATCGAGTATGGATTTAAGTATCAGAATTTGTATGGAGTGTAGCAGTGTATGGAAGTGAAACCTGGACGATAACTAGTTTAGACAAGAAGAGAACAGAAGCTTTCGAAATGTGGTGTTACAGAAGAATGCTGAAGATTAGACTGGTAGATCACGTAACTAATGAGGAGCCACTGAACAGAATCGGGAAAAAGAGCAATTTGTGGCACAACTCGACTAGAAGAAGGGATCCATTGGTAAGACATATTCTGAGGCATTAAGAGGTCACCAATTTAGCGTTTTAGGGGAGCGTAGAGTGTAAATGTCGTAGAGCGAGACCAAGAGATGAATACACGAAGAAGATTCAGAAGGACGTAGGTTGCAGTAGTTGCTTGGAGATGAATAAGCTTGCGCAGGATAGAGTAGCATAGAGGGATGCATCAAACCAGTCTCTGGACTGAAGACCACAACATCATATAAATAAAAATCAGTTTCCGTATGTATGAAAGATCATCACTTCAGAACGGCGTGAGCGATTTGGTTGACATTGGTGTGTTCGTAACTGTCAGGACAAGGTTTTTAAGAAAGAAAGTTTTTTGGGAATCCAGGGGATGGTATTTTTGTATAAAATCACATGTACAGAATACAGTTAAGCAATCCAGAAGTGGCAAAACACCAGGTCATGGAGCTGTATATATGGTGTTGTTGAAGGCCGCGCCAAATGTGTTATTTGAATACCTCTCAAAGCTATTCAACGAATGTCTTAGTATGGAGCAAATACCTGTCGACTATAAAGAAGGGTTCATCACAAACATATTTGAAAGGGAAGCAAGGAAGACTGTGCAAATTATCGAGGCGTTACAGGTCCCAGATCTATATCGAGACTATATGGTGAGATAATTGAAACTAGAATTGAAAGAGAAAATGAGGCACTAAAAGAACATATATGCTTTCAAGGAGTAGGGTCTTGTATCGTTAATGTCTGCAGCATAAGACAGGTGACTTACAAGAGACTGGCACGTAACTTAGAGACACAAGTGGTTTTTATGGATTTGTATAAGGCATATGACAGCGTACCACTTTCTATGATGTGGGGACCAATAAAAACCCGAACTTTCATAAATACTGTGTGCAAGTCTTTAGAAAGCTGTATTCAGATAATACTTGCTGTGTTAAATTTAGGAAATTACTGCTACAGAAACTGAAGGTTACCAAAGGACTGAGACAAGGATGCTGTTTAGCTCCCACAGTATTCAAAATATTTCTGAATGAAGGAGTGAAAAATTGGAAAAAGAAGTACAAAAACATGGTGATTAGAGTAGGTGCTGAAATGTTCTTCTGCTTAAATTTTGCCGACGATCACGTCAACTTTGCAGAGGAAGAAGAGGTTGTGTCTCACATGTTAAGGAAACTTAAAGATGAACAGTGGAGCATAAAAATTAACTTTACAAGGACTGAATACTTGGTTGTCGGAGGTGTAGGAAGGGATCCTTTTATGGATAATGGGTCTATAGTAAAGTGTAGTCATTCATATAAATATTTAAGGACAGTCATTTCGGTTAAAGGTTGAAGTAACGAGGCAATTAACCACAAAATATGAGAGAGAATAGTTACAATTAAACAGTTACACTCCATTACTTGCAATATAACGGCACCAAAAAATTTGAAAAGTAGGACATACGAAACTATGGTTGAGCGCAATGCTCTCTGTGCTGCTGAACTGTGGCAAGTCTTCAGGGTCAATGAAAAGAAATTAAAGGCAATGGAAATGGAGTTTTGGAGACGAATTTGTGAAGAAACAAGCAGCTACAAAATAAGAAACGGACTGTTACCAGAACAGATGGGAGTTACAAAAGATATTGTGGACACAACTGAACATCAGCGGCTAATATGTTATGGACGTCTGAGAAGAGTGACACAGGTAAGATATCCCTCTAAAATATGGCACTGGAGACCTCCATGTCACAGAAAAAGAGAAAGACCCCGGTTACATTGGAATGATGGTGTGATGCGTGCGATGCCGGATAGGGCCATAGCAGAAGAGGACAGGCAGGAAAGGAGATGGAACCATGGATGCGAGAGACGCCGAGTGGTGTAGAAAACGCACAGAAAGAGAAGAAGAATAAATGTGGTGGTCGGTTTGACAGATCTGCTGTCACATGTTTTCATAACCAAAAGAATTATGACACTTAGTTTGACAGTTTTGCTGTCGCATGTTTTCCTAACAACAAATTCCTCATGGAATATTGATATTTTGAGAAAAAGAGTACCATTGAAAGCGCTATTTCAGTGTGTGATTGGTGGTGATCATATCTTTCGTGTCTTTCAAAGATTGAATTGATGTCAGTTCGTGCAGTCTGGTGTGTTGCAAACATTCAGTTGATTTCAGTTCGTGGCCTGTTCTCTCGGAAATAATGCCTCGGTGTACGCCAACCCATTGCATCTACATGATCGTCGAGTTACTGAGACTGACGAAGAGCGTGGACGGCTTTTGGAGGGAAATCTATTGAGAATTTACCAAGCGGGATCCAATATCATTCCAGAACAACAGGTACAGTCGATTTCGACTCTCCCAGTTGGAGCTCACCCACAAAATAATTTGGAACGTCGACAAAATAGCGGCCAAATGTGTACTACCCGGTACTATGATAATCCATCAACCGTTACGTAGCAATGTTTCAACTCGATTCCTAAGAAACGTTCATTATTCACTTGCAGGTCAAGAAATAAACAAATAGGTCAACAACGTGAATGTTTATATTTACCATTTGACGATTCGACGCAATGAGGACAATCACAATTTGAAATGCCACATGTTGTTTCATGAGTTCGCCGTTGATATGTACACTGATAAGCCAGAACTTTATGACGACCTACCTAATAGAGGTGTTAGATCTGGTTCAGATCTGGGTAGCCGGTGCCAGCTCATCGATTGTAACTCGCCACTGTGTTCCTCGAACCACTCCATCACACTCCTGGCCTTGTGACATGGCGCATTATCTTGTTGAAAAGTGTCATTGCCGTCGGGAAACATGATCGTCATGAATGGGTGTATGTGGGCTGCAACCAGTGTATGATAAACCTTGACCCTAATGATGCCTTGGGCGAGCTACACTGGACACATGGATTCCTACATGAATGTTCACCAGAGTATGATGGAGCCGCCGCCAGCTTGCCACTATCCCACAGTACAGGTGTCAAGGAGCTGTTTCCCTGGAAGACGACGGATTCACTCTCACCCAGCTGCATGATGATGATGGTCTCGCGATTCATTAGACCATGCAACGCTCTGTCACTGTGTCAAAGTCCATGGCCGATGGTCACGTGCCACTTTCAGTCGTAGCTGTGGAGGCCTATCGTTAGGAGTATTCGATGAACTTCGTTTTCAGACACACTTCTACTCTGGCCACCATTGAAGCCTGATGTCATTTCCACCACAGTTCTGCACCAGTCCTGTTTTACCTCTCTGCCCAGGCTACGACGTCCGACATTCGTAATGAGAGGTGGCCGCCCAACCCCACGACGTCTGGACGTGGTATCACTTTTGTTTAGCCACGTGCTGAAGACACTCACCACAGCACTCCTCGAACACCCCTACACACGGACAGCACGCTCACTGATACTACATGCATTGTGTGTGTGTCTGACTAGCAGTCAGCGATCAGTTTACTCGTATATCAAAATCTAACGAAACTTCTGACATTTTTTCATTTAAATTCGCAAAAATTGCGGACAGAAGAATACTTTAATCTGCATGATTACATGATTGTAGGTGGAAACGCAAACAATGTTTCCGGGAATGCCACCGCACAATTTTCAGCTCAGTGTCGGCATGGTGATTGTTGTATAGCTAGAGAAGGCCGAAATGCGCGCGTTAAACTCAAGCAGTCTGGCGTGAGGTCTGAAACAGGATACGTAATGAATGCTATAAAGAAAAGTACGTAGCTTCTGGAATACTTAACTTTAATCCACATTTGTAGAACATCTCTCTTGATGATACAATAATAGACTCGCAATATAAATGGAATACGGCGCCTTGCTAGGTCGTAGCAATTGTAGCTGAAGGCTATTCTAACTATCGTCTCGGCAAATGAGAGCGTAATTCTCAGTGAACCATGGCTAGCAACGTCGGCTGTACAACTGGGGCGAGTGATAGTACGTCTCTCTAGACCTGCCGTGTGGTGGCGCTCGGTCTGCAATTACTGACAGTGGCGACACGCGGGTCCGTCGTATACTAGCGGACCGCGACCGATTTAAAAGCTACCACCTAGCAAGTGTGGTGTCTGGCGGTGACACCACAGTGATAATCATGTTACACAGTCTGAAAAGACGTAAACTATGCAGCAGAGCAAGAGTCGCTGTCATGCAGCCCATGAACAACATTATGGAAACAACGATAATCATAGGAAAGTTCAGTGGCGAGGATGATCTGATTCCAAGAATACCGCTGATTGCAGTCGACTTGCTGTTCGTATTTAAGCGTGTCCAGTTTCTGGTTCGTCTTGCATTCGCAGTGGTTAACTTTATAATCCTACATGCCTGTAGATTAAAACTAAGGCAAATACTGCGTTAAAGCTACTATCTTCACAGATAGTAGCTGGGAAGGTCTCTCTCGTACCCCGTGTACCAGTGACTCCTAACCATTTACCCATTCATGTTCACTTCTATTCCCAATATAAGTTCCGTTTGCAGTGCCGCCCGGGGTAGCCATGCATTCTGAGGCACCTTGCTACGGTTCGTGCGGCTCCTCCCCAGTCGTACTTTTTTACATATCTCCGCAACAAATGAACTGGAACTGTATTGAGCTACAGTCAATCGAAAATTGCAACGCACGACGTACAGTTGCAAACCGCCATAACTGCAGTAGATAACAAATGGTTGTTCAAAAATGGCTCTGAGCACTATGGGACTTAACATCTGTGGTCATCAGTTCCCTAGAACTTAGAACTACTTAAACCTAACTAACCTAAGGACATCACACACATCCATGCCCGAGGCAGGATTCGAACCTGCGACCGTAGCAATCGTGCGGTTCCGGACTGCGCGCCTAGAACCGCTAGACCACCGCGGCCGGCACAAATGGTTGTGGCGTCGCCTAGTTGTTGTTCCCGTGAAACCCGGAAACCTCACCGTGGATGAAAAATGTGCAATTTTTCGAAAAATCCATTAAAACAGCAATTTCTGTGGCTTTCGGACTGCCTTTTTGTTGCGTACCAGTATAAATTTCGCTGTGATGCTACAAAGGAGCGTTTTTTTTCAGTTCTATCAAGTTCTCCCACAAAAAGTGTATAACTTTATTTGCAGTTTTCCTCAAGTTGGAGCTAAACGCGTGCGGCATTCCGTTTCAGAAGGGAATTCAATATTCCGAGATCCATAGTGTCAATGTGTGCCGAGGATATCAAATTTCAGGTATTAACTCTCACCACGGACAACGCAGTGGCCGACGGCGTTTGCGTAGAGTTGTCAGTGCTAACAGGTAAGTAACACTGCGTGAAATGACAGAAAAATTCAATGTGGGAAGTACGACGAAAGTAGCGCTGCGAAATCTGGCGTTAATGGGCTACGACAGCAGACGACCGACGCGAGTGCCTTTGCTAACAGCACGACATCATCTGCACCGCCTCTCCTGGACGCGTGACCGTATCGGTTGGACCCTTGACTATTGGAAAACCGAGACGTGGCCAGACGAGTACCGATTTCAGTAGGTAAGAACTGAAGGTATGGTTCAAATGTGGCGCAGACGCGACGAAGCCATGGACCCAAGTTGTCAACATGCCACTGTGCAGGTTGGTGGTGGCTCCATATTGGTGTGGGCTGTATTTTTGTGGAATGGACTGAGTCCCCTGGTCAAACTGAACCCATCATTGACTGGAAATGGTTATGTTCGGCTACGCGGAGGCCATCTGCTGCCATTCATGGACTTCATGTTCCCAAACAATAATGGAATTATTCCGGATAACGTGCACCATGTCAGTGGGCCACAGTTGTTCGCGATTCGCTTGAAGAACATTCTTTACGATTCCAACAAATAGTTTTGCCACCAAGATCGCCTGACATGAATCCCAACGAACATTTATGGAACATAATCGAGAGGTCAGTTCGTGCAAAATATCATGCACTGCAAAACGTTCGCAATTATGGTCGGATATAGAGGTGGCCTGGCTCAGTATTTCTGCAGGATGATTTCAGCCGTAAATAGAAACCTTAAAAAAGGTAGGAAGATTTTTCTGTTCAGCAAAAGTGACAAAAAGCAGATTACAGAGTACCTGACGGCTCAACGCAAAAGTTTTGTCTCAAGTACAGATAATGTTGAGGATCAGTGGACAAAGTTCAAAACCATCGTACAATATGCGTTAGATGAGTGTGTGCCAAACAAAGTCGTAAGAGCTTGAAAAGAGCCACCGTGGTACAACAACCGAGTTAGAAAACTGCTGCGGAAGCAAAGGGAACTTCACAGCAAACATAAACATAGCCAAAGCCTTGCAGACAAACAAAAATTACGCGAAGCGAAATGTAGTGTGATGAGGGCTATGACAGAGGCGTTCAATGAATTCGAAAGTAAAGTTCTATGTACTGACTTGGCAGAAAATCCTAAGAAATTTTGGTCTTATGCCAAAGCGGTAGGTGGATCAAAACAAAATGTCCAGACACTCTGTGACCAAAATGGTACTGAAACAGAGGATGAAAGGCTAAAGGCCGAAATACTAAATGTCTTTTTCCAAAGCTGTTTCACAGAGGAAGACTGCACTGTAGTTCCTTCTCTAGACTGTCGTACAGATAACAAATGGTAGATATCGAAATAGACGACAGAGGGATAGAGAAACAATTAAAATCGCTCAAAAGAGGAAAGGCCGCTTGACCTGATGGGATACCAGTTCGATTTTACACAGAGTACGCGAAGGAACTTGCCCCCCTTCTTGCAGCGGTGTACCGTAGGTCTCTAGAAGAGCGTAGCGATCCAAAGGATTGGAAAAGGGCACAGGTCATCCCCGTTTTCAAGAAGGGAAGTCGAACAGATGTGCAGAACTATAGACCTATGTCTCTAACGTCGATCAGTTGTAGAATTTTGGAACACGTATTACGTTCGAGTATAATGACTTTTCTGGAGACTAGAAATCTACTCTGTAGGAATCAGCATGGGTTTCGAAAAAGACGGTCGTATGAAACCCAGCTCGCGCTATTTGTCCACGGGACTCAGAGGGCCACAGACACGGGTTCACAGGTAGATGTCGTGCTCCTTGACTTCCACAAGGCGTTCGATACAGTTCCCCACAGTCGTTTAATGAACAAAGTAAGAGCATATGGACTATCAGACCAATTGTGTGATTGGATTGAAGAGTTCCTAGATAACAGAAAGCAGCATGTCATTCTCAATGGAGAGAAGTCTTCCGAAGTAAGAGTGATTTCAGTTGTGCCGCAGGGGAGTGTCATAGGACCGTTGCTATTCACAATATCCATAAATGACCTTGTGGATGACATCGGAAGTTCACTGAGGCTTTTTGCAGATGATGATGTGGTGTATCGAGAGGTTGTAACAATGGAAAACTGTACTGAAATGCAGGAGGATCTGCTGCGAATTGACACATGGTGCAGGGAATGGCAAATGAATCTCAATGTAAACAAGTGTAATGTGCTGCGAATACATAGAAAGATAGATCCCTTATCATTTAGCTACAAAATAGCAGGTCAGCAACTGGAAGCAGTTAATTCCATAAATTATCTGGGAGTACGCATTAGGAGTGATTTCAAATGGAATGATCATATAGAGTTGATCGCTGGTAAAGCAGATGCCAGACTGAGACTCATTGGAAGAATCCTAAGGAAATGCAATCCGAAAACAAAGGAAGTAGGTTACAGTACGCTTGTTCGCCCACTGATTGAGTACTGCTCGGTGGTGTGGGATCCGTACCAGGTGGGGTTGATAGAGGAGATAGAGAAGATCCAACGGAGAGCAGCGCGCGATGATAGATAAACTCCAGTGGAAGACTCTGCAGGAGAGACGCTCAGTAGCTCGGTACGGGCTTTTGTTAAAGTTTCGAGAACATACCTTCACCGAAGAGTCAAGCAGTATATTGCTCCCTCCTACGTATATCTCGCGAAGAGACCATGAGAATAAAATCAGAGAGATTAGAGCCCACACAGAAGCATACCGACAATCCTTCTTTCCACGAACAATACGAGACTGGAATAGAAGGGAGAATCGATAAAGGTACTCAAGGTACCCTCCGCCACACACCGTCAGGTGGCTTGAAGAGTATGGATGTAGATGTAGATGTAGACTTCCAACGACATTTTGAGTCCACACTACGTCGAGTTGCTGTACTGCGTCAGGAAAAAGGAGATTAGACACGATATTAGCAGGTATCCCATGACTTTATCGTCTCGGTATAGACTATTGTACCTAATAAAACCGACAGGAAAACAGATTCAATATGTTCTATCAGCCCTGAACGGAAATACCACATTTTATATTTATTAAAAATTAGGATGGTCAAGGTGGATTATAAATGATTCTTGCAATGCAATTGGGATATGTTTAAACGGAAGCTCTTCCTGAAGAGTTAAATGTGATAGTTTTGCACCATTCGTAGTAAGTCTAAGATTATTTGGTGGCTCACACACAGACACACACACACACACACACACACACACACACACACACACACACAACACCACAACACCACAACACCACAACACCTTCCACACTCTCACAATGATCCTGGGTCTCTGTTGTACACTGGAACAAGCAGGGGGTGATCAGTAGCATATAGGCGGGCATGTTCCAAGATCACCTGGTGTGTCCTTATTTGTAGCCCTCCTATTAGAGTGTTTCACTTTACCTGGTGTTCCTGCGAGATGTCCTGCCACAATTATTGGAGGCTGTACCGCTCATTGTCCAAAAAGGTAAGTGGCTTCAACATGACTGTGCACCAGCCCACTTCGATGTTAATCACCATGAGCACCTGAACAACACATACTCTCATCGTTGAATTGGAAGAGGAATACCTGTCCCATGGCCAGCACTATGCCTGGATCTGACACCTCTGGACTTTTCCCTCCAAGGTTACGTTAAGATGTTGGTGTACAAAACCCCATAGAGATGGATGAAGACCTACTTGCTAGGGTCCAAGCTGCTTGCCTCGTGGTGCAACAGACACCAGGTATCTTTGAGAGAGCGTGGCAGAAATTCATATATGCACTGAAACTGGTAGTCTCAGTTTGAAAAATTACTGTGAACTAAATTGTTTTTAGTAGTGGGAGAAAGCTGTTCCAGGTGCACTTTTGATATCAAATTATTACACCAATTCATTAAGTCGATCAATTAAACCACCCCACACCCCTTAACCTGTTGCTATGCTAATAGGTATATGACCCTCTGTAGGTTGATTTATGAACCCCTGGGGATAATGTGTCCATCTGAGAAATCCCCTGACCTTCCCCCACCTCCTCCCCCAATCCCTCTGGAAAATGGGAAACTTTTCTGTCGCCTCCTCTCCAGTTCCGAACCTATTTTCGCCTCCTGGGAAAACCCCTCGGCTCCACCACTTCCCCCTCCCATCCACCATCTGCAAATTAGTGGGAAAAAGACTCAGTCAGCAGAAGCTGCTGGGGCGGAAGGATCTCATGAGAAGAAATTCAGATCAACGTATACTGACATAAGAATATATTGTCCAGTTCATTTTGCATGTTATTTGTTTAATCAGTTTCCAGGAGACAGGGCTCCTCGCCAATCCTCCCCCTCTCCTATCCTCCCTTCCTTCACGTGGAAATTGACAGGGAAAAGTGCAAGCTGTTGGACTAGGTGGATCTCAGGACATGAGATGGGTGGTAAATTCGAGAAATATATTGCTTGTTTATTTAAACATTAATTAAATCAATTAACTAAATTGGTTGGAAATGCTGAGGTGTGGTTTTCTTTATTTTTGCAGTAAAAGTAGCCCACTCATCTGAGAACACAACTGTGATACCAAAAATGGCGGAAAATTGTCCATTTCACTACACCATCAAATTAATTGCTTACGAATTTACAGCAGGCCAGGGACGGAATAAACTCTGGAAGGCGTAAGACAAATAGATCCCTTAAACAATCACCACCAACTTGGGATTATTCATCTTCGTAATGAAACATATTTTCAGTGTTTCAGAATCACAAGCATACGTTTTGCAAATCAAGTAATTAAATTGATGCCAGAAGTAGATGGTAGTGTTAAATATATCTGAGGCCTTTTATGCACCAATGTTTAAAAACAGAAACATCCTCCTCCACCACAAAATTTACACCAGAAGTAGACGGTAGTGTTAAATATATCTGAGGCCTTTTATGCACCAATGTTTAAAAACATAAACATCCTCCTCCACCACAAAATTTACACTAAATATATCTGGCGTTAAAAAAACACACTAGTTTTACGAAATGCGTGCAGTTTGCTGACTACAGGAGACTGGGTGCCGCAGCGGAGCTGGACAGGAGAGGACTAGAGGCCTGCACCTGTGATGGTAACATCAGCAGTTGTGCGCCCATCTCCCAGTATCCACATGCCAGCTATACAAGACGCTCAGAGGCCAGAGAGACTGTCACCGTGACTGCCAAACCGTCAACTGACCAATTTACAGGGGGAATAGCCGGCCGCTGTGGCCGAGAGGTTCTAGGCGCTTCAGTCCGGAACCACACAGCTGCTACGGTCCCAGGTTCGAATCCTGCCTCGGGCATGGATGTGCGTGATGTCCTTAGGTTAGTTAGGTTCAAGTGGTTCTAAGTCTAGGGACTAATGACCTTAGATATTAAGTCTCATAGTGCTTGGAGCCATTTGAACAGGGGGAAATAATTTTCCAGCACAGACATTCGCGACATTGAATCTCCTCAAATTTCCACCTAAAAATCGGAGAATACATGCAGTGACTTCTGTCACCACTCATTGCAGTCACTTTACTAGACACATGTGAGATGCCATTTTCTCAAGCCATACCTGCCATATTCTCACGAATATTCCAGTGTTCGATATATAGCAATTGAATCCACATGATATCGATGAGTAAGAGATGCCCCCTGCAAGTCAAAGACCCCTGTTCTTTCTCTAGAAATCCCATCACATTCCAACAACACTATTCTATTAGACAGAAGGCTGTCTAGTACCCCACCCTCCACTGACCAAGTAGAGAGCTATCACAGCGAGAAAAATAGCACACTAACTTACAGGAGGAAAGTCACAACCACACAGACTATACGTGTCCTAATCTTTATCGATTTCCTATGATTGCTACGCTACAAATATGACAGTGTAATGGTGTCAGAGTCTTCGTTGAATGCGTAGCGTTTCGTGAGAAATACATCACTTTTTTTCAAGAGGAGAATACGTCTTTAATATGAACCTAGCGGCATCACAGATCTTCCGATACAATATCGTTTGAATCATTTTCGGCAGTGCAACAGCCTCACACCTCCACGGATTATTCAGAGCTACTGCATGTGTAGGGGGAGATTCAGAACTTAATCACACCATTACTCATTTTTTACCGATACGTGCTGTTCGAAAGTGGACCGAACACTAAGCTGTAATATGTCTACGGCACAGTGCGTTCATATGAGCAGTATGCATATGCGTAGTGGTTATTATTTATTTAGAAACAAATCCAGTACTTACACGCTTATGCAACAATTGTATATCAAGAGCCAATTGAACAACAAGTACATTGCAGACCAAATCAATTTATCTGTTTCGTCCAGCAGCAGAAGTCATCTTAATGCCTCTTACACCATAATCTGAATTGTAGCGCAACAATCACTACGTGACATACTGCTGTGATGTAGGATCTTTCACCTCTTACGCCATCACATCTTAGTGGACAATCACACACCCCTTAAAAATCCATGCACATGAATTTGAGCCTGACGTATTCTTCTACCCTAGCACACCAGATAGCATGGATGTAATTTCTGTGGCAAAATGGTATGTGTATCGAAGGGCAGTTGACAGCTAAGTACGATACATTCTGTCTTGGTATTTCCATCTTCGATAGCACTAGTGTTAGTGCATCAATACTCAATGTGCTTAGTGTTGTTACGTTGATATTAACAGCTAGAGAGTCGTCATAGGACATATTTCTAGAGGAACAAAATGCCATGAACACACATGGTCTGCAGGAAGTGGTATGTGCTGCAGTGGAACTAAAGTAGATCTATGTGATTATTTCGCTTAAGATAGTGGGAGCATTGAGATAGAGATGTGCTGTTTATGATTTTGGTCACTCAGTCACTTGACGAGCAACGGAAGTTCATTGCAAGATGGTATACGTACTCTAACGGGTTTTGAACGCAAAATTCAAAGCATACAAAGAAACCATCATGAGCGAAATACAACTACATACTTTCTAATTGTCAGTCAGTGTATTTACGTACAGTGATGCTGTTTATGGTACTCCTTCCCACCAGCAACAAATGTGCTCCTAAACCTGCAGTCTTCCATGCATATAAATCGCATTCTGACTTCGAAACATAATTTGCTTAGGAAGGGGGTAAAAACATTAATACAGCACTGGAATGGAATGAGATACATGTAACTTAATCTCCAAACGTCCTTCTGGGCTGGACACGTACAGTGATGCTACGTGTGGGAAACCATATCATCATTAACATAGGTTCAATTAAAACTGGAGTGTTCTATGTCATATGCAGGTGTATGGACTCCATTCTAATTTCGAAATATAATTTGCAGAAGAAGGAAAGATGCCTAGTAATTCTACAGTACATTGGAATCAGAATTATCTAACATAGGCCACAATCGACTGTCAGGGCTATTTAGGTGCAGTGATGGTATGTAGGACATTCCCTTTCCTAATTAACAAATGTTCCATTAAATATACTGTCTTCTGCACCATATACTGATTTTGCTGATTTCTGAAATGTACTACCATATCGCTAACATTTAGATGGGATCAAGCTGGAACAGTCTATTTCCATAGTTTTAAATCAGAGCTTAAGAACAATGTTCTATTTAGCGAAAGCGTCTTCCTGTCACATTATTACAAAAGCGGGAAGATTCTGCGACACAGTCACTGTCAGGAAGGTATATTTCCGATGAGGTGGTGAGTAGTTCTAGGAAGATAACCATAAGCTATAGGAAAATGAATTGTGAGAATTGGTATCTGCTGCAATATTTCAGAAGTCTCCTCTATCAGAAGAGCAATTTAATTTCAGTCATTTCCAGCCTATATGGTTTGATCATGGGTCTTTAGATGCTATCTTGTTCTTTTTACCTAGTGTTCCTACTGCCATCATATTGTCATCTCCATATAAGGGATATGGTTTCTCAGTGGTGACGGAGATGAACTTGAGAAATTTACAATGCAGACAGCTGCAAAAGCCATGCACACGTTTGAAAGTGTTGGACTCTTAATTCTATCAAGAAGTTTAAGGCTGCTAAACACCTTAGATTAGAATAAGCAGACATGACGAATCGCAGACATGTATATATACCAAACAAGTGAAACACACACACACACACACACACACACACACACATATATATATATATATATATATATATATATATATATATATATATGTGTGTGTGTGTGTGTGTGTGTGTGTGTGTGTGTGTGTGTGTGTTTCAGTTGTTTGGTATATATATATATATGGAATTATGTCATTGGAGACTGTAGTTTTAATAGCACATGTTTTAATGTTGGCGCGGAGCACAACACACAGCATCACTTCACTTAAATAGCCATGACAATCGTTTTATGGTAGCTCTATGATACAGACGTCCGAATCCATTGCTTCACTCAATTGGCCATATTTAATCATAAGCAGATTACATCTGATTCCATTGCTTCACTGAATGGGCTATATTTAATCTTAAGCAGATTACATTTTGCAATCAGGTGGAGTCAGTATACTCGTGTATAGGATAGAAGATTCTAGTTTTAATGAAACATTGGTTAATGGTGAGAGAGAATACAACATACAGCGTCAATGGTCTTAAACAGCACTGACTGACATTTGGAATCTATGTGACAGTATACCGCAAATAATTGTTTTTGTATGCTTTGAACTCTACATTTACTGCGTGCAAAACTTATTGGAGTAGGTATATCACTCTGCAAAGAACTTTCATTGATCTTAGAAAGACGGAGCGATCGAAATCACTAGCAAACCTCCATCTCATTACTCCCACTATCTTAAGCAAAATAATTCCATAGATCTACTCCTTCTCCACTGCAGCACATAACACTTCCTACATGCAATGTGTGCACGTGTGTGTGCATGTGTATGTGTGTGTGTGTGTGTTGAAAGGGTCCTGTAGCCACCTTTCATTAGTCCGGTAGCCCAATTTCACAAGTATTTCTCTTTCTTTTTCTTGTTTCTCTTTTCTCTTTACTCTCATAGTGGCGTGATTGAATGAATGTGGTTGTGTGTCACGTTGCTAGACAGTGGCGTAGTCTGCTGCAGAAAGTCTGCGATAGTCGTACAGATTCAGCAGCACTGATACAGAATAGCCAACTCTCGTAGTGGTCAAGTAGGCAAAGACGTTTGCACTACTTGTGACAAATCCACCTGCGTTAGGTTGGTGGCGGAAATGGCATCTTCGGGCTTTCCGGACCACGCGGGGCGTGGAGGAGGCTGGAGAGGAAAAAGGGGGCAGTCTGCCGCCGGTACGGGAAGCGTCCACAGCTGTGCCCCAGTCGAAGAAGAGTGAGTTAGACTGACCGCGTGGCGCGTTGTTACTGGGCGAGGGGAGGGCTATTAGCTTTTGGTCTCGCTTTTCAAATCTGGAAGATTGCTTTGCCTTGTCGCAGCAAGGAATGCAAAACTTGGGCAGATTTTTCTTTTAACAAATTTCTGTAGCAGACTTGGATCCGCCGGAGGAGTGCCACACAAAGGTGTCGATAAGAAGTGAGCACTCGCTTCTGTATGAATGTCTGTTTGCCTTCAGCTGTGCCAGCATAAGCTTTCATTTTTCTAAATATTTAGAGCCTTGCCTTCTCGTAAATTTTCCTTGCTTTATGTGTCTTTCGTCCGTGGGGAGCCAATACGTGGTAGAACATTATAGTTGTTGGGCTACCGGCATCACTAACTGTCCGATCGCATGTTTGCTTTAGATAATGTTAACATGATTGTGTGATGTGATATTGTTGCAATTTGGGCACTATACCTAGAAATTGCGTCTCCACAAACCACGTGTTATCAGGAATCGTGTATATGCCTCACGTCCTTATCTTAGGAATAAATGATTTTACCTACAATTTTCTCTTGTGTTCCTAGATTACGTTTTTGCACCTAAGCCACTCACCTCGTAGCTTTCCCGTTAGCACATCCAATGCGTTTCCTTATGCACAGGTCCAGTGATTTGTCTCCTATTGTATTTTATAACAAATGCTTTAGATTAAGTCATATTTCAGGTGTGTTGCTGGGAGCTGATCTTATGCAGTGTTCATGCATTTTCTATTTTATTTTAAATGTTTGATTGTCGTGAACAGTGCACAGGCAATACTATTAATTACATCGTATCCGCTGTGCGCGACCTCACAACGTATGCATTTTTGTGAGTTTTTGGTCTGTGATGAAATTAATTTATTTTCCGACTCGACCAAACCTTCGATTAGTAGTATGGTTAGAGTCGGTGGCGACCCTAATCTTCTCAAGTTAATTTCATAAGCAATAAGTATTTCCAGTCCCAATAATAAGGAATAACCCGTAGTAACAGGTTAGTTACAGTGTGTGTGTGTGTGTGTGTGATCATGGTACTTTGTTGCTTTAGAATTATGTCCTGTGATGACTCTCGAGCTTTTAATTTTAAAGAATCAACACAAAGCACACCGAGTATTAATGCACTAGCGCTGCTGCTGTTGAATACATGAATGCCAAGAAAGAATATATTGTACTTAATTATCAACTGTCCTCAATATACGTATCAGTTTGCCGCACAGATCCCCCTACTCTGTTTGATCGAGCCCTAAATTCATATTACTCTATACAGTCTCAAATTCCACTATAACTTTGAGGTCATACTTAGCTGCTAGCCAAGCATTAACACATATAGACCCATTTGTGGTTAAATGATAAGTACTGTTGAACAATAACATCGATTTGATAGCTCGACACTATGTATTCAATGTCTACCTATCCCGTAAGCCCACATCTGTTCATGTTACAGGACTGATCTGTGAAGCAAAAGCATCATGTGGATGCTGCTAGGATCGTATAGGTTGGCATACTACATTCGAATATGTGACAGAAAAAAGTAGAATTACGGGAAAGATGACGTATGTCTCCCAAAAACATATGGGATGGATTAGATTATGTATGGGTGTACATAGGCAATTTTTTCGATTAGCACGATTAGCATGTGAGACTGGGGTGGATGGGTAATCGATAATACTGGTGTGGCACACCTTCGACCACACATTGTACAGCAGCTTAAAGTGTACTTCTTTTAGATGTGGGATGTTTGTAGGCGATGGAGCTGTCTGCAAGCAAGCGGGATGACCTGTGATGGGGTTGGTAGTTGACATGAATGTAACTAAATATATTGCATATAAATAGGACTAGAAATCCCATACAGTGACATTGAAAACCCTCATTGCTTTAAAATGGTTAGCAGTAATCGTCTGGAGCGAGATGAAGTAGATTACATATGTCGGGTTCGGGTTCATTCATTGAAACCTTAAGAGAAATTGTCCAAACACTAAGAGCTGGCAAGTCGGTGAGCTAAAGCAGAAGAATATGTCAGGTTCAAATTTGTCTGCATAGATTTGATTTTTAAGGGGTGCGTGGTCCACCCACTAAGATGTGATGGTGTAAAAGACAAATGACCATAGATACCATTGGTATGTCACCTAGAGATTGTTGGGCTACAATTCGGATCGCGGTGTAAGAGGTACTAAGATGACTTCAGTTCCTGGAGGAAACATTGACATTGATTTGGTCTGGCCTGTACTTGTTGGTTAATTGGCTGTCGATGTATGCTAGTTGGATAAGCGTGGAAGTACTGGATTGCTTCTAGCATTATGCATATGTGTACTACCCATGTGGATATACTCTGCTTTAGGCATATTACAGCATCACGTTCAGACCACTGCTGAACAGCACGAGGGGATAAAAATGAGCAATGGTGTGATTAAGTCCTCAATCTCCCCCTACTCATGCAGCAGTTCTGAATTATGTATGGAAGTGTGAGGCTGTTGCATCGACGCAAATGATTCAAAGGCTAGTATATAGGAAGCTTTGTGATACTGTTATATTCGTATTATGGAAGTATGCTCCATTTGAAAAAATGTGATAGATTTATCACGAAACGCTATGTTGTCAGCGAAGACTCTGACACCATTGCACTGTTGTATTTCTAGTGCAGTAATCATAGAAATAAGTTAAAGGAGATTAGGACACGTACAGGTGGGTATTTGTAGACAATCATTCGATGTCGGTGAATTTCTCGTTGCATTCCACGTATACTCTGCATGGTTGTGACTTTCTTCCTGCAAATTAGTGTGCTATTTTTCTCGATGTGATAGCTCTCTACCTAGTCGGTAATGGGTGGAGGATTAGACTGCCTTCTAAGTAATGGAATAGCGCTGTCGGAACGTGATGCTATTTCTAGAGAATGCTGCTACGGTCGCAGGTTTGACTCCTGCCTCGCGCATGGATGTGTGTGATGTCCTTAGGTTAGTTAGGTTTGAATAGTTCCAAGTTCTAGGGGACTGATGACCTCAGATGTTAAGTCCCATAGTGCTCAGAGCCATTTGGATTTCTAGAGAACTATTAGGGGTCTGAGACTTTGACGGGGGCTTCTCTTACTCGTCGAAATCAGAAGGACTCAAATGCTATATATCTAAGACTGCAAGATTCGTGAGAATATGGCAGGTACGCAATACTCTGACGGTGAGAGGTGAGCTGTATTCCGCGTGTTCTAACTGTTGTTGGCAAATATATTACAATCTCTCACACACGTTTCGCAGAGTGACTGGAATGAGAAAATTATTGGCTAATACGAAGATTTTTATAGAGAGACATCCAGCAGCAGAATTTCCATCTCTTGTTTTCTCGATAAATAAGAGGTAACATTCTATCGTGATTTTTGTGTGTCTACAAATACAAGGACTGACATCATAATAGGTAGACTAAGTTCACACCTACAGCTACATGCATACTTCGCAAGCCATCGTATGGTGCGTGGCGGGGTGCACCTATACCGCTACTAGTGATGCCCTTTCCTGTTTCACTAACAAATACAGCGAGGGGAAGAAGAACTGTCCATATGCCTCTGTATGAGCGTTAATTTCTCATCTCTCATCTTCGTGGTCCGTACTTGGAATGTATGTTGGTGGGAGTGGAATTCTTCTGCCGTCAGAATCAGATGTCCGTTCTGAATAGTGTTTCTCGAAAAGAACGTCGCCTTCTCTCCAGGAATCCACATTTGAGTTCTCGAAGCATCCACCCAATAATCTGGCGGGGGTCAATAGGATCATCTCAACTGGGCTGTATTCTGAGGGAAACTCAGGCTCATACACGTTTGGGATGGGGTGGTCAGCAGACAAGGTATTGTGCTAGTGTTCTCTGAGTCACCCTTCCCGGAATATTTCGAAAACACATCTCAGAACATTTCAGTGAGCAGGTGGGAAGAGAGGAAGCTTATTGTTCAACATTTTGGTACTTAGCGCAATGACATTTAAGCGCCCAGTGCTTCTCAGAAAGATAGGACTAAAAATTGCGATTCTGAAACCATTAACAGGTGGCTGACACGGTGAGCGGTGGCTTGTCGGTCAGAATCTGTAAGGCCACGATGTGCAGGCAGAAGTTCGTGACCCAATGCTGGTGGTGGAAACTGTTCGCAGCTGGTGGTGGAAACTGTTCGCAGCTGGTGGCGGCGGTGCGGTTGGGGACGGAGGTGTTGGGGTGGAGAAGAGACCGACAGGTTCCAGCAGGAGTATTTCAGGAGCAGTACGACAGAATTCTAAGTGACTTACTTCTACCAGCATGACAAGGCAACCGACAGGCAGAACGTATTTAGCATTGTATATTTTAAGCTAGTTGATGATGGTTACCACCAATTGTTGTATAAGAGGAAGTGACTACCCAGCCTATGGTAAGACCTTAAGAGACGTCACAAAAGTGTCTGTAACGGTTACCTGGCTAGTGTAAAAAATTACACACGTGTACAGGCACTCTCGTGATCAGTTTTATTAATTAGTCAATCGGTTTGATATCAATGACATACCGCTGGGCGGATGTAAGCAAGGGCGAGAGTATCATGGATATGATACGCGAGTTACAGTAGTAATCAGACGTTTTACCGTTGTGGCGAGTCCTTTTAACGAAATTTCACTCTTCCACCTACATAGGGAGAGATGGCCATTATAATAAAATCAACTATACTACCGAATTTTTGAAATGAGATGTAGTATTAATCTGCTGTTTATAACTCTTCTTTGTTGCTATTTACTGACTTCAAGATCCTTTCTAGGTGACGATGCAGATGGCTACCTGAATAGAGTTCAAAGATGCTGAGGCATCCTGTGGAAGAGGCACTCAGTTCTGAGCCAAAAATGAGTTTAAAACTTCGGCCTGTCATGCGGGACATAAGAGATATTAAGCTGATAAAAAAAGATTTTTTTTTTACGAAATGAGGCCACAGTTAGAGGAAAAATAGTCTACGCCATACTGCTTTACAGGATTTTCACAACAATTAATAATAGTTTAGCGATGTTTAAATGCATATATGCTCCAATTTCTTCTGTCTTCGAAAACAACTTGTATAAAAGTGAGGGATCTACATTTCGAGTGAGAAGTTCGAGGTGTATGAACGACAACATCCCTGAACCGTCCTGGTTGATTAAAATTGTGCGCTGGACCTAGACTCGAACTCGGGACCTTCTGCAAAGCCTGCAGGAGAGCTTCTGTGAAGTTGGGAACGTAGGAGACGAGGTACTGCCGGAATTAAAGCTGTGACGACGGGTTCTGAGTCGTGCTTGGGAAGCTCAGACGGTAGAGCACTTGGCCACTTAAGACAAAGGTCTGGTGCATAGTTTTAATCTGTCAGGAAGTTTCATATCAGCGCACACTCCAATTCAGAGTGAAAATTTCGTTCTGGGGACAACATCCCTGTCTCGAATCGGGTAAAGTGGATTTTTTAATCTGTGGAGAGTCTATTTTGGGGTTGGAATTGCAGTTAGAGCTATACGTGAAAGCTGCTCCTGTTTTTCTCTCAATGTGCAGCAGCCAGTGGCAGGGGTGGTCACTGGACTTAGCCATCCAGAACCTGTGGCTTAGCCTGCGCCGAGCAGTTCCTGCCCGCAGCCACAACGACCAGTCCCAGCGATGGTGCTAGCAGCGCCCTCTGGGTTGCTGAATAGTGAACTAATCACCATGCTGATTGAGCAGTGACAGAAGCGGATGTGTGTGTTGCGCGAATTTTTACCTGGAAATTTGAGAAGATTCGATATGGTGATTGTTTGCACTGAATGATTACTACCCCCATGGAAATTGATGGGTTGATGGTTGTGCAGTCACAGTGATAGTCTCTTAGGCCTCTGAGTATCTAGTACAACTGGCATGTGGATACCAGTGTGGCCACGCAGGTTCGGGTCTCTAGTCCTCTCCTGGCCAGCATGGCCGTGGTTCCCATCGCTCCTGCAGTCGACAGACTATGCACTCTACGCGATCGCAAGTGTGCGTGGGTTTTATTTATTTATTTATTTTTTGTCAGACATATTTAGTGGTCACGCTGCGGTTGATGAAGGTGTTTGTATTCTCAAACGTCGGTGCATACAAGACGTCGGATATATTTAGTGCTGCGATCTACTTGTAGAATTTGGTTTGCAAAAAATGTATGTGTGTGATTCTCAAATACTGAATTACGTCTTGCTACAAGAAAGAATCATCCTAAGATGGTGGTGACATTATTAAGCGATGTATTTGACTTAGACCTTCCTGAGCTTCATTTCCCTACACTGCCTCTTGTGAACTGTTAATTTGATGGGATAGTGCAATTTAACTATTTCCCACCATTTTTGGTATCACAGTTGTGACATCATAGAATGGGATATTTTTACCACCCAAATAAAGAGAAGAATAGCTCAATCTTTCCCACCAATTTAATTAATTGCTTTAATTAATTTTCAAATAAATAAACAATGTATTGTTGGAATTTACCATCCATTTCGTGTAATGAGAGCCTCCAGTCCAGCAGCTCAGCACAGATTGAGTCTTTTTCCTACCTGTTTGAAGATAGGGAGTGGGAGGGGGAGTGGGGGAGGGTAGGGGAGGGTTTGTGAATTACTTAGGAGGGGGAAAAGACACTCAGAACTGGGGAGAGGGTGACAAAAGAAAGTGTCCCTCTTCCCAAAAGGATGGGGGGAGGAGGAGAGGGAGTGAGAGGCTTTCTCAGAACGGTAGATTATCTCCAGGTGGTGATGACTCATCCATCAGGGTGTCATAAATTAATTAGAACAACAATAGGTTGAACGGGAGGGAGAGGTGTCCTTTACTTGATCGACTTAATTAATTAGCATACCAATTTGAAATGGGAAGTGCACCTGGATCGGCTTTGTCTTGCTACTGTTGTTATGTAGTGTATGCTGTGTGTGTGCATTACATAATAAATATGTATTTCTGACCATTGATTTCCCATCTCAATATAAACGGTTGTGGACCCACTACCACCTGTTTTAGTTGGGCCCAAAATGTTTGAGACACCCTCTGTATCGCATGGTCGGCCAACTTCTTCCGGCCGGCTGGAGTGGCCGAGAGGTTCTAGGCGCTACAGTCTGGAACCGCGAGACAGCTACGGTAGCAGGTTCGAAGACTGCCTCGGTCATGGATGTGTGTGATGTCCTTAGTTTAGTTAGGTTTAAGCAGTTCTAAGTTCCAGGGGACTGATGACCTCAGAAGTTATGTCCCATAGTGCTCAGCGCCATTTGAACCTTTTTTTTAACCAACTTCTTCCGACTGGTAAAATGCAGTAACTAAATTTATAGTTTCCTCTACAATGGAGTGACATCTCTTTCTTCCTGCTGTGCAAATTAATAATCAACTTGATGCTAATAGATTTGCCACTGAAGTCTTGTGTTTTGTTGCATTAAAATGATCTTGAGATTTTCCAACAGACCAGTAAGCGGAATTAGAGAAGGGATCTGAAATTCAGAATTTCTATCTTGAGCAGAAATAAATGTTCTTTTTTAGTTTCTGAAATGTTTTGGTTAGGTTCAGATGTTTGTGGTTCACCTGCGTCTGGCTACTGAAAAATTTAGCTTTTAACGAAGCTGTTATTGTTCTAGCTTTGAATTTTCCATATTTTTTCTGTTACAGCTTTATCGTCTTAATCGGAGTCTCACCAAGCAAGAAACAGTTTAATTTCATCCTGCTACTGCAGTTTTCTTTTTCGGTTCAATCTAGATATCCGAAGGATTGTTTTCACTACTGCTGTCACTATACTCATTACTTACATTAATACTAGAACTAGGTCTGCACATCTACTTGGATATTTTGTGTCTCGCAAATAGCAGTACTAACAATTTCTTTTAATTTAATTCTACAGGTAGAGCAAATTTGAACAATTCGTTTGCGTCGGTTTGGGTATCACAATTTTCCATCATTTTTGGCTTTAACTATTGAAGAGATTTAACATCCCTTCTTTTGTGGCAAGCTATTGAAGCAGCAGGAAGTTTCATAAGTTTTTCTTCCATTTTATGCAACCTGTGAAGTACATAAACTGTAAAAAGTGGTGTGTGGACGTAAGGTCGTTGATCATAGCCTTTTCACCTAGCACATACTTTATAATGACATGGAACTTTTCGTACCTTAAACTAGTAAACTGTCATATGATGTTAAAGAAAGACTATTAGGCTGTGCACTCAAATATAACTTTATACAGTGCACGACCATATCACAGACACACCTGGCAAAAGACTAACATTCTATAGCATGGGGAAGAAAAGAGGGTTGTTTATTTATTCATGGTCTTAGCGTCCCAGTTATCGGCATCTTCCCACAGTAACACGCAAACAGCAGTCGACTGACAAAGTTCTCGCCATACTTCACCAGTGTTGTGTACCATGGCGTAGTGCAACCACTGGAATTACCGCTGTGTCTGTTTACTTTTTATTTTTTCTACAGTTCCCCATTGAAGATATCATAAAAATGCTTAATATTGTTTTTAAATCAAATGCTGCACAAGATGGCATAGGCTAATTTTTACCCCATTGGAACTGACATTTCTTACTAAAATATGAAACGTGTTGAAAATTACGCAGAATTTATGTTGTAAAAATACCCCACAAGTACCACCTCAAAGTACATGATACTACCGTCGTTTTGAATTTTGTTTTGAGAATTTTACTTTGAATAGTTTCTGAGCTACGAGTCTCAGACTCGCGTTAGTTTGATAAAGTACGGTAACTTTGACTGTTATAAAAACTCCGAAACCACTTGTTTGTCACAGCTGACAGTTTGCAGAGGATATTAACTTAAAGTCTACTTTAGATGACAGAAAACTGAACCCAACAAGAAATGCTGTGCGAATTGAAATAGAATAGCGCGTAGAGCGTTGCAGAGTGGCAGAGTGGCAGCATGAATGGCGTTGACGTCAGTGTAATTAATGTCTTTGAATAAAATTCTCAGTTCTGTCATTCTCTTAGTTACCGCCTATACTATACAGAGGTAGTTCGTTCTATGTATCGTCCAAGTCTCATCGAGCTATGTTACTTGGCAGTGAAAGATCCTGCGAAAGTTTAATTCGTCCATAAGTTTTGCGCATCCGTGTAGCTGTTGTGCATCGTATGAAAAGAAAGATGTAATTAAAGTGACAGCTGGCAGGATTAGACAAAACCATTAACATTCCACAAATACCAGGAAGACTGTCGAGGTATTTCTGCATAGATATGAAGTTGTTAAAAAAATTAATCTGTGAAGTTGGTTAAAAACCATTAACATTCCACAAATACCAGGAAGACTGTCGAGGTATTTCTGCATAGATATGAAGTTGTTAAAAAAATTAATCTGTGAAGTTGTTTAACGTGGAAAGTTATCAGCACAAAGGAAATACTGAGAGTTTTCAAATATTAATTATAGAAACGTATAGGAACGGGAAATGTTTTTCGGAATATTTTCAGATGAAGATATTTAGTATCAATTAACAATTGTTTTACATGTACTTTTTTCCCCACACAGTCTCCATCACGCTTTGTGTCCTTAAGGCAGTGTTATGTAAGAGCATGTGCTCCCTTTTCGTAAAAGCTCTTGTCCTGTACTCATAGCCATATTTTTTTACAACATAAATTACGTTCTCATCATCTTCAAAGTGCGCCCTACGTCGAGAATACTTCAGTGACCCAAACAGATGCAAATTCGAGATGTGCCAAGTCTGGACTCTATATTTCGCGATCAAGGAGCTTCGTTTTCACACTTTCTGGCGTTTTAACTTTCTTTACCCATCGCTCAACACTACTCTTATCGACTGTACTACTTTGATACGCTGTACACATACGTTTCTGGATGTTCACCACAGTTTCATTTTCCGCAAACAATACTTCAGTTACAGCACGTTGCTTGAAATCAGTGTCTTCCGTGGACGACATTTTGAAGGTTTACTACACCTATGCAGTCTCTCGGAATTGTTCGAAACTTGGTATACGGATAGAAGAAATACCGAATTTGAGGCACCTAAAAGGGCGTTTTCCTGTATACATTAATGGCTGTACAAAAATAGGGACATTATTTATTCAAGGACCCTAATACGAGGGTTGGAACTTTAATAGTGGAAACTATTTATTTACAGCTCGTACAAAATATATGCGTGTTTCAAAGCTTTACTGACCTTCAGAGTAGTCACCAGCACTGCGTATCATCCGTTGCCAGCGATGTGGAAGTCGTAGGATACTCTTAGCAGTGCCAGTTGTGTTGAAAATTCGAGCGGCGCGGTCTATTGCCCGACGAATTTGCAGCAGTTCTGGAGCGAATCCGTGAAGTGTTTTTTTCAGTTTAGAAATCGAGTTGAACGTACGAGGGCTTAAGTCAGGGGAGTGTAGTAGGTGGTACAGCACTTAGCAGCCCCATCAATCAAACAAATCAGTAACAGCTTGCACTGTACGTGCTTGAACATTGTCCTGCAAAATGATGGTCAGGTCCTGCAGAAAGTGTCATCACTTCTGACTCTATGCTGTTCATTTTTGGAACGCAACCTACGACCAGCTTAGAGACAAAAGTGATGACACTTTCTGCTGGACCTGACCATCATTTTTCAGGAAAATGCTCAAGCACGTACAGTGCAAGCTGTTACTGATTTGTTTGACTGATGGGGCTGCCAAGTGCTATACCACCTACTACACTCCCCTGACTTAAGCCCACGTAAGTTCAACTAGATTTCTAAATTGAAGGAAACACTGCACGGCATTGGCTTCAGAAATGTTACAAATTCGTCGGGCAATAGACCGCGCCGCTCGAACTGTCAACACAACTGGCACAGCTAAGAGTATCCAATGACTTCCACATCACTGGCAACGGGTTATACACAATGCTGGTGACTACTTTGAAGGTTAGTAAAACTTTGGAACACGTATCTATTTTGTACGAGTTGTAAGTGAATAGTTGACACTATTAAAGTTCCAACCCTCGTATTTCACGAAGTGAAAATGATAGTAACACATCTCACAAAATTTGTTTCTTGCTTCACTGCTTACATGTTTTCTTTTGTTTTATGATAGTTAAGTTACTGCGAAGCCCTTCAGAACCTCTAAGCATAACGCCATTCTAGTACACCATGTGTCAACGCTGTTGTGCTTGAGAAACTACAACGCCTATCGAGGGACCGAAGGCCTTTGTAGTCTGGTCCCTACAACCCTCACAAACCAACCAACCAGCCCGTCGCCTTATATCCACCTTCCTTCACTACACCTTCCTGCCAGAGACGATCTCCCTTTTCCAATTTTAATGCTTTCAACGGCAGCACTACATGTTTAAAAGCGTAGAAACAAAATTTCACTGTACGTTATTTGTGACGAAAATGCACTTCAGCTTCGTTACGAAGTCTTATTTATTATTCACTTAATTTTACTCAGTCGGAGATCTCTGTCGATGAAATAACATTCAACAGAAATGAAACAAAACGGAATGCTGAAATAGGGAACAATAAAATTTCTGAATGATAAAGAATTTTTATTTATTTATTTTACGAATCTTAGCAATTGGCAAGGAAAGGGAAAAAATTGTGGAAATTTGTGACAAGGTCTTATGGGACCAAACTGTTGAGGTCATCGGTCCCTAAGCCTACACACCACTTAATCTCACTTAAACTAACTGACGCTATGGACAACACACACACCCATGCCAGAGGGAGGACTCGAACCTGCGACTGGGGGAGCCGCACGGTGCGTGACAAGGTGCCTCAGACCGCGCGGCTACTCCGTGCGGCCAAGGAAAGGGCAGATGTCGGCTGTGGCCTATTAGTCAGAATTCTCTCGGCAACTGCTTGTTTTGATTAGAGAAAACAATGAAAGGCTATTCATAATACGATGATATTTTCAGGATGCCCTTACAAGGTCTTTATCTTCCTAGAAATGGAGGTGCCTTGTGAAACTCTGATATTCATTAGTAAGCCAGGCTATTTCGTCCGAGATAGAGCCAGCGCCTTCCCTGCTCCGCTCTTTGCCACTCTGTGACTTCTTGCCAGAGGCACACCTCTGCAGCACAAGTCAATCTTTACGAGAGTTGGCAAGCACCAAGGTAATCTCCTCCCCATAGCAGTGACGTAGGCGCATCTCAATTGGGCAGCAATCATATTGATCGGCGCCCTTGGAACCCGGCTGCGTGGGTGTAGCAGCCGGGGAATGCGGCCGCGACTGCACCGCCGCTGCCCGCTGACTGAATCTCCATCACTGACCACACGTCACATCCAATCTGCCAGTCTAAACTACCTTCCACAAGTACTGACGGAAATTACCTCAGTTTTAATCTTACTTCCTCGTTTTGTCAGACGACATTGGATTTAATTTGATGCATTCAAAAATAAACAGCTGTCCTCGATTATGGTAATTCTTTTGTGGCGACTCACGTCTGAAATTTCCCAAGCACATTAGGTGCGACAACCTCTGAGGTAATCAAGATAACTCCAGCCAGATATTTGAATACGCCCAAAGGAGATATCGAAAGTCTGCAAGGTGAGTTTTATATCTACCCAGTATTGAAAAGTTATTTAGAAATTGCTCCTTTTCTAGCAGTGCATTATCGTAGATAACTACATAAACGGGAGGTACATCGGAGCTAGAAAAAGCGCAGGTCATTTCCTTTCTCGAGAAAGGTCACTGGAAATACGAGAATTATTATAGATCTATATCGCTGCCGTCGGTACGTTGCAGAACCGTGAAACGTGTTTTATGCTCATGCATTATGAAGTTTTTGGAGAATGAAAGTCTCCTCTATAAAAATCAACATAGATACATGCACGAAGGTTGATATCGTCATATTTGACTTCTCGGGGGCATTATATCCAGGTCCGCATTGTCTTTTAATGTACACTATACGATCTTACCTAATATCAGACCACATTTGTGAGTGGATACAGAACATCGTTGCAGGCACAGTTCAACACTTCGTTCGTAACGCAACAAAACCGAAAAATTTAGAAGTAATTTCGGGATTATCTAAATTGAGTGCTATAGGGCTTCCACAGTTTACGATTTATTATAATGAGTAACGTTGGAAGCTCCGTCAGGGTTTTTCATGGACGACGCATTTATCTATAGGATGGTCTACCGCCAGAACACTAGCGAAATACAGGAAGGACTGCAGTGGACCGACGATTGGTACTGGGACTGGCAGTTGACCAAGAACGTAAATAAATGTAACATGTTGCGCATAAATAGGCTGAGAGATTCCCTACTGTTCGATTGCACTACTGACGACAAATCACTGGAATAAAGTAACTACCATAAAAAATGTGGGAGTGATCATCCACAGTAATCTTAAATCGAATGACCACGTAAAACTAAGATTCATTTAGAGAAACGTAAGGAAATGTAATTCATCAACGAAAGAAGTGGCTTAATAAACTGCTTGTCTGACCGATTCTTGCGTATTGTCCATCAATCTGGGACTCTAACGAAGTACAATTAATAGAAGGCATAGATAAGATATAATGAAGAACAGCCTGTTTCGCCACGAGATCGTAGAGTGGCAGACCGTTACGGTGATGCTAACAAAATCAGTGCAGATGCTACAGAACAGGCTTTGCGCATCACAGAAGTTTTTACCGTTGAAGTTTAGAGAGCGTATTTACCACGAAAAGTCGAGCAATTTATTTCTTCCATTCGCATTAGTCATGACATGGACATGAGAGAAATCAGATGTCGTACAGAACCTTATCGACAGTTATTCCTCCCGCACACCATTCCTTTCTCCAACAGGGAAGAGCGGGACGGGATGGCGGGGGGGGGGGGGGAGAGAGGATGAGATAGTGGTGCCAGAAGTGCCCTCTGCCTCACACCATAAGGTGATTTGAGGAATATACGGGGTAAAGATAAAAATGCCTCACTTCGCCGTCGGCATGCGATTCCTCATTCCAGTTCAAGACAAAAATGTTTGTAGCACAACCTAGTCCTGCCAACAGAATTAACAGAAATGCGATTTAAAAAACGAGGCTCTGGCAAAGTTGTAAGTGCGTGCAGTGTGGCCAAGAACAGCTGAGCTGGACTGTCCCATAACCTTAGGAAAAGCAGCAGTCTGTCTTTGGCAGCGCAGCAGTTCGGATGATGTTTACTTACCTGCTGCACGTGTCACATGCAAGGTATGTACACTGATAATGTAGCAGTGTTCTGTAGTGGTGCATACTATGAATCATGGAGTTGTACTGCAAATTGACATTGAAATTTAGTTTCGCTAACAGACATACTCGACGAAAAGCTTACGAGATATGTTACTAATGGGATGACGTAAGAATCGAAAAGAAGGTTCTGCTCGGAATTATAGTGGTCTACGTCACTCCTATTGATGAGGTAGCATGTGAATAATTATTACTCTGACACCAACAAGGACTTAGTTTCTGTCATTCGAATGTGAATTTTGGAGCAGTTACAGTTGAACACACTGGCATGTGACTACGAACAATTCAAGTCTTTGAGCTCCTGTTCGAAGTGCCAGAAGAAATGGTGGCCGATGCATTGCGCCCCTATGGAATGCTTCTAATCCATGTAGCTGAAAAACAGACGAGTTTCGAACCGTATCCTTTTCTCAATATTGTCAGACACATGTTCCGTCTTACCTATACATCAGTGGTTGTAGAACGATTGCCATCTATGACAGACAACCATGCACATGCTCTGTGTGTGGAAAGGAGGGTCACGTAGATTCTGACTGTGCCCAGGAAAGGTTACGGTTGTTACAGGATGGGCACCACACACTCTACATCTGATAGTGCTAACCGTGACCTATGTCACAGTATTATGCGATGAAGTTGGAGATGCGACAGAATGTACAGATAGTGGCAGACGATGACTAACCATGGAAGGATGATGTTGCACTGGACCACCTAGAGTGTTCACGGAACACCCTGTCTTTGGTGCCACTCGTGGCCTCCTTGGATACAGCTGTTACAGTTGTCGATAGCACTATTTCAAAGACCTCCACGAACATCAGCAGGCTATAATGACCTCTGATTCAGAGGCTTGGTATCAGATGAATGTGGAGGAGATGCACCACACACTCTCCCTGTGTAAAACCAGAAGAGCACACTGAGTAATGGCAGACTCATGAGGGGATGACGAGGGATGGTAGAAAGAGCGGAGCCTGTGTACAGAGGTATTAGCCACTGTTAAGGTGCCCTATCTACAATGACAGCCATGCAACACTCGTATTGGATAGCGTCCTGCATCCATAGCATTGGGAAGGCTGTGAAGATCAATATGCTCAGTGATATGTTAAGGGCTGCGGATGTAGACATAGCGCTGTTACAGGAAGTTCGAGCACTCCCACACTCGGAGTTTTAAGGTTCAGATATTTACTGTTCCCTGTGTAACGAGCGAGAGGCAATGGCGCAGCGGTACTACTGGAGGAAGGTTCAAATGGCTCTGAGGACTATGGGACTTAACTTCTGAGGTCATCAGTCCCCTAGAACTTAGAACTACTTAAACCTAACTAACATGAGGACATCACACACATCCATGCCTGAGGCAGGATTCGAACCTGCGCCCGTAACGGTCGCGCGGTTCCATACTGCAGCGCCTAGAACCGCTCGGCAACTCCGGCCGGCTGCCTGGAGGAAGGGATCAGAGTGCTGCAACGCTCAGTGTTTGACCGGTCACGGCTCGCCTGTTGACGGGGGCACCGAGCCACTCGTATCCGGCCCCATATGACTCGGCTCGGTCACGTGCTCGCCCCATGTCTGATGTCCGGATTCCGGACACGCGGATAACCGAGCATGACCGTCACCGCTGACGTCTCACCTCGCCTAGCCCCGGCTCGCTGCTCTGTACTGTACAAATCCAACGCCTCTCTCTCTCTCTCTCTCTCTCTCTCTCTCTTTTAATACAAAAGTAACATTTCCAAGAACGGATAGGTGACACAGCTAAATTCATAAAGCACCTCGAAAGTAAAATGATATTTCAATACAATCGCACATAGAAGACGAGTCTCATTTCCAAACAAAAGAGATATTTTTCCTTTCATTTATAGGAAACATTAAATAAGTGCTCTCCCTGTAATCTAGAAGACAACCATCTTCATAAAGAAAGCATACAAAGAACATTAAACATTTACAGACGTAACTTGTCATACGTTTTAATTGTTTGCAACATAAACAAAATTATAGTTATTGTTGATCGGCAGGAAATCACTAACACGTTCCGGATTTAATTGGCTGCGGCAATTTGTTAGTAACATGCCGGCTTTACTAAAGCACCTTTCACTAGGTGGGCTTGTTGCTGGGATACATAAAATACGCCTTGCAACTGCAACCAAACCTGGCAGATCTGTTTCATGTCTGCTCCACCACTTTAAGATGTCATCATCTCCGGGGTGCATTAAAATGTACAGATCTATTTCATCTGCTGCGGATGATCTGTTGTTCCTCCATTCCTTGAAACGAGCTCTCTTTCTGGGTGGTGATGACAAAGTACTTGAAGGATCTATGATAATAAACAAAAGAGACAAGTAATACAGAACTGATATGGAAATCATCGAAACATTCCCGTAAGAGACCGATGACCTCGCTGTTTGGTCTCTCCCCCCAAACAACCCGACCCCCGTTCCCATAAAAACGAGATGTTTTACGTTAATGAAATATTATACGAGTCACAACATTCCCGTTACTCTATAATACACTTTCCACTAACTATGGAAAAACGATTATGTTAACGATTGAATGTTGAACCTGCGTACGTATCACACATTTGTCGCATGGATATGTGTGATGTCCTTAGGTTAGTTAGGTTCAATTAGTTCTAAGTTCTAGGGGACTGATGACCACAGATGTTAAGTCCCATAGTGCTCAGAGCCATTTGAACCATTTTTTGTTAAAAGAATTTCCTGCTTTTCACTTATTTCAAGCTTATTTAGATAACGGAAGGACGGCCAAAGAAACGATCTTTGAGAGGTTTCTTGCAACTGTGTTTCTTTAAATTCCCGACTGGAAAAACAATAAAGTGGAGCAGTTTATGCACGATACGTACCCAGTAGACGCAATGTTTTCATCTGCAACCAACAGAAAGGTACTCCATACTTGGCTTTTTAGACCTTCCCATTTCTTTAATGTGTAAACATTGGTTTCAATATTACGTCTTACTACACTGGCTTCCTCGCGCTGCATGATTACAGAGAGAGACACACCACAAATAAGAAGCCCGTACTGGCTGCAGTGTCACACGGATAGTAACACGTGTTATGTGTTTGAAGTTATGTGCTACGTATTCGGTCACGGCTTCTATGCTCGTTCACAAGAACTAGTGCGGGTAGGCTATCCAGTTAGGGTGTGCTCGCCCCACCTCGTATTTTTGCTCGCTTACTCGGTCATGCAGGACTCTAGAAGGGATGCACGCGAAAGACGTGAGTAGTGGGACAAAGAGAGCACCATCCCACTCTGCATTGTCGCCAAGTTTATTCAAAACAGCGGATCCAAGACGGCGGCCATCGATGTGCCACCATTGCACTAATATCATGGTGGGAGGTCAAGAAAGACGGTCCTGTCGCATTAATTCAGCTCAACCCGTATTTCCACGGGTTGCAGAAGGTGGTAGATATAGCACTCCCGGACTTCTGCTCAGTACTGACGTTAATAGGAACGATCACATTTACAAAGCTGAAGGGATGGCGGGGCAGAGAGTCAGGAACTGTTACAAGATGCATATAGGCTGTCTAAAAACCACGTTGGAGTTTTAGTGTAGCAGAAGGGTTCGACAAAGGTGACTCGTTTCGAGAAATGAGACAGTGCCACGAATATGATTCACTAGTGGCTGCTATCATTAAAAGACACCTCCATAGGATTTGACGCAGGTATGTGATTGAATGGAAAGACTTGATTCGAAATCACAGACAGCATTTCTACTAGAAAGCGTAACACAGTAGATCTGAAAAACCAGTATATTGGTCATGGGATTTTGTACATTTGTTATGACCTCAATATAGCATTGCATTTTGTGAAGTGATTCGTCGCATAGCACGCCATCTCAATAAACGATCATTCTCCCTCACCTATAACCCAGTGGATATATTGCAGAACCTCTGCCATGGTATCAGGACAGAATGCATTACAAATACTGCTTGTTAGCGTGAGAAATATCTGGCGGCAGCATGAGGGTGCGGCAGATACCTGCTCCATACCACGTTCCTTAGCCTCACCACTTTCTAAATTCGGTGATTTTATTACAGGTTTACAATGCTGGCGATGTGCATCCGCGCTTTCGGTCTGTTAATAAATACTCCAGTGATGACCACCTGTATTCAATGTCGCAGTATTTGTGCGGAAAACCGCTTGCAGTAAAAACAAATGAGGGATGTCCAACCATCGCGGATTTTGACTCAGTATAGTTTTGTATCACCAGCATTAAGTTATTCATGAAGTATTATACTTAGCAGAGGATGTGTGATAGATTCGCTCTGATCAGCAGGCTCATAAAATACGTGAACTGTGGTCAGTGTTCCAACATATGCAAAGAAAACGACTATGACCTGTCATAAGGTAGATATGGATTTGAGGTGAAAAACTGTCATTTCAGCGCATCGGGAACTGTCAGGGGGATGGAAGATTTTTTAAGTGTAAAATTACGTTCGCTCATAAGAAAGATATAGATCGTCAGATTGAGGTTGCTATCGTAATATTTAATTGTAAGTACAATCATAAAATATATGTGGCTTGTTTCATAGGACGGTTTTGCCTGGGATGCAGGGCTCGTGTCGGCTGTAGCCTGTGGATGGAACGATTGAAATTTGTGGCTTACAGTGGAAGCCATCTGAAGTGCACAGGCTGGAATACGAGAACGCAGCTGACATAACGGTGTCACCCTCTAGGTGGTTGAATAGCAAACTAATACTCAGGCTGTGATGGCCAGTCTTCATGATCATGTTGTAAGGTGGCTATAATTCCGCACCTTACAAGCACTCATCCATATACTTTGTCATGATCTACAAACACAATTAGGGATCATGTGATGCGTTGTACATCGTATATATGAATTTATAAATGAGACTGACATTATCATGTACGTCTTGTAAATAACTGTTAACGCTTTTTGAATGAAAGGTGACGAAGTGTCTTTATTATAAAACGGCGTAATGAATGATTGCCTATACTAGTAGAGGCTGGAACGCCAGTGGAAATGAAATGGCTGGCGAAACTGAAGCCCAAGGTGGAAGGTCCACACAGGTGTGTTGGTCCTGCTTAAACACAGGAAATAGCAAGACGGACGGCGTAGCACCTAAGCGCTTGACCACAATAGAGTCGCGACCGGCTGGTGTTGTTGCCTAACCGGAAGGATTATACTTCGGAAACGCTGAAAATATTGGACGTAGGTGGGAGAAACGAAGAAGCGGCACCTCGGAAACCACGCAGGCTGGGTTATTTCCAAGGATGTTTACTCAGAAGCGTACCATTGTACGAGTATAGGTTTATCCTCTCAAACTTTCCGCCCTGGACGACAAAAGACTAAAATATGGTTGGTCGGCGTTTGGAAGAATCTGTAGAGAGGGAGAATATTCCGTGGTTTCGGGAATATGATTCGTTTTCGGAATTACGAGGGTGGGGAGCCGAGCCTTGCTTGGAGGCCAGCGCAGGAGAGACGCAGTCTTCTGTCGTGAGCGCCCGTGTGTGACGGTCGCTCGACATCATCTTTTCTTAGTACAGACGGACTTGCTGTCTTTGCTTTCAGAAGTGTTTATAGTTAGAACAGTTAGGCACTGTACTGTTGCGTACCTATACGATTCTGGACTTCATCTCCGGGTTGGAAGTCGTCATTGAATACGCAGTGCTCAGTAATTGAGAGCACTTCCTCTGCGTATACTTAGGTTGATACGTTATCTGAACACCGTCCTTGTGGCTGGGAGTTGGCGTTTCTCGTCTGTAGAACACAGAGAGGAGAATACACTAGTAGAGTATATTAGTCCGAGTACCGCCTTCTGCTGTCTAAGTGTTTGCAAGAGTTTTTTTTTGTGGTTGGAGTTCTTCCATCGTCGCAGACGAGTACGAGAACCATCACTTCAACGCACCAGACGCAGTACATATGGTGATATCGCAAATTGCTTCGGCTTATTAGGGCTATAAACCTAAACAGCTGCGATCACGTTAGTTTATTTCCACTGAGGTTCCACACCACCTTAGATCATCTTTGAAAGTAGTGTCTTCTAGTGTTCGGTACGTAAATGATGTCAGTCATTTCGCGTTATTGATGCTAGATCGCGCAGTGATAATAAGGGACAGAGTTGGGCAATTGATTAGTAATTTTACTTAGGAAATAAAAACTTTGTAATATAAGGGTTTTTTTTAATCTACAGTAAATATATAAGCAGGAACAACGTTTACCATTTAGAAGGATTAATTGCCTTCATTATTCATTTATGTTTAGATTGCAATTTATAGAATTAAGAGATCCTAAGATCTGCTTCAGGGGGTAGTCAGACAGAGCCAAATTCTCATTTTAGCGTTTATTTTTCTCCGTTGCGCACATTCATTCTTCACCCGCCTGGAGTAGCATCTTTGAACGTGTGTTCTCCGAGGAAATTTGAGAACGTTAAATATGGGCGTGTGTTTGTGCTCCACAACTATTGTCTCCCATGTAAATTGTCTGGTTTACTGCTTCTATACATTTCCCATCTTCATTTGGTTGAGAGAACATCGATTGTAGTGTTACGTGCATGTAGATGATTAAAAACAGGTGGAAGAGACGTTTTCTAGATCTCTACACAGGAGATACACCTTTGTTGACTCTGTAAAGTACAAGGATGATTTGGAATCTGTTGTATCATTGACACAGGTATTCGTTAAAAAATACGAGTGGAACTACCAGCTTCCTCTAACTTTTCAAGTTTTCATGTAAAGATGTTCACAGACGTCATAAGTTTCTAGTTACTCAGTGGTTTGCAGCACATCCAAAATCGCTAAAGTTTCAGATTTCTAGAGATATAATTTCTACTCTTTATATTCGGAATTATACTGTGCAAGCGATCGGTATTACACTGCTATGTGGCTGATATGGAGAACTATCTCGTAAATGGTGTGATATTCTGGCAAACCATGTGAAAATACATATGTTCTTGTAATCCCAGAGTCTCGAGCATGGCATGACAGCAAGCAAGAAGGTCGGGGCCGGAAACGGTAACTCCTTTGTGCCGGGGAAACAGATGAGCCTTTGTAAACCAGTTTGGAGAGTGACTGCTGTCCGTGGAAGGCACTCTGATCGCGTGTTGGGCCAGTGTGTGTAGTGAGCAGTTGACTTGTGACTGTTGGCCGCGTTGGATGACCGACCGACCTCACAGGCAATGTCTAGTGCTGTGACTCCATATACAGGGCATGTGAGTGTCTGGTTACCGATAGCTATATGCAGGACGCAAAAGTGATGATTTTGTATGGTGCAGGATACGAAATGTGTTTACTACATCAATATGGTAATCGTTTGTGGTGATATAGCCCTGTTGGAAATCTGTTTGACACCGAAAAATTCAAGCTTTCCTCGAAAATAATAGAGCAGTCTAACTGAGGAAGTGTCTTTGGCGATAGGTTCCGTAGTTTATGATCTGTAGACCACTTTTGCAGGGTTTAACTGTCGGTGCAGTGTGACTGCTGTATGTTTTTTTCGATCTGTACGAAACAGTTTTGCTGCTAAAAATCTCATAATTTGTCTGTCTACGGAAAATGGCAGACCGTGCTATCACACCGGCAGCAGCAGCAGTTTGGCAGGTAAATTCAGTAAGAACTAATTACAATCCTCCATTCACAAGAAGTTCCATGACATCAGAGTGTCACAAGACATCTTTTTTCAGGGGCAACAGACCATTTACCGACTGGTTTGAACAAGACGAGGGCAAGGTATCTGTGGAAAGTTCTGTGACATCTGAGAGCCACGTGATGTCTCCTTTGTTCTTTGTCTACAGAGACAAGTCCAAACAGACCATCCTCCTCTGGTGTGGTCAGGTGGGATGCAGTCATTCTTGCTTTAGAGAATCTCTAGCCCAGCAGCTGCAGGGCATCGAAAATTCAACGAAAATTTCATTTTTCGCGTCTGTAAGACAGTGCTTCGAATTCTGTTGGTGCAATTGTTCTGATTTTCCCGTCTGTGATTAGACACCGGTTTGTGCTTCGAGATGTGAGGAAAATAACGTTCCTGATTCCAACAGCAGGAAATATAAACTAAGCCCACTCATCGTTTCAGAAAAGTGATGCACACCACAGCAGCTGTAAAATTCAGAAATTTCTCTCTCTCTCTCTCTCTCTCTCTCTCTCTTTCTGGCAGTGCCTTCAAACTAGCAGCTAAAACTCGTAAAGTGAGGAGCATCCTGTTTAGAGTTACAGAAATATTTATTTCGACTTCCAAATATCATCGTTTTGGTGTGTAAAATCAGATATTGCATCTGATATAGGTTTCGGGGTCTGTTTCCCACAAAAGCGTGTGGACTGTCTCAGGGAGGTTTCACAAGCGTGCGGCAATCTTTTTAGAGTCTGTGTTTGACTGCGGCGGTATATATCGCAAAACTGAAGCAAAAATACTGTGCAGTGATCCTTTTTCAAGTGTATTTAGCGACATATTCAATTGGATTTAGTATCTCCCGAAGCAACTCGTGCTCAAAGACAGGTGTATTTCCCACAACAGCATGCGATGTGTACCAGGGACGTTATCACAAGTGTATCGCGATCTTTCCAAGAGTCCTTCTTTAAGTGTGATGGTGGTGGTATTCCTCAGAATAAAATGTGCATTTACATCGAAAATTGTTTAAATATTCTTGCATTATCTGCAAAGCTCTCTTATTCTCTTTGTACAGTGGTACTTTTAGTTCCTGTGATACCTTCAAGTTATGTATGAGACAATATTCCGCACATGGCTTAAACACTAGATTTATTGACACCAAAAGCAGTTTGTGTTCAATGACAAATGATATCCGTGCGCTGGAGATGGGAAGGAGAAAGGCTGTGGGTATTAACAATGTCAGAGGAAATACTTATCACGTGGCAGTTTCATGAGTTCAGCATGTGGCGTCTGCAGCAAGGAGTGCACACGCACCCGAATAAATGTCTTGCCTCTTGCGCTTCGGAAGACTGACTGGACTTTTATCAAATGATCTACAGACACAGCATGTGCATTTATCAGCATGAATTGCGAAATATGACCACCAGACGGTCAAAATTTCCCGCCAAAATTTGAACTGCCCGCCGTGCCGTCAGTTCGACATTGGGACATCTATAGCCGCCATCTTGAATCCGCAATCTTGAATAAGTTTTGCGGTAATGCAGAGTGGAGTAGTGCTCTCTTTCTCCCACTAGTGACGAGGAGGATTTGCCTTCGTCCCGGAGTAGGGCTGTTACCATAGGCGGCGTGCGTTTGTTCGATATTTACACGCTATGGATTTGGCCGGAGAAGGGAACATGCAGAATTCTACGTCCTGAGGTTACACAATTGTTCCACGGGCGATATAATGCTTGTAAAATCGGCGGAGATTTTAATTGTGTGATCGACTGGACGGACCAACATTCTAATTACACGCCCAGCCAAGAACTTCGAGAACAGGGCAATGGGACAGAAATAGGCGATACATGGGACTTGGAGCATCGCAACCAAGCACAGTACGAACTTTTTACGAAATGGTACGCAAGCCATTTGAGTCGGATTTATGTTTGAAAGGAATGTTAGATCGAGTGCGCGAAGCCAGCTTTAAGGAGGACGGTAATACGTTATAGAAAGGAGGCTTCTCAGTGGCAGGTTACGACCTCTGGCTTTTACTTTACGACCCTCTGGTAACTGTTCGCTCAACTGCCTGTACAACTAACTGCTCTCGATGCTTTACATAAACAGCAAAGACGGTGGAAATTCAGAACGTTAACTCATGAGATGGATTTTGGCGATGTCCGTTGATTTCCAACACGAAGGAGCGTAGCACAGTCGTTCGGGGATCATTTTAACAAACTCTATGGGATCGACGACGAGGAGGAGAGGGAGCCGAGAGGGAGCTGGGGACCATCCTGGACGATATCCCAAACGCGACACGTGCGAACGAGGAAGCAGACGTCTTCTCTGAAGTAACGACTGAGGAGCTGGACGAAGTGATCACACGAGGGGTCTCCAAAAAGTTGCCATGGCCTGACGGGTTCCCGCTGGAATTTTACCGTGTCTTCGTGACCACTATGACAACATGTGGTTCTGGATATTTAATTCAGCTTCTGAAACAAGATGTCCCTGTTCTCGTTGAATTCGCAAAAGGGCTCGTGATCGCGATACCAAAGGCGCGTGGCAGTAAACGACAACGCGGTTATCGCTCATTGACCCTGCTTAATATAATATCTTTATCCGCCTACTGAGCGGTCATATCAAAACGTCATCCGCGGATGGTATACTTGGAGATCAGACGCGTCTTGGCGGAATAAGTAATACCCACATAACCTTTGAGGATTGCCGTGAGGTCGTCGCCCTCGCTGTGGAATGCCGCCTCCGGGAGCACTGCTCACCATAGTTTTCGACCATTCCTGTGAACGGCTGAATCATGTGCATCTATCAGCGGCGATGGACAGAATGGGTGTCCTGCCTTTTTTTACTGACCTCTGCAGTGATGCAGCTGATGCATGGTGCCAGATCAGGAGTGGTGATTAACGGAGAGAGAAAACAATATTTAAAGTCCTACGATCTGTCACGTAGCGTTTCCCCTCGTCATTTCTCTTGTACGCTATCGGCTTGGAACCGTGTTTGGCAAGCCTTCGCCATCGACTCACTGGGCTCTCCCAACGGCACATATCACTGAAATGTAGGGCATACGCAGATGATATTGTATTTCTCGTCTGGACTGTGGGGTAGACGCACTCGTCATTGGCTACCGACATATCGTAAGGTAGCTGGGAGCGAAGTCAGTTTTTGAAAATCGCAATACATCCATGCGGGGTGTGAACTAGAACCAGGAACGAAAGGACCCTTACCTGTGGTGCAAACATTGCGATGTTTGGGCGTCACTTTTCATATGGAGACTGCTGGAACGGATGCGGGCATCTGCTGACGACTGTTGAGCAGAGTTTACAAGTCGGTAAGATTAAACGCCCTACGGTCGAAGGAGAGTGTCACTGGCCAACCTTCATCTCGTTCTCATGATGCTTCCTACTTCCCTATATCCAACAAGCTCAGTGGCGGTGAAGGGGACATTGAGGCTAGGTCTTGGGTTCGACCCCTGCTCTCTCTGCCCCTTGAGTTCCCACCATCAACCCTCCCCCCTCCCCCCCTCCCACTCCGGCCAAAAGAGTGAGAGAGAGAGCGAGGTAAGACGAGGCAGTGCCGTGGGAAACGGTTATACAGACTCGCCGATATTCGAGTCGCGTTCGCGCCAAACTTCCCTTTTCAGTTAGAACATCAAATTTTATCCAATTTACGTCACCACAATGTGGTATATTGCGTACTTATTTCTGTATCTCTTACCTTTATTCAAACATTAAAACACACCATGAACTTACAGACGTAAACGACCGCTTTTTTCGTTCATAACACAACCAAATCCAATAGAAAATAATAGCGGATACAGTAACATCGTCTGTACCCAGTGAGGTAAAAACAAGGCAATATGCAGACTACACTAGACATCACATTATTCTGAACACAGTAATTTCATTCTACAAGTCTGATGTCCAGGATTGACTTCAGGTAGGCGGTACGTAACATACGAGCAACGCTCACTTTACAGAAGATTTTCAAAACGACGACGATGCATTTGCAAACACTTCGCCATTCACGGATCATACTTTGCTGGACACTACACATCACAACTGCGCCCAACACTGTAGAAGCGACATGCATGCGAGCTGTTAAGTCGTATACACCCATGAGTGGACTACTATAAACTTGTTCCTTAAGTGAACCCGAAAATAGGAATCTAGTGTATTAAGAGGCGCGGAAAGTGGCGGACAGAAGATTGGACCTCCACGATCAATACTTTTCCCTGGAATCAATTATTTAAGTAATAACGTACATTTGTTCTAGTGGCGGACAGAACATTGGACCTCCACGATCAATCCTTTTCCCAGGAAACAATTATTTAAGTAATAACGTACATTTTTTCTGAAGTGTGGCGGTGCATCATCACGCTGGAACCATAGCTGGCGCAGAACGCCAAGTGGAACGCTTTCTAATGCGCCAGGCGAAGTATTGCAAAGAAACGTATGATGCAGGGGCGCATTCAGCTTGTGAGGCTATAGGTAAGGATTCCTCCCACTATCGCAGCTCACAGGTTTATGCCAAACCGGGCCTGAAAGCCATGCTCACACGTCAAATGTCGGTGGTGATCTGACCAATAAGGGCTGTTATGCACGTTGAAAATACCTCCACGAGAGTAGATTCGTCATTCCACGTTCGTTATCATCTGCTTGGTACAAATGTACCAAAATTGTAATCGTCGAATGTGCTTTTCTGGTCGCTGGTGTTGTGTAATGATATGGACGCAGTTTCTCATTGTGAAACACTTCAACAACCAGTCTTTCAAAAAAATTTTCAGATGTGTGTGAAATCTTATGGGACTTAACTGCTAAGGTCATCAGTCCCTAAGCTTACACACTACATAACCGAAATTATCCTAAGGACAAACACACACACCCATGCCCGAGGGAGGACTCGAACCTCCACCGGTACCAGCCGCACAACCAGTCTTTCAGATATCTGGAAAGGCCATGCAACATCACGGGTTCTTTGCTGAGACGAATGGTGAACGGATTCAGGAATCGTATTCTCTCTTTGTTTGGTTGATCATGTTTTGTTTGTGGCGCTCTAACCTGCCCGGTCATCAGCGCCTGTAGAAAGTCCCAATTTTTACACAGTCCCTTTTCTTTTCACAATCCGATCTAGTCACTCTCACAAATGATGATGAAATGATGAGGACAACACAAACACCCAGTCCCCGGGCAGAGAAAATTCCTAACCTGGCCGACAATCGAACCCGGTTTCTCTCTTTGTGGAGGACGTGTAGCCCCTGGACGGCTTCTGTCCATTACTTGTGGATGAAGATTACCGGTTTCCTGAAGGCGTTGTCCAGGCGACGAAAAACATTCTTATAAGGATGGCGTCTCTGAGAGCACCGTGCTGCATACGCTCGAGCAACAGCAGCAGCAGTTTGTCTATCAGATTCATCCAGCATCAAAAGCATATCGTTTGCATACGACATCGGGTAGCTGTCCTACATACGAGACTGAAATAAAAGGGGGAACCGATTGAGGTACTCAAAGTACCTTCCGCCACAAAGCGTCAGTTGGCTTGCGGAGTATGGATGTAGATGTAGATCTACATGAACTTGAAAGGACCAGTTATTGCTGTGTACTGTGCGGTTAGTAGATTTATGCATGCAATAATGCATCCCATTGTCATGTGATACGCTACTGTCATGTGATAAAACGATGTCCTACTTATAAACGACGGGAACTAGGGAGCAGACGTCTAAAAATTTGTGAAGGAACTTGATGAGGATTCGATTCATAGCTCCATGGTGGATATGGGTCTGATGTCCAATGACTCTACTCAGTTTTTTTTCTACCGATTTTATTTCTAGTTTTATTTTTTAAATTATCTATGTGGTTTCTTCAAGTGACAAACTAATGACTACTTCTCAATGCTACGAAATAAGTAAAGCATCTGTGTTTTTAAATAATTAGCGACACAACACAACCCGTGTCAGGACTGATAGGCAAGAGCAAAGCATCTCCAGTTACATCAACAGAGGTAACAAAGAGGAAGGCCGTATGAAGGTAAAAATTGTTACTGGGACCACCCAAACACAGATCAACAACCACCCAAACATGACCGGTGGCTAGAAAATCAAGAGATATGGGGAGATCACAATAAAATGCAAGGAATGTCTGAACGAAGATCACAAGACATACAGTTAACATTTCCTTCATGAAGCAACATCACAAGAGTTATCAAGAATCCCTGACGAAGAGGTGGAGAAATATGCAATCATAGCCAGCAAAACCGAACACAGTACGCACCAGAAGAGAAGATGCAGGACTTGAAAGGAAAGCTAAACAGAATCAGAAAATGCTGGGAACAGAGGAGCAAGGTACATCTCATCAACAGCAAGACAGAAGTCACAGGTGTCCCAAAGAGACACGGACATAGAATTGAAACCTGAAAGACCAGATCCAGAATCAATGGGAATCAAGAACATGGAGTCGCTTGTGAACAAGGAGCATTGGACAGATGAATCGGAGGAAAGTCTAGATATGTAGACAAAGTGATGCAAGATTATAAACTAGCAACAGAAAATGTAAATAGAATACAGTAGAAGACAAAAGTAAGAAGTTTCAAAGAATGCCTATTGTAAGATGGCAAGATATATGCCCCTCACATGAAGTCATTAAAGATCACCGAACTCACATTGGACGAACAGTAGGGCTGAACAAAAATGACTGACAAGGTACAATCCATCTCGTAGAGGGTATAGTATGGACGTATTAAAGTAATTAATGTTGGGTGATAGTTTCAAAGTAATTCACGCAACATGAAAACTTTGTGGAAACGCATCGATTTACTGGAGGCTAGTTTATCCCATGGAAGTATTCAGAGTTGACCATGGCCAGGTGGTGGCAGACGGCTGGGGAGCGGTGGAGGGAAGCGACAATAGGCGGCTTAGGGTGGCTCAGACTCTGAGAAAGAGGTAATGGGGCGCGGCCTCCAGCTGCCTTAAGATGAGTGACAGTGAGGGGGTGGTTGACCCCATGCTGGTGTACCAGGAAGCAGATGGAGAACTTGTATGCCTGTTGATAAATGTCTGTCATCCCGTTTTAAGTGAAATGTGCCAGAAAGCCGCGCAAAGCTACAGTGGAGCGGTCAACAGTGGCTGAAATATGCGTGTTCGTGACTATAGCAACTGCACGCTGAATTCACGGTCCGCAGAGTCTGAAGTAAATCAGGAGAAGAGTGACAGAATGAAATATACCGGCCTCCAATGGGAATGTAGGACCAAGCAATTTGAAGTACTCTCCTGGGAGTCAGAATTTCGGAAAAATTGGTGTTTTATGCAGCTGCTTAACTTGAAGGGTGGCCTGGGAGGAGCTAAATAGCAGACGTTGGAAGGAAGGGAAGTTATGTGGGAATTTGTTCATTTCCCAGAACAGGCACTGGTCGGCGCTGGGAAGCGACGCATAATTAATGCGACTTGCGCTGCAATTGGCTTAACTGATTTTGCTGGAGGGGAAACCAAGGCGGAGAGTGGACTGGTAGAAGTCTCCATGGGAGTTCCATTCCTAGCTTGCCTAGAGTGCGGACGTGGTGTTCTTTACCCAGCTTGCCTGAGAGAGAGTGAGCATCTCTGCAGTTTATGACTTAGCAAGCAGAACGATTGAGCTTGGAGATAGAAAGTTTTAGTTCAGCTATGTACTGAACAATGTAGCTAGGAGTGAATAGATGAGCGCAGCCTAGCAGCACCACGAGGCTGGCCGACGTCCGCACGACGACACCGCTCTGCCACACTGAATTTGGTGATATTGCGCCCTGTCCGGCTAGAGTTAGGCCACTGATTAATTTGTTGGATCACGTCAGCAAAGTTTCCACAAGGGTTTCATGGGCCGTGTATTGTAGAATTCTTCTCGCACTTCGCATTACACCTGGGTCAGTCGATAAGAATTAATTTTGATTTATCGCACTTTACTCCACATAAACGCAATTTATTTCCACTGCCTGATAGGAGAGTCATGTAATGTTATGATTGAAGGTCGTGAGTTAAAATAAATTTGTGCTAATCGACTGCATCTGTTTTCAATCAAGTAGCTGAAATCCATGGGTCACTTACTTAACTAATTTTATGTTCAACATTTGCATCTGGTACCAATAGCTGAATATAAAATCTATGTGCACCCCTTTTTAATTAAAAGGGATCAATTCTGAACCAATTAATGTCAACAAACCACTGCAGTTCAATCAGGAGTCACAGGGCGTTATTATTTTATTTGTGTTATCCGACATTGCGGCAGTTTTGCACTCTCTGTTGATCTGTTAGCCAATTACCTGGGGTGAACACACACCAAAACCAGATAAGTGACGGGTGGGGTGTTACACTATATGCCGATGATACGGACATCACCCTAGTCCAGGGAGCAGTCACACATGAAATTAGTGAAATTACCGGGTATTACGCAGTTACCAATACAGGGACTGAAAGCGGGACATTTATTCTATGAAAGCAAGGTATTCAATATACAACATAAACTTTACTCAAATGCACCATAAAGTCGCCATAAGGACCTGTTAATTAAAAACGTATATGCTTCCACATGAAGCAGCAGTCGCAGACAGAGAAGCGAATTTTGTAAACCACAAGCTGCAAATTTAACAACACGATCTTGCAACAAAATTATCATTGGAAGCTATTTGAATCGTGTATTAAACAATTTTGACCAAATTTGCAATTTTTGTTTTTGCCAAGCACTCAAAAATTTAGTATATGAACTCGTACGAATGGATATCCGAAGTTACGTTCATCCTGATACCATCTCTCTCGCCTATATCACCATCACAACAAAAATGAGATTGGACGGAATGTATCTAAACGATGATGCCAAACATTGTGGCCGGAGAAAAATTGTCATTCAGTTTCTCCGAATACTCAGCTTATCACACTGCATTACGACACGTATGGCGAAAAAGTTTTTTGCTACTTGGTGATTGGCAGATGACATACTTCCTAACCAGCCAGGATATCCGGACAACGGTGGAAAACATGTGGAACAAGCTCTCACGCATAACCTAAATATTGAGAGCTGGTAGCCTGGAGGATGCAATATACCTAACCACTAAACAAAAAGTTTCCCATTCAGTTTGCGGAAGAAAGAGAATATCGGCGGAATAGATCACTAAAGTGTTATTTCATGCTTCTGCTAGAGTTATATAACTGTACGGCCGGTTTAACAGACAACTCAACAAGAAATAAGCACATAAAGCAAAATATTACCGCCCTTAACAGAAAGTTGTAGGAGAGCGCTGGAATCAGGTCAAGCATCCAGAGAGATATGACGAATGAAACAGTTTACATACCACATCATAAGGGAAACTAGAAGGGCCTAACACAAGGTCGTTTATAAGTCAACAGACGACCGAGGCATTATGAATGACACAAAATTCAATCAAAGAGTACACCATACAATATTTCACAGATATGTACGTCAAAACCGAAACAAACATGAATACCCAAAATCTTTTGTGTAAGGTATCATAACGAGCATCAGTCGGAGAGATAAAGGAAACTATTAGAATGGATAATGCAATTGAAATTTCAAAAAAATATTAAGGAGTCCTGACTGGTCCGTAACTGAGAATTTACCTTAAGGGGAGCCGGAGGTGGTCAAATCCAAACAATTACGATTTTTTTTCTACCGAAAATTAATTGGAACATTCCTCTTTAATGTAAACTTTGAATTATTGTTCTACTCGCCCTAGAAGTGGAGTTATTACTATTTTCCCCCACGCCTGCAGAGGAAATGGGCGGCCGCTGAATGCATCTAACACCCTCTTGTGACTTCCTGGCGAACTGCTTGGGATTTTCTCGGCCTGTTACGCATACAGCGCCTTATGTTACGCATACAGCGAGTGTGCAAGGTTTGGCTACATTGTTTTCTGTGACAAATGAAGCGCTAAGAGCGCAGAACATCGTCTCTTTGCTGTTTACCGTTTCGAATTAGTTCAGTGTTGCGCCTGTTGTTGGTAGTATTATACTTCTTGTGTAAAGCGTTGTTCTGGTTACGATGCCACGTTTTAGTAACCGTGTATATAAGAAGAGGAAGAACGTAGGGAAAAGAAAATTAACACTAATGCCAAGTTCCGATACTACAATTACTGAAACAGTGCGTTCTTCTGCTAAGCAACACATGGCCGGCCATAGCCCTGCGACATCTTCTAGCAAATACTACCTTGGGGATGGTGACTCCAAAGGTTTCAATACTATAGAGGAACTGAAACCATATGGAAATGAATTTGTAGTTGAAAAGTTGGAATGCATTGGGCATGTGCAAAAGCGTATGGGTGCACGGCTTCGAAGGCTCAAACAAACTTTGGGTTCAAGTAAGCTCAGTGATGGAAAGACAGTAGGAGGTTAGAGTCAGGCTTATTGATGAGGTGATTGAACGTCTACAGAGATACTATGGGTATGCTATAAGGCAAAATACTAGTAATGTTAGTGACATGCGAAAAGCAGTGTGGGCATTGTTCCTTCATACTGCCTCTTCCAATGAATACCCTCAACACAGCCTGTGCCTAAAAGATTCCTGGTGCAAATATAATGCAAAAAAGGACTATGATCACAAACATGGTTTGCCAGCAGCTGTGATAAATGCAATAAAACCAATTTTTCATGACTTAGCACAGCCAGAATTGTTACACAAATGTCTACACGGAAATATGCAGAATCCTAATGAGAGCGTAAACAATTTGATTTGGAAAGTGATTCCTAAAAGGGTGTTTGTAAGCATAAAAACACTGCACTTTTTCATTTATGATGCAATAGCAACCTACAACGAAGGGAACTGTGTGAAGTGTGAAGTTCTGAAGGCATTAGGATTTACAGCTGGGATGAACACTGTACGAGCACTAAGAAATATTGACAGAGAAAGGATAAGAGGAGCAGAAAGAAGAGAAAGGCATATGAAGTATGATGGAACAACAGGCCAGAAAAGAAGACAGAAGAGGAAGCTTTTGGAGGACGAAGAAGAAGACCCTGATAATTCATCCAATAGTGCAGGAATGTATTGAGAAACTTTGATAGCCATTTCCTGTAAATTAGAATTTTTCGAATATAAGGAACATTTTCTCAAAATCCACTCAAGCTAGAGAGATGAAATTTTTATACAGCACTCCTAGTGGTCAAGCTTACATTGTAACACAGCCATTTGGCAATATGTTTAGTAGTTTCATTTCAGTTTAATTATAAAGCAATTATTTGTAAAAAAAATTGGGTCATTAATAAATAATAATTGGAAGGAAACTAGAAAAGATACTCCAGAATCCCTCTGTCATAACTGCAATACTAAACCACTTTATACGTAAATAAAATTCAGATTTTTCTATTTGGTAGTTTATTCATTAACGTTCCTCAAACTTAGTGATTTTAACATGGGCAGCATAGGCACCTCCGGCTCCCTTAATCCTTTGCATGTTCGTGTTAGTTAGAAGAAAGCTCAATATCATCAAACTCCAGTATTACCGTACGATGACATTACCCAATAATGATTTTTAAATATGGACACAGCTGTTAAATAATGGGGAAATAATTTCTCCCCAAGATAGCAAGTTTATTAATAAACGTAAAATTTTTTCCTTTAAGGGCGACAGAAAACATTTCACTTTCGGCAGAGCACCATTATTTTGATGTTATAAAAATAAATAGCCTTTTTTTTTGGAACCGGAAAGAGAATACAAAGGCGAACGGCAATTTTATTTAAAAAAAAAGGAGAAGAAAGACACTAGACCACTTGGCCACGAAAGGCAAGGTTCCCAAGTACGAGTCTCAGTCCGGCACACAGTTTTATCTATCAGGGAGTTTCATATCAGCGCACACTCTGCTGGAGAACGAAAAATTCATTATGGAAACAATTCCACAGACTGTGAGTAACTCATTCCTCTGAAATACGCTTCCTTTCAGGAGGGCTGGTTCTGCATGTTTCGCAGCAGAGCTTCTGCGTAAGTTTCGACGGTAGGAGATGAGATACTGGGGGAAATAAAGCTGCAAGGACGGGTCGTCGGTCGTACTTGCGTATCTCGGTGAACAGAAACCTGAAATTTAGCAACGGACGAGATACAATCATGCAATTGTAATGCGTACTTCGCCATTCACGTATAGTTCATGCTTTATTCTATTACCGGAGAATTTCTTTTATACAAGAATGAAGAACAACGCATTTCTCTTTCTCCCAGACAGTTATACCTACTACTCAGTTAGGAAGGGAACCGAAATCAGTCTCGACAATTACTAGTATTACTTGACCGTGGAACGAAACAAACTGCTAATATACACTATATGATCAAAAGTATCCGGACACCTGGCTGAATATGACTTACAAGTTCATGGCGCCTCCTATCGCTAATGCTGGAACTTAATCTGGTGTTGGCACACCCTCAGCCTAAATGACAGCTTCCACTCTCGCAGGCATACGTTCAATCAGGAGCTGGAAGATTTCTTGGGGAATGGCAGCCCATTCTTCACAGAGTGCTGCACTGAGGAGAGGTATGGATGTCGATCGGTTAGGCCTGCCAATAATAAATCGGCGTTTCAAAACATCATAATGGTGTTCTGTATGGTTCAGGTCAGGACTCACTACAGGCCAGTCCATTACAGCGATGTTACTGACGTGTAACCACTCCCCCACGGGCTGTGCATTATGGACAGGTGCTCGATCGTGTTGATAGATGCAGTCGCCATCCCCTAATTGCTCTTCAACAGTGGGAAGCAACAAGGTGCTTAAAACACCAATGTAGGCCTGTGCTGCGGTAGTGCCACGCATAACAACAATGGGTGCAAGCCCCCTCCATGAAAAACACGACCACACCATAACACCACCGCTCCGAATTTTATTGCTGGCACTACACACACGGTCAGATGACGTTCACGGGACATTCGCCATATCCACACCCTGCCATCGAATCGCCACATCATGTACCATGATTAGTCACTCCACACAACGTTTTTCCATTGTTCAGTCGTCCAATGTTTACGCTCCTTACACCAAGCGAGGCGTCGTTTGGCATTTACCGGCGCAATGTGTGGCTTATGAGCAGCCGCTCGACCATGAAATCGAAGTTGTGTCACCTCCCGCCTAACTGTCACAGTACTTGAAGTGGATCCTGATGCAGTTTGGAATTCCTGCATGATCTTCTTGATAGATGTCTGCCCATTACACGTTACGATCCTCTGCAACTGTCGGCAGTCTCTGTCATTCAACAGAGACGTCGGCCTGTACGCTTTTGTGCTGTACGTGTCCCTTCACGTTTCTACTTTACTATCACATCGGGAACAGTGGACCTAGGGATATTTAGTGGCACAAGTGACACCGAATCATCTGACCACCTTCAAGGTCAATGAGTTTCACGGAGCGCCCCATTCTGCTCTCTCACAATGTCTAATGAGCACTGAAGTCGTTGATATGCAGTACCTAGCAGTAGGTGGCAGCACAATGCACGTAATATGAGAAACGTATGTTTTGGGCGCTGTTCAGATACTTTTGATCACAAAGTGTATACTGATCAGCCAGAACATTATGACTACCGTCCAAGTATCGATATATACCGTCCAGGCGATAGCAGCGTCACCTGACGAGAAATGACAGCCAGCAGACGTTATCAGTGAGCGTGCAATCCGAGTGTAAAATGAGGAAGACGGGCGATCTATCTGAGTTTGACGCAGGCAGATTGTGATGGACCGCAGACTCGGTACGAACATTTCAGAAACTCCACGCCTTGTCGGGTGTTTGAGGTGTGCTGTGGTGAGTGTCTTTAATACGTGGCGATACCAAGGTGAAACCACGTCCAGACGTCGTGGGGTTGGGCGGCTACCACTCATTACAGACGTCGCCTGTCGCAGGTTGGGCAGACTGGTAAAACAGCGCAGGTGGCGAACTGCGGCGAAACAAACATCAGACTTTAATGGTGGGCAGAGTACAAGTGTGTCAGAACACACTATGCACCGAACACTCTTAAAAATTTGCCTCCGCAGCTGACGACTGATGCATCTGCCAATGTTAACACCGGGACATCGATAACTACGACTGAAATGGGCACCTGAGAATCGGCTCTCGAAGTTGGCGCAGTGGCAGAGATTGCATGATCTGACGAATCCCGAAACCTTCTTCATCAGGACGATGGGAGGGCGCAAATGCGTCGTCTTCCACGGGAACAGCTCCTTCACACCTGTATTGCGGGACGGAGGTAAGTTGGCGGCAGCTCCATTGTGCTATGGGGAACATCCACTTTGGCATTCATGGGTCCAGTGGAACTCGTGCAAGGAACCATGACGGCCAAGGAGTATCGTACACTGGTTGCAGATCACTTACACCGCTTCATGACGATCATGTTTCCCGACGTCAGTGGCATTTTTCAACAAGATAATGCGCCATGTCACAAGGCCAGGAGTATGATGAAGTGGTTCGAAGAACAATGGCGATTGATGTGCTGGCCAGATATGAACCCAATCGAACACATCTGGGATGTGACTGAACGTTGTAAATGGACATCCTCCTCTAGCATTACTTTTCCTCAACAGTAGTAGTCGATATCAGAAATATTTTTCGAATTCTGGACAGGTTAGTATTATGTAAGCAGATTTTCTGAAAAGATTCATATCATTTTATAGACAACATGTTACATTTCAAGCTAAAATTTACGAAAAGGAATTACTTTATTCTCGTTGTTACAATCGATATGTACTAGCTCTGAATGTACAATTAAAATTGTTTTTTGGAAACATTTGAAATTACGAATTATTTGACACACTTAAAATCTATTATTAATTACGCAATCTAGTACTATTTATTATGTTTATTTCTAGATTCATTTGTGAAATTATAATTGAACCTAATAGAAATTCATTTGTCAAGAAAAACTGTAAACCCTTTGGAATATTGTTATTACCGCACAGTGAAGTAGATGTAAGCATGCGTCTGATGTGATCTGACGTTTTTTTGTGTTTTAGGCGAACAACGTAATTTCGGCCTTGTTAATGAGGAAATTCAAAGACGGTGTGATATAGTAAAATATTACATAACAAAAGTTATTTTGATCAATTCAACCATGGGCACCTAAAATGTGAGAATTTCAGCTTCAAGAATCAGACACCTAGACATAAAGAAATGGGGCCAACTGTGCAAGAAAAGGTAAGTAAAATGGTTATTGTAAGTCTTACTCGTCTGAACTCTTCAGAAAAGAATTTTCCATAGTGGACAGTAGCAACAACAATGAATGAGGGGGTAGATTACAACGTGACGTCAGAGCTCATCGCCCCCCTCCTCGGAATTTACGGGTATTAAGTGATTTTTGCTTGCAAATGTGATGCCAACTCCCTCCAGCGACCTACCAGGGCTCCTCTGCTTCGCCGCTGTTATCCGTGCCGGAGGTGGACACACCGGCTACAAGGTAGGTGGTCATAATGTTCTGGCTGATCAGCGTATACGAGTACACGATACTAGAAGCAAAAAATTTCCAGCAAACTTGTGCTCCGAAACGCATACCTTAAGACTATGAGCATTTCTTTATCCTCGCTACTGTGAAACATATGTCTTCTACGGAACAAGATCTCATAGCTCTTAAGGTAGGAGTATTAGAGCCCATGGTTCTGATAGTTTTTTTGCTTCTAGTACCATGTACTTACAGTAACATTTACGCCATTAAAATCGGGCGAAGTAACCTTTGTAGTTCATACAGTGTAGCAGTTTGTTGTGTTCCACTTTCATACAGTTCCAGTAATCTTTGAAACTGATTGCGGTCTCCTTCCCAACTAAGTTCACTACTGGCCATTAATATTGCTACACCACGAAGATGACGTGCTACAGACGAGAAATTTAAAAAACAGGAAGAAGATGCTGTGATATGCAAATGATTAGCTTTTCAGAGCATTCACACAAGGTTGGCGCCGGTGGCGACACCTAAAACATGCTAACATGAGGAAAGCTTCCAACCGATTTCTCATACACAAACAGCAGTTGACCGGCTTGCCTGGTGAAAAGTTGTGACGCCTCGTGTAAGGAGGAGAAATGCGTACAATCACGTTTCCTACATTGATAAAGGTCGGATTGTAGCCTATCGCGATTGCGGTTTATCGTAACGCGACATTACTGCTCGCGTTGGTCGAGATCCAATGACTGTAAGCAGAATATGGAATCGGTGGGTTCAGGAGGGTAACACGGAACGCCGTGCTGGATCCCAGTGACCTCATATCACTAGCAGTCGAGATGACAGGCATCTTATCCGCATGGCTGTAACGGATCGCGCAGCCACGTCTCGATCCCTGAGTCAACAGATGCGGACGTTTGAAAGTCAACAACCATCTGCACGAACAGTTCGACGATGTTTGCAGCAACATGGACTATCAGCTCGGAGACAATGTCAATGTCTTGACGTTGCATCACAGACAGGAGCGCCTGCGATGGTGTACTCAACGATGAACCTGGGTGCACGAATGGCAAAACGTCATTTTGTGGGATGAATCCAGGTTCTGTTTACAGCATCGTGATGGTCGCATCCGTGTTTGGCGACATCGCGGTGAACGCTCATTGGAAGCGTGTATTCGTCATCGCCATACTGGCGTATCACCCGGCGTGATGGTATGGGGTGCCATTGGTTACACGTCTCGATCACCTGTTGTTCGCATTGACGGCACTTTGAACAGTGGACATTACATTTCAGATGTGTTACGGCCCGCGGCTCTACCCTTCATTCGATCCCGGCGAATTCCTATATTTCAGCAGGATAATGCACGACCACATGTTGCAGGTCCTGTACGGGCCTTTGTGGATACAGAAAATGTTCTACTGCTGCCCTGGCCAGCACATTCTCCAGATCTCTCACCAATTGAAAACGTCTGGTCAATGGTGACCGAGCAACTGGGTCGTCACAATACGCCAGTCACTACTATTGGTGAACTGTGCTATCGTGTTGAAGCTGCATGGGCAGCTGTACCTGTACACGCCATCCAAGCTCTGTTTGACTCAATGCCCAGGCGTATCAAGGCCGTTATTACGGCCAGAGATGGTTGTTCTGGGTACTGATTTCTCAGGATCTATGCACCCAAAGTGCGTGAAAATGTAATCATATGTGAGTTCTAGTGTATTTGTCGAATTAATACCCGTTCATCATCTGCATTTATTCTTCGTGTAGCAATTTTAATGGGCAGTAGTGTAGTTGGTATAACCGGCAAAATAAAAAAATAAAAGAATACAGCTCCTTAGACTGACGACGCCATCATTCTTTACTCGAGCAGAAACAAGTCATTTTCAGAGAAACTGATTAATTTTCAAATAGTATACTGCGCTTTTCAGAGAACTAAATCTGCACATTTCGAAAGAAATTTTTTAAATTTTTGTTATCTAGAGAAAGAACAATTTCACTTTTCTATTTCCCTTGCTGAAGAACAGATCCAAAACACTCGAGAAGCAAGGGTTTATTTGTTCATAAGGTTTGAACTTTTTTTTTTGAAGAAGACTGCCTTCGCATTTTTGTTTCAGCGATTAAGTAATAATCTGAATGGTATTGAAATCGATCGTACGAGAAGTGTAGGGATCACATCAATCCAGAATATAAATGTTTCCGCACAGAAATCGAACCTTAGTTGCTTAGAAGATGCAGAATGGGTCATAAAACTCGGTATCAAGAGTTGAATACAAACGCGTAAGTTAAGGTACAGAGAGAGGCGTGCGGCCCGCCCCAGACAGTAGGCGCGAGTGCCGGGCGAGGCACCACTCGCGCTACCCGGTCAGCCAGGCCAGCCGCACCGAGGCCCGCCGAAACCCGAGCACGCCCGGGCGCGCTCAAGTCACGCTCTACACTTGCAGGCGCCCAACGAAATCTCTGTGGCCCGTACACAAACAGCTTTTTACTTCGCACAGTACCTCACCTCTGTTCTTATATTAAAATGACTGATGGCTGCAACATCAGCAGCAATACGGTTACTTAAATATCCACCGTTACTTGTAATTTTAAAATCAACTTATAGTTACCTTCGTGTGGAAAATCTCTGTACTTAAAAGTTTTATTGACTCACACGGATTTAAGATGGTTATATTACGGCAGAACTGTTCTCATATTGCATGACGTTTATCTCAAATGGTTCAAATGGCTCTGAGCACCATGGGACTTAACATCTGTGGTCATCAGTCCCCTAGAACTTAGAACTACTTAAACCTAACTAACCTAAGGACAGCACACAACACCCAGCCATGACGAGGCAGAGAAAATCCCTGACCCCGCCGGGAATCGAACCCGGGAACACGGGCGTGGGAAGCGAGAACGCTACCGCACGACCACGAGATGCGGGCACGTTTACCTTTTCCTCACCAGTTACATCTTTCCCTAGGCAAAGTCTTGCTTCCAACTACGGCATATTTGACAGACAATTTGTTAAATCAGTAGTTTAAATTTATTATTTGTGAGACCAAACACAGACCTCTGCAATGTGCACAATCTTATCGAATCGTTCATTGAAAGCCTTGCAGTTCGTGAAATCTGTCTTAATTCCAATCAGATTGGTTGCGAATTAAGATGAATTAAATTTCTGTTATCTAACAAACAGCCTGCATGATTCGTGAGAGCAGCAGTGCCTCGAGAACGCAGCAAGCGGCAGCTAATTCGCACCTGATGAGGTTGTCCAGCAGCCGATCGTGTGGCTGGATACCCAAAGATTGTGTGTCGACTCCTGGGCAAAAAACTTTTTTCACTCTACATTTTAACCTAGCACTGACCTCTCAGCGATGTGCAGACACACATTTCGAAATACGACGAGAGTTTCAGAGTGCCAATTTCTGCTTCCCTTAGGCTACCATTCACAATATGTACACTTATTTCGTTGCAAATTCTTTTATTAATGAGCATTGAGTTACTCAGTTTTGAATATCACAACAAATATGACATAACGGAAATATAACCACCTCATTCTCAGGCTATAAAGTGAGGCTTAGAATTGGAAGAAATCGAATATTTTAATGAATAGTTTCTTGGCTTGGCCTGAGAACAAGTGGACGGCGAAAGAAGATGCGAATCCAAAATATTGCATGTTTTATTTTTTATGCCACACGTAAAACGTGCAGTGCAGCAGATGATTCAGCTTTTAACTTTCCTCAAATGAACCTATATGTGCACACGATTATTTGTGTGGTACAGCGAAGAAGTCTGTTGCAAAGAGTACATGACTAGAAATTGAGGTAATGGGTTTCAACAATGTATGATGTGCGTATTAAGTTTCGCAAGAGGAGTGCAGTAACACAAGATAAACATACGGTATACATAGTGTGGATATTTTTCTTATTTTTGTGCCACCTCAGCCAGCCTCCAGTTCGTACTGAATCACTCATACAAATATACACTCATTATTCACATACAATACTTACATTGGTTGTAAACACTTACATCATGATGTGCTCCAATCACTGCTATGAGGTGTCACTGCAAACGCGAATTCAGTGATGAGCACATAACATTCATGCATCCAGACAACTTTCCTGCAGTGCGTTGTTGACATCGCATAAGTTATATGAAACAGGTGGTATTTAGTTACTTAACGTTGTTTCTTGCAGCTTATTCATAACTCTACACAGTGTCCCGCACCGGCCGATGTGGCCGAGCGGTTCTAGGCGCTTTAGTCCGGAACCGCGCTGCTGCTACGGTCGCAGGTTCGAAGCCTACCTCGGGCATGGATGTGCGTGCTGTCCTTAGGTTAGTTAGGTTAAAGTTGTTCTAAGTCTACGGGACTGATGACCTCAGATGTTAAGTCCCATTGTGCTTAGAGCCATTTGAACCACAGTGGCCCGCAAACAAAATAATTATGCCGCACAGGTAATCTGATCGTAGGTTCAAGGCTATTCGTGCAGAGCTGAGCTGGATTGCTCGTAATTGTATATATGCAAATGAGAAAACTTCGAGGATACGCAATATTTACAAACATGGCACTTGGAGGAGTGTGTGTGCGTTCACTACAACTTCTGAAGGACAATGATAGTGACTATCATTCGAACTGTATGTAAGCTACTGATAATGTAAAACTGGTAATAAGCTGGATAATAAATAAATTAAGAAAAAAAACAATGTCTTGTATTACACCCTGTAACCTTTCCTCTGGCAGAACAGTGTGTATTCATTTCTCCTCAACAGGCAGCTTGAAAAAGACTTTCGGATGCTCACCCCTACCACATCATCAGGCACTTGAATAAATGTAGGGGTGGGTTTCTCAGCTAGCTCGTCGACAGTTCCTCATGACGAAACCAAAACAGCTGCAGCAGTAACGATGAAGTACTCGACTACAGCAATAATGTGCACATCTGCACATCTCACCATTCCTCCAAATTGAGTCACGGAGGCTGAGGCTGTGAACTGCAGTCTGTGCAAGTGCTGAAACATTGTGGACTCGTATGTGTGTGTGTGTGTGTGTGTGTGTGTGTGTGTGTTTGTGTTAGTGTTTGTTTGTGTGTGTGTGTGTGTGTGTGTGTGTGTGTTTGTTTGAGTGGATGGGTGGGTATGTGTGCATTCATGTTCTGAGGATTCTTTCCATATAACAGAGATAATGACTCTAGTGAATAAGTATTCCATATTCGACAGATGTTTTTCACTCAAAATATATACTTATATAGCACGTCTTATTACATTTGAAGAGCAGATTATTGCATACACCAGAGCCCCTCCCGGTCCACCACGAGTGTCTGAGTCCGCATCTCGTGGTGTAGTGGCTAGCGTTCCTGCCTCTAGATCACAGGGTCCCCTGTTCGATTCCCGGCCGGGTCGGAGATTTTCTCTGCCCGTGGACTGGGTGCTTGTGTTGTACTCATCATTCCATCATCATGCTCGTCATTCCTCACAGTGACTAGATTGGACTGTGAAAAAAGTGGTTCAAATGGCTCTTAGCACTATGGGACTCAACTTCTGAGGTCATTAGTCCCCTAGAACGTAGAACTAGTTAAACCTAACTAACCTAAGGACATCACAAACATCCATGCCCGAGGCAGGATTCGAACCTGCGACCGTGGCGGTCTTGCGGTTCCAGACTGCAGCGCCTTTAACCGTACGGCCACTTCGGACGGCGACTGTGAAAACAATTGGGATTTTGTACGAGCGCTGGTTACCGCGCAGTTGAGCGCCCCACACACCAAACATTATCATCATGACCGTCTGTGCTCGTAGCCAGGCCATCTTGTGTTCCGGAACCGACGTCTAGCAACTCATCACTGACTCTAGAGACCATACATGATTCATCGTGGGCAGCACAACCGACGTCCCTCTTTTTCGGAGGAGCTCAATGTAGCAAAGCACCTCTATTGGCCAGCAAAAGCTCCTCACCCCGTGGTAATATCAACAATCAGGTGCACCAGGTTTGTGATGCCTCGGAATTCGGTTTTTACAGTGATACGGGCTGCACTTAGAGATAGGATCTTACAAGACTGGTTCGAAGTTTCCGCAGGGTATCGAGATCCAGCCCTCTTTGTCAACGTGTGTCAACATGTTTGGGAATTGTAAATTTTCAAGATACTTAGTGATTCATGATATCCCGCCATAAAAAGCAATGCTACATTACGTTGCGACTTCGCCGTCACTAAAAATTGTGTCCTTATTACAGTTGCAACGCATTTGTTGGGGCAGGTTGGCGAGATACCAGGTGGCAATCGACTTACTGAGTGATGTGAAAAAACAGGACACAAACCTGATACTATGAGTTTGGCGAACGAGAGTCAGGGAATACCCTAAGCAGATTTCTGTGGTTGGACATTTGCACATACCTGTATGCTCCATTTCTTGGGGGTTCTTCGCATTTCCCTCTCCCGAGGGACATACGAGTAGTTGCGAAAAGAACCATTATTAATGACAAAGTTCTGAAAATTGTTGCCTTCGATGAACTCTTCTGGCTTCGGAGGAAATTTTGAAAAAAAATTCTCACTGCACAAGCAAATAACACATGTATGATATTCATGGGTATTATGAACATCGTGGAATTGTATTCCCCAACAAACTTTAGGACGTTGCAGAATTTGAGGAGCAGAATCCCAGATTATCAATTCACATACGAGAATATGGCCAGGGGAAGAAGAAAGATATGCCTGATAAACATGATGTGTTCAAGAATAAGAAGGGTGAATACAAGGTTTTTGAACCATTCCACTATTCCCTTCTCGCAGGTCAACGTGGAAAACATGCCGTTTTGTTGCTTATCTTTTATAGCTCCAAACGACATTACTGCTGGATCATACACATGTCCCGCCTCTTTTCTTCAAATTGGCCGCACACAGTCATGAATGATATATTTGTCGCACGTGTCTAAATGCAATTTTAAAAAATGATCAATTTACGGAGAAGAAGAGGTATTGCTCTACTCAGAAGCTTGTACATGTATAGATGCCTAATAAGGCGGAAAAGCTCTTCAGTCACAAGAAATTTCTGCACGCGAAAGGAGACAGTCTTCCTTTGTCTTCTCGATCCCGCGGTGGACGGCGAGGATAAGCCCACTGTACACATACAACCCTTACAGAAAAATGCGCACCATTTGCTGCAGCATATCAGATTCCATGAGACTACAAACGAAATTATTTTAAATTCTATGACGGGAAAAATCCTGTCAAATAATTGCTCTCTGAGCTTCAAGTTCTTGCAGAGAATACTGATGACCTCTGTAATACGAGTGGACTACAGAAATTACGTTATACATGTTTATAGCAGAACAAATAACTTTTATTGAATGTTGCACCACACTTCGAACTGATACAGGTACGTGACACAATTTTTCATCATAGTCACCAAGTCTCTGTAAACAATAGTCAGAACCCTCTACCAATCGTTCAGTTCCTCGATTATAGAAATCCGCTCCTTGTTTACAGAGCCATTCGAGATCCAATGTGTCTTCACTGTCAGAAAATCTGCGATTGCTGTAAATCAGCTCCTCGATTATCTGGACATCATTGTCTGTGGTCGATGTCGTTATCCTGCTTTCCCGATCATCACCAATCACGTCTGTGATCACCATTTCACTACGTCTGGACACGACAATGAATTTGTCTCAAACACCGCCAGAATTTCACGGTGAATATGTGTTCAATCTAGACGTTTTGTCCACAAGAATCCCACTATCCCACGACTTCAGCTTTGGAGTACGTTTCCAGTTGCTACACAATGTCACTCCCACACTGCCATGCACATGTTATTCGTACCACAGCAAAACTGTGTCTGCTTGAAACATAGAATATGTACTCACTTCTGACAATGCACCACTATTGTTGTGCATTGGTCTTAGTGTGGCGACATGTGTACATCACCATTACCCACACTATCGCTCAGGCAATTCAGTCGAATCATGGTAAATGTATTAAGTTCCTTATTTTCGAGCTGTCATAGGTACCAGCGAAGAACCGCGTAGGTATAACTGTCATCTAGCTGGTAAATTCCGCAGCCTAACACGCAAGGAATGCAATCTGAATTACAAGACGGAGCGAGGTCGTACAGAAATTAGCGTACTGGACGCGAATTCTGGAGAACGACGGTTCCAATCCCCATCTGGCCATCCAGATTTAGGTTTTCCTTGATTTCCTTAAATAGCTATAGGCAAATGCATGGATGGCTCGTTTGAAAAGGGCGGAGCCGATTTTCATTCCCTCTTTTCGTAATCCGAGCTCGTGCTCTGTCTTTAATTACCGCATTGTCGATGAGATGTCAAATTTTGTTTTTCCTTAAAGAATTACTATCACATCCCACACCGTGTTCTTTGCACAATTTGAGCAGGTAAAATAAACACTTCATTACTGAGCACTTCACTGGTTTCAGTCTTCTGCAATGATCTGGCTAGTGTTCTACTCGAGAGCATGGAGAAGTAAATTTCGTATACGATGAAGGCTACAAAATATATAACGGTGCACTCCCTGGATTAGTTAATATTTGTGTGGGTGCCGCTTTGGAAACTTGGCGAAACTCTGCGTCAGGAAGATATACACCTATCACAAGCTGCACATCCCGCTGATACTAAATTCCAGCTCATTTCAAAGATAGAGATGTTCCCCTACAAATATCTGGATTCAGCAGAGAGACTATACCGAACTTCACTGTCCGAGATATCTGCTTTCCCCAGTAAACTCACAGGCTTTACCATAATGGATGCAGAATATAAGCACACGATATGCGTTTGGCTCGAGTTTAATACTGTCACGTCGTAACGACACTCAAGTCTAAATCCGTGAGCAGGATCGTCAATCAAATGCAACACTTTGCATTCAAAACACGGCTATTGCGAACGCCGACGTACACCCAGAACAAAAGTAAACTCCTGGATGTTGACTGCTGCTATGTGTACAATCATCGGATATTCCATAACGTTGCTATTTATGCAGACATCCGATTTTACAGAATATACAAACATTAAAACGCCTTCCATGAATGATAAAGACTGAGTAACATGTAACTCCTGACGCTTGAGTTTGAACTGGCGATTTGGAGCACTCCAACCAGCGACGATAGCCGCTACGTCACACTACAGCTTGTCGCATTGCCCATTTACCTGGAGAAGCAGCGACCAGGTGTTTCAGAAGTTCTCATATGAACCAGCTGCAGCATCCTGGATCTAGATCTTGTAAGTAGTTCCCAATATGGGAGCGCTGCCAGATATTCGCGTTCTAGTCGTGTTGTCACATCTTCACTATGATGAGCATCGAAAGTGCTTGAATGTTTGCAAAAAAATACGGCCAAAAGTTGCTGAAAGCCAAAACAACTGCCAGGAACTCATTCTCGGTAGTAGAGTAGTTCATCTTTGGCTTGGTGAGTACTCTGCAAGCATAAGCGATCAACGTCTCAACAACTTTCTAAATTTGCCCTAGAACTACACCTATCCCATAACCTCCAATGTTGGTGTGAAGTTCTGTCTCGGCATTCTCGTCATACAATGCTTGGATCTGAGTAGATGTTAGCACCTGCTTAAAGATAAGGAAAGATGTTTCTTGCACCTAGATCCGGGAAAATCTAGCGTCTTCTTGCAAAGGACGTGCATTGACTCGAAATCCCTTTATTCATCGCCGATAGTTCGAGCACATGGATCGTGACGGACTCAATCGCCATTCGCTAGATGCCACTAGATGCTCTTTTTCGGATTCATTAGGAGGCCTCCTGTCTGAACTTACTTCAACACGTTTGTCAGGTGTCTTAGATGTTCTTCAAATGTCTTTCAAATATCATCCAGATAGGAAAGTCAACTTGTCCATTTAATGATGCAAGTTTTCCGCCATATGTTTGAAGTTGGCTGAAATTTTCCACAGTCCAAACAGCATACCTTGAAACTCATAGAGGCCGCCAGGAGTTACGAAAGCACTCTTTTTCCCGGTCAGCCTCGTCAACGTCTATTTGCCTGTAGCCTGTCTGCATGTCCATCGTTGAGAAATACTTTCCTCCATTCAAGCTGTCTGTAGTGTTATCACTGCGCAGCAAGAGACAGATATCTTTTATCGTGAGTTCGTTCAGTCGTTGGTAGTCAACTGAGAAACGCATGTGACTTCCTTCTTCTACACAACGATCATAGCAGAGGACTAAGCACTCTCGGGATGTTTAATGATGTCCACGTGCAGCATCTTTCCCCCTTTCTATCTTACAGGGTGTTTCAAAAATGACCGGTATATTTGAAACGGCAATAAAAACTAAACGAGCAGCGATAGAAATACACCGTTTGTTGCAATATGCTTGGGACAACAGTACATTTTCAGGCGGACAAACTTTCGAAATTACAGTAGTTACAATTTTCAACAACAGATGGCGCTGCAAGCGATGTGAACGATATAGAAGACAACGCAGTCTGTGGGTGCGCCATTCTGTACGTCGTCTTTCTGCTGTAAGCGTGTGCTGTTCACAACGTGCACGTGTGCTGTAGACAACATGGTTTATTCCTTAGAACAGAGGATTTTTCTGGTGTTGGAATTCCACCGCCTAAAACACAGTGTTGTTGCAACAAGACGAAGTTTTCAACGGAGGGTTAATGTAACCAAAGGACCGAAAAGCGATACAATAAAGGATCTGTTTGAAAAATTTCAACGGACTGGGAACGTGACGGATGAACGTGCTGGAAAGGTAGGGCGACCGCGTACGGCAACCACAGACGGCAACGCGCAGCTAGTGCAGCAGGTGATCCAACAGCGGCCTCGGGTTTCCGTTCGCCGTGTTGCAGCTGCGGTCCAAATGACGCCAACGTCCACGTATCGTCTCATGCACCAGAGTTTACACCTCTATCCATACAAAATTCAAACGCGGCAACCCCTCAGCGCCGCTACCATTGCTGCACGAGAGACATTCGCTAACGATATAGTGCACAGGATTGATGACGGCGATATGCATGTGGGCAGCATTTGGTTTACTGACGAAGCTTATTTTTACCTGGACGGCTTCGTCAATAAACAGAACTGGCGCATATGGGGAACCGAAAAGCCCCATGTTGCAGTCCCATCGTCCCCGCATCCTCAAAAAGTACTGGTCTGGGCCGCCATTTCTTCCAAAGGAATCATTGGCCCATTTTTCAGATCCGAAACGATTACTGCATCACGCTATCTGGACATTCTTCGTGAATTTGTGGCGGTACAAACTGCCTTAGACGACACTGCGAACACCTCGTGGTTTATGCAAGATGGTGCCCGGCCACATCGCACGGCCAACGTCTTTAATTTCCTGAATGAATATTTCGATGATCGTGTGATTGCTTTGGGCTATCCGAAACATACAGGAGGCGGCGTGGATTGGCCTCCCTATTCGCCAGACATGAACCTCTGTGACTTCTTTCTGTGGGGACACTTGAAAGACCAGGTGTACCGCCAGAAACCAGAAACAATTGAACAGCTGAAGCAGTACATCTCATCTGCATGTGAAGCCATTCCGCCAGACACGTTGTCAAAGGTTTCGGGTAATTTCAGTCAGAGACTACGCCATATTATTGCTACGCATGGTGGATATGTGGAAAATATCGTACTACAGAGTTTCCCAGACCGCAGCGCCATCTGTTGTTGAAAATTGTAACTACTGTAATTTCGAAAGTTTGTCTGCCTGAAAATGTACTGTTGTCCCAAGCATATTGCAACAAACGGTGTATTTCTATCGCTGCTCGTTTACTTTTTATTGCCGTTTCAAATATACCGGTCATTTTTGAAACACCCTATATTATCTGTCGTTCAGCTAGTGACATTCTACAAGAGCGCTTGCTAATTAGTGGATTATCTCCAGTGTTGATATGCTGCATTACCACGGGCTGCTTGGCAGCCCCGTATCTATGATATTTCCGAACCGGGGCAAAAGTTTCATAGTAGCGCTCCACTACTGCCCCCCACCCTCACCACCCCCGCCCCCCACTCTCCGCAGCGTTTGAGGTAGGACGTCAAAAATCTTAGAAAATCCATTTTTAAAAAATATGTTTATGTTGTAACTCACATCTTTCTGAACAGTTTGATATATAAAACATCAATGTTCGAGGAAATGTAAGACGGCTTATTTCGACTTAAGCGTGCCAAAGTGCAGTGCCACACATCTCCACAAAGCATTCTTCTATCGCATGTCTTCCACTCTGCGGAACTCAAACGCGTATATTTCTTAATGGAAGCCATCAAACCTATTTTAGGACAGTGGAAATTAAGATATTCTGTGGTACCTCTCCTGCTTCCAGTCGGCTGGTTTGACATCCTACTCCACCTTTAAATAACTAACAATTAATACCGGGTGGGATTATTTGTGACCAGTAGCATAAGAACTCTTCAGAAAATTTGTAACCTTTATTGCCTATTAGCTAACAACGTCCTCTTTTGTGTGACACATAATTAAATATAGGAAACACAAAACAAGTGAAAACAAGAGACAAGCCAGGCAGTACATATTTCTTCAATCCTTAGGTCCCAGCATTTTTTCCTCCCTAATCTTGCTACTGCTTTTCACGGTGTGCTTTGCTTTCTGCGAAATAACGACTTACCTCATCAGAGTTCGTCATAGGTTATTCTACACGAAAAATCAAAATGTCATTGTCTAATACTGAAAAAGTTGTAAATACGAAGAGTACCCAAGACTGGTGTGGTTTCTCGATTTAATTATGTGTATTTTGTCACTGTCTACTAGAAACAACGAAATAGGAGTTTTTAATATTGCAGCAATTATAACACACGCAAATAAGCAAGACTATTTTGGAACGAATGGTCATTTTTATGTACCTCATTTACATAAATAACACGACAGAATATAATTCACGAAGTACCAACATCAAATGCGTATTAGTCCTACAACAAGCAGAAAGTTTTGTATTAGGAAATAGTTTCACATTTCATTCATACGCTCCAGTTTCTCAAGCATGGGATCGAAAAGTAGTAGTTCGAAATTTTTATATAAATTTGGAATCGTCACATTCTTCCATACAATTTGTGTGATGTCCCCGTTTTCTCTCCTACCTCGTTCTAACGAACAATCTTGTCATAACTAATTCTGCAAATATTCCTGACATTATCAAAACTTATTCTCTGGTTAACTTCGCTAACACTGCCACAATCACCGGTTCAGTTATACAGCGTTTGTTCTCCAGTAAGGCGTTATTATGTGTTCGTACAACGCGTTTTCGGCGCTATTCCGGGAATAGAACTTGAGTGGCTGCTAACCGGGGACTGTACAACTGGCCCTTAGTAGTGCAACCTTCGGGCAAAAATTTTCTGTCAAAATTTTATTTTCTTGGATACACCGAGAAGATAATACGTAATTTTTGCTACCTGTTATTCCTGTTACCCGCTTGTTTCCTCTCCGATAGTCTGAATCTATGGATTTCACTAGTAATTATAATAACTCTGGACATTTGCACAACCAATCAACCACATAAACAAACAGTGATTGGCTTTCACCTGCTCGGGTTTATCGGCCCAGCTCGTATAGCTCCGTTCCTTTTTGTTTGCAAGAAAGTTTTTCATTTCTAGATACGACAGGAATTCGCCGGCAGAGACGACACGTACAGTACGCACGCATTCAAAAATCAACTTAAGACTCATTCAGAAATCAATTTAAATGGGTTAAAAATGTTTAAAATCAAACTGGGATGCTTTTCAAAATCATATGAGTAATCGATAGACAAACGTGCGCTGGATGCTAGGCGCTTTGTGAAACACGGTGTTTTTTCTTCAACAATATGAATTTGGGGCTCACTGAAATTGTCGCCCAGGGCAGGTATACCGAATTGCCGCCCCTCCTCCCCCCCTCCCATAGAGCCGGGCCTGCCGCCTGGTCTATCGTTACCTCACTTCGGATTTGAACGCATCCGAAAACTGACACTAGCTGACGTTGGGCCTCGGTCATGGCAGTTCGGTTGTAACTTGCTCCCCTCCGTTGTCTGTAACACTTGCAGAGAATTGTTCTTCGTCAATGACGCTAGACTTGTTCAGCTGCCCCATGCACACACCTATAGTGACGAGTTGTGGCTGCTCTCGACAGTTAGTGAGCCAAAGTTGTCCTTGACTACCTAAAATGCTAATTATAGTAGCTAGCCTTTGGGTTTCTTCTGTGTACCCAAGTAGCTCTTTGAAACCGACAAGAATTTCACAGATTAAAACTGTGTGCCCGACCGAGACTCGAACTCGGGACCTTTGCCTTTCGCGGGCAACTGCTCTGCCATCTGAGCTACCGAAGCACGACTCACGCCCGGTCTCACAGCTTTACTTCTGCCAGTATCTCGTCTCCTACCTTCCAAACTTTACAGAAGCTCTCCTGCGAACCTTGGAGAACTAGCACTCCTGAAAGAAAGGATATAGCGGAGACATGGCTTAGCCACAGCCTGGAGGATGTTTCCAGAATGAGATTTTCACTCTGCAGCGGAGTGTGCGCTGATATGAAACTTCCTGGCAGATTAAAACTGTGTGCCCGACCGAGACTCGAACTCGGGACCTTTGCCTTTCGCGGGCAAGTGCTCTGCCATCTGAGCTACCGAAGCACGACTCACGCCCGCGAAAGGCAAAGGTCCCGAGTTCGAGTCTCGGTCGGGCACACAGTTTTAATCTGCCAGGAAGTTTCATATCAGCGCACACTCCGCTGCAGAGTGAAAACCTCATTCTGGAAGAATTTCACAGTTTAACGGATCATCTCGACTGACGACTGGAACTCGTCTCATAGATGCTGGCGGGATAACAGCGCCTTCAACTGGCAACGACCGCCCAGAGCAATCTTAGTTATGTATGCTTGCTGGAATAGCTTCGTCAGTCTGGAGCTCTTATCTTCCACAGTCCATGTCTGCTAGTGATGCGTAGAAGGAGTCCCATGAGACAATAACACTATGACTATATTCGGTTAAAACGACAAATGCGAAGGGCTGTGTTAGGTCTTTAATAGTTATTCTTGTAATATCCTATCGGATGGACGTATTCCCCATTTGCTGCTTTCGGCACAATTGTTTTCGTATAACGGAACATTGTTTTCCTTAAGTGACGATGATAAGCAACCGACATTACATAAAAAGAAGGCCCTGAGTCGACTAACACCTGAAGAGATTGGCCGTCGACGATTTCCTGACATCGTGGTGATTTCGTACATGGAGGATTTCCCTCTATGGCGGCGCCACCCACATAGATGGTCAGCACACTCAGTTTTCCAGAAGCTGGCGGGTTGTCGAGTGGTTGGTAACTCTGTGAGTTAATAGGGAGCGACCTCGTCCAGGGTACAGCGGTGTGCTTCGTCCCACAGATCAACTATAATCGTCTGCAGTTGACAGGCGTGAATAAAAATGTTGTGGCCGTTAACATCTGGTGGCTTAGCAGTCTTCGAAAGCTGGCCTTGTTCCTCTGGAGTAGCGTATGACGCGTCCAGGAAGTCCGCGGCAGAAATACACTGGCATGGGTTCCTCTAGCTTCCAAATGTTTGTTCTTCTATGGGGCTTTATACTTGGCGTAATAGTTTGTACCTGTGTTGGTCGGTTGTTGGGTTCGTTGTTTCATGGCTGCGGTGTAAGTTCGAGTTGGTTGAGTCCACTCTTCTTAACTCGTTCGGCAGGTGGCGTAGATTGGAGTTAAAGGTTGATTCACCTCTTCCTCAACAATCTCCATCACCCACTGACGATTCCGGTTTACATTCATTGCTGCTATCTCTTGCTTATTCGGTCCGACAACTGTGGCTGCCATAAAATACTGTATCTCTTCTCTCCGTACCTGGCGTACGCCTCGGTTGTTGGGACATGCTTTACCAGAAGACATGTCTTCTGCAACTCAAAATGTATTCCACGAATGGCATCCTTTAATGACCCAAACAAGTGAAAGTCCGAGGGGGCTAGGTCGGGGCTGTAGGGTGGATGGGGTAACACTGTCCAACCCTGTTTTGCGATGTGTTCAGCAGTCCTCACACCTGTGTAGGGCCGAGCGTTATCGTGTTGCAGCAAAACATGTTCTGGATTGCTATGGCGCCGAAGTCACTGGAAGCGTGTCTTGAGTTTTGTTAATGTGTTGACATATGCTTCCGAATTAATGGTACCGTCTCTTGGCATCACATCAGTAACACCTTCACAGTCTCAGAACACGGTGATCATGACGTTACCGGCGGAAGCGGCTGCTTTGGATTTCTTCTTCTGTGGAGAGTGGGAATGGCGCAATTCCATCGACTGTCGTTTTGTTTCGGGCTCAAAATGGTGAACCCAGGTTTCATCACCTGTCACAATCCGGGACAACAAGCCCCCCCCCCCCCTCTCAGCTTCCAAACGTTGCAACAAATCAAGACAAAAGCTCTTTACGTGCGATTTGTGATCCACCGTTAGACACCGCGGGACCCATTTTGCACACAACTATCCAAGAGCGCGGATAATTGCATCCACACCTCCTTTGCTGATAGATAGATGCAGCACCAACTGCCGCGTCGTAATGCGTCTGTCCTCACGAATGACATCAGCTCGCTGCAACTTCAGGTGTGACATCCGTGGGTGGTCTCCCCGACCGCTGCAAATCGTGGAGCTCCTCCGATCCGCCTTCTGATGACCTCTTCACCCTCCGTGCCCAGCGACTAACTGTACGTCTGTCGACAGAAGACGCTCCATAGACTTTACACAAGCGTTTGTGAATATTACCCACAGTTTCTTTCTCTGAAGTGGGAAATTCAATGTAACGTACGTCACCTACAGACGCCATCTTGAAACTGTCCTGCAGCTACGCTATCTATCGGAGGTGACGGAAACTTGGCCCGCTCACTCAGGAGACTTCAAATAATACATGCGTAACGTTTCGCTTCGTTCCAGTGTTTTTGGCTGAGAAAAAAAATATCCGGTTCTTTACTTTCTGGACAACCCTCATAGAAACATAGAATATTCCAGAATGTACAAATGTAAGATATTTCTAGAACCTTTTACAAACTATAAATACAACGTAACAGGTTGTATACCACATATAGATTAAAGCAAAAAACAACATTCGCTAAGTCACAACGCGGACGAAAGTGTATGTTGAGTGATCGTGACAGACGGTCATTGAAAAAGACTGACCAAAAATAAGAAGAAGGCAGATGCGAGAGTCACTGCAGAACTGAATGTCGCACTCGCTCCAAATCAACGCGAAGAGAAAAGCAGAAAACTGCAGGGCGCGCTACAATTCCAAAACCACTCATCAGTGATGCATGTGGATGTAACAAGGAAACGTGGTGCCGGAGACACAATACCTGGATTATGGAGCAATGGTAGAGAGTCATTTCGTCGGATGAGCACTATTTCATGCTGTTTCCAACTTCTGGCCGATTTTACGTCCAAAGTGTGAAACATGGTGGGGATTTGATGATGATTTGGGCGGCCATATCGTGATATTCCGTGGGCCCCATGTTTACTGAGCAACGTCGCATTACTGCCAAGGAGTGTGTGGCCATTATGTCTCCTCAGGACAAACCAGTGCTGCAATGTTTGTCCCCCAATGACCGATGACTTCTTTGGGATCTTATTCCATTAATGGTTGCATCATCTCGACGCCCTATATGGTTTCCTATATACTACAGCATTGTTCCCCATTAGCATCCTGTGCTGAATGACGCGATGTTGGTAATGGACCGTTTGGATTAATTAAATCTGTAAACTGTAGTAACAAGGATTTACGTATCTCGTAGTAGCCCAGATGACAGTCGGTAGTTTTACTTCTGGAGGAGGTCGAGCATACACTACAACACTACAATACATGTTAGCTCACTTCAGTAAAAGTCTTTAATATTGAATACTTAACTTAGCTCCAGTCAGTGTCCACATGAATGACAATGTATATTTAGTAGTGTTGCAGAACACAATGGTAACTGTTTTTACTTGGAATTATATTGAATAGCAGTCGACTTCGCTGTACATTTATCTGTTACATTGGCTGCACGGTTCTGATTAATGACACTAACTTGCTCCTTAATCTGGGCTGTGATGATGGTCCCATCACAGAGTGGAGGGAGCTTCGCTGCCTTCCTACGTGAGTAGAACTCCAGCAGCAACGGCGTACTGTTCCTCTTGAGGGTGCGTCTTCTTCGACATCTCTCATTTGTGGCGGCGTCTGGCAGTGACTGTCTTTACTATGGGACCTCACTCTTCAAACGACATCTCATGCGGCTTCCATTGCTTTCTTATCATCTCCTTGTAAGTGCTGCAGTTTCTCACATAATTCAGACACTTCAGCAGTTTGCTTGCGGCGAAGGTCCTCAATTGCTCTATCTATATCATCTTTCTCTGTGCCATTTACGTTAGCAATGAGTAAAAAAAATCGGCAGGCGCACTTCATCCGTGGCAGAACCATCAAAACAAAGCGAAAACATGAAATGACTGTCCAGCTCACTGATCAGTAAGTACTATGCTTCTATATCCAAAGGAGGATAATTTCCAAGAATGTTTGCCTATCGAAGCTGCGGGCCTCAGACGATAGATATCGAACGTGCGATTGTAAATCGATCACGCGAGTGTGGTGATGGGAGTTATGATAAATTATTTGTGCGTTACTTCGAAAACCTATACGATTTATCTTGGTTGTGAGTGGGGATGTCTGATGTCGTAGATGTTTCTTCGGCTGACTGCCTGACATGGAAGAATCTAATTCCACGCTTATGTAATGTAGAGAATTCTGTGAATTTTTTTCGGAAATATGGACTAGTACAGAATGATGAAAGGAGAGGTTGTGTAGATTGTGACTGGGCTGTGTCATTGAAAGTTCGTAAGAAGAGTTCTGATAGTGAAATACCTTTACAATTTTATTGTGGAAACTGTGGTAAAAGAACGACTGTCAGGAAAAATATATGGTTTGACTATTTATAATTGTTGATTCACACCAGCATAATTCTTGTATCTTGCTGGATTAGAGATTACACCCTGCAAGCGACAGCATCAGAAACTTACTTATCTACTAATAAGGTGTGCGTCTGTTTCGGATTTTGCAGAGAAGTCTGTCACGTAATACTGACGAACGACAGTTTGCCGTTCGGTGGACCAAATAAAGTTGTTGAAGTGGACGCGAACCCCGGAATTGCTTTGTGGTAAGAGTGCTCTCCAAAGAGAAGGTAACTTTAGTCGGCTTGATAAAGCACAGTATACTACCCGGCAGCAAAGGGATTACTGACGGCTTTCCATCCTACAAGACGTTAAAAACAGAACCATTGTGTATAGTTCGTATCTTCATATGATCCCAGTTGGCACAAGCAGAACACCGACCGTCTGTGGAAATCAGTGAAACCTTCCATTAAAAGAGAAGGCCGTCCAGGAGAAATATGGCAACTCTGCTTGTTCCAATATTTGTATTTCAATAACTTGCGGCTGCAAGGGTAAGTTGACGCATGTGGCACTCTATGCACATTATCACGTGACATAGTTAGAGTCTACCGAGGGTACGGCAAAAACGGAATCTTTCTCGTGGCATACTCATCAGACTGACTTTTTGATGATGAAAACATCGATGACGAGTGAGGTAAATCATGTACTTTATAACTACAAGTATTTTACTCAATGGTCTTCTTTTGTCGTTGCTTTAGTGACCACTGTAAACCCTGCTCATAACTCCTTCCAACACAGTCACGTGGTGTATTTAGAAACGCAAGTTCGATATCTATCGTTTGGAGCCCGCGACTTCGATAGGCAAACATTCTTGAAGATTACCCAAAGCAGTGTGACTTATCAAGTTGATTTTCTCTGCCTCGTGATGGCTGGGTGTTGTGTGCTGTCCTTAGGTTAGTTAGGTTTAAGTAGTTCTAAGTTCTAGGAGACTGATGACCATAGATGTTAAGTCCCATAGTGCTCAGGGCCATTTGAACCAACCACTTATCAAGTTCCTCATTGCATTCCAATGGTTCTACCACATCACATAATACTGACTTCGGCAAGTCCATATCTGCACTAACCCAGAGCAACTTCCCTGCACTTTGTTGTATACTACCCTGAGAGTTTATATTTAACACTTGCGTCCGTTCCTTATTTGGTACCACCCTCATGATCAGTGAACCTTGCAACATTGCAATACCTTCATTTTTGGCCATAGGGGAAACAATGTCATACTGAGTTTAGATATATACTGAAAAACGTCAAGTTTGGCAATACGTTTATCAAGAAAATCAAGATCTAGGATCGCAGAGTGATCCTTACCAACATGCGGTAACACTTCCATACGCTTTTGAAAATTCTTGGTTCCATCGCTAAAGCTGAGCAGTGTTGTTCCCAATACCATCACCTCGTTGTCACTTAATTCAAGTAACCTATACCGTGGGGACCTAAGTCTCTTTCTGCCCAAGAGATCCAGACTAGCAACCGACACATGAGAACCCGTGACCACCAAAAATTTCTGTTCGCTGCTGTTGGTTGTCCATAGCAAGCAGGATTCCATCTCTGCTAGCGCTATCTTTTGCCCCGGCAATCACACGCCTCATGTCCTACCTCTCCACACTCATAAAATCTCAGCTGGCAGCATTGCTGTCTGATTTGGCCCTTACACCCACACCCATACCACTGTATCTCAGATGAGAAAACATTACGGTCACTCTGCTTCCGAGTTCTTCACATCACGTGTACTGACTCGTTCCACAGTCAAGTAGATTTGGCTGGCATGATCCCACGGAAAGTGACAAATCAATAAAATAAATACATGCCATTTTTCTTGAAATACCTCTGCTGACATTTATGGTCGAAGTTTTTACTCTGGAACGAAGTGTGTGCTATTTTGATACTTCTTGCCGTATCAGAATTGTATGCCAGACCCGAGTTCGAAGCCGAAACGTTGTCTTTCGCTATCTACTTTGTTAACGACTGAGCTATACAGACGCGACTCACGATGCGACATCATAGCTTCATTACCCACGAACTGCAACTTTCTTGGTTCGAGTTCCGATCCAGCATACAGCTTTAATCTGCCAAGGTGTTTCAAAACTTCGCAATCTCAGTTGCAGAGTAAAAATTCAGTCTGGAAACGACTCCCCGGCTATGGCTTATCCATTATTCCGTGAAATCCTTTCTACCTCCTTAAAATCGTCAATCTATGGTTTCACTATTTTTGCTTCTAGCTTCTACCTATGGTCTGTACGAGTGAGGCTTCTCACCTCATTTTGTGGCCTTTCTGCTTTTCCATTGCCACTCGAAAATGATCCCATTAGTGTCAAATGACATAAATAACAACGCCCCATAAATGTGTAAACTATTCATGTACAGCCTGGTTGCCTGTAGCGGTTTTGTAGGGTCCTGCCCACTCGTCTCTTATAGAGTGCCTAAATGATGCTGCGTTCTCGGATAGCTATTCAACAATCCAAGCAAATCACATTAACAGTTTATATTACAAATAAGAGATCGACAATACTTAACTCTGTATTTACGACGGATTGTCGCAATCGATGGGCGACATGCAAATAGGTAATGTTCTTCGCTATAGACAATGTCTATGTAAGCAACTGATACGGATTACACGTTACTGCTATCGTAGTGCCGGTCTAGCTGTGTGCGTCTAGTACTGTGCAGTCGAGGGTGGCAGGAGTGGCGCTTATATTCTCTTCTTGTAGAGGCCGCTCCTGTAGCGCGCGGTCCTTGTCAGCGGGCTATTGCCTGACAGCCTTCTCTGTTCTTCCGTTCATAATCTTCATGCCGGCGCTTGTGGTTACGCCGAAACAGATTTAACGATTACTTCGCGGAAATTTAGAATTACTTCTGTATAAGGACTGTACTAGTTGCCTTTCAGGTCGAGTGTGGAGATAAATGAGAAGAAATGATCGTTTATTGGCTAGAGGTTGGTATGAGTTTATTACTTCAGTCACTGAATTCTTTGTTTCGAATAACTGTTGTTTGAATGCAGCAGCTTCGCAGTGCACTCATTTGTTAAAGGGGATGAAAATTAGCGAGCCTTTGTTTCGATATGAAGAGCAATATGACATTAAAATAAACGTTAATTATTATCTTGTTTGAGTTCCTTCCCGCGAAATTCTTGAAAAGTAGCTGGCAAAGCACCTCAGTATTTCTGCGGTGGAGCACATTTATAAAGGCATTTTTTAATTAGTGAAGAGCCACTTTATCATCACAATATTAATGGTTGTTGATAAGACGACTTTGAAACCAGATACTAACAGAATAAAAGACGATACAGTAGGAATAATACGAATAATATTCAGTTACATGTATGTGTGAGTCAGACGAAAAACTCCAACTTCTCTGAGCATTATTTACTTTACCAACACTGAATCCTTTTTAAATAGTCTCTGTCATCTTTACATCAAAAGCAAAATTATTTTCATTGTCACCACCACCATCCATACTGTGACGTACACGTTCAGCGAAAAGGAAATTCATTCCCCTCTATTTTAGTGAGTGGTAGGACTTTGTGTGCCAATAGACGCGACACATCATCTATGAGTAACATTTTCCACGAGATAGATCGCTAGAAACGCTCATCCATCTTGTCCACCAAGACGTAACCGCTTTAGCTTTTTTTGTGAATGGTGGAAAGATGAAGCCCACAAAGAAAAAATAAATATTAGAGACGAATTGATGGTTTCGATTATAAATATTGTTGCCCTTATAAAATGGTTCAAATGGCTCTGAGCACTGTGGGACTTAACATCTTAGGTCATCAGTCCCCTAGAACTTAGAACTACTTAAACCTAACTAACCTAAGGACAGCACACACATCCATGCCCGAAGCAGGGTTCGAACCTGCGACCGAAGGGGTCACGCGGTTTCGGACTGCAGCGCCTAGAACCGCACGGCCACCACGGCCGGCGCCCGTATAAAAGAACACCAAGCGTGGTGTTTTGAAGAGGATTTGAAAGTGCATTGAAGTCAAGGAATTTATGAAAATCAGCTTTGAACTTTGAAACTCATGAGATTAAAACTTGTTAGCTAAAAAACTTGGAACACAAAACTGTGTGATTTTAAATTCCGATTGCAGTGTCGCCCATGTTCTATTATCTAGAGTAGCCTTTGCTACCTTACTTTAGAACACAAACATTAACTGTACAAATTATTTTCGTTGTATGTGATGATAATTATTCTAAACAGAATATGACTATATGTAAATGAAACTGAATGGAAGAATTGGCAGTCAATGATAGCAGAATGGCTTCTCTATTAAACAGCCACAGTAGACTGGCAAATTGTCACATGTTGAAATTGTGCCCTGTTAGCAAGTGCATCTACTGAATTATTTGCAGGTGAATACGGCTCCTAATTCCGTCACAAGAGGTTCCTTTAGGCCCTACAATAGCTTCTTACCTGCAACGAATGACTCAGATCTGCTCTGTCTTGTTTACCGGTACGAATATGAAGCGCTGAAATACACGATCCTGAAATAAATCACAACGCGGCTGATTGCCTTAGTATTCTTTTTAAGCTGCTTTTGCCAAATGAGAGTTTTGTTCTCTTTCCAAAAGTGCAGCTAGCTATCCACACAGCAGAATGCAAGGTATGACAGTGCAGTAATTTTACGATTTGCATTAAAACTGTGAGAATAAACTTAGCGAACTGTTGGCAAATAAATCAGAAAATTGTTTTTAACTGAACTGATGTTAAAATATTTTAGTGCCGCAGAATTGATTGGTACTATCGTGAGACTATGATATTCCTTTGCATTATCATAAACAATGAACAATGAAAACTGATTCAGATAAACAATATTTAAGTTACACAGTATTTACTTTTTGCTTTTCAAATGAAATATTTTAAACTGAAAGTGGAGGGTGAAGAATAATTAGAATTCTGAACACATGACTGGCATTCTAAAGTTGTTACCAGTGCGCAGATATTGTTGCACAAAATGGAATATTTGGACTACAATAATTACTCGCCTAGGGCTTGCAACAAATAACTCTTGTCTTCTTACCTTTTTCCAAACGTGCCGCTCTCTATGAAATTATCTACTTCTGTATTTAGCTCGTCCACTATCTAAGCTCTTCAGTCTCCAAACACAGGACACGCTCTCTCTACGCAGCTGACTCACTCTGTCTGTCTGCTACTAATACAGTCTCTGGCAGTCAAAGGGTAACGTATCACTGACATGTCCAGGTAGCCAAGGATGCTTAAAGTGCAAAAAGTTTAAACAAAACTGTCATTTCTTATCATATGTAAACCTTTCAACTTAATCACTTACCTTTGCGTAACACCTTGTGTGAGTATTTGTTTCGGTTACATTCTAGCAGTAGTACCACTGAAACCAATAAAAACTGGACGCATGTTATGTGGAATGTTTTAGTTGAATTACTCTATACTATCACGTCCTAAACTATTTGCTGTTCCTCCTGAAATAAACTGTATAAACTGATCAGCCAGAACATTTTGATCACCTACCTAATAGTCCGACCGAGTGGAGTTTGCTGGTCTCCCATCAGGCGCCTCCCCAGGTGGCGGATAGGGGAATGCTCACCAGATATGGTGGGTACTGGGGAAGTAAAATACCCAGGGTGGACCAAAACCAGCAGCTGCTGCCTTGTAGTATGATATTGGCTTATCAAAGGTTGAGGGAGTTAACCCTGAAAGAAAATCCTCAATTACATTAGGGCTAGCAAGCCAGGTGTAGTTGCTTTCAAGACACATAAGAGCCTCGGAACGCGATCAACTCAATTAAGATACCAGCACGAGCAAACTCATGTCAGGGATGATTGTTTACGGCCTGATAATAGACAGGGTCTTACAAAAATGCAAAAATCCCTGAGAAGATTTACACGGATTGGGACCATCAAGTTACTGAGCCTCACAGGAAAATGTGAAGAACTTTGGAACCTTATGGAAAGGAAAAAATTAATGATACTGGGGCTGAGTGAAACAAAATGGAAATAGAAAGGCATGGAGAAATTAAGGAAACAATGCACACTGTATTGGGATGGAAATAACAAAGAGATGAATAATGGTGTCGGCTTCATCATGAATAAAGATCTGGAAGGAGTCAATGACATTCATTACATTAGTGAGAGAGTAATAAAGATGACTTTACATTTAGGGAAAGAAAAACTAACTTTAGTGCAGGTGTATGCATCTCAAATTGGATGTTGTCAAGAGGATAAGAACCAGTTTCTTGAAGATCTGGAAAAAGACATCAGTATAGAGATAGTGATGATCATAGGAGACCTAAATGCACAGATTGGGACAGTTAGAACAGGATATGAGAATGTAATGGGACCCTATGGATATGGCAGAAGATGTATAGAAAGTGAGCGTCTCCTTGACTTGAATGTGTTGATGGCGAAAAACAGATGGTTTGAGGAGGGACAGAGCCATAAGATAACACGATACAGTTGGGATGGTTCACAAAAGACTGTAATTGATTATGTCATCACAGATGAAGAGAGGAGTAGAATGGTAACTCATGTAAGAGTAATCCCTAGCGAAAGCCTTCACAGTGATCACCGTCTATTAGTAACGGACCTCAGAAACTTCCATGTGCCAAAAGTAGAGAACAAGAAAATGCCAAAAATCAAAGTATGGGAACTCCAGAAAACATAGAAGAGAGTTAATATCAGAACCGGATAAAATCCCTGTTACCAACAGATGAAAGGAGAAATGGAGAGGCAGAATGGACCATACTAATGTACACATTGGTAAAGGAAGTCACCGAACTTTGTGGAAAGAGAAGTATGATGACAAGACAGAAGGAAACACCTTGGTGGATGAAAGTGTGAGAGCAGTAATCAGAGAAAGAAATATCTTCAGGAAAGAGAGGGATCGGGAGACAAATAAAGCGGAACTTATTAGAGATGAGGCAAAGCTTAGAAACCTCGAACAAATATACCGAATCAAGAAAATGGAAGTTAAAAAAACAGTTGCAGACGAAAAGACCAAGGCATAGAAGATATTCACTCAGAAATTGGAGGAGGAGAGTAGAGGCAATAAAAAACTGTTTTATAGGGCTATCAGAGGTAAAAGGAAACCAATGAATACCTTAAAAGCACTTGAAGGTGAAAATGGAAATCTGGTCAGGACAGAAAGTGACATGAGAGAAGTCCTGAAAAACCATTTTGACTAGATATTAAATAGATCAGTTGAAGAACCAAATACAGAACTGGATATCCACACTTACAATGAGGAAACTCCCATCACCGGGACAGAAACAGATGCAGCCTTAAAATCTATGCCTAAAGCAAAATCTTCAGGTGCAGATGAAGTGAACGCAGACATGGTATAGGCAGCAGGTATCCAAGGCATACAATGGCTGCACCGAGTACTCAGTGCCATATGGGCAGATAACAAAATACCTTCGGGTTTGAGCAAGGGTGTAAAACATTCCTCTGCTTAAGAAAGGTAGCAGGCGGAAACACACCAAATATAGAGGAATAACCCGATTGTCTCATGGGCTGAAAATACTTGAGATGAGACTGAGAACTACCATAGAACCACAGCTGGAGGAGGAACAATATGGTTTCAGAAATAAGAAATCAACAATAGATCTAATTTTTAGAGCCCGCATGTTGTTGGAAAAGTATTGTAAGAAAGGCAAGAGCCTGGTCATTGTATTCCTGCGTATAGAAAAAGCCTATGATAATGTTATAAGAGATAAGATCTGGGAATGCATGAGGAAAAAGAATATGCCAGTAGGACTAATAAGAAAAATATAGATGTTGTACAAAGACTGTGGTAGCTGTGTACAAATTGGAGAAGGACGATCATCATGGTTTGAGACCAAGATTGGAGTTCAGCAAGGAACTGCATTGTCCCCAGTACTATTCATCACTGTTATGGGTACTACAAAGAAGAAAGTCAAGGAGAAGTCAGGTGAACTGAATGTCTTTGCCTTTGCTGATGACATAATGATATGGAGTGAAACTGAAGGGAAAGTACAGAGCAGACTGGATGAATGGGAAGCTCAGTTCCAGAAACATAATCTCTACATTAGCAACACCAAAACAGTGGTGATGGCAGTCAACAGACATAGACAGACGGCAAGTCTAAAACTAGGAGACCACCAGCTAGAGTGTGTGGACAATTTTCCTTACCCTGGAAGTGTAATCTCCAGTGATAATCTGGTCAGAAATGAAATCACCAACAGAGTGCTAAAAGGATCTGAATTCTACCAACAAGAAAGATCCCTTTTATGGGATGACTTGATTCCAAAACCGGCTACACTGATGATGTTTAATAGCTGTTTCATACCAATACTGACCTATAATATTTAAACATGTACCATTACAAAAAGAGAATCATTAAGGCTGCAAGCATCAGAGATGAATTTGTTTAGATCCAACACCCAGAAGACAAAGATGGGCAAGTTAAGGAATGAGGAGGTGAGGAAGAAGCTGGAATAAAGACATTAGATCGAACTGGCGTATCTAGACTTCGATGGTATGGGCATGTGATGAGAATGGAGCCAACTAGAACAGCCAAAATATATTTGGAAAGACAGGTGGACGGGAAAAGATGTCAAGGAAGACCTCGAACCCGATGAATGGACTTGATCAAGGCTGATATAGTGACTAGAAGATGGAAAGTGGATGATGTTCACCGTAAACAGGTGTATTTGGACAGGACGAAGTGGAAGAGGCTCATTACCAGTAGCCAGGAAACTGGAACTGTTAAATGGTGATGACCTAATACCCCGGATGTCCACCTTTACCACGGATAACAGCGGCGACGCGTCGTCATGACATGGGAGCAATGACGCCTTGGTAGGCCGCTGGAGGGAGATGGCACCACATCTACGCACACAAGTCACATAATTCCTGTAAATTCCGGGGAGGGAAATGATGAGTTCTGATGCCACGTTCAATCGTAAATGGTTCAGATGGCTCTGAGCACTATGGGACTTAACTTCTGAGGTCATCAGTAGCCTAGAACTTAGAACTAATTAAACCTAACTAACCTAAGGACATCACACACATCCATGCCCGGGGCAGGACTCGAACCTGCGACCGTAGCGGTCGCTCGGTTCCAGACTGTAGCGCCTAGAACCGCACGGCCACTCCGGCCGGCGTTCAAAAATGGCTCTGAGCACTATGGGACTCAACTGCTGTGGTCATAAGTGCGCTAGAACTTAGAACTACTTAAACCTAACTAACCTAAGGACATCACACAACACCCAGCCATCACGAGGCAGAGAAAATCCCTGACCCCGCCGGGAATCGAACCCGGGAACCCGGGCGAGGGAAGCGAGAACGCTACCGCACGACCACGAGATGCGGGCTCCGGCGTTCAATCACATCCCAAACGTGTTTAAACGGGTTAAGTCTTAGCGACTTGGGGTCTAGCACATCAGCTAGAACTCGCCAATGCATTCCTAGAACCACTCCGTCTTACTCCTGGCCTTATGGCATGACGAATTATCTTGTTGAAAAATGAACTACTGCTCAGAAACATGATAGTCCTGAAGGGAAGTACGTGTTCTGCAACTAGTGTACAATAGTCCTTGGCTGTCATGGTGCCTTGCTCGAGCTCCACTGGATCCATGGGTGCTCGTGTGAATGTGCCCCAGAAAATAATGGAGACGCCGCCAGCTTGTCTCCGTCCTGCAGTTCAGGTGTCAAGGAGCTGTTCCCATTGGCGCCCTCCCATCGGCATGATGAAGGAAGATTTGTGATTCATTAGACCATACAACGCTCTGCCACTGCGTCAACGTCCAATGTCGAAGGTCACGTGCCCATTTCAGTTGTAGTTGTCGATGGCGTGCTGTTAACATTGGCACAAGCATGGGTCGTCGCTTGCCGGGGACCCGTCGTTAGGAGTGTTCTGTGTGTTCTGACACACTTGTACGCTACCCAACATTATAACCTGATGTTAGTTCCACCGTAGTTCACCAGTCCACCCAGCCTACGACGCCCGATATCTTCAGTGAAGGGTGACCGCCTTATCCCACGACGTCTGGACATGGCTTCACCTTGGTTTCGAAACGTGTTGAAGTAACTCACCACAATACTCCTCGAATGCCCGAAAAGAGCGCAGTTTCCGAAATGTTTGTGGCGAGCCTCCGGGCCATCACTGTCTGTTCTCGGAAACTCAGATAGATCGCTTGCCTTCCCCATTCTACACACGGACAGCACGTTCAGTGATACTATAGCCACCGTGCGTGTGTCTAACAGTCATTTCTCGCCAGGTGACGCTGCTATCGTCTGGACGGGTTTATATCGATAGTAGGTCGGTGGTCATAATATTCTGGTTGATCAGTGTACATTGGTTTACTTTACAATGAGTCCGGAAATTTCCCATATCACTCTTCCCTTCGTACAGTTGAGGAAATAAATTGTTGATTTATTGTTATCTCTGCTTTGAAACCGACTTAAAGCATCGCTGCCTGTGTTGTATTGTTTTTTACCAGTGTTGCATTGATCCCGTTTTGTAGCCATGGATGACATGAGCGGACACAGATACACTGTTGAGTAACGGTTAATGGCATGTTATCGTTGCGCGAACGCCCGTAGACTTTGCAAACAATGACAGAGATAAAGGGTGAATTTATACACTCCTGGAAATGGAAAAAAGACCACATTGACACCGGTGTGTCAGACCCACCATACTTGCTCCGGACACTGCGAGAGGGCTATACAAGCAATGATCACACGCACGGCACAGCGGACACACCAGGAACCGCGGTGTTGGCCGTCGAATGGCGCTAGCTGCGCAGCATTTGTGCACCGCCGCCGTCAGTGTCAGCCAGTTTGCCGTGGCATACGGAGCTCCATCGCAGTCTTTAACACTGGTAGCATGCCGCGACAGCCTGGACGTGAACCGTATGTGCAGTTGACGGACTTTGAGCGAGGGCGTATAGTGGGCATGCGGGAGGCCGGGTGGACGTACCGCCGAATTGCTCAACACGTGGGGCGTGAGGTCTCCACAGTACATCGATGTTGTCGCCAGTGGTCGGCGGAAGGTGCACGTGCCCGTCGACCTGGGACCGGACCGCAGCGACGCACGGATGCACGCCAAGACCGTAGGATCCTACGCAGTGCCGTAGGGGACCGCACCGCCACTTCCCAGCAAATTAGGGACACTGTTGCTCCTGGGGTATCGGCGAGGACCATTCGCAACCGTCTCCATGAAGCTGGGCTACGGTCCCGCACACCGTTAGGCCATCTTCCGCTCACGCCCCAACATCGTGCAGCCCGCCTCCAGTGGTGTCGCGACAGGCGTGAATGGAGGGACGAATGGAGACGTGTCGTCTTCAGCGATGAGAGTCGCTTCTGCCTTGGTGCCAATGATGGTCGTATGCGTGTTTGGCGCCGAGCAGGTGAGCGCCACAATCAGGACTGCATACGACCGAGGCACACAGGGCCAACACCCGCCATCATGGTGTGGGGAGCGATCTCCTACACTGGCCGTACACCACTGGTGATCGTCGAGGGGACACTGAATAGTGCACGGTACATCCAAACCGTCGTCGAACCCATCGTTCAACCATTCCTAGACCGGCAACAGGACAATGCACGTCCGCATGTATCCCGTGCCACCCAACGTGCTCTAGAAGGTGTAAGTCAACTACCCTGGCCAGCAAGATCTCCGGATCTGTCCCCCATTGAGCATGTTTGGGACTGGATGAAGCGTCGTCTCACGCGGTCTGCACGTCCAGCACGAACGCTGGTCCAACTGAGGCGCCAGGTGGAAATGGCATGGCAAGCCGTTCCACAGGACTACATCCAGCATCTCTACGATCGTCTCCATGGGAGAATAGCAGCCTGTATTGCTGCGAAAGGTGGATATACACTGTACTAGTGCCGACATTGTGCATGCTCTGTTACCTGTGTCTATGTGCCTGTGGTTCTGTCAGTGTGATCATGTGATGTATCTGACCCCAGGAATGTGTCAATAAAGTTTCCCCTTCCTGGGACAATGAATTCACGGTGTTCTTATTTCAATTTCCAGGAGTGTAGATCAGTTTGGCAAGGTCTCACGTCATAAAGCACCCCCGCTTGATTGCGAGAAACGTGCATCTATTTTAGGCAGTAACATAGACAGGTACATAGTGGACGCAAGAAAACGTAACACGAAACGTATGCCACCGTCATTTAATCAACTGAGCAGCCTCCAATGAAACTGATTCACCCAAGAGCAGCTGAACACGAAGTACTTTGATCAACAACACGTCACCACATCAAAAAATAGTTGAAAATGAAAGGAATGAGGCCGATGTTTCTCAATAGTTTATCTGACAACGACGTGCAGCAGCGTGTTCCAGCTTGCCGTGGACTGTTTGCAAACTTTCCAAGACTGTTGTTTTCTGATGCACGTGCGATGTCTTGCAGTTCATTCTTGAGGAGTGCGGTTTTCTGTTCTAAAGAAAATCTCCGTTATATGCATCAACAGAAAAGGAACCCGCTTCATGTTAAAAAAAAAAAAATGGCTCTGAGCACTATGGGACTCAACTGCTTTGATCATAAGTCCCCTAGAACTTAGAACTACTTAAACCTAACTAACCTAAGGACAGCACACAACACCCAGCCATCACGAGGCAGAGAAAATCCCTGACCCCGCCGGGAATCGAACCCGGGAACCCGGGCGTGGGAAGCGAGAACGCTACCGCACGACCACGACATGCGGGCGCTTCATGTTATGATAGGAGCCACGACGCTATTATGATACCTGTTCGGACCAAATTTTTTGAAGGTTATGACAATGGAAATTGTTATTTAGACATGTAACAAACATGGTTAACACCCCAGCTTGCAAACGAGAGAATCATGGATCGTTGGTGGTTACAGCAGGACGGAGGTCTTTTACACTTTACTATGCATACACGTCAGTTCTTTCATGAATGGTTTCAAGCCCGCTAGATTTTGTGTGCTTCCGAAACATTTCCAGCCCCACTGAAAGGTTACCACGGAGACGACCCTACCACGCCAGACGACTCATTATGGGGAAGAATAAAGTTCTATGTGACTCGGCGTCGGTACAAGACTAGCGAACAATTGCACGTAGGCGTTGAGAATTCTCGCTGAGGAATAACTATTGAGATGCTCGACAAGATGTGTAGCAGGACATGGAGACCTTTAGACCAATGTGTACGGCACGATGGTGCACATACAGACCCTCTGAGTAAATAGTGTTCATATTAAGTACGCCAATACACGACATAAAAATTATTTTTTGACCTACAGGTATGGTGAATTTTCGGACAGACTATGTACAAAATCAGAAACGAGCCGAGACCTCAAAAACTCAATATGTTGATGGCCCATTCATAATTTTCAAAAAAAATTTTCGTCAGAAGTGTATGATCGGCAATGACGTGACTCGATACTACACTACTGGCCGTTGTGGTGTTGAACGTGTCAAGTGCACAAGCAATGCACAAATGAAAGAAAGTTTTTAATGTGATATACTACTGGCCATTAAAATTGCTACACTATGATGACGTGCTACAGGCGCGAAATTTAACTGAGAGGAAGAAAATGCTGTGATATGTAAATGATTAGCTTTTCAGAGCATTCACACAAGGTTGGCACCGGTGACGACACCTACAACGTGCTGACATGAGGAAAGTTTCCTACCGATTTCTCATACACAAACTGCCGTCGACTGGCGTTGCCTGGTGAAACGTTGTTGTAATGCCTCGTGTAAGGAGGAGAAATGCGTACCACCACGTTTCCGACTTCGATAAAGGTCGGATTGTAGCCTATCGCGATTGCGGCTTATCGTATCGTGACATTGCTGCTCGCGTTGGTCGAGATCCAATGACTGTTAGCAGAATGTGGAATCGGTGGGTTCAGGAGGGTAATACGGAACGCCGTGCTGGATCCCAACGGCTTCGTATCACTAGCAGTCGAGATGACAGGCATCTTATCCGCATGGCTGTAACGGATCGTGCAACCACGTCTCGATCCCTGAGTCAACAGATGGGGAGTTTGCAAGACAACAACCATCTGCACGAACAGTTCGACGACGTTTGCAGCAGCATGGACTATCAGCTCGGAGACCATGGCTGTGGTTACCCTTGACGCTGCATCAAAGTCAGGAGCGCCTGCGATGGTGTACTCAACGACGAACCTGAGTGCACGAATGGCAAAACGTCATTTTTTCGGATGAATCCAGGTTCTGTTTACAGCATCATGATGGTCGCATCCGTGTTTGGAGACATCGCGGTGAACGCACATTGGAAGCCTGTATTCGTCATCGCCATACTGGCGTATCACCCGGCGTGATGGTATGGGGTGCCATTGGTTACACGTCTCGGTCACCTGTTGTTCGCATTGACGGCACTTTGAACAGTGGACGTTACATTTCGGATGTGTTACGACCCGTGTCTCTACCCTTCATTCGATCCCTGCGAAACCCTACATATCAGGAGGATAATGCACGACCGCATGTTGCCGGTCCTGTACGGGCCTTTATGGATACAGAAAATGTTCGACTGCTGCCCTGGCCAGCACATTCTCCACATCTCTCACCATCTGAAAACGTCTGGTCAATGGTGGCCGAACAACTGGGTCGTCACAATACGCCAGTCACTACTCTTGGTGAACTGTGGTATCGTGTTGAAGCTGCATGGGCAGCTGTTCCTGTACACGCTATCCAAGCTGTGTTTGACTCAATGTCCAGGCGTATCAAGGCTTTTATTACGGCCAGAGGTGGTTGTTCCGGGTACTGATTTCTCAGGATCTATGCACCCAAATTGCGTGAAAATGTAATCATTTGTCAGTTCTAGTATAATATATTTGTCGAATGAATACCCGTTTATCATCTGCATTTTTTCTTGGTGTAGCAATTTTAATGGCCAGTAGTGCAGTAGTTCCTGACCAACATGCGTGACTTCAGCGACCTGGGCTAAATTCAAAACACCTCAACAGTCGTAAAGTAGAAGCTTTCTCGACCATATGCCTTAGCTGCTGGTGAGTCTTCCGGTTCGTATGTTTATTGTTCATGAAACTTTTTTGTGTTTACTTTTCTTCCAGAGGTTCGCTGGACAGTAGATGTCGAGTGCAGCTCTGGACGAAACATTAGGAACAGAGTAGGATCATGGACCACGACCATACAACAGGGAGACTCACCAGCATTCATCTCAACAGTGCCTCGTGAAGTGAGGTGGGTTGTACATCCGTCGGTAAATGATTTGCTTTGTTAGAAGAAAGTAGGCTAGTGTGGTACTTGTGCTTTACCCTCTCTCTTTCTTCTATTACCTGTATAATCCATAATAATGCAACACTATAGTGTACAAGCATGCAACATATTCATTTACACGTTGCCTATACGCTTTCAACACGCTACTCTAAGAATAGATGAGTGACTAGAATGCCCCTCCGAAATTTGGTATGTCGAGGGAACTCGTCACAACAGTCTGGTTAGAACAACTGAATTATTATGTACAGTTTGCAACGTCACTGATGAAGCACTATACAAAATACACAAAATGCGAGAAGCTATCCGGGAATGCTACGTGAGAGGTATTATATAACAAACATGGGGAACCTGCGATTTCTTAGTATACGTTCATAAACTGGATTAGTCAGTGGTTCGAAGGAAGCTAACAACAGTACGCTGGTTACATTTTACACCAGGCAGTTTTCCTCGAGCGTAATGGGTCTGTGCGCTGTCAGGGTTATGTTTCCTAATTATGTTTCACTCTCGTATCTATAGCAAGGGTGACCTGTCACTGAGGTGAAGAGTTACTTTGCTACTGACGTGAAATCCTCAGAGTGTATAAACATTTAATGACACCTTATGGGGCTCATTTCTGTTGTCCAAATGTGCAATAGTAATTCTATTATTTACTTGATATTTATCAAATGTTTATGGTTTCGCTGGATTGTTCATGACTGTCTTGCTCGATGACCTCCATCACTCAAATAGACTGCTCAGTATTAACGTCCAGCTATGAACATTAAATATGAATCCCTGAACCTGTGCCCGTTACGCGTTCCCTACGTACATCAATGACAACATTATATCTGAGACTAAGACAATAGGTATTAATTTTAAGCTTATCTTGTAGCAACAGAATGCATATCTAGTAATTATGAAATCTGTGGTAGAAGTCATTAATATAAACGTGAAGAGTCACGCCGAAATCTGTCATCGAAATGGTAAGTGAACGTTGGCTGAAACGTACGAGCATCTTGTTGGAGAGCAAGAAGCAAGTTTCTCAGTGTGATAGTGACAGACTTCTAGTAAGCTCAAATTCGCACTTCCTTTTGGATTCGCTTACTTTTTAGGTCAATGCGATTTGGACAATGTTCTTCCAGTCTGTTCATCTGATACCTCATGTGTGGCTCTGAATGATTTGTAAAATACCGATGTGTAGTTGCCATTACCCCGTCATTCGACTCTAAAGTTTTCACAGCCAAAAATTTCTTTAAATATGGACTGAAAAGTGTTGGAATGGCACTTCTGTCCCATTTATTTGAACAAAAACACGTTTCAATTTCTGTTCTAGTTGAGACTTTGCATCATAACACAAACTTGCTGGCTGCGGTTGCGCAAAGAATGATCACGGTGAAGGACTGTAGGTCCATGAATAAACCTCAGCCCTATCGTACAGCTATGAAATATTCTGTCAATCACCAGACATAGGCCAAGCTCGCAGTGGAAGCAGTCAACAGGAGGACTGCCGGCGAGTGAGTTCTAAGGGCGTAGAATGAATTCAACACTGACTCTCTGTCGCTGTGCGGGCAGCTTTATCACACTGCACAGATCATGGGAGTACGCCAAGCGACGAGGCATGGTGGTGGCCTTTTGCTGTGTGGTCGCTGCATGCTGATTGTTCTACCCATCCCTAAGTAGTAAATAGGAAAAATTTGTTTTAGACTAATGAAGACGTTGGCTATCATTTGCAATAAATGGAATCCGTTCCAATTTTTGTAATGCAGGACTATCGTCTTATATGTGTTCAGTTTCTAGTGTAAAGTTGTATTTGCTATAACGAAACGACGTTCCAGTTTCATTGTATTTTCTTTAAAACGGTCAAAATATAAAACGTACAAATTCGTTGGCGTCTTCTTTCTGATCAACATTCACCACCCGTTTCCCACAAACCTTTCTTATCTTTGATTCTTAAAGGAAAATATAGTCACTCTTTCTTCTGTCTGATGTGCGGCACCAGTTATTTCACACACCTTTAATCACCGTTTCTCTGATGTCATGTGGCGCACCTGTGGTGGCTTTACGTGGGTCATGTTACAGAGAAGTACAGTATGTTTGAAATCAGTTGCCTATTTATTAACTGTTGATAATGAAAGAGAAGATGTCTTATAAGACTTTGCCACCGTTAAATTATTTACAAAACAAATTATTTTACAATGGCACATTATTTCAGTTTATCCATTTAGTCGAAATACATAAGATGTGATTACTTAAAAAAGCCATTTAACCAGAACTACTCTGCAGATTAAGTTTCCACACACAGTCTGTAAAAGATAACTGTTTACAATGTACAACAGTATCAGAGGAAATAGAGACGAACAATTTAATACAGGACACTTGCGATATTTCAAGACTGAAAACAAACTCAAATTGGCCTACAAAAGCCACCTAAACATAGCGAGTGAGATTTTGAATATCTTGTTGTCGTCTTAAGCCACGGGCTTAGTAGTTTAGATTTTTTAAAGTACTTATTTCGTTAACATTGGTAATTTAAAATTTCCCATGAGAATAATGAAAGAAAAACGCTATTATAAACGTTATGCAAAAAACTAATTACGTTTACATTTCGATATAAACGTAGCCCTTACAAGCACAGTGGTCTCGTAGTAAAAAGATCGGAGAAACCAAGAGAAATAGTTGTTAATTCTACGCTGTTAACATTCATAATATATTAATTTAAAATTTGCACATGTATCAGTTATACAATTAATGAGAGCAAGAACAATTCATGTTTACTAATTGTGGAAAATTTTACCGAGGAAAGGAAATGAACTTCAAGTGGTAAAATCCGACTAATCAGGTGGCGTAAAAGGACGAAAGCACATTTTAAACCTGACGTGGGGTCGCATTTGCTGAAGCCTAGGTAGATGTTGTAGGCCACTTTCACGTTGTTCCCCACCTATGTCAAATCGATCGTCTTCACTTCCCCAGCACCATTGCGGTATGTTGTAAATAGCTATCGTACCGTATATGTTATTGGGTTGCGAGTACCACCCCATCATAAATATGTTGCAGGAAACACACATATGTAATAAAAGTCTTATACACAGCGAGTGCGCTGCGCTGAAGTTTTCCACGTCAGTGGCTTGCAGGAAAAAACGTACCTGTAGCAGAAAATCCTGTTACCGCTGTGTCGTAGGCGGGGTGGACAAAAGGGCAGCGGCCCTGTAGCAGCCACGATGGACACCAAATTGAATTTCGTGCCCCCGGCACGAGTGCTCGAACCGTGGTAGTGGCGTCCAATACAGTCCAGAATTGAATTAGTCACGATAGCCTAGAAACGGGAAACGAAACGCGAGCGTATCAGAAATGTCCGACCCACAAACATAAAACTGTGCCGCTTCGACCGAACAGCGAAGAGCCTTTTCCTGGAAGTCTGTCTGCTGTAATGAACAGAGTCACTAAAGCGTGAGAGCGCTGAGAATTCGGTGACATTTTCACTTCTAGCTTTGAGACCTAAAATAGTGCTCTACCTATCGATGTTTTTTTACACCTCCGCAAACCTTGCAAATTTCTGCTCCTGACCTTTTACCTACAGACTGAGAATAGATATCAGATAAAAGAACCACCGTACAATTTAATGAATAATTCAGTTTCCAGAAACTGCTTAGCGCTTGTAACATATACAATCGTCACATTCTGAAATTCGTGGCTAGGTTGACCCCAGAAGCAAATATACACTCCTGGAAATTGAAATAAGAACACCGTGAATTCATTGTCCCAGGAAGGGGAAACTTTATTGACACATTCCTGGGGTCAGATACATCACATGATCACACTGACAGAACCACAGGCACATAGACACAGGCAACAGAGCATGCACAATGTCGGCACTAGTACAGTGTATATCCACCTTTCGCAGCAATGCAGGCTGCTATTCTCCCATGGAGACGATCGTAGAGATGCTGGATGTAGTCCTGTGGAACGGCTTGCCATGCCATTTCCACCTGGCGCCTCAGCTGGACCAGCGTTCGTGCTGGACGTGCAGACCGCGTGAGACGACGCTTCATCCAGTCCCAAACATGCTCAATGGGGGACAGATCCGGAGATCTTGCTGGCCAGGGTAGTAGACTTACACCTTCTAGAGCACGTTGGGTGGCACGGGATACATGCGGACGTGCATTGTCCTGTTGGAACAGCAAGTTCCCTTGCCGGTCTAGGAATGGTAGAACGATGGGTTCGATGACGGTTTGGATGTACCGTGCACTATTCAGTGTCCCCTCGACGATCACCAGTGGTGTACGGCCAGTGTAGGAGATCGCTCCCCACACCATGATGCCGGGTGTTGGCCCTGTGTGCCTCGGTCGTATGCAGTCCTGATTGTGGCGCTCACCTGCACGGCGCCAAACACGCATACGACCATCATTGGCACCAAGGCAGAAGCGACTCTCATCGCTGAAGACGACACGTCTCCATTCGTCCCTCCATTCACGCCTGTCGCGACACCACTGGAGGCGGGCTGCACGATGTTGGGGCGTGAGCGGAAGACGGCCTAACGGTGTGCGGGACCGTAGCCCAGCTTCATGGAGACGGTTGCGAATGGTCCTCGCCGATACCCCAGGAGCAACAGTGTCCCTAATTTGCTGGGAAGTGGCGGTGCGGTCCCCTACGGCACTGCGTAGGATCCTACGGTCTTGGCGTGCATCCGTGCGTCGCTGCGGTCCGGTCCCAGGTCGACGGGCACGTGCACCTTCCGCCGACCACTGGCGACAACATCGATGTACTGTGGAGACCTCACGCCCCACGTGTTGAGCAATTCGGCGGTACGTCCACCCGGCCTCCCGCATGCCCACTATACGCCCTCGCTCAAAGTCCGTCAACTGCACATACGGTTCACGTCCACGCTGTCGCGGCATGCTACCAGTGTTAAAGACTGCGATGGAGCTCCGTATGCCACGGCAAACTGGCTGACACTGACGGCGGCGGTGCACAAATGCTGCGCAGCTAGCGCCATTCGACGGCCAACACCGCGGTTCCTGGTGTGTCCGCTGTGCCGTGCGTGTGATCATTGCTTGTACAGCCCTCTCGCAGTGTCCGGAGCAAGTATGGTGGGTCTGACACACCGGTGTCAATGTGTTCTTTTTTCCATTTCCAGGAGTGTATTTCCTGAAGGTCGTAGAACGTTCTTTAAATACGAAGAGTTTTCATAATTTTGTCGGTATTGTTCTTGACAAAGTTAGAGATGTAACAACATAATGTCGCCAATGATTTCGTCATAAATTTCATGCTGCACACTTCTGGCTGTTTGATTGTTTTCAGTTTCATGGGTCACGTAGTTCACAGCATTCATTCAAAAATACCTAAATTTAAAAAAATGTAATGTTACAGGACCACCAACGGCCTTGCCGCAGTGGTAACACCAGTTCAAATCAGATCACCGAAGTTAAGCGCTTTCGGGCTTGGCTAGCACTTGGATGGGCTTGGCTGGGCGCTGTTGGTAAGCGGGGTTCACTCAGCCCTTGTGAGGAAAATTGAGGAGCTACTTGATTGAGAAGTAGCTGCTCCGGTCACGAAAACTGACAACGGACGGGAGAGCGGTGTGCTGACCACATGCTCCTCCATATCCGCATCCAGCGACGCCTGTACACTGAGGATGACACGGCTGTCGGTCAGTACCGTTCGCGTCTTTCGAGGCCTGTTCGGACGGAGTTTAGACAGAGGGAGAGAATGTTAAGGAACACAAACCGAAAAATTTGCCATAATCAACTTTATTTAAGCAACATGTATTACAGCAGAAGGCTCAAAACTACTGCGATTGGGTAGAACGAAAGGTGTGTTCGGAAATGAAGTCTTTTCAGCTTGTGTTTAAAAGCCTGATGTCCACTATTTAAAGTTTTTCCAAAAATTGAAAACTTGGACATGCTGTAGAAGGAGGGCAGAGACCATTCTGGTAAGGAACACGCTGATGTCTCAGCATTCCTGAATTCCCTCCATCATTTTCGCGAATTCCCTCCCCCTCACTACCCCCACCCTCAACCCACGGCCAATGCCATCATGATCTGTGCCAATCGCTGCAGGGCCCTGTTGTGCTAACGTTTCAGCCAATAGCTTACAAGCTCGGCCCCTCACCACTAGAGCAATTTTCATGTTCATTATTCAATTGCGTGTGCGCCATCATTTGTTCGCTATCTTTACCTACATCTGGATCTCATGTCATCACTTGTGAGCCGGCCGGAGTGGCCGAGCGGTTCTAGGCGCTACAGTCTGGAACCGCGCGACCGCTACTGTCGCAGGTTCGAATCCTGCCTCGGGCATGGATGTGTGTGATGTCCTTAGGTTAGTTAGGTTTAAGTAGTTCTAAGTTCTATGGGACTGATGACCTCAGAAGTTAAGTCCCATAGTGCTCAGACCCATTTGAACCATCACTTGACGAGACACTCTCATTGAGCAAATTACATATATATCGTCAAATTACAACACGTAGCTCACGCACGATGTCCTTTATGTTTCCCGCACACGTTAGCACAAGAAGCTGCGCCGCGTCTCTATTGTCCAGAGGGGAAGTACATGTACAAGCGAACCTCCACCAAGCTGTGACGCCATCTGCGTGAGTTTCCCTCCTGGTTCCAGTGTAATGAGGTCAAGTGGCTGTCTGCTTGTATCTCGAGTCAGCTCATACAGTGAAGCAGGTAACAACTGGAATGTACTCCAGCGAAGACTACACCAATATGATACTGATCTATGGGGAGATGCACCGAAATGCAGGTGAGGTCTGAAGGCTGTATTCACAATGTTTTCCCGCGTGACGCCTATCTTCTGCACGTGATTTTAGACGTACAGATAATACGCTTAAGAACCAATGGAGCTTTCCAGATACAACGTGTCGTGGAAGGGCCAATCCCCAATGGACACGATGTCGCCTGAAACGTTATTGAGTATTTTCGAGCACATGTGTAACACTTCTGCTACTAAATGTAACTGGATTTTCTCTTTTGATGCTAGTCAGTTGTCAGGATGAGCATTACTGCAAAGGGCATTTGATTCTAAAGCATTATGTCAGGGTTAAAATACTACATAAATTAATTTTTCTCTCTTAACAACATGTCGGCAGGGTGGGTTCTTCCTTGGCTCGGGTATGAGGTAGAATGAAACAGCATTTTCACATAAGATAACTTTTATTTAAGATTTGTTCAACTGCTTCCTTACTCGATGTCCTGGCTCTGAGAGCGGCAGCTGTGTCGTTTGTGAAGCCTTCTGCGGCGGCGTCTGATTACTCATGGCAGTGTGTATCTCGTGTCGCCGTCTCGCCCAGCTGACTGGAGACGCGCAGCGTGAGATGGCCCGTTTAATTATTGCGAGCGAAGTCGTGCATCGGATGGTGATACCTTGGATGTGGCGTTCCAGTGTTTCTCTTCTCTGCCACTTTACCTCCAGTAAACTCAAGTGAATAAATACTTCACTTTTATTTTCACTAATTTATTTACTTAAGTACCACTCAACACATGCTACGTATGGTAAGCATAGCTTAAATGTAAATAACGCGTATGTACAATATAGTATAAATGAAAGTGTCATCGTGCTATTAAATTTCGGTTGCAGTATTACTTACACCTATAATAATAATAATAATTATTATTATTGGAAATGGTCAATATTATTACGAGTATGAAAGTTATTAGATCTCGTGAGTAATAACTATACCTCATCGTAATTAGGACAAAGGAAGGAGAGCTGCAGTGGACCTGGGGATATCAAGTCTTCGGTACAAAGGTTTCTGGAGGAACGAAAATGGAATCCCTTTAAGTTGCACCTACATCAACAGCAATATGGAAATGATTTCTGAACTCGGGTATTGTTCTGCACACCTCTCGTAAATAAAGCAGCCATCAATCTAAATTTCATTAGGCAGATTTTACGGGAATATGAATGCTATTTCGCCAATGACGCCACTCTCAACAGATACAATCTACAGTACTGGGCTCCTGCAAATCCACACTGGTTGACTTCCAGACTAACTGGTCTGGTTTATTTACAATTCCTACAGAATGAGCTGAATCCTGGACAGCTCCTAGAAGTCATCCAACCTCAGTTAGCTATGAATCACTGGTGGTGCACCACTGCATTGTTAGGGAATTTCTCAGCAATGTGTACCCCGAACAGTGGATGGGCATGGTGGCTGCATTCGATCGCCAGCGAGAGGCGCTTACATCAATGCACTCAACAAGGCAGACATGCATTTGAGCATTTTTATTATCTATAATGCAATTATAAAGATATATCAGTCTACAACATAGCTTTAAAGGAACATCATTTATCATATTCATTATATTCATTGTTCTTTACCGCAATCAGAGATATGATAGCGTTTATGTAATACTGCGAATTGTGAAGCATGAATTGAGGCATTATATATTGTTAATAAATTAGCTGTCAATAGAGGACAGTGTGCGTGGGCCGACTGATGTATCAGTTAATCACGGATATCACAGATGCCAAAAGGTTTGTCTAACCAGAAAAATAATCGAAACTCCACACCAACAGAGACCAAAGCTGGAAAAATAAGCACTTTAGAGATATAACTGGTCCTATAGCTCGTCACTAGAAAACTTGCTAGCTGTAAGAGAATGCAGGATTCGACTCCTAATCTCAAGAAAGGTGTAGAAGAATGATTGGCCGTGACCAGAACAATACACACAAGGGCCAAAGTATATTAATGATCTGTTTCAAGGCATATCAACATATGACAGATATTTCATTAACAACAACACATAGCACACCAATTCGTGCTTCACAATTGGTACTGTTACGTAAATGCTATCATATCTTTGATTACAGTAACGAACAATGAATACAATGAACACCATAAATGATGTACCTTTAAAGCTATGTTATAGACTGATAGACTTTTATAATTGCATTATTCATAATACAAATGTGCCAATTCATGTCCACCTTGTTGAATGCATTGATGTAAGGGTCCTCAGTATTAGCAGGGACACCTCTTAACATTTCTGCAGATATATATATATATATATATATATATATATATATATATATATATATATATATATATATATATATATGTGTGTGTGTGTGTGTGTGTGTGTGTGTGTGTGTGTGTGTGTGTAGATAAATATGTTCTACAAAATTATTGTTGTTTTCAGCCCTATTAACCAATCAAAGACTGTTTCATTTGCTGGGTAAAAGGCTGCAATCCACATGAAATAATAAGGTACAATTATGAGGAATTTGACACATCCAGATACGCAGCTAATAATCCTTATAGCATAACACCTCAGAATTGAAATGGATATTGGCCTGCTGATAGACAAGGCGAGTGGAACGCAGGTTGTGGAGTTATGGGTCTCAGATCCAAAATGCATTTATAATATACAGATGCATGTGTCACCCAGAGTCGAGCTAAGGGTCTGCTTCAAGCAGCCTCACAGGCTTTCACAACGGAAGTCTGTAAGAAGTGCCTGTGTGGTGAAGCTGCAAATGCTTTTCTGCATTTGGTGTGTCAAGTAGTCTTGTGGTCGCGTGGTCATGAGATACATAGAGCACTGCAGGTGAAAGTCAGCCTCTTGAGCCATGGTGACAAATGCTTCATTTGGTGGATGGGATCAGGACCTTCGCATTCTCACACCATTCACTCGAGAGTGACTGAAGTTGCACACTGTGTGTGTGTGTGTGTCTGTACGTGTGTGTTTGTGTGTGTGTGTGTGTGTGTGTGTGTGTGTGTGTGTATGTTTGTGTGTGTACCTATGTGGTTCCCTCCTCTTCATCTGTTGCTGCTAGTCCCCCATACAGTGAATATATATATATATATATATATATATATATATATATATATATATATATATATATAACTGTAGTAATAATGCGATGTATCTCAGCATATACACTGGTGTCCAAACCGAAAGGGACAAAAGGAAATTTTGCAAGGTATCATTTATTTTGCCACAAAACAGTGTAAACAGGGGATTGTAAAGTATAACAATACAGAATGCAAACGACTATAACTTGTATAACAGTAGACAAAAACGTTCTTCATTTGTTTCCAACTTAACGGATTTGCACACAAAATCCAACAACTGGTTAATGTGCCCAGTATGGGGTGTGACCACATCTTGCAGCAACACTGGCCTTACAACGACGGGGCATCCTGTGAATGATGTCGTCATTCTCATATTGAGGCAGTAACACACATTCTTCCTGCAGAGATGCTCGCAGTCTTGGAGAGTGGTTGGCGGATCCTGACGCAACGCAAGCCATCTCCCTGGTGCATCCCAGACATTATCCATGGAATTCAAATCGGGAGAGTGAGCAGGCTACGCCATGTCTGCAATATCTTCCGTTTCCAAGAAAACATCTTCCGCCCTTGCTGTATGAGGTCGAGCATTATCTTCTACATCTACATCTACATCCATACTCCGCAAGCCACCTGACGGTGTGTGGCGGAGGGTACCTTGAGTACCTCTATCAGTTCTCCCTTCTATTCCAGTCTCGTATTGTTCGTGGAAAGAAGGATTGTCGGTATGCCTGTATGTGGTCTCTAATCTCTCTGATTTTATCCTCACGGTCTCTTCGCGTGATATACGTAGGAGGGAGCAATATACTGTTTGACTCTTCGGTGAAGGTGTGTTCTCGAAACTTCAACAAAAGCCCGTACCGAGCTACTGAGCGTCTCTCTTGCAGAGTCTTCCACTGGAGTTTATCTATCATCTCCGTAACACTTTCGCGATTACTAAATGATCCTCTAAAGAAGCGCGCTGCTCTCCGTTGGATCCTCTCTATCTCCTCTATCAACACTATCTGGTACGGATCCCACACGGATGAGCAGTATTCAAGCAGCGGGCGAACAAGCGTACTGCAACCTACTTCCTTTGTTTTTGGATTGCATTTCCGTAGGATTCTTCCAATGAATCTCAGTCTGGCGTCTGCTTTACCAACGATCAACTTTATATGATAATTCCATTTTAAATCACTCCTAATGCGTACTCCCAGATAATTTATGGAATTAACTGCTTCCAGTTGCTGACATGCTATTTTGTAGCTAAATGATAAGGGATCTTTCTTCCTATGTATTCGCAGCACATAACACTTGTTTACATTGAGATTCAATTGCCATTCCCTGCACCATGCGTCAATTCGCTGCAGATCCTCCTGCATTTCAGTACAATTTTCCGTTGTTACAACCTCTCGATATACCACAGCGTCATCCGCAAAGAGCCTCAGTGAACTTCCGATGTCATCCACAAGGTCATTTATGTATATAGTGAATAGCAACGGTCCTACGACACTCCCCTGCGGCACATCTGAAATCACTCTTACTTCGGAAGACTTCTCTCCATTGAGAATGACATGCTGCGTTCTGTTATCTAGGAACTCTTCAATCCAATCACACAATTGGTCTGATAGTCCATATGCTCTTACTTCATTCATTAAACGACTGTGGGGAACTGTATCGAACGCCTTGTGGAAGTCAAGAAACACGGCATCTACCTGTGAACCCGTGTCTATGGCCCTCTGAGTCTCGTGGACCAATAGCGCGAGCTGGGTTTCACACGACCGTCTTTTTCGAGAGCCATGCTGATTCCCACATAGTAGATTTCTAGTCTCCAGAAAAGTCATTATACTCGAACATAATACGTGTTCCAAAATTCTACAACTGATTGACATTAGAGATGTAGGTCTATAGTTCTGCACATCTGTTCGACGTCCCTTCTTGAAAACTGGGATGACGTGTGCCCTTTTCCAATCCTTGCGAACGCTACGCTCTTCTAGAGACCTACGGTACACCGCTGCAAGAAGGGGGGCAAGTTCCTTCGCGTACTCTGTGTAAAATCGAACTGGTATCCCATCAGGTCCAGCGGCCTTTCCTATTTTGAGCGATTTTAATTGTTTCTCTATCCCTCTGTCGTCTATTTCGATATCTACCATTTTATCATCTGTGCGACAATCTAGAAAAGGAACTACAGTGCAGCATGTTTCTGCCGAAGCGTTCAGCACACCGTTTGCCTCGATACAACACGTCCAGTAGATGCTGCGAGCTCACGCCTCAGTTGCCATGTAGAACTAAGGAGGTAATGTCGTGCCCTTACAGCCAAATAAAGATTCTCTCTTCTGAAGTCACACATTGTCGGTCATGCCATGGTCTTTGAGATACAGTTTCGGTTTCTATAAACTATCGTCACATCCGAGAAACAACAGAATGATTCACATTGAGCCATCGGGCCAAATCAGTTTGTGACTGTCCTGTTTCTGTTCTTTCTATGGCCTTCCACCGCAAGGAGTCTGGTAGGCATCTTTTCTGGCCATACTGTACCGTCTGTGACTGTGCACACAGAAACTGAGCATGTCGTGCTACCCAACAAACACCACCTCTTTTCATAGGTGCCTGACATCATCGTTGGCATGGTTGTTCGTTGACTGCAATGCCATCTTCCGTGCAGAACACGATCGTAAGGCCATCTGGTTGACAGTTTCTATGATTATATCGTGAATTAGAAACAGAAAGGGGAAATAGCGGTTTGCTGCTTTAATATTGGACACCAGTGCACAAGCAATTAATTGCTGTTAGTCATGGAAGTAGGGTATAAAACAATGAAGTGTATATAAAGTACTGCTCCTCCTCTCTTAGTAATAATGTGATTTCTCTCTGCATATGATCAACTTTTTTCATTTTTTATAAAAAGATTTATTGTAAATAAAATAAATTGAAAAACAAAATCCTGTTAATGCTAATAAACTACAAACTTATTTATTATATCAGTGTTACTGTCTATGAAAGGCCCTTATCTTGTCATTAGGAAAGTTATTGTTGCTAGGGTAGGGTGGAAACAAATAAGAACAATTTTTATACAACATTTCTTATTTCTGCTTCTCAGTATTGTCCTAATAATTGTTACCATGCCCATTGAAATCAGTCTGAATCGTATTTAGACCTAAAGGTGCAATTACATAAATAGGCAGCCCTCCAGTGATATAAGCCTCCACTAGGCTTTATGCTTACAGGGTTTTCAGATGTATATTTTTTGCTGCATAATACAAGAATTGATGCACCGTTCTAAGTGACTTATATTCACACTATACTCACAAATATTCAATATAGTCACAGTATGCAGCTTGAAGATAAAGACGCCATAGGCTCATTCTGACTGCAGCAATTAGTAAAGCGTTATAAAGATTGTTTAAATTCACGACACTTGAATGTTTAATTTTTATGATTCCATCCTCAGAATTAACTCAAGCACTGCCCCTCCACACATATCAACAACTGATGCCTCTCCTTTTAACATACTGATGTTAATAAGAGAATGTGATGGGTTGGAGTCAGGTGTCATCTTTCTCTCTATGAGCTCTGGTACACTGCGCAGATAGTCTCATTCATACCACACATACTGCACGTCAGTACCAAGGTATTGAACATTATCTATTTCAAATACCACATAAAAGTCATTGCTAGATATACCGGGTGATCAAAAAGTCAGTATAAATTTGAAAACTGAATAAATCACGAAATAATATAGATAGAGAGGTACAAATTGACACAGATGCTGTAATGACATGGGGTTTTATTAGAACCAAACAAATACAAAAGTTCAAAAAATGTCCGACAGATGGTGCTTCATCTGATCAGAATAGCAATAATTAACATAACAAAGGAAGAGAAAGCAAAGATGATATTCTTTAGAAGAAATCGTCAATATGTCTACCATCATTCCTCAACAATAGCTGTAGTCGAGAAATAATGTTATGAAAAGCACTGTAAAGAATGTCCGGAGTTATGGTGAGGCATTGGCGTCGGATGTTGTCTTTCAGCATCCCTAGAGATATCGGTCGATCACGATACACTTGCGACTTCAGGTAACCCCAAAGCCAATAATCGCATAGACTGAGTTCTGGGGACCTGGGAGGCCAAGCATTACGAAAGTGGCGGCTGAGCACACGATCATCACCAAACGACGCCTGCAAGAGATCTTTCACGCGTCTGGCAATATGGGGTGGAGCGCCATCCTGCATAAACATCCTACGTTCCAGCAGGTGTTTATCAGCCAGGCTGGGGATGATGCGATTCTGTAACATATCGGCGTACCTCTTACCCGTGACGGTAGCAGTTACAAAACCAGAATCACGCATTTCCTCGAAGAAAAAAGGCCCGATAATGGTAGATGTGGTATATCCAACCCATGCCGTGACTTTCTCGTCGTGCAATGGAGTTTCCACGACAGTTCTAGGATTTTCGGTAGCCCAAATTTTGCAGTTGTGGGCGTTGACAGACCCTCGGAGCGTGAAATAAGCTTCGTCGGTCCACAACACGTTACTCAACCAATCGTAATCTTCTACCATCTTTTGAAACGCACACACCGAAAATGCCCTCCGCTTCACTAAATCGCTAGGTAACAGTTCATGATGCCGATGGATTTTGTACGGATAGCATCGGAGGATACGCTTCAGTGCCAACCAAACAGTAGTGTATGGAATGCCGGTGCGAAGTGCTGACTTCCCCGTGCATAGACGAACCTGCTACAGTCTCTATTTCTTCCTGAACTGTCTCAACAGCATTATACCTTATTCTCGGTCGGCCACTACTGGGTCTATCGTCTAAACAACCCGTGGCTTCGAACGTCGAAATCATTCTCGCCACCACTGCAATTGTCAACAGACCTTTACCCGTTCGAATCACTTCCTATGGTGATAGGATTGTAACGCTGAACTAGCACATTCTTCATTCTGATAATACAGCTTCACTAAACGCGCCTTTTCAGGTAACGTCAACATGCTGCGACTGCTGCCGCATCTGATTCTCTCTCTCATTACAGCTCCTTTTATATACGATTGTCATGCGCAGTCACTGACGTTTTGCTGTCCAGCGCCGTCTGTTGGACATTTTGTAAACTTTTTTTTTGTTCTAATAAAACCCCATGTCATTCCAAGCATGAGTGTCAATTCTTACCTCTCTATCTACACTCCTGGAAATTGAAATAAGAACACCGTGAATTCATTGTCCCAGGAAGGGGAAACTTTATTGACACATTCCTGGGGTCAGATACATCACATGATCACACTGACAGAACCACAGGCACATAGACACAGGCAACAGAGCATGCACAATGTCGGCACTAGTACAGTGAATATCCACCTTTCGCAGCAATGCAGGCTGCTATTCTCCCATGAAGACGATCGTAGAGATGCTGGATGTAGTCCTGTGGAACGGCTTGCCATGCCATTTCCACCTGGCGCCTCAGCTGGACCAGCGTTCGTGCTGGACGTGCAGACCGCGTGAGACGACGCTTCATCCAGTCCCAAACATGCTCAATGGGGGACAGATCCGGAGATCTTGCTGGCCAGGGTAGTTGACTTACACCTTCTAGAGCACGTTGGGTGGCACGGGATACATGCGGACGTGCATTGTCCTGTTGGAACAGCAAGTTCCCTTGCCGGTCTAGGAATGGTAGAACGATGGGTTCGATGACGGTTTGGGTGTACCGTGCACTATTCAGTGTCCCCTCGACGATCACCAGTGGTGTACGGCCAGTGTAGGAGATCGCTCCCCACACCATGATGCCGGGTGTTGGCCCTGTGTGCCTCGGTCGTATGCAGTCCTGATTGTGGCGCTCACCTGCACGGCGCCAAACACGCATACGACCATCATTGGCACCAAGGCAGAAGCGACTCTCATCGCTGAAGACGACACGTCTCCATTCGTCCCTCCATTCACGCCTGTCGTGACACCACTGGAGGCTGGCTGCACGATGTTGGGGCGTGAGCGGAAGACGGCCTAACGGTGTGCGGGACCGTAGCCCAGCTTCAGGGAGACGGTTGCGAATGGTCCTCGCCGATACCCCAGGAGCAACAGTGTCCCTAATTTGCTGGGAAGTGGCGGTGCGGTCCCCTACGGCACTGCGTAGGATCCTACGGTCTTGGCGTGCATCCGTGCGTCGCTGCGGTCCGGTCCCAGGTCGACGGGCACGTGCACCTTCCGCCGACCACTGGCGACAACATCGATGTACTGTGGAGACCTCACGCCCCACGTGTTGAGCAATTCGGCGGTACGTCCGCCCGGCCTCCCGCATGCCCACTATACGCCCTCGCTCAAAGTCCGTCAACTGTACATACGGTTCACGTCCACGCTGTCGCGGCATGCTACCAGTGTTAAAGACTGCGATGGAGCTCCGTATGCCACGGCAAACTGGCTGACACTGACGGCGGCGGTGCACAAATGCTGCGCGGCTAGCGCCATTCGACGGCCAACACCGCGGTTCCTGGTGTGTCCGCTGTGCCGTGCGTGTGATCATTGCTTGTACAGCCCTCTCGCAGTGTCCGGAGCAAGTATGGTGGGTCTGACACACCGGTGTCAATGTGTTCTTTTTTCCATTTCCAGGAGTGTATATTGTTGTTGTTGAGGTCTTCAGTCCTGAGGTTGGTTTGATGCAGCTCTCCATGCTACTCTATCCTGTGCAAGCTTCTTCATCTCCCAGTACCTACTGCAGCCTACATCCTTCTGAATCTGCTTAGTGTATTCATCTCTTGGTCGCCCTCTACGATTTTGACCCTTCACGCTGCCCTCCAGTACTAAATTGGTGATCCCTTGATGCCTCAGCAAATGTCCTACCAACCGATTACTTCTTCTGGTCAAGTTGTGCCACAAACTCCTCTTCTCCCCAATTCTATTTAGTACCTCTATCTACATTATTCCGTGGTTAATTAAGTTTTCAAATTTATACTGACTTTTTGACCACCCGGTACATTCATAAATTTAGGTTCACTTGCAGTCAGATTTTGGTTGTTGGTGAATAGCAATATTGTGCTAGCACTTAGGCAAGACTTAAATTCTTGCTGTGGCTATGTTACAGGATTGACGAACGACAGTGGAAAGTGACTGCTGCTGTTGCTGTGGTGGTTCAGGTAGGAACGTCTGCATGTCCTCATCTGTAACAATAATAAGAAAGTCCAATATACGAGTACAACGACATACACACGTAATAATAATAATAATAATAATAATAAGAGATGGATAGACAAAATACTTATTGATAGTACTATTATTTCTAGCCACTCTCTGCTGCTGGCGGCATTTCATGCTAGTCATCATAATACAAAGTGCAAGCAGCAAATGATGGTGCTCATACAGTCCAGTTATAACAATTAAAATTACTCAGTGGATGGGGATGCGTGTGAACGCCATTGGCCGAAACCTTAGTGTCCTGAGGCCCAACAGTGGTTGGCTGACTGCATGATGACGCTGCATAATGCTAATGGCCATGTGGAAATGGCGGGAAGGGGAGGGGGAAGGGAATTGAGGAGAATGCGGTAGGGGAAGCGTATTCTGGGAATGATGATGCTCATATCAGGAATGCCGACTCTGACGTCAGCGAATTCCTTGCCAGAGATACCACTGGCCTCGTATGTAGAGAATAGTGAATTTGCTTTATCTATAATCGTTAAGGAAGTGTTTACCTAATTGCCAAGCCTACATCCGTCCTCCTCATAAAATCAGGAACTTGTGTGACACACGGCTACTCTCAGATCCTCTGATGTGAACAGGTTGTCGATGTGTGTGGAATGCACCAGTGTACCTTAGCTGGATACCTATGGGAGTTAGATTGTGCAAACAGTAAGGCCATACTACCGGACCTATTATGTACTGGTGTATGAATTGTTCACCTTGAAGAGGGACATCCATTAACATTACGCTCGATCCCCCCTGCATCACGCCTGGGGGCGGGTGGTGGGTGACTTTGAAATCTTAAATAGGAACCTCTATTTTTTATTGCAGATTTGGATTCTCTGTTAAATAACATGTAACTTTTGAATGAAATATTCCTTTCGTTTCATGACAGATGACGCTATAAATGGCAAACATGAATGTTGTTGTTGTTGTGGTCCTCAGTCCTGAGACCGGTTTGATGCAGCTCTCCATGCTACTCTATCCTGTGCAAGCTTCTTCATCTCCCAGTATCTACTGCAACCTACATCCTTCGGAATCTGCTTAGTGTATTCATCTCTTGGTCTCCCTCTACGGTTTTTACCCTCCACACTGCCCTCCAATGCTAAATTGGTGATCTCTTGATGCCTCAAAACATGCCCTACCAACCGATCCCTTCTTCTAATCAAGTTGTGCCACAAACTTCTCTTCTCCCCAATCCTATTCAATACCTCCTCATTAGTTATGTGATCTACCCACCTTATCTTCAGCATTCTTCTGTAGCACCACATTTCGAAAGCTTCTATTCTCTTCTTGTCCAAACTAGTAATCGTCCATGTTTCACTTCCATACATGGCTACACTCCATACAAATAATTTCAGAAACAACTTCCTGACACTTAAATCTATACTCGATGTTAACAAATTCCTCTTCTTGAGAAACGCTTTCCTTGCCATTGCCAGTCTACATTTTATATCCTCTCTACTTCGACCATCATCGGTTATTTTACTCCCTAAATAGCAAAACTCCTTTACTACTTTAAGTGTCTCATTTCCTAATCTAATTCCCTCAGCATCACCCGACTTAATTTGACTACATTCCATTATCCTCGTTTTGCTTTTGTTGATGTTCATCTTATATCCTCCTTTCAAGACACTGTCCATTCCGTTCAACTGCTCTTCCAAGTCCTTTGCTGTCTCTGACAAAATTACAATGTCATCGGCGAACCTCAAAGTTTTTACTTCTTCTCCATGAATTTTAATACCTACTCCGAATTTTTCTTTTGTTTCCTTTACTGCTTGCTCAATATACAGATTGAATAACATCGGGGAGAGGCTACAACCCTGTCTTACTCCTTTCCCAACCACTGCTTCCCTTTCATGCCCCTCGACTCTTATAACTGCCATCTGGTTTCTGTACAAACTGTAAATAGCCTTTCGCTCCCTGTATTTTACCCCTGCCACCTTCAGAATTTGAAAGAGAGTATTCCAGTTAACATTGTCAAAAGCTTTCTCTAAGTCTACAAATGCTAGAAACGTAGGTTTGCCTTTTCTTAATCTTTCTTCTAAGATAAGTCGTAAGGTCAGTATTGCCTCACGTGTTCCAACATTTCTACGGAATCCAAACTGATCTTCCCCTAGGTCGGCTTCTACCAGTTTTTCCATTCGTCTGTAAAGAATTCGCGTTAGTATTTTGCAGCTGTGACTTATTAAACTGATAGTTCGGTAATTTTCACATCTGTCAACACCTGCTTTCTTTGGGATTGGAATTATTATATTCTTCTTGAAGTCTGAGGGTATTTCGCCCGTCTCATACATCGTGCTCACCAGATGGTAGAGTTTTGTCATGACTGGCTCTCCCGAGGCCATCAGTAGTTCAAATGGAATGTTGTCTACTCCCGGGGCCTTGTTTCGACTCAGGTCTTTCAGTGCTCTGTCAAACTCTTCACGCAGTATCTTATCTCCCATTTCGTCTTCATCTACATCCTCTTCCATTTCCATAATATTGTCCTCAAGTACATCGCCCTTGTATAAACCCTCTATATACTCCTTCCACCTTTCTGCCTTCCCTTCTTTGCTTAGAACTGGGTTGCCATCTGAGCTCTTGATATTCATACAAGTGGTTCTCTGCTCTCCAAAGGTCTCTTTAATTTTCCTGTAGGCAGTATCTATCTTACCCCTAGTGAGACAAGCCTCTACATCCTTACATTTGTCTTCTAGCCATCCCTGCTTAGCCATTTTGCACTTCCTGTCCATATCATTTTTGAGACGTCTGTATTCCTTTTTGCCTGCTTCATTTACTGCATTTTTGTATTTTCTCCTTTCATCAATTAAATTCAATATTTCTTCTGTTACCCAAGGATTTCTATTAGCCCTCGTCTTTTTACCTACTTGATCCTCTGCTGCCTTCACTACTTCATCCCTCAGAGCTACCCATTCTTCTTCTACTGTATTTCTTTCCCCCATTCCTGTCAATTGTTCCCTTATGCTCTCCCTGAAACTCTCTGCAACGTCTGGTTCTTTCAGTTTATCCAGGTCCCATCTCCTTAAATTCCCACCTTTTTGCAGTTTCTTCAGTTTCAATCTGCAGTTCATAACCAATAGATTGTGGTCAGAATCCACATCTGCCCCAGGAAATGTCTTACAATTTAAAACCTGGTTCCTAAATCTCTGTCTTACCATTATATAATCTATCTGATACCTACTAGTATCTCCAGGATTCTTCCAGGTATACAACCTTCTTTTATGATTCTTGAACCAAGTGTTGGCTATGATTAAGTTATGCTCTGTGCAAAATTCTACAAGGCGGCTTCCTCTTCCATTCCTTCCCCCCATTCCATATTCACCTACTATGTTTCCTTCTCTCCCTTTTCCTACTGACGAATTCCAGTCACCCATGACTATTAAATTTTCGTCTCATTTCACTACCTGAATAATTTCTTTTATCTCGTCATACATTTCATCTATTTCTTCATCATCTGCAGAGGTAGTTGGCATATAAACTTGTACTACTGTAGTAGGCATGGGCTTTGTGTCTATCTTGGCCACAATAATGCGTTCACTATGCAGTTTGTAGTAGCTAACCCGCACTCCTATTTTTTTATTCATTATTAAACCTACTCCTGCATTACCCCTATTTGATTTTGTATTTATAACCCTGTAATCACCTGACCAAAAGTCTTGTTCCTCCTGCCACCGAACTTCACTAATTCCCACTATATCTAACTTTAACCTATCCATCTCCCTTTTTAAATTTTCTAACCTACCTGCCCGATTAAGGGATCTGACATTCCACGCTCCGATCCGTAGAACGCCAGTTTTCTTTCTCCTGATAACGACGTCCTCCTGAGTAGTCCCCGCCCGGAGATCCGAATGGGAGACTATTTTACCTCCGGAATATTTTACCCAAGAGGACGCCATCATCATTTAATCATACAGTAGAGCTGCATGTCCTCGGGAGAAATTACGGCTGTAGTTTCCCCTTGCTTTCAGCCGTTCGCAGTACCAGCACAGCAAGGCCGTTTTGGTTAATGTTACAAGGCCAGATCAGTCAATCATCCAGACTGTTGCCCCTGCAACTACTGAAAAGGCTGCTGCCCCTCTTCAGGAACCACATGTTTGTCTGGCCTCTCAGCAGATACCCCTCCGTTGTGGTTGCACCTACGGTACGGCCATCTGTATCGCTGAGGCACGCAAGCCTCCCCACCAGCGACAAGGTCCATGGTTCATGGGGGGCAAACATGAATATGGGGTGACAATTGTTGCAAAACAGTAATATCTAACAAAAATACACATCTGATTAGGAAATACATTACTTGATATTTGGGAAAATTCTATCATGTGACACCGTCTACCCTCCCGCAGTGCATTCTTAGACTGCATTTAGGAACAACGATGTGGACGTAGTAGTAATGTGTTCCGTTCGGGGTGCTTGATTACTGTGAGTTCCCTTGCCTCTCAGAAGTTCTTCAGTGCAGCAAACGTTTGAAATGTTGTCCGTTGTTTCTAATGCACAGTGCAGCTCTGTGTCTGAAGGACAATTCGACATGTATTAATGTCTCTGCGCTAATGTTTGTACATGGACTGCGAACTCGCTGCCGCATATCTTCGGGAGTTGTTGGTACATCTATGTACACTCCCTCTTTTAGCCATCCCCACAGGAAAAAGTCGGCAGAATTCAAATCGGGTGAACGTGCTGGTCACGTTGGAGAACCTCCTAGTCTAATCCATCGACCCGGATAGTTTCAGTTCAAAACTTCTTGAGTTAGCCGTGAATAATGCGCTGGGCATCCATCGTGTTGAAACCACATATACAGTCTCGTCTGAAGTGGAACATCATCCATTAGTATGGGTAAAACACAACAACAGTGTGGATAATGTTTTACCCATACTAATGGATGTTGTTGTACATTTGACCAGTCAGATTACCTACTATGATGTATGAGCCTACTACCTGCGTACCTAAAATACCGCACCCAACGTTGACACTCCATGGGCGTTGATGTACAACTTGCCTTACCCAATGGGGATTCTTCAGTGACCAATAACGCATATTATGTCAACTCACTTGACCACGATTCGTAAAACTTTATTCATCGGAGAAGAGTATGAAGTTGCATAAATTCAGGTGATTGCGAAACTCGTCACCATGCATTTCTTGATACAGTGATAAATGAAATGGATGCCATTTGCGTGCATGCAGTATACGTAGAACACTTCTTTGAGAAGTTCTTAAGCCTCGTGCAATTTGCCGAGAACTAATTTGAGGGTTTGCAGCAACCGCAGCTAAGACATTCACTGTGTTATTTTCGTTTGTCACAGGCCACGGTCGGACTCATTCTCCACGTTTAAGACTTCCTGTTTTAGCAAACAGGTGGACAACACTGCGAAACGTCGCTGCAGACGGAACATTCCTATCGGAGAACAGAGTGGAATACCTTTGATGAGCTTCATCAACATTTCTATGAGACGCAAAGTACCCGGCAATAATATTGACCCTCTCTGTAATTGCTAACATCGTGGAACAATTGCGACGAGATGTGTACAGTCTGAATCACTGGAGTAACATGCACAGTCTGACCGCGGACTGAGCGAATGTTCACGGTCTGTGCTTCATTCGGTTGTGGAAGGTGTCACATGGTAGCATTATCAAAAATATAAAAAAGCAGCTCGATTGTCTTAATCGGATGTGTATTTGTCAGAGATAGTACCGTTTTGCAACAACTGTCACCTAATTTCCATGTTTGTCGATTACAGCGCCATCTATCATGAAACGAAAGAAATGTTTCATACCACAGGGGTGGTGCAAGGGAGTCGAGCGTTATGTTAATGGATGTCCCTCTTCAGGTGAAAAACGTGTATTACCACTTTTTTTTTAATTCGGGGTATAGTTCGCCAAGCATTCTTACAAACAGTTTTAAATGCCTCATCCTGTATATGTACAGAGTGATTATAATTAAAGTTAAACTTTCAAACCACTGTAGAAATAACACCATTGCTCAGAATGTCGTCAAATTGCAATGGAATATTATCGGAGAAGGGGGAAAACGTATGGCAGAAGAAAAACAAATAGTTACAAAATGTAGCAATAGATGGCGAATGTAAGCATCATAATTTCATAGTGGTCGACTACAAATGCCAGATTAATCATACAACAATGCCTAAGGTCTACGTTTGACGTTAAACAAACTGTACTACTCAGTGTGCGTAGGTGTACAGGTGTTATACTGATAGTTATGCAAGCCCATCCACCACGGCAAGATCATATCATATCGGATGGGAAAAACTGGTTTTTAATTGTCCTGAGGCAAAAAACCGCATAAAAAGCATCCCTCACACCGGTTTTTAACTGTCCTGTGGCCAAAAACGGCATAAAAACCATCAGTCACATCGGTTTTTAATTGTTCTGAGGCCAAAAACCGTATAAAAAGCATCACTCACACCGGTTTGTAATTGCCATGAGGCCAAAACTGCATAAAAGGCATCAATCAAAATCAAATCAGATTATTAATTTCCGTGTGACTGACGCAAAACATGTTCAATATGCTGTCCACCGTTTTCTGTAACAAGTTGAAATCGAGAAACAGCATGTTCCACAACTGATTGAAGTGTTTACAGAGTGACGTTCAGAATGTGTTGCGCAATGCCTGCCTTCAATGCAACTAAGTTTGCAGTCGGAACGCTGTACACAACATCTTTCAGACAGCCCCACAGCCAGAAGTAACACGAATGAAGATCAGGTGATTTGGACGTCCAGGCTGTTGGGAAATGCCAACTTATAATTCTATCATTTCGGAAATGGCGCTTCAGCAATTGCTTAACTGGATTTTCAATGTGCGGAGGTGCGCCATCTAGCATAAAAAATGATCCCATCCACACATCCACGCTGTTGGAGAGATGGAATGACGTGGTTACGCAAAGGACACTCATAGCGCTTACCAGCGACGGTACAGGTAACATGACCGGAAGCACCTGCCTCACTCGAAGAAATATGGTCCTATGATAAATGATGCCATAAACCTGCACCACATAGTGGTCTTTTCAGGATGAAGTGATACTGACTGATTTGCGTGTGGATTTTCCGTTGCCCGCATTCGACAGTTCTGTGTATTGACATATCTTGTCAGATGGAAATGGATTTCGTCTATCCAAAAAATCTTCCACGGCCAGTCATTGTCCACTTCCATGCGAGCACGAAATTCTGAAGCAAAGGTCTCTCTTGCCGGCAGGTCAACAGGAAGCAACTCATGCGCACGGGTAATTTTGAATAGATATAAAGAAGGACGTTTGGTAGGATTTTACGCACTGTGATCATGGGTAAGTCCAATGTTCGGGCAATTCTCACGTTTGCACACCACCACTCGTCTCCTCCTGCATTGCTGTGGCCACTGCTTCTACTGACGTCGAATCAATTCGTTTCCTCGCTCTACCAGGTTGCACACAAAGAGAACTCGTCTTTTCGAATTTCCGAACCTTTTTCTCCAGATCCGCGGCAGTCATCGGACCAACGTCTTTTTCCAAATCCGTCAGTTTCTGGAATTTCTACGGAGCAACGGGTGAACAGTCATCATTCTTGTAATACAACTTTATAAGTAGAGCGTGATCCTGCGTTGAGACAGCCATGGCGAACGTAGCAGACACGAAAGAAGCAAAAGCTATGTACACGGCGTGTTTATACCAACTTCAATGGGTCGTGCGCATGACAGATGTTTTCATTTACGTATTCTGACACATACGGCGCCATCTGTTGATCAGTTTTCACACAATTTTTTTTTTCTGCTGCCATACGTTTTCCCCCCTTCTCCGATAATATATATGTTTAGAAATCACCATACACAAATACATGGTGTGATATATATGAATTTGACCAGCTATGGACCGAATACAACTTAAGACTTATGGTGTTTCTTTTTCCTCCGTTCTTCCCAGTACTTCCTCATTTTCTCGCCAACTGCTCGTCTCTGCTCATCTGTCCACATTGATTTGGGTCGAGGTTTTGGCTCATCTTCTTCACAGTTTGCGTTTTCTATCAGTAGCCTGAAGTGATTCCTGTCACATATTATTTCGCTTGTAACACCTATTTTGTTGACGTCTTTCTTTACTGCTTCTATCCATCCCACAGTTTTTTTTAGCTTACTAACGTGATTAAAAAATTTTATTTGCAATCCGTGTTTCTTCCATTCTTTTTAAATTTCAATCAAATTTTAGCCGTCTCTTCCTCATTGTATCTCTGATCTTTTCTGTATTTTTGTACGAGTCTTCATTTCTCCTTTTAATCCACCTATTTTTCTTGTTTTTCTCAGGACCTAGAATTTTTCTTAGTATTTTTCTCTCCCTTTTTTCTAGTTCTCTTAATTCGCCTTTCTTAATCAATCTTAGGCACTCTGATACATACGTTGCTTGTGTCCTAATAACTGAATTATAATGTCTAATTTTCACTTGTATGGATAGTGATTTCTTATTGTAGTAGTTTTGTGTTAATTTATATGCAAAGTCTAACTTCTTTATTCTTTCGTTATTTGTTGTGTTATCCAGTCCATTGGCTTGGACCCACTCCCCCAGGTATTTGAATCTATCAACTCTTTTAATTTCTCCATACTTTGTTTTCATAAACTTTTCTGTATTATGTTTGTGTTCTATATACTCGGTTTTTTTCATAGGATATTTTTAGCCCAGTCTTTTCAGCAATCTCATGTAACAGATCAAGCCTGACTGTTGCGTCTGTTGGGTTTTCAGTTATCAATGCCATATCATCCGCAAAGGCTAAACATTTCACTTCAAATTTGTTCTTTCCCTGGCTCATACTTATACCCTTTGTGCCTCTGTTTTTTAATGTGCTTTCCCATGTTTTTACTATTTTATCTAAAACCAACTTAAAGAGATTTGGGGACAGTCCATCTCCTTGTCGAACTCCTGTTTGGATTTTGAATGGTTCAGAAATTTCGCCTTGAAATTTAATTCTTGATGTTGTATCTGTGAGCGTTTGTTCAACAAGTCTTCTGGTGTTTTCATCTATCCCTGATTCATCAAGTACCTACAATAGTGTTTGTCTGTCAACTGAGTGGTAGGCCATCTTGAAGTCTACGAAGGTAACTACTGTACTTTTATTTTGTATAGCTCTCACTCGCAAAATTTTTCTTAAATTAAGAATCTGTTCTGCACATGATCTACCTTTTCTAAATCCTGCTTGATAATCTCCTATATTAGGTCCTGCTTGTTCCTCTATTCTATTTAAAAGTGCTTTAGAAAGTATTTTGTATGTCACTGGTAACAAGGATGTGCCCCTGTAGTTGTTGGAGTCTGTTTTATCTCCTTTTTTATGGAGAGGATGGATCAGTGCTTGTTTCCAGTCACTGGGTATGATTCCTTTTGTCCAAATGTCTTTAATTACTTTGTGAATTTTCTGCCACGCTGATAAGCCCCCTAGTTTCCACATTTCTGCTACTATCCCATCCTCTACTGGTGCTTTGTTATTCTTCAATGCTTTGATAATCTTTCCTATTTTTTCTACTGTAGGTGGTACCGATGGTGGATTTTCAAGTTGTGGTTTTTGAAACTGTAATCTGTCATTACGTTCTCCACAATTTAATAGATTTTCAATGTATTCAGCTAAACTTTGGCAGTTCTCTTTATTGCTTAAAATCATTTTTCCATTTTTATCTTTAAAATGTATACTTGGTGACTGTAATCCTGTCAAAACCTCTCTGAAAGTCTTATAGAAGTCTATAGTGTTGTTCCCTTCTAAGTCAGAATCCACTTCTTCTAATCTGTCATTGTCATATATTCTTTTCACTGACCTGATGATTTTTCCTGTCTTTTTCCTTTCTTCTTTAAACTCTTCCCGATATTCATGTTTCTTATTACTGTTCCATTTTTTCCATGCTTTTAGTCGATTGTCAATTGCTTCATCACACAGCTCGTTCCACCATCTGTGTCTTGGTATTCTTCGTGGTTGTCCCATTTCTTCAACTGTCTCTAGCATTGTTTCTGTAATTTCTTCCCAATCATCCATTTTTCTTATATTTAGTATATCACAGAATTTGTCCTGATTTTTCATGAGAAATTTAGTGTTTACTCTTGGAAATCTTCTTGGTTTTGGTTGAGGTTTGTTCGGTGGGAACATGGTCTTTATTTCAATCAGATAATGGTCTAAGTCTATGTTTAGGCCCTTCCTCACTCTGACATCCAAGATTTCCTTGTAGTTGCGAGTCGTTATTGCCACATGGTCCAGCTGATATTCACCTTGATTTGGATTAGATGACACCCACGTTTTTTCTTTCTTGCAAGTTTCCTGAAAATGTCGACATTAGTTTTAGATTAAATTGTTTACAAAAATCTATGAGTATTTCACCATTTCTGTTGGTTCTTTCGTGTGCTGGATAATCTCCAACTACTAATTTTAATTTTATTTCTTTGCCAACTTGTGCATTTAAGTCACCCACAAACATTTTTATATGTTCTTTTGGTAATATGGATGTCTCGTTTTCTAGCATTTCCCAAAAATCTTCCACTTTGTCAACATTTGTTCTGTTATGTTGGTTGATAGGTGCATGTGCATTTATAATAGTGTAACGTTTATTGCCTGACTCCAACGTCAGAAATGAAATTCGTTCTGATGGGGAGATAAAATTAATTATAGATTCTGTCAGTTGCTGTTTGACCATAAATGCGGTCCCTAATATAGTCGTATTATTGGAATTTTTAATGGCTGGTTTTCCTTTGTAAATCCTGTATCCACCTGACTCAAATGCATTTTCATCCAGATATCTTGTTTCTTGGAGTGCTAATACAAGTATGTTGCGTTGATTGAGAATGTCTGTTAGGTGTTTTAGTTTTCCAACTTTCATAAGTGTGTTGTTGTTCAGAGTCCCCAGTAGACGGCTTTTCTTGGGTCTTATCTTTGAAGAAGTACTAGGCAGCTCCGATTCTTCCTTACATGATGTTCTAGGCTCTCCAGAATCCAAAGGCCTAGTTGCACCGCCATGAATAGCGGTGGAAGGTTAGTTAATTCCTGGAGTAGTTTTCGTTTTGAAATTTATCATCATGTCTTACGTTAAAGTTTGGTTTGGGGAAAGGTAGTTAAACCTTTCGATGATAAAAATTCAAGCATTTAGCTTAGAATTAGAAGTGAGGCAACCACTAACATGTGGGACAGACGCCTTTTGTAGCCGCCCACTGTGGGAACAGACGCTACAGTCTGGTGCTTTTATACAAAAGCCTGCCTCTTCCGCCAGTTCCACCATTCTGATGATCTTCATCGTCGCCTTCGCTGCCATTGAGGTCGTCACCGTTTCCTTGGCAAGGGACCCTCACGAGGTACTATCACCCAGGCCAAGTGAAACAAGGTTTTTTAACCAGGTGTTACTCCTCCCCCTCCTCCTTTTCCAACTGGGCTTGGAACCAGCTTTGGCGGAGTTATATATCACCATGTATTTGTGTATGGTATCGCCTCCGATACCCATGGATAAATTTCAAACAATTTGCCATACGAACAGCAAAATTCGTGAGTGTCAGCACTGTGGGGAACAGAACCTCCTGGCTCCAATAGGTGTGGAGATGTAGCAAATACTTTTTTTTCAGCCCCTGCCATGTAAGGTGTCTTGCACAACAGGTGTGTTGTGTGGGAGTAATATTGACCTTCCTCATCGACCTGTTGTACAGGGCAGCCTACACATCATAGCCTAAAAATGTTCTTACAGCCCCCAAAATGTAGGTTGCTCTGCAGGATGGCTGTGCTGTGTTGGAGTAGTATTAGCCTGCCTTATCGACCTGCTTTGCAGGGTAGTCTACATGTTAAAGGCAAGAAACCATATCCATACCCTGACATGGTGACTGCCTTGCACGAGAGGCATGTTGTATTGGAGTAGTATCAGCCTGCTTTATCAACTGTTTTTGTAGGGGCTACATGTGGGGATGTGGATGTGTGGTGGAAGACTGGGGTAGAGCGCATAGGGAATCAACAGGAATGGCTGAATAGGGAGAGAGGGCGCACAGGGGGGTGGACAGAGAAGGGAAGGAAGTAATAGAGCCGCGGAGGATTAGCCGAGCAGTCTAGGTGCTGCAGTCATGTACTATGCTGCTGCTCCGGCCGGAGGTTCGAGTCCTCACTCAGGCATGGGTGGGTGTGTGTGTCCTTAGGATAATTTAGGTTAAGTAGTGTGTAAGCTTAGGGACTGATGACCTTAGCAGTTAAGTCCCATAAGATTTCACACACATTTGAACATTTTTTGAAGGAGGAGAGATAGATGGATAGGGAGATTGGTTAGGAGGAGATTGACAGGGAGAGGGGGCAGGAGGAGATGGACAGAGAGAATATGGAAGGGGAGTGGATGGCTAGGGAGAAAGGGGTGAAGAGGAGATGGACAAGAGGAGGATGAGATGCAGATGGTAGGTGGAAGATGTAGAGAGGTAGTGAGGCAGGTGAAAAATGAAGAACGGTGTGGAAGAGATGAACAGAGAGAGGGGTAGGAGGATTTGGACAAAGGAAGGGGTAGGAAGATACGCTTGGAGAGAGCAGCAGAGGATAGAGGTGGGAGAACTAAATAAATAGAAAGACAGGGAAGGAAGAATTGGACATAGGAATGAGGTAGGACGAAACGTGTGCAATATATCTGTCGAGTGTATACATGGGTGAAATGAAAGGCTAGTTGTTTAGTAAACTATAAGTTGTAATTTGTGGATATCAGCACTCTGTCGTACAATCAATTGGTAAAATTGTAATTTGTCATGGTGGTCATGTGGCCCGAGAGCTTTTGCAGGCTGTCATATAGGTAAAGTAACTGCTCCTGTAGTACTGAACACGCAGGAGCCTGGTATTCTTCCTTCAAGAGCTTCATATCTTCGCAAGTATTGTTGAAGGCAATCTTCGAATCGTCGCAGTTCTCATTTCTGTGAGAGGCCTGTGGCGAACTCTTTATAGGCGATCTCTTTTCCTTGTTGCGAATGACCCCGTGGCTGTAAGTCGGCGCAGCAAACTGCTGAAAAACTTTTTTTCCAGATGGAAGTCGACGTGTTGAGGATTTCGTTCAGCGTACCTGATATATGGCTGTCGCTTATCGCTAAGCCACAGCAGAGTACCGCGTCTTCCATTTCCTGCATACAGTACCAGCACTCCATTTCATTGTAACGTTGTTCGCTCTCAACGGAATCATTAGTCTTCTTCGGAAGCCACCTCTGCCTCATAACGATATACACGGAAAGGCTGAGGTAGAAGAACTTTAAGTGCTAAGTCCTACAATAGTCAGAGGAATAATTACAGAGACAACACAACCAATAAGAAATGAGCAATGAATGTCAACCGAAAGACAGCCTACCCCACTGAGTACTGACTATTCTCGCTTTACATATAATGACCCACGTCTGGACAAGTACTTGTTTCAAACATACATTTATAGGACATTTTTATAGCTTTTTCCAGTATCATCTTCTGTGAGAATGTAGGATACTATTCTTAAATATCCTGTATATTTGAATGGCCTCGAGCTTAACAAGTAGAATTAGTAGTTTTAGAATTATAATTAATGGTGTATCAGAAAAAATAGCAGAAGAAATTCGTAACAGGTTATTTTCAAACAATTATTTAGTGGTCTTCTGAAAGCGGGTGCCTCCACTAACATAATAAAATTACTTTTAGCCAGTTCTGTATACCAAATGGAATAACACCAATAATTGAAATCTCATTTGACCAGAAGACAATAAAGAAGACAGAATGTTCCGAATTTGGTATAGAGGTACGTAAAAACTGAATTCCAAGAAACATGTTACTGAACTGCTAAACCATCCAAGTCCTGCAGCTTTATACCTGCCTGTAATAGCTAATTTTGGGAACAAACACATTAACAACCTAACATACCGACAAGAAAGTGGAGCATATACGATGGTGAGGTGGAAACGAAATATTACATCACATGTTGAGACCGTACGTGATGTAATTAGAGTGATTACGAAATTGAGATAAAATTCCAAACAAATTGGAAATATGAATCCATTTACCATTCCGGGGGTCCCGCTGGCATTAATGTTGTTCGTGTTTAGTGTTGTTGATAGTATAGATAAGGGGAAGGAAAAGCGTCAGCTATTGAGCGACCACAGGGAACGGGACGGAGATGTCACGTACGTGTGTGACACAGCGTTATCAGCATCTGATGGAGTTTCGAAAGGGCCTCATTGCGAATTCCATTTGGCTGGTCGGTCGAACTGTGTAGTATCCAGATCTGTTAGTCATTCGGATGTTGTAGTGGCCAAATATTGGACAGCATGGAATCGCTAGGGTATCCATACTCGTCATCAAGCTCTCAGTCAACAACTACCGACGACCAAAAGGGAAGAACGTCGTATTGTGTACCTAGCACATCTTAATTCCTTCACATCTGCGCCTGCCATCTGAAAACAGGTAATGGACTCCTGCAATGTTCTGTGTCATCCCGCACCATTGGCTGGAGATTAGTAACAGCCAGACTAGAGAATCACCGTACTCTGCACAACACCATAAAACAAACGGCTGCTTCTGGAGTGGTATCCTGACCGGGAAGCTGTTTAATGGCGTCGCATTATGTTCTGTCATGAATCCTGCTTCTGCACTATCGCAGATGACCATCATTGTTGATATTGGCAGCGACCTGGGGAGAAGTCCAATTCTTCCAATGTTTTGAAGAGGCTCAGTGGTGTACCTCCTGACGTGGTGGTGTGGAAAGTCATAGGGTATGACTTCAGGTACTGCTGGTAGTGGTTGAGAGAGCTCTGGGGGCACAGTGATACGTCACGGACATCGTACGTCCTGAAGAGTTAACTTTCATGCAATAGTATCGTGGTACAATTTTTCAACTGGGCAATGCTCGTCTACACATGGCACATGTTTGTATTAACTGTCTACTCCAGTGACCAACAAGATCTCTAGTGCCGACCAGTTCAGACGTGAACTCCGTCCCAGTGCAAGTATCCAAGATGTCAAGGACCTGTTACAATAGTTGTGGGGCAGCTTGCATCAAGAGGAAAAAAGACAGTTTTACGAAATACCAACCGTTGCGATGCATGCATCCAAGCCCTCTTATACTGATAAGTGGGCTCATAATTTCACATTCCTCATGAATTTCACTCGACTCTGTAATCACTGTAATAACATCACATACTCTCTCAACCAGTGAAATTTCATTTCCTTTCCTTCTCCATTTATGGGTGCCTTTTTGTGACATGCAGGGTAACTGGCTGTTAAATGAGCCGTTTTCTCAGTTAAGGTCGGCAGCTACTGCCCGAAAAGAGTCTCTTCGTGATGTTTGCGATGGTTGAAGATAACTGATATACTGTATACTGGTTTCGAGCAGACCTGCATTTATCGAGGAGCATTGGGCACTTTTCTTTCGGCTGTGGTAATCATGTGATATTGTACAATCGGGAATTAAATTATACATTTCGAATATGGTCATGTTGTAAATAAAGTAGCTGTTGTAAAGAAAGATATTTTCACGTATTAAAGACCTTTCAGTTGCGGACCTATCTCTCCATCTTCAACTAGGTGGAAAAAATCAAGGAATAAGTACAAGGTGAATTTCACTGCCACATATCGCAAGCAGATGGAGCGGTTCATAGTGCGAACAGACCTTACAGACTTGGCCTCATTGGAAAAGTCTCCTTAAACTACACGTTCCGATCATTAAGACGTGATGCGTGATGTGTGCAACAGGCCGAAAAATATATCATCACTTGACGTACCGCGAGGTTACGTCTTTTGAGGCTCCCTTCGCTGAGAATTACACAGAAAAGCATACCTAATGCCCGTAAGGAAAGTCACCAAACTCCACTGGCTGCTGCGAAATTTTGTCGTTTTTGGGGAACAAGATAACATATCCTGAAGAAAATCACAAGTGAAATGTGGCCAACTTCTAAGAAACTACATGAATTATCATTGCTGTGTGTGAAAGAAGCGAAAGTAACAAGCTACCTAAACTACACTCCATAACTTTTATGCAATCAGCTGCTTGCGAGATCCACAATACATGTACTCAGAGACAAGCCTCCAGTGGCCAGCATCCAGAAGGCGGTGTAGTTGTTCGTTTCCAGAGGCAGTGTTTTAAAAGTAAGTCAAGCATCACGTCAACGTTCATCAAAAGCAGAGACTTCTCTCTAATACAATAATGTCAGACAGGGATCTACAGCACTTCTAATTTCAGCAAAAATGGTTCAAATGGCTTTGAGCACTATGGTACTCAACTGCTGTGGTCATAAGTCTCCTAGAACTTAGAACTACTTAAACCTAACTAACCTAAGGACATCACACACATCCATGCCCGAGGCAGGATTCGAACCTGCGACCGTAGCGGTCGTGCGGTTCCAGACTGTAGCGCCCTTAACCGCTCGGCCACTCCGGCCGGCTCTAATTTCAGCCATATGACTTTCGCAGGTCATATGGCTTTTACTAAAATTTTTAAACCATTTCGTAAGTGACAATTTCTGTCTCTCGGCACGTCATGTCTTTGTATCGCACACTCACTTCGAAGACGCTTTGTTAACTTTCATTACCTTCACCTTTACTTCAAGCATACGTCGCGAATATTTTTTTTTTCCACTCACAATGCTTCTTCTATAGCTGCGTCACTTAGAGAGAAGATATCGCACAGTTGTGGATCAGTTGTAGCACTCTCCTTTACTTTAATGAGGACCGCAATACGTAGGCTGCTTGATTATTGGCAATGTGTCCTGAAATAATTGTTTTGGGATGCCAACACACTTGTTGTTTGGCACAGGAGCTATTCTTGTGGAATATATACCGACAGTCCTCCATCAGATTGGTTACTGAGTAAATCGAACAACTGCAGCTACGGGCGAGTGTTAAGCACGTCTTTAATTGCGTGCTACCACCATCAGACTGACTCCATACTTTCGTGTCAGCCATTTCTGGAGTCTATAAATATGTTACAAGTCGTGAACAGGTATACATTGGGGTGAAAATGAATACTGGGAACTCTGAGGTCCACTCAGCTCGTTCCGCATTTAATTAAATATTTCGGGCCACCATCCAACTAAGCTGGGAAAAGTTAACTACAAAAACCGGGAGTTAATGACTGATTTGATCAACATTAATTTATATTCTTCATTGCTTCCATTAGAAGGTCAGTTAGATTCATATTATTTATGTAGGATACTACTTCTGAACGAAAGGTAACAGGAGGTTAAGCCTCGACACACTACTAAATTCTCATAGAGAAACATGAAAACAGTTGGCCTACTAAAACTGTTGCACTCAGGAAAACGTCAGGTTGGATGTACTATGCTTACTCTAACAAGGGAGGGATTGCTTGAGACTTAAACAATTTATTTTCATAGAAAGAAACTAATTCAAACACTGCATAATAATATTAACCTAATTTAAATTTGCCTTTGTCTGCATCTCCGTACTGATACAATTAAAGCAGACAATATGTTGGACACCGAGGCACTTCATGAATGTAATTAATACAAAACGAAGGAAGACTAGGATTAATTCATTTGCACACAAAGTTCACACACTAAAAGAACACAGATTAAAGGAAGACAGCGCTTTAAAATAACTAAGGACCACGAGGTTGGTGGCTTCCTACACATTACGGCTGCAGTAAAATAAAATGGAATCGAGTATCCACACACAAAGCAAGTACGTCCACAAAAGAACCACGTTGGTGCAAGACTTAATAAAATGGAGCGATGACAAATTTTCACAATATTTACGAGATAAATTAATTGATAAGAATTTCCCACGATCAGAAAAATGCGAATGAATTGTAAGGGAAATTAGCAAACGATAAGTATGAGGAGATTAGGGCTCAGCGGACTCATCTGTGCATATGGTCTACATGAACAAAGCAAGTACTTGAAAATCAGTTAAACACAATAAAATAACGAGAAAACACTTAAGTACGCTGAATATTTGCTATCACAAGAGTACACCACACAAAATACAACTCTACAGCACTGAGAGCACACAGAAAGAATCTATGACGACGTGTGGATCCATACAAAAGAAAGCAGCGAAGTTAGTCATAAAACTGACACAGAAATGAATCTACAATAAGAATTGAATCTACATTCGCACCAGAATACACTCACACGCACATTCTGACTTAACAGAAGTCATTCTATGAACCCCTCAGCACATTGTGATGGAATGCATTTCCGTACCACATGTTCTGGTTTAACAAGTTTGATTCGGAAAAGTTCACGAAAGCTAAAAAATACTCGATTTCTTACTCGGAATAAGATATTAAATGTTATTCTGAGGCTACCGCTGTGAAATTAATTGAACTGGAATATTTCAAATTGCCAGAAGACTTACAACATTCACATTCTGAGATGAAGTCGACAGTCTCGCTCTTACAATTATGATGCGCACTCACCAACCAGTGCGTGCCTAGTGTCTTAGCACGCTTCACGAAACGAACCTCCAAGTAGATGGAACTGCCCAGAGGGGTCCCTTCGGCCACCAACCTAACGACTGTCGAAAGACCACTTAAAGGGCGCAAGCCACTTTGCTTTACCTGAACCACTTTAATTTGCCACACTGTTTCTGCATCAGACAGGAAACACACAGCAACACACATTATCTCACTCTTTCTCACCGAGGGTAGGGAAAAAAGGGAAATATAGAAGTATAAAATATAAATACTATTGTGTGGTTACATGGAACCTAAATATAAATACCTTAGTGAAATACAAAACAGTTTTTCTGCATTTTCAAGCTAATTTATCATGAAATAAGCGTGTCCCACTGCTCATTTTTGTCGTGGGTTGGGCCAAGAAGCGCTCCGATTATTCAAGATGTGAGTATTAAGTGGAAACAACATAAAATCTGAGAAAGACTGCATGAAACGTTTCCGACAGTGGCAATTCATCTGCTCTCAAAACAGGCCAATCAGAGACCACAACAGACAACGCTTCCGTGTAAAGGGGTGCTCTGAACAACCAATTGAGACGAGAAAACTGTATCTCCGTTATTTCACGTGACGGACGACGCACGCAGCCCATTACCACGACAAAATACGTGTCGCCAAATACGTTTAACCGTATTGCACAACATTGCTGTTTCATATACTGCAACATTCTGCGGGAACATCTCTCTTCTAATAAACAGACCTCATGTTTGAGATTTGGCAGATTTCGGCATAGAGCCAATTATCCAAAAACCTTACAGTCTCAGAAGAACATAGATAAAAAATTCTATGGGAATACAAGAGGGCTAAGTATTCAAAGTGTACAACTCACTTTATTCAACCTCAAAAATATAAGCATTTAACGTCGTATCGACGACGAGTTCAAAAGAGAAAGAGCGCAAACTCGATTAGAATAAGGAAAGTTAAGAAAATCAGCCTTGCCCCTTCCTTCATAGTAACAGTCCCGGAATTTTCGTTAAGTAATTTCAGAAAATAACAGAAAACATAAACGTGGATGGCCGGACGGGGATTTCAATATTGCTACTTGCGAGGGCTAGCTATTGCTTTAACAAGTGCGACACCTGTCTCGGTTTAAGCCACCCCCCAACTGTATACTTCGAAACACAGGCTCGACGTATTACTGTTAACATGTTTTGAACATTCAAACTATTAATTTAACTACAATGAGTGGGATATTTGTGAAAAATGAAACACTGTGAGACATTAACAAGTATACGTGTAACTGTTCAAAGGAGATTTGTTATCATTACAAACAAGTACCCGCATTTATTTTTAATAAACGGATTTCTAACTAATTTGTTTATAGGCCTGCATGACTTTTATATTAAAAATATTAAAACTCTACAGATGTTACTCTTCGAGAAGGCAGCGGGAAAACATTTTTGTGCGTTGCGTTTTACTTGTTAATTTCATTTGCTTGACTATTGGCAACTATTTTCAGTCTGTTGTTGTTGCGTATTTTAGAAGGAAATGTACTTTATGTGTTTCTGAATCCAGCACAGATTGTCTGACCTTTAACTACTGCTCGATTATTAATATTGCCATCCGTATATTTGATTTTGTTTCACAAAGTGCTTTAAAATGTAATGAATGACACAGGCACTCGGAGCCCTCTCTTTTGTGAACATTCAGCAAGCCGCGCCTTTCATAATGGAAAAGGCCGCCCCGCTAGCGCGGTTCAGATACATCACTGGCGGCACCGAGCCCGCCTCCCCTTTGTTGAGTTTGATCAATATCTCCCGCTCGGACAAAAACCTCAGTCACAGCAAAAGTCATCTGTTCTGTAGAAAGAAGGGAATATAACATTTACGTTTGGCTGGTCAGAACTTCCGAAGAGGAATCTCGCCGATTAACAAACGCGGAGGGGAAACTCTCAAAATTACAGGGTGTCCATAATTAAAGCTGCAGTTTCAAAATTCTGTAGAAAGAGAACCACTGCTCAGAATGACGTCAAATTTGAACACAGCATTATTGACGCAGAGGGAAATGTCGTGGAATAAATAAAAATAGGTAAAAAATGAGAGAAATTTTAAGTGTCTTGACATAAAGAGGGTCAGCTACGAATGACAGATGAATCGCAAAACGACAGCTATGGTTTGAGTTGTACATCACATCATCTGTACTGTTCATTCTGCATGACTGCTCAAGTGTGGCAGTCAGCAGTTCTGGCAGTGTTAGGTGGCAAGATCGTACTACATCGCATGGGAAAAATGCTTTTTTTCTAAATTGTGTTGAGCCAAAAACAGCATAAAAAGCAATAGACATCGGTTTTAAACTGTCGTGAGACTGGTGCAGGATGTGTTCAATATTCTGTCCACCATTTTCTACCACAAGCTGAAATCGAGAAACAGCATGTGAAATCGAGAGTGCCTCATGGGTCACGTTCAGGACGCATTGCGCAATGCGTGGCTTCAATTCAGCTACGCTCGTTATTGGACCGCTGAGAAAAACATTTTTCAGATAACCCCGTAGCCAGAAGTCACAGGGATTAAGTTCAGGTGATCTGGACCGCCAGGCTGTAAGGAAATGACGGCTGATATTTCTGGCAAACCTCTGCAGCAGCCGCTTTACTGGTTGTTCAACGTGCAAAGGAGCTCCGTCTTGCATAAGAACGATCCTACCCACACATTTACGCTGTTGAAGGGTTGGAATGACGCTGGTGCGCAAAAGATTCTCACAGTGTTTACCAGTGTCGGTACAGATAACAGGATCCGCTGGATTCGCCTCCTCGAAAAATATGGCCCTACGGTAAATGATGCCGTCAACCCACACCACACAGTCACTTTTGCAGCATGACGTTGACCATATTCTGCAGTTCTGCATATTGACATGTCCTTAGAGATGGAAATGGGCTTCGTCTACCCACAGAATTTCCACGGATATTCATTTTCGGCTTTCATCCGAGAAGAAATTCTATAGCGAACGTTTCTCTTGCTCGCACATCAGCAGGAAGCAAGTTCTGAGCATGGGTGATTTGGAGTAGACAGCAATGCAGGATGTTTTGTAGGATTTTATGCACTGTCAGGCAGGTCAACCTTTGCGCAATTCATCGTGCACTGCATGTTTGCACATCACTGCTCGACTCCTCCTGCAGTGCTGTGGTCACACATTCGACAGACTTCGGTTCAGCTGCTTTCCACCCTCTGTCACAATACACTTCAAAAGAACCTGTCCTTTCGAATTTTGTAATCTTTTCTCCAGACCGTTAGTAGAAATCGGACCGACAATTTTTGCCGTACGCTTGAGTCTCCATAACCTCTGCCGGGCTACTGGCACCCAGCCACCTTTCCAGCAGCGCACGATCCTTCGTTCCGGACGCAAACAGAGGAACAGTGGTGTACCGCGCGTCTGTTGGTGCTCATATTTTGACGCTTACAGCGCCATATACTGTTCAAATTTTCGCAACTTTTTTGTTTCATGACGCTTCCCACTTCGCCAATAATACGCTGTTCAAATTTGACATCATTCTGAACAGTGGTTAACTTCCTACAGCGATTTGAAACTGGGACTTCAATTATACACTCCTGCAAATGGAAAAAAGAACACATTGACACCGGTGTGTCAGACCCACCATACATGCTCCGGACACTGCGAGAGGGCTGTACAAGCAATGATCACACGCACGGCACAGCGGACACACCAGGAACAGCGGTGTTAGCCGTCGAATGGCGCTAGCTGCGCAGCATTTGTGCACCGCCGCCGTCAGTGTCAGCCAGTTTGCCGTGGCATACGGAGCTCCATCGCAGTCTTTAACACTGGTAGCATGCCGCGACAGTGTGGACGTGAACCGTATGTGCAGTTGACGGACTTTGAGCGAGGGCGTATAGTGGGCATGCGGGAGGCCGGGTGGACGTACCGCCGAATTGTTCAACACGTGGGGCGTGAGGTCTCCACAGTACATCGATGTTGTCGCCAGTGGTCGGCGGAAGGTGCACGTGCCCGTCGACCTGGGACCGGACCGCAGCGACGCACGGATGCACGCCAAGACCGTAGGATCCTACGCAGTGCCGTAGGGGACCGCACCGCCACTTCCCAGCAAATTAGGGACACTGTTGCTCCTGGGGTATCGGCGAGGACCATTCGCAACCGTCTCCATGAAGCTGGGCTACGGTCCCGCACACCGTTAGGCCGTCTTCCGCTCACGCCCCAACATCGTGCAGCCCGCCTCCAGTGGTGTCGCGACAGGCGTGAATGGAGGGACGAATGGAGACGTGTCGTCTTCAGCGATGAGAGTCGCTTCTGCCTTGGTGCCAATGATGGTCGTATGCGTGTTTGCGCCGTGCAGGTGAGCGCCACAATCAGGACTGCATACGACCGAGGCACACAGGGCCAACACCCGGCATCATGGTGTGGGGAGCGATCTCCTACACTGGCCGTACACCACTGGTGATCGTCGAGGGGACACTGAATAGTGCACGGTACATCCAAACCGTCATTGAACCCATCGTTCTACCATTCCTAGACCGGCAAGGGAACTTGCTGTTCCAACAGGACAATGCACGTCCGCATGTATCCCGTGCCACCCAACGTGCTCTAGAAGGTGTAAGTCAACTACCCTGGCCAGCAAGATCTCCGGATCTGTCCCCCATTGAGCATGTTTGGGACTGGATGAAGCGTCGTCTCACGCGGTCTGCACGTCCAGCACGTACGCTGGTCCAACTGAGGCGCCAGGTGGAAATGGCATGGCAAGCCGTTCCACAGGACTACATCCAGCATCTCTACGATCGTCTCCATGGGAGAATAGCAGCCTGCATTGCTGCGAAAGGTGGATATACACTGTACTAGTGCCGACATTGTGCATGCTCTGTTGCCTGTGTCTATGTGCCTGTGGTTCTGTCAGTGTGATCATGTGATGTATCTGACCCCAGGAATGTGTCAATAAAGTTTCCCCTTCCTGGGACAATGAATTCACGGTGTTCTTATTTCAATTTCCAGGAGTGTAGACACCATGTGTCAGACGAGACGCCGAGTCCCAGTCCGCTGTGCTAGTGGCGCAGTGATTAGTGTCAGGCACCCATACACGGGAGGAACAGCGTCCAAACTAATCCACGGCTATCGCGATTTAGGTTCTCCATCATTCTGCTAAACAAATAACGGTCAAATGCCGTAATGCTTCCTTAACAAGACGTTGGTCGTATTGTTCTCCAGTCCTTGGGAACTGAGCTGAGTACTCCGAATTTAGTTACTTCCTTGTTGACAGGTAGAGAGCAGAATACCGATCCACGTATGTTTAAAAGGAAAAATCATCGACTGATGATTGGGTAATCTGATTCCTATCTGGGAATAGCGAAATTGAAATCTTCTGTTTAGCCCTCTTGATACACACAACACGTGTTCTCACTAAATCACTACAGAATTTCGCAGTTGTAGCAACAATGGTCACCAAAGGCAGAAATTTATACAGCAGGAGTAATTTAGAAGTAAATACCCTATGGGTACCGAAATAACTCGGTCACCTGATAACGCTAGTCGTCCGGTACAGCTTGTATTAGATACCTTTAAGAGTGTATCGATAAAATAACTCTGTTTTTAGGAATAATATACAACCGTTCTCTCGACGGAAGATAATTGCCTGAAGCCATGAAAGCTGTACAGGTCATAACATTACGCAAGAAAGGAAGTAGTAGTAACCAAATGAACTGTATACCAGTATAACTATAGTATGATTGTGTAGCGTATACCGTGTTCGACTGTTATAAAATACCTCGAAGCAAGCGATATGATGTATAATGGGCATGGATTTAGAGAATGTCGTTCTTGTGAAACACAACTGGTTGACATCCGCGGGGAGAAATGAGCGTTTATGAACAGGAGTCTCAAGTTGTTCCTGCGTTTCCAGGAGGCTCTTGACACCGTTTCTCACAATTAGCTTCTGATCAAGTTACGTGCCTATGAAGCAGCGTCTCAGATGTGCGACTACTTCGCGATTTCCTATCGGAAAGGTCACACTTCGTAGTAATTTCCGGGAATAATCTAGGAAGACATAAGTGATATCTGGGGTTCCCCAAGGAAGTGTTATAGGGCATCCACCGTTTTTAATCTATATAAACTTTTTAGGAGATAATATGGGAATCTCTCTTAGATTGTTTGCAGGTTATGTTGTAGTGTACTATCTAGTAAAGCCATCAAAGGCCAAAACAAACTGCAAAATGATTTGCTGAATGTATAAGTATGGTGCCAAAAGTGGCAGTTGAGTCTGTACAATAACAAATTAGAAAACTTTCATGCGAGTACTAAAAAATTCCTTAAATTAACTGTTACACGTTAAATTACATAAATTTAAAATTGGGCAATTTATATAAATATCTATGGATTACAGTTACAGACAACGAAACTTGTAAACATTGCATAGAAAATGTTGTGGATAAGGCGAACCAAAGACTACGTTTTATTGACAGAAACTTACAATGTGTAATAAATCGACGAAGGAGACTATCTACACTACGCTTGTCCGTCCTCTTCTGAAGTGTTGCTATGCGGTAATGGATCCTTACCATATAGGATTGATGGAGGACAACGAAGAGGTTAAAAGAAGGGCAGCTGCTTTTCTATCATTGCAAAATAGGGGACAGAATGTCTCGCATATGATACGTGAATTACGATGGCAATAACTAAATCAAAGGCATTATTCTTTGCGGTAAGGTGTTTCAACGAAATTTCTAGCGCAAATTTTCTTCTCCAAATGCGAAAATATTTTATTGACTCCCGCCTACATAGGAAGATATGACCATTGTAATAAAATAAAAAGAAATCAGAGCTCGCACGCAAAGAGTCAGGTGTTATTTTTCCCACGTGCTATTTACTGTACCTCACGCAGTGCGGTCCCTAAGAGACAACACGTTCAAGATCAACAAGAGAAAGGTTTATTAACAAAATAACAGGAGACTAACAAAAACTTCTGCTCACAGAAATTAACACAAAGCTATCTCAGTCTTCTATCAGGCGTGCGCCTGGAAAATGACAAAGTGATTTAACATGACGTGACGCAGAGACTAATCCAACGAAGTTCACCAAGGGAAGGAAGTATAGTGTACTCGGCGATAGCTGGCCGACGGTACTTCTCGGAGGCGATGATGGAGAAGTCGGGAGTCCCGTTCCTGTAGTTCCTACCGCGCTATGATTGAAGGGCTAGGATAAGCCAGCACATAAGTTGGCCCGAAGTCTCAGAAGAGAAATACCGGTGAGCGTTACTGCCCCGCTATAAATAGTCGGTGCGCGGAGGTACAGTTGTAGATCCATATCAGCACACGTGACTCGGCGGAGAGAAGAAGATCCCCAGCGAGGAAGGCCTGTGAAGTCGCTTGCCTGTCGTCTAAGGTTTTCATACGACGTCCGCCGGTGGCCGCAGTCCTGGGAGACGACGCCTTAGAGTCATGTATGAATGCGATGCCTCTTCCTTCAGGCGCACTGCTGGTATAGGGTGTACCACATAAAATCGGTACGCATCGCGCCAGACATTGAAGTAAGAATGAGTTACCGAAAAATAAGAGATAACAGTAACGTCAGAAAGGTAGTTACCTGTTTATACACTCCTGGAAATGGAAAAAAAGAACACATTGACACCGGTGTGTCAGACCCACCATACTTGCTCCGGACACTGCGAGAGGGCTGTACAAGCAATGATCACACGCACGGCACAGCGGACACACCAGGAACCGCGGTGTTGGCCGTCGAATGGCGCTAGCTGCGCAGCATTTGTGCACCGCCGCCGTCAGTGTCAGCCAGTTTGCCGTGGCATACGGAGCTCCATCGTAGTCTTTAACACTGGTAGCATGCCGCGACAGCGTGGACGTGAACCGTATGTGCAGTTGACGGACTTTGAGCGAGGGCGTATATTGGGCATGCGGGAGGCCGGGTGGACGTACCGCCGAATTGCTCAACACGTGGGGCGTGAGGTCTCCACAGTACATCGATGTTGTCGCCAGTGGTCGGCGGAAGGTGCACGTGCCCGTCGACCTGGGACCGGACCGCAGCGACGCACGGATGCACGCCAAGACCGTAGGATCCTACACAGTGCCGTAGGGGACCGCACCGCCACTTCCCAGCAAATTAGGGACACTGTTGCTCCTGGGGTATCGGCGAGGACCATTCGCAACCGTCTCCATGAAGCTGGGCTACGGTCCCGCACACCGTTAGGCCGTCTTCCGCTCACGCCCCAACATCGTGCAGCCTCCCTCCAGTGGTGTCGCGACAGGCGTGAATGGAGGGACGAATGGAGACGTGTCGTCTTTAGCGATGAGAGTCGCTTCTGCCTTGGTGCCAATGATGGTCGTATGCGTGTTTGGCGCCGTGCAGGTGAGCGCCACAATCAGGACTGCATACGACCGAGGCACACAGGGCCAACACCCGGCATCATGGTGTGGGGAGCGATCTCCCACACTGGCCGTACACCACTGGTGATCGTCGAGGGGACACTGAATACTGCACGGTACATCCAAACCGTCATCGAACCCATCGTTCTACCATTCCTAGACCGGCAAGGGAACTTGCTGTTCCAACAGGACAATGCACGTCCGCATGTATCCCGTGCCACCCAACGTGCTCTAGAAGGTGTAAGTCAACTACCCTGGCCAGCAAGATCTCCGGATCTGTCCCCCATTGAGCATGTTTGGGACTGGATGAAGCGTCGTCTCATGCGGTCTGCACGTCCAGCACGAACGCTGGTCCAACTGAGGCGCCAGGTGGAAATGGCATGGCAAGCCGTTCCACAGGACTACATCCAGCATCTCTACGATCGTCTCCATGGGAGAATAGCAGCCTGCATTGCTGCGAAAGGTGGATATACACTGTACTAGTGCCGACATTGTGCATGCTCTGTTGCCTGTGTCTATGTGCCTGTGGTTCTGTCAGTGTGATCATGTGATGTATCTGACCCCAGGAATGTGTCAATAAAGTTTCCCCTTCTTGGGACAATGAATTCACGGTGTTCTTATTTCAATTTCCAGGAGTGTATAAGAGATGCTGGAAGTGCAGTGTAGCCAACTTTCGAGAAAGTGTTGCCACTTCACAAGCTATTCTACTTGACGTGATTAACCTGGACGTGAGGCGTACGGGGTTTATGTGGGACACTCCGTATATGACACAATTTGAGAGTGATTCTGTGGAGAAATAAACTGAAAGTGGTTACATGAACCCTCTGTCAAACACTTAAGTGTGAATTGCAGAGCAGTTGTGTAGAAGTAGCCGAAAACAAGCAGAAAAGTTTGTATGGTGATTAAAATGAAGACGTTTGTTCATATCTTAGACATTACCAGAACGCAGTGGTGACATACTAGACACGCATTTAGGATGACAGCGGTTGAGGACTTCCGTGATTTCCTTAATCGCTCATTTAAAATGCCGACTTGTTTCCGATCGGTTTCCTCCTCATCTTTCCCCAGTTTATGTTTGTGTTTTGCCTTCATGGCCACCTTGTCCACTACCCAGTAAGCCCTAATCAGAAGAAAGCTAGAATCATTTATTATGAGCAATGAACATTTTGAGGTACGGAAGGAAAATGTCTGCTATTAATCGATCAAGCTTACGAAAAATATGTGTGTATCAGAATGATTATCGTTGATATACAAAAAACAACGTAAAGTTTTTGAAAGCGCGTTCAAAACTTGTGAATCCACAGATAGGCACAAGGACACGCTGAAGAGTAATATTTCCGAATTTTTTTATGTGGAAACTCTTCAAGCTTTTTAAGTAAAACAAACGTTATTGACATCGTATATTTTTATTCTTCATGTCGACATATTTGTTTCTCAACATAGTCAGCCTAGTGCCGAAAGCATTCCTCCCAAAGAGAGACCAGTTTGTTGATAGAAACACTGTAGAATGTTCGATTTCGTTGATGCAGCCACATCACCTCTGCTAGAACTGCTTCAGCACTATGAAAATGAAGCCCTCTAAGATCTTCAATCTTTTGGAAACAAATGAATATTGGATTGGTTGTGGTCGGGACTCTACGGAGGATGATCGATGACTGTTAACCCAAGGCGTTTAGTTGTTACAGGTGTCGTAGCACTCGTGTGTTGTTTGGCAATGTCATACTGAAGTAGACACTGCTCCATGTGTGGACGAAATCTTCGAATTCGAGATTCGATTACAGCACACTGTTCCTCACGCACCGACATAATTACGTTGCACACCACCATCTTACACGCTGCAGTTCAGAGTCATGTAGCGGCAGAGAGCTGAAAGTGTGTAGACTTGAAGACTAGAGATGTAGAATGTTGATAACGTTCATTTCTTTTTAAAAAGCCTTAAGTCGCCCTATCAATTTATTGAGATGGGTAGTATGCTGCAAACCTGGTTAGTAGGCCCAGCTAGTTCGGCGAAACCTATACTATATTACGGCGCCTGAGTTTTTACGATTTACTCTGCAATGTCCTCCAGATAAGCATGCATGTCTGAAGGAACAGGCACTGCTGCGATCGACAGTAGTTTGAAACACAGGAAATGTATTCGCATTTGCGAATTTGGTCAGGCTCCAACTGCACAACATATTGCTGTCAATGAAAATCTGTGCCACACCGGGTCTCGAACCCAGGTTTCCCGTGCTACGCGAGTAGTCACTTTAAGCGCCTTGGCGATCCAGGCACGCCTCTAGAACCGACGCAAACTTCCACACGTCGCAGGGAGAGATACGATTATTGTCGCAGCCTTGTCTTGGCATCAAATACTATACTGCAGTGCCTGTGCTTTTAAGATGTACTGTGCGATGTCACTAGCGTAAAGCGGGAAATCCAGGCTCGAGTCTCGGTTGGACACAAATTTTCAATGTCACCAATACAACGTGCAGCAGGAGTCTGATCGTATTCGCAACTGTGAATACAGTTCTTGTAACATTAAAGGATGTCTAGTGTCACAGGGAAGTGTCAGCGACCATTTTGCTCTAAGAGAGGTTGTTTCCCAGTATGTGATCACTCCTAACTCTGTCTACAACCACAAGCTCTGGAAATGGTTAACTGGCCATGATATGACGCATAGAGGATAGTTTCTATCATGAAAAAGATTTCCAAATATTGTCGCGTACGTAATGGTGATGTGTGCTAGAGTGTTGTCCTCCATCAATTAACTGTAGATCTTTTGGCTCTGAGCACTATTGGACTTAACATCTTAGGTCATCAGACCCCTAGAACTTAGAACTACTTAAACCCAACTAATCTAAGTACATCACACACATCCATGCCCGAGGCAGGATTCGAACCTGCGACCGTAGCGATCGTGCGGTTCCAGACTGAAGCGCCTAGAACCGCTCGGCCACACTGGCCGGTTGTAGCTCTTTTCATTAATTTATAGTTCTCGGATATGTGGCTATATTTTATTGGACACACACCAGTAAGAGGTTATGGTTTCGTTGAAAAATATCGATCAGTAAACTCACGTTCCACTAATTACACGTGACACCCCTTTTTTGACATCGTTGGGAAATAAATGGAAATTGCAAATCTTGCTCCAGGTCAGCCCAGATCCTTGGGTATTAGCAATTTTCATCTACTACTGCTGGTCCCCAATCAACCCCTAACCAAACGCTTCCCAGATCAATTTATTCATTAAATTTAACCGAATCTCTTTCTTATTTAGTGCCTCAGTCTTCTGCTGAGCGTCGCTAAGACCCGTCAGTGACGGCAACGTATCAGCATCGTTCTTGAGCACTGCCACATACGTCACAGGTAGAGACGTTTGCAACAGGGGAGGGATCGGGTCCACAGGTGGCAGTTACTCTGCAGACACTCGGATCGGTGACCTTCTTCGCTGAGCAAGCATTCGCCTGTCTGTCGTAAAGGATGATGGGTCTGCATCCTCCAATGTACAAATATGATGCGTGTGCTTATTTAAATGCAGTGGGCCAGCCATGTGGCCCGGATGGAAGATCACAGATGGTCTCGGAAGCTCCTGGATTTCATAGCTACAGGAAAGAGACCGCCAGGGAGACCCAAGAAGCGTTTGAGGGATGGACTCCATGAAGATTTAAAGCATCTGCCAATAGATGTGAACTGATGGCGGATAGCAGCAATGGGCAGAATACATTGGAGGAGGAAACTTGTAGATGCGTGCGGCTCACTGGGCATGATCACGTAGTAGTAGTAATAGTAGCTTATTTGAAATAGTGCAGACGTGACGCACGCCATTCGGGACGGGATAAGTGCCGAAATGAGCCCATTTCTTCGCAACATGTTCGTGCATCGTCCTATAAGGGCGAAGCGAAGACACCACATCGTCCACGGATTATTCAAAACGTGGTTCGAAAATCCGGATAGTCCGCAAAACAGCCCAACATGGTCAATCTCTACAAAACCCACATTACCATCTGAGTGGCAGAATTTCAGCACGATTTTAGCCTTTCGAAGGTTCCTGTTGCAGACTGGGTCGTTGAGAAGCTTGACATATACCACACTACTGATTATGTAAAGATGTACACCTAGAAGTTCGTCACTTGGGACCATCATGTGCCCCTGGAGAAAACGTTCTACTTTCAGAACTTTTTTCTTGAGCAAACTCACTCCTGATACTGAATTTCAGCGTGGATTTTCTGCAAGGGTTGGCCATTCTAATCGATAAAAACACAAGGACGTGCGAAACGGCTGAATCTAGTAGACAGACACCGAGTGCGCACTTCGCAGCTGGGACGTACTCAACTGTTCGTACTACACGGCCCTCGAGCCAAAACTGACGACTTCAGCTATGTGTGCACGCTCCCAGAACCGACCCAAGCTTCCGTACGTCACACTGTCTACATCCTTATATTGTTGTCTATGAAATTCGTCACATAATGCCCCAACATTACTTGGTTCCACCAACAGTGAGAATGAGAGAACTAGGATCGAGAACAACGTTGTCTGGCACAAATTTTCTTATGTCGCTATTGGATACTGGATCTATATCTAACACAGCTGATTCGAAATCTGGAAATTTGTGGTAAGTTCTTATGGGACCAAACTGGTGAGGTCATCGGTTCCTAGGTTTACACATTACTTAATCTAACTTAAACTATCCTACGCGAAGAACAACAAACACACCCATGCCTCAGAGAGGACTCGAACCCCCGACGGGAGGAACCGCCCGAACCGTGGCAAGGCGCCCTTACACCGCGCGGCTATCCCGCGCGGCTAACACAGCTGATGTTGAGGAATTAGCAGTCATTGATTTCATGTTATCTCGCACAGCTGTGGATCGTCAACAGTGTCTGTTCTTTCAGTCGTACGTGTGAGAATAACATTTTTGTCGTCGCCAGCAAAAACCAAATTTCGAATGACAAGTAAGAACTCGAAAATGACGGTTCCTTAGTCTTCAGAGCGTCTTTCGCTATTTGTCCGACGACGACACCGTAAGGGTGCACGTACAATATTTTCGAGTGATAAGTAAGGCCCCAACGCATTTTATTCAACGAAATTATTTCCAGCGGTCTACATGGCTAGAGGACAAATGTAAGGATGTAGAGGCATATCGCACTAGGGGTAAGATAGATACTGCCTATAGGAAAATTAAACAGACTTTTGGAGAAAAGAGAACCACTTGTATTAATATCAAGAACTCAGATGGGAACCCAGTTCTAAGCAAAGAAGAGAAAGCAGAAGGGTGGAAGGAGTATATAGAGGGTCTGTACAAGAGTGATGTACTTGAGGACAATATTATGGAAATTGAATAGGATGTAGATGAAGATGAAATGGGAAATACGAGATTGCGTAAAGAGTTTGACAGAGCACTGAAAGACCTTAGCCGAAACAAGGCCCCGGGAGTAGACACATTCCATTAGAACCACTGATAGCCTTGGGAGAGCCAGCCCTGACAAAACTCTACCATCTTGTGAGTAAGACGTATGAGACAGGCGAAATGCCCTCAGACTTCAAGAAGAATATAATAATTCCAATCCCAAAGAAAGCAGGTGTTGACAGATGTGAAAATTACCGAACTATCAGTTTAATAAGCCACGGCTGCTAAATACTAACGCGAATTCTTTACAGACGAATGGAAAAACTGGTAGAAGCCGACGTCGGGGAAGATCAGATTGGATTCCGTAGAAATGTTGGAATACGTGAGGCAATACTGACCCTACGACTAATCTTAGAACGTAGATTAAGGAAATCAAACCTACGTTTCTAGCATTTGTAGACTTAGAGAAAGCTTTTACCAATGTTGACTGGAATACGCTCTTTCAAATTCTGAAGGTGGCAGGGGTAAAATACAGGGAGCGAGAGGCTATTTACAATTTGTACAGAAACCAGATGGCAGTTATGAGAGTCGAGGGGCATGAAAGGGAAGCAATGGTAGGGAAGGGAGTGAGACAGGGTTGTAGCCTCTCCCCGATGTTATTCAATCTGTATATTGAGCAAGCAGTAAAGGACACAAAAGAAAAATTCGGAGTAGGAATTAAAATCCATGGAGAAGAAAGAAAAACTTTGAGGTTCGCCGAGGACATTGTAATTCTGTCAGAGACAGCAAAGGACATGGAAGAGCAGCTGAACAGAATGGACAGTCTCTTGAAAGGAGGATATAAGATGAACACAAACAATTGCAAAACTAGGATAATGGAATGTAGTCGAATTAAATCGGGTTATACTGAGGGTATTAGATTAGGAAATGAGACGCTTAAGGTAGTAAATGAGTTTTGCTGTTTGGGGAGCAAAATAACTTATGGTGGTCGAAGTAGAGAGAATATAAAATGCAGACTGGCAATGGCAAGGAAAGCGTTTCTGAAGAAGAGAAATTTGTTAACATCCAGTATAGATTTAAGTGTCAGGAAGTCGTTTCTGAAAATGTTTGTATGGAGTGTGGCCATGTATGGAAGTGAAACGTGGACAGTAAATAGTTTGGTCAAGAAGAGAATAGAAGCTTTCCAGATGTGGTGCTACAGAAGAATGGTGAAGATTGGATGGGTAGATCACATAACTAATGAGGAGATATTGAATAGAATTAGGGAGGAGAGAAATTTGTGGCACTCCGTAACTAGAAGTAGGATCGGTTGGTAGGACATGTTCTGAGGTATGAAGTGATCACCAATTGAGTACTGGGGGGAAGGGGGGCAACGTGGAGGGTAAAATTCGTAGGAGGAGACCAAGAGACGAATACACTAAGCAGATTCAGAGGGATGTAGGTTGCAGTAGGTCAGAAGGATGTAGGTTGCAGTAGGAAATGGGAGATGAAGAAGCTTGCACAGGATAGAGTAGCATGGACAGCTGCATCGAACCAGTCTCTGGACTGAAGACCACAACAACAACAACAACAACATGGTAATCTCAAAAATCTACAAAATATGACTAATTTCCGTTTCCCATTCGCCACTGGCTACTCGGTTAAAGTACTCGTAGGTGGTCGTACTGTTATTTTTAAATTGCATAATCGAGGAAAATCACGTCAAAAGTCCTTACTTCGTCTGTTCAACTTTGAAACATAGAAGTCTGTGGAACAACCCCTCCACAAATAGCTGTTAACGTCTGAATAAGTTCTCCAAAGAATTTAACGTAATGATTTACATCAAAATGACCTAGTAGATAGTGTCGGAAGTTCCATGCGGCTTTTCGCGGATGATGCTGTAGTATACAGAGAAGTTGCAGCATTAGAAAATTGCATCGAAATGCAGGAAGATCTGCATCCGATAGGCACTTGGTGCAGGGAGTGGCAACTGACCCTTAACATAGATAAATGTAATGTATTGCGAATAAATAGAGAGAAGGATCCTTTATTGTATGATTATATGATAGCGGAACAAACACCGGTAGCAGTTACTTCTGTAAAATATCTGGGAGTATGCGTTCGGAACATTTGAAGTGGAATGATCATACAAAATTAATTGTTGGTAAGGCGGGTGCCAGGTTGAGATTCATTGGGAGAGTTCTTAGAAAATGTAGTCCATCAACAAAGGAGGTGGCTTACAAAACACTCGTTCGACCTATACTTGAGTACTGCTCATCAGTGTGGGATCCGTACCAGATCGGGTTGACGGAGGAGGTAGAGAAGATCCAAAGAAGAGCGGCGCGTTTCGTCACAGGGTTATTTGGTAACCGTGATAGCGTTACGGAGATGTTTAGCAAACTCAAGTGGCAGAGTCTGCAAGAGAGGCGCTCCGCATCGCGGTGTAGCTTGCTGTCCAGGTTTCGAAAGGGTGCGTTTTTGGATGAGGTATCGAATATATTGCTTCCCCGTACTTATACCTCCCGAGAATATCACGAATGTAAAATTAGAGAGATTCGAGCGCGTACGGAGGCTTTCCGGTAGTCGTTCTTCCCGCGAACCATACGCTACTGGAACAGGAAAGGGAGGTAATGACAGTGGTACGTAAAGTGCCCTCCGCCACACACCATTGGGTAGCTTGGGGAGTATAAATGTAAATGTAGATGTAGAAACCATTCTTGGGCCTTAATTTAAGGTCACTGCGCGAGATGATAATTCAAGTTCGTCAGCACGCTCCAGATTTTCTCCCCGAAAAGGTGAACTGTGAAGCAAAGCTTTCATCTAACCCTGAGTCACTCAGTCTTTAACTGTTATATTCACCACATGGATTTACAAGGATAGCACACGTTTTCCAAGTGCATAGAATTTGAAATTTGCCAAGGAATGAAAGGTCCCCATGTTCTCTCTAACCGTCATAGATTCTTCAAACAGTCGGGCAACTTGAAAACGAATCAATGGAAGGACATAGTTCTTGAGAATGCAAGTTTCGTAAATTTAGAGAATCAGCATTCTATGAAAACTGTGCCACCATACAATACCTGCACCTCGTTAGAGTTACATTTCTCGATAGCTGGCTGTAACATATTGCATTTCGCGCAAGCGTTGTCACTGGAGATATATTACGTCAGATGCATCTCGTAGTTTATCTATAGTTCTTTTTCCTGGATTCAGCTCAACATGTGTCCCTCCTGTTGCAGAAGATAGCGCTCGGAAGGGACTTCATTGATGATGTGCTGCTGCTACTGTGAGCCTCGTAGGATAATCTGGTACTTCCTCAGAAAAAAGAGCACTTACCATTCTCCATTTACTACGTGCTGTACTTTTTAACACAGCATTGTTATTTTACACACGAGCTACTACATAACATACAGTATTATACAGTTTCGAATAATAATAATAAACAATATTTCACGCTCTGGGCAGTAATACGTGACCACACTCAGCTCCAGCTCGTGCCTAAGTCTCTTTACGACGGAAAACGAAATAATTATTGTATGTAGCAAAGTTCTTTACAATGACATTCCACGCACAACCATTCACGTTTGCCTCTGCCACTCAGCTCTGACTTATTTTAATGCATCCTCCTTATGCAATTAACACTTTTGAATGAAATTATTAACACTTCTAGTGAACTTACTTATAATGCCCTTTCATGCACGACCACTCACTGTGGCTGCCGGCACTCGACTCTTCCAGCAATGGCACCAGAGTTTTTGCCTCATACTCTTTCGCCAGTCAGGGGACAGGGGATCCCTTCTTACCAAATAAAGTTCTGCTTCTCTCACCCTGTAGGTAGCGACTATGATGTTTCTGTATGCGTTGTGACACCATGACTCGACACAAAGATAACTCCACCTTGAAAAAGGCTTACCCATAAGCAGCGCTTGTTACATATTTGCAACATATTATACCTGGATTGACTCTAATGTGCCATAATTTGTATAACCAGTTTGTTTCAACTTTCGTATATCTCGTTCAGGGATCCCGAGAATAAGACATGAGAGATAGTATGGTGTAAAGATATGTACAGTCAGACATTTTTACTGCATGACCCACGAATGGAATACGCAGGAAGATCGCTAATACTGGCACAAAGTGCACATACGCCACGGACTGTACAGTGGTATGCACATTATATGTTTACAAGTAGGTCATATCTGCAAAATGTCATGAGCTGTAAATGTTCCCACACTGCAATGGAATACTTGTGGATACAAGACATATCTGCAGAAACTGACAAGGAATCCCGCATTCGACACCCCATATATTGTCTACCATGCAACCACAATATTGGCTGCTAATGGCAACAGGGACTGGGAACGGAGGTATCCAATGGCGTGCAGAGCAAGAGGATACAGAGTGTAGCTGAATGCTTGGTCGAGAAGTAATTCACAACAGCGTTACAGTGCTGGTGGTGTTGATACGAGCCCGCATCTCGTGGTCGTGCGGTAGCGTTCTAGCTTCCCACGCCCGGGTTCCCGGGTTCGATTCCCGGCGGGGTCAGGGATTTTCTCTGCCTCGTGATGGCTGGGTGTTGTGTGCTGTCCTTAGGTTAGTTAGGTTTAAGTAGTTCTAAGTTCTAGGGGACTGATGACCATAGATGTTAAGTCCCATAGTGCTCAGAGCCATTTGAACCATTTTTTTGTTGATACGAAGCAGAGCAATGGCAACGATAAACAAGCCAAACATTGTATTATGTATACAACAACAGTTGCCGAAGTTGACATTTACTAGGGAAGGAACCCAGGGTACTTCGCAGAATGAGAAACGAGTGACAGATGAAATACTAGCGGTTCTGGAATGTGTGGTGTCGTATACGCTCGACGGTGCTGACAATGTACATGAGGTGTACAGTGATTACGACACGTGCTTAACAATTGAAAGTGATACTGAAACAGGTGTCGAACCATGTTGTTCATCACCCTTGTCGAACAAGGAGTCACAAATCCAATCTTCAGTGAAACGTAATAAAGGACAGTCATTGTCTAAGAAGCGGGTACTAAACATAATAACGTACATGAAGTATGACAGAAGATCGCTAATACTGACAGAAAGTGCATGTACGCCACGGATCTACAGCATATATATATAAAAAATTATGAAAAGATTTCGAAAGTCCGTAGCAATATGATCGTTTAGTGCATAAGAAGAACTACGGATGTTCAAAGGAGGCCTAGGCGCACTTGTAAGAAAAAACTTACGTTTTCTTGTTTCAGTGACGCTTGATACAGTTTACAGGATGTGCATGATAATGACCTACTACGTTACACATATCAAACTGCGCGCGACATAAATTTCAGTGATTTTCAAGGGACGCTGTGGCTGGCTGCATAATACCAAATAGTGCTACGGAATTGGAAGACGTAAGACAACGTTATATCAAACAAAGCATCAACTTGAGGATGCACAGCAAACTGAGGAATCGGCATAAAAATTTGTAGATCAGATAAACAAAATTGTCCCATCATTCGCTAAGGAATTTGTTTTCAACTCCAGCCAGTCGGGTTTTGAAGAGGAAATATATATGAAAGTAACTCTGGAAATTAGAGGTACCAAGAGAGTTGTATCAAGGCCAACGCATTCTTATGCAACTGTGCCGATTGTTAATCTGGGCGATAAATTGACTGGAAAGTGATGCGAGAAGTTGTAGGTGCTCTGCCCCCTGCGATTGTTTCTCGTGTGCGTGATCTTGCAAGGGAAGTAGGCAATATTTACGTCATTCAAGGAACAGTGGGAATATGGCGTAAGAGAACTTCAACTATGGCATGAGCACTTCTTTCTGTCAATAGCTGGTCAAAATAACTTGCTTTTGCTTTATTCCTGATCTGCGTATAAAAATCATACTCGTTTAGAGCAAACTGTCCCCCTTGAAAAGTGTATGACATTGCAGTTCATACCACCTAGAAACACTAGACAAATGCAGCCTCTGGACATTTGTTTCTTTCGTATCTATAAAACATATTATCGCACTGTCTGCAGTTACGCCTTTAGCCAGTTTCACGATAAGCTCCACGATAGACTGGTTCGAATTTGGTGATATGCCATGACATACTGTTGTGTTCTCCAACAGTTTATTGAACGTAACTTCTTCTACAATACAATAGCTGGGTGTACAATAGATGTAGACGTCCGTTGATCTAGCCAGAGATGTAGTTCCTCTAGGTCGGCTGGTACTTCGATCGGCGGTGCAGTACAGCGGCTTTGGTGATATCTTCTCGGAGACTCTGCTATAGCGGTTGCCATTAGCAGTGGAGGATGACTGGTCTGCCTTAGACCGGCCGGGCCTATATAGTGAGCTGGAGCCAATAGAAACCTGGCGTAGGAATCCGTGGCCGGATATGTCGCGGCGACCTCTGCAAGGAAAGCTTCCTATTAATCCACTGGAATCTTCGGCGTGTTTACCTGATGTCTTCGCCTGTTTGGCTGTTGGTTTGTTTCCCTCATAGCGCGGCTGTTATGCGGTGCTGTCTGCCATTAAGGGGAACCCGATGGCAGACAGTACACATCCCACCAGTTGTCATCACCCCGTTACACCAGTATGATTCTATATGCATTCTTTAAGAGTGGATACCTAGCTGAACGTTCTGCAGTTTGCAGCTCCCAGGGAGTTCGCCTTTGATATTGATAGATTGCATGCAACCGGTGGTGGCATGTTTGTCGCTGTTAGTAGTAGTTTATCCTGTAGTGAGGTAGAAGTGGATAGTTCCTGTGAATTATTATGGCTGGAGGTTACACTCAACAACCGAGCTATGTTAATAGTTGGCTCCTTTTACCGACCTCCCGACTCAGCATTAGTGGCAGAACAACAAAGAGAAAATTTGGAATACATTCACATAAATTTTCTCAGCATGTTATAGTCTTAGGTGGAGATTTCAATTTACTGGGACACTCAGATGTTTAGGACGGGTGGTAGGGACAGAGCATCGAGTGACATTATACTGAGTGCACTATCCGAAAATTACCTCGAGCAATTAAACAGAGAACCGACTCGTGGAGATAACATCTTGGACCTACTGATAACAAACAGACCCGAACTTTTCGATCATAAGGCCGTTGCAGCATCTCTGTGTATGGAAGTTAATAGGAATATAAAAAAAGGGAGGAAGGTTTATCTGTTTAGCAAGAGTAATAGTAGGCAGATTTCAGACTACCTAACAGATCAAAACGAAAATTTCTGTTCCGACACTGACAATGTTGAGTGTTCATGGAAAAAGTTTAAGGCAATCGTAAAATGCGTTTTAGACAGGTACGTGCCGAGTAAAACTGTGAGGTACGGGAAAAACCCACCGTGGTTCAACAACAAAGTTAGGAAACTACTGCGAAAGCAAAGAGAGCTTCACTCCAAGTTTAAACGCAGCCAAAACCTCTCAGACAAACAGAAGATAAACGATGTCAAAGTTAGCGTAAGGAGGGCTATGCGAGAAGCGTTCAGTGAATTCGAAAGTAAAATTCTATGTACCGACTTGACAGAAAATCCTAGGAAGTTCTGGTCTTACGTTAAATCAGTAAGTGGCTCGAAACAGCATATCCAGACACTCCGGGATGATGATGGCATTGAAACAGAGGATGACACGCGTAAAGCTGAAATACTAAACACCTTTTTCCAAAGCTGTTTCACAGAGGAAGACCGCACTGCAGTTCCTTCTCTAAATCCTCGCACAAACGAAAAAATGGCTGACATCGAAATAAGTGTCCAAGGAATAGAAAAGCAACTGGAATCACTCAACAGAGGAAAGTCCACTGGACCTGACGGGATACGAATTCGATTCTACACAGAGTACGCAAAAGAACTTGCCCCCCTTCTAACAGCCGTATACCGCAAGTCTCTAGAGGAACGTAAGGTTCCAAATGATTGGAAAAGAGCACAGGTAGTCCCAGTCTTCAAGAAGGGTCGTCGAGCAGATGCGCAAAACTATAGGCCTATATCTCTGACGTCGATCTGTTGTAGAATTTTAGAACATGTTTCTTGCTCGCGTATCATATCGTTTTTGGAAACCCAGAATCTACTCTGTAGGAATCAACATGGATTCCGGAAACAGCGATCATGTGAGACCCAACTCGCTTTATTCGTTCATGAGACCCAGAAAATATTAGATACAGGCTCCCAGATAGATGCTATTTTCCTTGACTTCCGGAAGGCATTCGATACAGTTCCGCACTGTCGCCTGATAAACAAAGTAAGAGCCTACGGAATATCAGACCAGCTGTGTGGCTGGATTGAAGAGTTTTTAGCAAACAGAACACAGCATATTGTTATCAATGGAGAGACGTCTACAGACGTTAAGGTAACCTCTGGCGAGCCACAGGGGAGTGTTATGGGACCATTGCTTTTCACAATATATATAAATGACCTAGTAGATAGTGTCGGGAGTTCCATGCGGCTTTTCGCGGTTGATGCTGTTGTATACAGAGAAGTTGCAGCATTAGAAAATTGTAGCGAAATGCAGGAAAATCTGCAGCGGATAGGCACTTGCTGCACGGAGTGGCAACTGACCCTTAACATAGATAAATGTAATGTATTGCGAATACATGGAGAGAAGGATACTTTATTGTATGATTATATGATAGCGGAACAAACACTGGTAGCAGTTACTTCTGTAAAATATCTGGGAGTATGCGTGCGGAACGATTTGAAGTGGAATGATCATATAAAATTAATTGTTGGTAAGGCGGGTACCAGGTTGAGATTCATTGGGAGAGTCCATAGAAAATGTAGTCCGTCAACAAAGGAGGTGGCTTACAAAACACTCGTTCGACCTATACTTGAGTATTGCTCATCAATGTGGGATCCGTACCAGATCGGGTTGACGGAGGAGATAGAGAAGATACAAAGAAGAGCGGCGCGTTTCGTCACAGGGTTATTTGGTAACCGTGATAGCGTTACGGAGATGTTTAGCAAACTCAAGTGGCAGACTCTGCAAGAGAGGCGCTCTGCATCGCGGTGTAGCTTGCTGTCCAGGTTTCGAGAGGGTGCGTTTCCAGATGAGGTATCGTATATATTGCTTCCCCCTACTTATACCTCCCGAGGAGATCACGAATGTAAAATTAGAGAGATTCGAGCGCGCACGGAGGCTTTCCGGTAGTCGTTCTTCCCGCGAACCATACGCGACTGGAGCAGAAAAGGGAGGTAATGACAGTGGCACGTAAAGTGCCCTCCGCCACACACCGTTGGGTGGCTTGCGGAGTATAAATGTAGATGTAGATGATGGTACGAGCCTTTGTGATCACTGTGGCACACCATTTCTCATTCTGTGTTCATGGTGAAAGTTAATGGTTTGTTTTTAACGTTTCTTGAATGTCGACGTGTCCATTTTGTGAAGTTTAATACATACATCAGATAGAAGGTCGATCTCTCCACTTCCCGGGAACTCATTTCCTGTCGCCCTTGTTATGCACATGGAGATGAGTCGTTAGCAGCTACTAGCTTTTTGTCGTAATTAACACAACGATTTTAAATGAGCCCTGCTAAAGACTGAACTTGCCACCTCGCACTCAAGATCTTCCTTGTGAGACTCCTAGCACAATCTGATTTTAAAGAGTCTGACACTCCTCTGCTAAGGGGTCACCTTAACTGACAGAGAACTAAAGCAACGTGGTCGCGTTTTCAAAAGATGCCTGTAACTAATCACGAATCCTTCTTACTTTCAATTCAAATGCAACTGTTGCTGTAGTGTCTATGCTAAAAGATGTTATAATGTTGTTGTCTTTATCTGCCCCCCATGACAATGATAGTCTCTCACTTACTCCCCTGTGTGCACATGCTGTGCTACGGAGATATGCTAACAGTTGATCCATGCTTCAGGCTAACGAGAGCTCATTGTAATCAAACACTATATGCTTTCTGCAGGTTCAGCAGAGCACATGCTTCACCACTGCTTTGGGTCATTCTCGGCCTCTTATGATGACTCTGTCATAAAGCACTCAACTTTTAGCTACTTTGATTCATTATTCCATGTTCATAGATCTCATAAAGATATCATAAGCGGAATAGGCAACGTTTTGTTTAACATATTTGTCAAACAAACTCTTTTGTCCGATTTGAAAGGAATGTCGATTGACGGCCGATTTGGCAAGACGTCGAACATTATTGATGCTGATATTTCGCCACGTTTGTTTAACAAGAAAGAGTTTTTTTCACTGCATCGTGTGCTTCCGCGTCTGTAAAAACTCAAATCAAAAGAAAATATTGATAAAAATAAACAGGCACTGGCAGTTACTGAAATGGTAGTGGCGTTCGGTCTTTTCCAGACATATATTACAGAGGAAGACCTTAAGAAGAAAATCATTATTCCACGGACAACATAGAAGCGGAAGTACAAGAAAATAAAACAAACCGAAACTCTCTGGTTCTTTCACGGATAATATGCGTTGCCACGTTATGGTATTTGAATGAACTTTTATTACATTTTCCAACGGCCTTGCCGCATTGGTAACTCCGGTTCCCGTCAGACCACCGAAGTTAAGGGTTATTGGGCTTGGCTAGCACATTGATGGGTCTCCGTACGGGTCTGCCGTGCGTTGTTGGTAAGCAGGCTGCACTCAGCTTTTGTGAGACCAATTGAGGTGCTAATTGATTGAGAAGTAGCGGATCTGCTCGCGAAAAGCGACAACGGCGGGGGTTGCCGTGTGCTAGCCACATGCCCCTCAATATGCGCATCCAGTGGCGCCTATCTGCGGAGGATGACAAGGCGACCGGTCGGTAATGTTGGGCCTTACGAGACCTGTCCGGACGGAGTTTACTTTAGTTCAGTTTTCATGAGGTTTACATGCATTTACCTCAATATCAACCATTCCGTGGACCATCGTCTTTTTTTTTCTTCTTGTACACAGTGCTAAAGTTACTGCAATAAATACTTTGTCTGCATCGGTAACCATTCCCTCCACTGTCAAATTACTTCGCGGCAACGTGGCAGCTGCTGCAAGAAATAGGTTAAATTTTGCAAACTCTGTTCGTACGTCTAAGCCCTTGTGTCACAAACTTGTGAATGGAAACAAGTGAATTTGACAAACAAGTATACCGCCCAAAAGCGCCCCTTGGTATCTCCATGTCCGTTCGTTTCTACATGAGAGGTGCACGTGTTTTTCAGTTCAGCAGCAGGTAGCAAGCTGTAAGTTAGCAGTGAACTGGGATAGCTGCTGAAACGTGAGAACCAGTGTTGATTAGTAGTCCAGTAGGCAGGTACAATGGAATTGACAAAAGATAAGAATTTTATCGTTTTAAGTGTGTTCCATGAAGATGGTGTGGAAGGTGGACGCCAAGTTTTCGACATTATCAAGAATCCTGTACTAACATGAGATGAGCCAAAAACCGAGAAATTTTGGCACGTTTTCAGTTTTTTCTGGATAATAATTTTCCTTCGGGTTTACGACAAAAAGCATACGGGAATATCTTATAGAGCGTACAATGTTCTACAATTTTCACAGGTTAAACGTATTTTTATATAACACACGTAGTAAGACACAGCGCTTCAACAGAGCGGCAAAATTATCGAAGAATAAGAAAACTGCAACAAGGAAAGGTTTTATCATTATAATTTTAACTGTAGAACTCATTCAAAAAGTTACTGGTAGGCGCCTCTAACAGTCAACACTTAACATACGGAGATGTGCTCCGCTGATACCTGCCGTCAGAAGGATTCTAATTTCTGGGCTACGTAAAAATTGGCAACTTTTAACGAGCATAAGAACCCGTTCCCCTCAACTCCCTCCTCTTTCCCTTCAATGGAATCTATTTCAAGCAGTAGAGGTATATAACAGCTTATAAAACATAATTTGCAATCTAAACAAGATATGCTTTATTACAAACAAGCTGAGTACCTGGCGTTGCCCAGTTACGTATTTATTCCAATTCTATTTATCGACCTCTCCTTCTCCCGTTCTCTGTCCATTTCCTCCACTCTTCTCTCTGTCCATCTTCTTTTCTCCCCTCTCCACGACCACCTCCTCCACCGACCACTCTCTATCCATCTTCTCTTGCCCCCTCTGTCTCCATCTTCTACACCCCTCTTTCTCCGTCCATCTCCTCTTCCCTTCCTGTGTCAGTTTCCTTCTCTCCATTTGTCTGTCCCTCGCCTCCTCCGGCCTTGGCTCTGAGTACAATGGGACTTAACTTCTGAGGTCACCAGTCCCCTAGAACTTAGAACTACGTAAACCTAACTAACCTAAGGACAGAACACATCCATACCCGAGGCAGGATTCGAACCTGCGACTGTAGCGGTCGCGCGGTTCCAGGCTGAAGCGCCTAGAACCTCTCGGCCGCACGGGCCGGCTCCTCCGGCCTTAGTCAGTCCATCACCTAATCCCACCTCTCTCTGTTCATGTCTTTCTCTTACCTTCTTCTCTCCATCTCCTCCTTCGCCGTTTATCTGCCCATCTCCTTCTCTTACCATTTCCCTCTCGCCTCTCTCTGTCCATCTCCTCCTCCTGCTATCTGTGTCCATGTCCTCCTTCCGCCTTTCTGTCTGTCTATCTCTTCGTCCCCCGCTTTCTCTCTCTCTCTCTCTCTTTCCCTCTTTCCATGTTATCACCCCCACACCAATAGGAGATTTCTGCTTCGTACCCCAAAAGTATTTCTTTCCTGATAGTAAGTAATATGTGTACCATGTTTGGTTAAAATCGATCCAGGGGTTTCGGAAGAAGTTTTTTCCCCGCGGCTTTGCCGGCATACTCACAAGTGACACATACCTCGCATATATTTCATGCATATTTGTTCAGATTTTTAACCTGTATCTCTGGCGAATTTCGCACTGCAGATTCGTTTTCAGGCAGCTCAATGTTTATGACGTCATATCTCCTGAACTATTTATCGTAGAACGAATTATTTTTGTAGGTACATTCAGCAGCTATGTGGATACTGTCTGCGAAATGTGTTGCGAACAGAGTTAGTACCAAACAAATAATAAATTTGAACGTCATGCATCATTTGGCAGCTTTTGACGCATCTCAGTGTTTGTGACGACATATGTCATGAAATATTTGTTGTAAGATGATATCATTTTTCAGGTTCATTCGTTGGTATATGTGAATACTGCCTGCAAAATGTGCCGCGAATACGGTGAGTAGTGAAGAAGTAATAAATTACAACAGCATGCCTGGTGCTGAAGTTCTACTGCATGAATAACGAAAGTGCAGTAAGCGATTAATTTTTTTCATTTTTATCATATTATGGTGCTTGTGGGCGAGGAAAAGTTTCTTAAAGGTTTGAAATTTTGTATGAAGTTTGTTGCAAGTCACCAAGTGCTTTCATTCACAAATACTGGATGAATAAATTCTTGGTATTCGCGCGTCGTGGGCTACAGTTTTTTTACACCTCCACCCACACCCGTTGATAGATAGGCGATTCTTACGCTCCAGCGATTCTTTCCAAACAGTGAGTGATTTGTGTACCAGGTTCGTCTGAAATCGATCCACTGGCGTAGGAGGAGATGTGGGACTTACATACATACATTTCATAAAATATATGGCGCCCCTGTTATAATTATTATAGTGCCCGTCTTTCTTTCCAGCTAAATGCATATTTATAAAAACGCAAATAACGAAGAACGTCTTGACCTCGTTGGCGAGGGGGACCCTTGGGGTTGATAAACGTTGTCCATTATTGGAGGCACGCACTATCATGCTTTTAACAATGAAGTTATAATAGTAAAAGACCAATTTTGTTGAAGATCTGAGAAATTTGTTGTTCTTTGGAAGCTATGCATCTTGGTAGGTGTGAACAGATGTGATATCACTGTAAATATTGGGAAATTTATCTCTCTAAAGAAACATATCTACGTGCTTTTGTCTTGGAACTAAAGGTGGAAGAGGTATAGACCAGACACTGGTAGAAATGCCTAAGTTTAGTGCTTTTCGGTTCCCTCGACATTAACGTAGGTTTCTCGACGTCGTAAACTCGTATTCTGCATTACAGACCACATACATACAGCGTACTAGATGTTAAGGAAATTCAGGCCTTTTGCAAAGTATTCACCCCCCCTCCCTCCTTTTTCTTGTTCTACCAGCTGACGGGACTACAGCGGGAAACGCCTACCAAGTCAGCCCCAGGTCACCAACCGCCAATCGTCGATACCGTTTCTTATCTCCCCCTTCTTAATCGGCCTATTGAATTGCGATACAAAAGACCGTGATCACATACGCTTAACGAAATTTTGCAATGAGTAACGCTACCGTTATCGAAGGAGTATAAAACCGGTTAGTGGGAGAAACGTGTGCAACAGACACTTCTGAAGGAGGAGTCTATCCTAAGCGTAATATAAACAGTGATAATAATTTTGAAATGGGTGGAATTCAGTACAATCGCTCACAAACCGTGGGGATATGGGTACCACGTAGTATTTCATACAAAAACTACTGATTAGAAAAAAACAACAAAAAAACGTATAATTCAACGGTCGCCAGCCCACTACGGCAATGAATATCCAAAATCCTAAGGTAGGTAACGGTGAAGAAAATTAAGCAAATAATCACTGGAATGCCAACAGAAAGTCGTCACACTTTTCCACAAGACAGTTCGTAAGATAATAAATGAATCAGAAAGCACCGATTTTGCAGTTACTTATTCCAAAACACTAAATTTTGAAAGCAAAATTAAATGAAGTTGCTCGTTAGTAAGTGACTGACTGTAACTGAAACTCTTTGTTGTGTAAAAATGACTTTCAGTAACCTCAACCTAACTCAATGCAAAATTTGGAAAAGGGCAAGCAATTTACTTTTAATTATTGAAAGATTGAATCGTATTTACTTTAAGCAAATGAGCAACAGATTTAGTTTCAACATAAGAACAATAAAATACGTACCAAGCCAGCAGAAATGACTCACTAAGCAATGTACAGAATAAATGAAACAGCACACTCTTAAATTGTGCTGTATCTTTAGTTGTTAGTTTATCCAGTGAAATTTTACGTTGCTTTAAGTGTCTGTAATACACAAATCTTCAAATTATTTAAGCCTGTGTTTTTGTAACACGATAATGAACAGTTACTGAGGCAGCAAAATTTAGACTGAAACTTGTCATTATCAAACAAACAAAACTGGCAGTAAATAGTTAATCAGTTTTCATATTTTCTACGACACTCGGTGACTGCATGTAAAGGAAAGGAACCCTTCTTGGTTATAATGTCTGAGGACAATGAAAACACAGGTGCCCTACAAGACTTGATTATTGAAGGTTGTTATTGAAGAAAGTTAGTCATTAAAGTTTATTAAAGAAATGAGACTGGGTAATGCCTGTACAGTATTAGTTATACTCTGTCAGATAACAGTCTTACAATGTTGCAGCTGTGCGGACGACGAAGAATGTAGCCGATGACAATGCTGAGCTGCTACTGCTACTGCTGCTGCTTGAGAACCACGAGTCATCTCCACGGCCACGGATAATTATGAGACAGACAATAGTTGGAATTTCAGCGTCCAGCACCTGTCAACTCCGACCTTGCCCTCAGTACTCGCTGGTTAATAAAGTAGGTGTGCCTACATTGGCATGATCGTAATTGCACACCACATCTGCGGGAGCACCCAACAAACTATTCCACACTCTTTCAAGACTCAAGCTACTCCGATTCCTCTCTGTTCGCAGCGAGACAGAGACTATCCATATACAAAGATAAACAATGGCACAGCTATTGTCATTTCATCATTCGTATCGTTACATTTAAGCTAAGTTCCCTAGGCGATTACACAGCAGTTTATAATACTTACATTATATTTATGGATGTCTGTCCCCTTGCATGGACGAAGGACGTAAGCTGATGATATATATGAGAAACAGTACCGCCACAGTTGTAACTTGAGAATGTTTTTATTGCTTCATACGACTAGTTTCGGCGATACATTATCACCATCCTCAGAAGTATCTCTGAGAAAAGCTAGCCCACTTGTACTACACTCCTGGAAATGGAAAAAAGAACACATTGACACCGGTGTGTCAGACCCACCATACTTGCTCCGTACACTGCGAGAGGGCTGTACAAGCAATGATCACACGCACGGCACAGCGGACACACCAGGAACCGCGGTGTTGGCCGTCAAAAGGCGCTAGCTGCGCAGCATTTGTGCACCGCCGCCGTCAGTGTCAGCCAGTTTGCCGTGGCATACGGAGCTCCATCGCAGTCTTTAACACTGGTAGCATGCCGCGACAGCGTGGACGTGAACCGTATGTGCAGTTGACGGACTTTGAGCGAGGGCATATAGTGGGCATGCGGGAGGCCGGGTGGACGTACCGCCGAATTGCTCAACACGTGGGGCGTGAGGTCTCCACAGTACATCGATGTTGTCGCCAGTGGTCGGCGGAAGGTGCACGTGCCCGTCGACCTGGGACCGGACCGCAGCGACGCACGGATGCACGCCAAGACCGTAGGATCCTACGCAATGCTGTAGGGGACCGCACCGCCACTTCCCAGCAAATTAGGGACACTGTTGCTCCTGGGGTATCGGCGAGGACCATTCGCAACCGTCTCCATGAAGCTGGGCTACGGTCCCGCACACCGTTAGGCCGTCTTCCGCTCACGCCCCAACATCGTGCAGCCCACCTCCAGTGGTGTCGCGACAGGCGTGAATGGAGGGACGAATGGAGACGTGTCGTCTTCAGCGATGAGAGTCGCTTCTGCCTTGGTGCCAATGATGGTCGTATGCGTGTTTGGCGCCGTGCAGGTGAGCGCCACAATCAGGACTGCATACGACCGAGGCACACAGGGCCAACACCCGGCATCATGGTGTGGGGAGCGATCTCCTACACTGGCCGTACACCACTGGTGATCGTCGAGGGGACACTGAATAGTGCACGGTACATCCAAACCGTCATCGAACCCATCGTTCTACCATTCCTAGACCGGCAAGGGAACTTGCTGTTCCAACAGGACAATGCACGTCCGCATGTATCCCGTGCCACCCAACGTGCTCTAGAAGGTGTAAGTCAACTACCCTGGCCAGCAAGATCTCCGGATCTGTCCCCCATTGAGCATGTTTGGGACTGGATGAAGCGTCGTCTCACGCGGTCTGCACGTCCAGCACGAACGCTGGTCCAACTGAGGCGCCAGGTGGAAATGGCATGGCAAGCCGTTCCACAGGACTACATCCAGCATCTCTACGATCGTCTCCATGGGAGAATAGCAGCCTGCATTGCTGCGAAAGGTGGATATACACTGTACTAGTGCCGACATTGTGCATGCTCTGTTGCCTGTGTCTATGTGCCTGTGGTTCTGTCAGTGTGATCATGTGATGTATCTGACCCCAGGAATGTGTCAATAAAGTTTCCCCTTCCTGGGACAATGAATTCACGGTGTTCTTATTTCAATTTCCAGGAGTGTAGTAACAAGGACTCCACAATAAATGCACAAAGGAAATGTAATACTCCTTTGGCAGTGGTGGGGCCTGAGTATGGCGTTAATGCGCCGCCGACACTAGTCGTGCGAGACAATAAAGACATTCTCAAGTTACAACTGTGGCGGTACTTTTCCTTACATACTTACAATATAGTTACAGTCAATTATATACCATCACAAATAAATACGCTATTACATCCGTTATGTATTAAATATAGTTTCTGTAATGAAGCTTACAGATTCAGAAACAGCAGTATATTACAAGTTAACAACAAATATTAAACGGCAAAAATTTGTTGTGGTGCAGAAGGTATTTTAACTGCATTTGCGTTGTTACATATGCACCACATTCCATGAGTTTTTTCTTGAAGGGAAACAGAATCAGGGAATGCCAGAAGAAATACAAAAGGAAATGAAGATGCGTATAGACTTTCAGTTTTGTCGACATAAATTTTATTAATCACTCATTATTAATCTTCTCATTAATTATCATAATCATGTGTGGACATTTAATTAGCATTAAAACACTGTGTCATTATAACTGAAAACATCATAGTGTACCTTGGCATATTTTAAACAACAAAACTACATCTTTCAAAAAATCGTGTCACGTCTTGTGACAATTTCATGTCAGTACTGTAGAAGGAAACGTAAGTAACATAGTTAAGGCTACACAAAAGAATAAGTAAAAGGAAAATACGCAAGGTAAGAATTTACTAGTTACAAGAGCTACTTTACATAGTTTTTCATAAATGTTATAATCATTAACAGAATGCATTTCTCATTATGAGAGTTCGTGTGTTTCAAGCAAGTGTCGAGATAAAACTTAAATGTTTGCATCAAAGCTTTACACTGGTTGTGCTGAAAAGAAAACGTCACGTTCCATTCTACGAGCCCCGTGCGGCTCGGTCCACATTTGACATCGTTGTGTGCGCCACAGCGGCAAGCTTTATCTCTCTATTTGTTTGTGCCGTGGCATTCCACACCGTCCACCTGCCTCGCATTTTATGAAAACTCACTCCCGAGTAACCTCAAGGAGTCCTTATATTTCTGTCACAGTGCATAACTCGACACCGTCCATATTCACACGCATAGACACATCTGAAGCTTATACGTTGTCTGAGTGCATGAGTATTCGCATGGCACAAAAGAATTTTTACAACATATTATTGACAAAATTACAGATGATACATATACCAGTGTGACGTTTGTACACATCAGCCATAGCTTGGGTTTTTCTTTCATTGCAGTTGCTTTCAGAATATTTAGTCTGTAAGCTAAATTTCTCGTAATACTTTTTGCAAATTCGTTGACGACCGTCTAGTTCAAGTAATGGATTTTGAATAAATTTTGAAAATTACAATAAGAATTAAGTTTTTACTGGAAATTCTTTCTCAGATTAATTAGTTCCTGACTAATACAATTTCAAGTCAACAATGTTACGTACACCTAAGAGCTTGCCAGAATTAGGAAATGTTAAATAGTAAGAGTTAGTGTGAGGTATACTGACAGACTTAAATTGTCCATTATATATAAATTTAAATTTTTAAATCTCATTACTAATCTCATTCGGTTTGTCGTTCTCTTTAACGAGAACGAGGTCACCAATTGCAAATTTAGCAAACCGCGCTTTCGCTTTTTAATTACCTCTCGTAAACGTTCTTCACCTGTGTCAGTACCAACTCGCGGAGGGAAATCAATTCTCTCTTCCACCAAACTGTAACACTTATGGTCTAATAGGATTTCTTCAGGAGTGAATCTTACAGAGTCAAGCGTCAGAGCATTCATAATTTTTCAAAACCGTTTATATATTCGCCCACGCCCTGTAATTGTGGTGACTATACGTTCTACAAAGTCGCCTAGGTCACGTATGTTACGATTTGCTGGATTTCAGGGCGGGCAATAAGCCGATATGTGTCACTTCAACCCCATTGCTTTCCATACCTTCATTCCATAATTTGGAAGTAAACTGTGCCCCATTATCGGACAAAACCGTTTTTGGTTAGCCGATATGCACAAAGTATGATAATCGTTCGCAAGTTTGTTATAAACCGCTTTAGCTGTCGCTTTACTTTTCGGATATAATTTAATGAACTTCGAAAAGGCTTCTGGCACTACTAATAGGTAGGCAAAATTACCTGAGGACTTTATCATGGAGCCATGGAGCTCTGTGCACGCTAACTCTGGTAAATTGACAGGTCTTATGCTCGGCATAGGACCGCGATTTGTGCAGCTGGTCACTTTAACCCTTTGACACTTATCGCAAGACTTTATCCCATCTGTTATTCTCTTTAACATGTTGCAAAAATTCACGACTTCAGCCATTTTCTGGGTACATTTCTTTGGTCCGCAATGACCACATAATAGTCTAATATTTCGGTGATGTACTTGGTGGGCCAACACACCCGCCAAGTGTCGCTATCCTAATCTTTGCGTATACACAGATTATTGTTGTACAATATGAAAGTAAAAGCGGGACAGATGAGGCGGCAGGACAGACGTCGCACTTCCAAGAAATTCGTCAGCAGACATTGTTGTGCGCGCGATGCTCAATGTTGTTGTAACCGCTGGTGAGATCAGTTTACTCCCAAGTTTTTGTGCTTCACGAGCGTAAAATTTAAGAAAATAGCATTTCGAAACCAAGGTAAGTTAAGGAAATTTTTCACGATTCCTTTTTAATAGTATGTACCAGTGGATACGCGTCTAGTAGCTTATAACTTGTATTTAGATTGTGCAGTAGAAACATTGTAGGTTATGTCGGTCGAGTAATGGCTTCTTGCGATAACATCTTTGGTGAAATGGGGGTGCGGCATATGTCCCTACGAAAACGGACAGATGACGCACCTTTACTTTGGGACAGATGCTGCAATGCTTGCAATGCTAACAGGAGTCCATAGGTTTTCGTTTTACTGAAAAATGCCGAGGCAGTGAAACTAATCGAAGAAGAAGGTTATGCTAAAAGGAAAGCAGCTCGAATGAAAAATATACCAGAACTAACATTAATGAGAAGACTTGCTATGCACAATTTCAAGAAAGGAGGGTGTAAACCATCATCATACTTGGGTGAAGATGCCGAAAGGAAATTAGTTGCCCATTTAAAGAAATTGCTATCATGTGGCTTTGCTCCCAAACCGTCAAACGTCAGGCAAATAGCTTTCAATTTAGATGATCAGATGGGACTGAAAAACAACTTCAACAAGGAAAAGAAACTTGGTTTTTCTCATTTGTTGAACGCAATGCAGGCTTAAGCCTCAGACAAGCGCAAGGGCTTTCTGTAGCGAGAGCGATTGGAATGAACAGAGACGCAGTCAATTTTTACTTTGATCTGTTAACACAAACTTTGACCGGAAATGGGCTTTAGGATAAACCAGGTAGTATCTACAACGTAGACGAAACTGGTCTACAGTTAAACAACGAGCATGGGAAGGTTGTTGCGCCAAAAGGAAACCGAGATGTCCATGTCATTACTTCTGCTGAAAGAGGAGGGACAATAACAGTTATTGCATGGTGTAATGGTGAGGGAAATTTCTTACCACCTTACTGCATTTACAAAGGAGTGAATGAAAAAACAAGACGCTGAAGGCAACATTCCTCCAGGATTAGTTGTTGTTATGAGGAGAGAATCCGCCTATGTCAACTGTGATATTTTAATGGATTGGTTCAAAAACCATTTCCTTCCTAGAAAAGCGCCTGGCTCTGCTCTGCTTCTGTGTCTAACGGTCATGCCTCTCATATTAATTGCGTCACCCTTTTGGATATAGCTGTTGAAAATGAAGTGTCGATAATTTGTTTGCATAGCCACACGACACACTTTTCACAGCCACTAGACCGATCATTTTTCTATCCGCTGAAATCCAACTTTAAAGAGGGTTGTGATTCATGGATGTAGGTAATGCAAGAAAGGACAGAAGATTTACAAGGCAGCAATTTGGAGAGTTGCTCTTCAAAGCATGGACGAGTGCTGCCACTGTCCAGATTGGTGTAAGCGGATTTAGAGTTACTGGAATTATCGCGCATGACAGAGCAGTAATTCCAAACCATGCCTTTGTTTCAGACATTAATAATACTGAACTCCCAACTACTGCGGATGTCTCTAATGATCTGACTCCAGATGAGCCATCAACATCAAGGTCTGAAACAAATGTGTTAAGAGATCACCCTCCTACCTGCAAACCTTGCATAAATTTGGCTACGCATCGAGCAACTGATCAAGGCAGTTGCTGTGAAATGAAAACTCAGTGACACCTCATGGAGAGACTCCATCAAAATTGCTGGAAAAGATTTCAGTTGTTCCCATACTGCCTCACAGAAATCAATCCAAAAGAAAGCAATCAGCAACAACTATTACATCCGACGATTTCATAGTTTCATAGCAACGAAAAGAAAGAACATCACCGAAACAAACAAGTAAGGCAAAGCTCTTGCCCACAAAAATGTAGCAGCTAAAATAAAGCAAATCCCAAAAACCAGAGGGAAAAACCGCCAAAAAGGCGTCTGCTTGAAGACTCGGTTTCAGAAGAAGATTATGATGATGATATTTCCGCATACGGTAGTTCCTCCGATGAATTAAATTTCGAAGAGATCGAATGTGTAGAGTTCCTTGAACTTTATTAAGAAACAACGTCTACCTCTGATTGGATTCAATGTGTAGGATGTTCTAGGTGGCTTCATGATTCATGCACTCTCTATGAGAACATGTGTCGTTTGTGTGCACGACTTAAAAGTAAACTTGAAAAACCAAAAAAAAGTCAATGTTATTTTAATTGTATTTTACCATTGGCCATCCGTCCCTCCCTTCTGCGGCATCTTGTCCGCCACTTACTAATTAACTGAAATTTACATGCTTTTGTACATCATAAGAATGATCCTTTGTTATAAAGTTTTTTCTAATGCGATCGTATCTACAACAAAATACAATGTTCAGACCATCAATCTTGCCTAATTTTGTTGCGATTTAAGTGTTTATATATTGATAAAAATTAATTTGAAAAAAAAATGTGCGATGTCTGTCCCGCCTTTACCTTAATACTTTCTCAGCTTTTCTCCGTCCTTATTTTTCTGGTCAAGCATTCAAGCATTCGTCCTCGCTTTGATGATGATGCGTGTTCTTACAAACACTCTCTATCTTCTTTTCAAACTATAGTCAACATTTATATTCCGCCTACTGTAGTGTTCCACTTTTCTGCCCAAGCCAATCTCATCTGGCCAAGTACCAATGTGTGTAGGTTGCTATTTAATACTCACATCATCACCTGTTTCATTAAAACTCTTATCCTTCGAAATGCTCATCATTCTTTTATTGTTGCAGTTAGTTTATGCCTGGTATTTCAATAACCAATCTAAGCCAATTATTATCTTGGTACTAAAATCTGACACTACGATAAATACATGTTCAAACTGTTCCTCTTGAGTTTCGAAACAGACAAATATTTGTTGGGTAATAGGTTTGCTACTCTTTTAATGTCCGTTACGGGCATTACTACTACCCCTGGTCTTTCTTTTAAAAATTGAAATTTTTTTCGGAAATAGCACTTAACTCTGCACAAGCATCAATTAAAATGTACATTGGTTGGCCGTCCATGACGACGGGAATTATTATTTTTGTAGACATATCAGTGTTTTGTTCTTGGTTTTCCCATAACAAGTCCTCATCCACATCAAGGTCATCCAGAAAAATCCATCCGACTCTGGTACCGATGGCGGTATATCTGGTGGCTTTTTTTCTGTTCTGGGACATCTTTAATTTCTGTCTGATTGTCCAGTGGTTGTAAAGTCGTTTTGAACCGAACAATATAACCTTTTTGCCAGTATCTTTGGTTAACGAACGTTGTTTTTCCTACAGCAAACTGACAAGTTAGGTAAATTTCCCTCTGAAATATGGCTATAATCTTCCAAATTGCTTAGAGAAATGTGCTCTGTTTTAGCTTCTAGTTCTTCTGCCGTGCTCAGTCAACCCACACCACACTCGTCTGTATGACGTCAGCCTTAACCTCGTAGATGTTGCGATTTACGTGGCTTCCAATTAGTCATAAACGGTCATCATCATAAAGTCGTCTTGCCCCTCTTCAGAAATTTTGCCTCGCTTTTCATAAAAGCTAGCGTCGCTGGAGTTGGCTACTTCAATTACAACATTTGGATATGCCTACCTCTTCGTACACAGCTTTTCATTTCTTCATAAACATTAATTTCATGCTGCTTGAGAAGAGTCAAAAATTGTCAGCTCTCCCTATTAGCACATCCCCCATACAAACTTCTATAACTCTTCAGTCCGTCTCGCGATGCAATTTCTGTGTCGCATCGTCGATGTGAGGTTTCGAGAGTTACGTTAAGGAGGCACCGGTGCATCAGTTACAAGCTACTGAACTCCAAGGAGAGGTTTCATGCGGTGACCAAAGCGGCGCCAATATCATAGATGTACACTTGGAGAATGATCCTTATAACATTCTCGAAGTTTATGCAATAGCCCAGCAACAGTCTAATGGCGAGACAACTCCAGCGTGCAGCATTAGTCACTTTTTCAGAAGTCGGGAGGGAGGCTGTAGTATGCAATCGCGAAGCAGTTGCTGTGCCGCATCGTCAATGTCAGGTTTCGAGAGTTATAATAAACGGGCAGCTAGCATCCGATGCAAGCTATAGGACTTCCAGAGAGGTTCCATATCGTGACCAAATCCGCCCAAGTATCATATGATGTACGCCAGCACAATGTCTCTGACAATGGCCTAGAGAGTTGTTCCATAGAACAGCACCCGCCTGATGGGGAGACAGCTCCTGATTGCGAAATAAGTCTCTTGGAGAGATGTGGGCAGAGAGCCTCTAGTATGCAAGTGCGAAGCAACTTCTATGTCGTATCGTGTATGTGAGGGTTCCAGGGTTAGAGTAAATGTGCAGTGGCGTATCGGTTACTGTCTACTGGATCCCAGGAGAGGTTCTATGCGGTGACCATAGCTGCGCCAGTATGTTAGATCTACACTAGCAGAAAGACTCCGACAAACTCCTCGAGACTTATGCAATAGCACAGCATCCGCATCCGAGAGATCTCCTGGGACAAGCGTTCGTCTCTTGGAGAGACTATGGCAGGGACATAGAGTATGCAATCGCAGAGAAACTTCTGTCACATCATCAGTGTGAGTGCCCGAGGACCACAGTAAACAGGAATCGGTGCATTGGTTACTACCTACTTGAGTCCCAGGAGAGATTCCATTCGACGACCATAACCACAATGGTATCATAATTGTACACGAGCAGAGCGACTCCTACAACGTACTCGAGGCTTATGCAACAGAGCAGCACCCGCCCAATGGCGAGACATTTTCTGGGGCTGGCTCTCGTCTCTTGAAGAGACGTTGGCAGGCAGCTGTGGCATGCAGTTGCGAAGCAATTGATGTGTCGCATTGTCAGTGTTAGTTTGCGAGTGTCACAGTAAACGGTAAGCTGTGCATCGGTTACAAGCTACTGGCCTCCCCGGAGATGTTCCATGTGGTGACCGTAGCCGCACCTGTTTCGTAGATGTACACTAGCAGAATGACTCCGACAACGTCCTCGATGGTTGTGCAATAGCCGAGCACCCGATTAATGGCGAAACAACTCGTGAGGGCGGCATTAGGCACTTGGAGAGACGTTGGCAGGGAGCCTGTGGTATGTAATCGCGAAGCAATTTCTGTGTAACTTTGTCAATGTGGGTGTGCGAGGGTCACAGTAACGGGAAGCGGTGCATCGGTTTCAAGATACTGGACTCACTGGAGACTTCCCATGGGGTGACAGTAAACGCGCACATTAGCATAATGATTCCTACAACGACGTCGGGGCTTATGCAATAGCGCAGCACACGCCAAGTTGTGAGATAACCACTGAGGGCCGCTTTAGCACTTAGAGAGAAGTCGGCAGGGAGCTTGTAGTATGCAACCGCGAATAAGTCTCTGTGTCGCATCGACAATGTGAGGTGAGGGTTCGAGTGTTACTCTAAACGAGTGGCTCTGCATCAGTGCATCAGTTACGAGCCACTGCACTCCCAGGAGAGGTTCCATGCAGTGACCAAAGCAGCGCCAATGTCATAGAGGTACACTAAACGAGCCGGCCGCGGTGGCCGTGCGGTTCTAGGCACTTCAGTCCGGAACCGCGTGACTGCTACGGTCGCAAGTTCGAATCCTGCCTCGGGGATGGATGTGTGTGATGTCCTTAGGTAAGTTAGGTTTAAGTAGTTCTAAGCTCGAGTGGACTGACGACCTCAGAGGTTGAGTCCCATAGTGCTCAGAGCCATACACTAAACGACTGACTCCGACAGTGTCCTCGAGGCTTATGCAATACCCCAGCACCCGATTAATGGCGACAAAACCCCTGAGGGCGGCACTAGTCACTTGGAGAGAAGTCACCAAGGAGCCTGTAGTGTTCAACCGTTTAGCAATCTGTATGTCGCATCGTTAATACACTCCTGGAAATTGAAATAAGAACACCGTGAATTCATTGTCCCAGGAAGGGGAAACTTTATTGACACATTCCTGGGGTCAGATACATCACATGATCACACTGACAGAACCACAGGCACATAGACACAGGCAACAGAGCATGCACAATGTCGGCACTAGTACAGTGTATATCCACCTTTCGCAGCAATGCAGGCTGCTGTTCTCCCATGGAGACGAACGTAGAGATGCTGGATGAAGTCCTGTGGAACGGCTTGCCATGCCATTTCCACCTGGCGCCTCAGTTGGACCAGCGTTCGTGCTGGACGTGCAGACCGCGTGAGACGACGCTTCATCCAGTCCCAAACATGCTCAATGGGGGACAGATCCGGAGATCTTGCTGGCCAGGGTAGTTGACTTACACCTTCTAGAGCACGTTGGGTGGCACGGGATACATGCGGACGTGCATTGTCCTGTTGGAACAGCAAGTTCCCTTGCCGGTCTAGGAATGGTAGAACGGTGGGTTCGATGACGGTTTGGATGTACCGTGCACTATTCAGTGTCCCCTCGACGATCACCAGTGGTGTACGGCCAGTGTAGGAGATCGCTCCCCACACCATGATGCCGGGTGTTGGCCCTGTGTGCCTCGGTCGTATGCAGTCCTGATTGTGGCGCTCACCTGCACGGCGCCAAACACGCATACGACCATCATTGGCACCAAGGCAGAAGCGACTCTCATCGCTGAAGACGACACGTCTCCATTCGTCCCTCCATTCACGCCTGTCGCGACACCACTGGAGGCGGGCTGCACGATGTTGGGGCGTGAGCGGAAGACGGCCTAACGGTGTGCGGGACCGTAGCCCAGCTTCATGGAGACGGTTGCGAATGGTCCTCGCCGATACCCCAGGAGCAACAGTGTCCCTAATTTGCTGGGAAGTGGCGGTGCGGTCCCCTACGGCACTGCGTAGGATCCTACGGTCTTGGCGTGCATCCGTGCGTCGCTGCGGTCCGGTCCCAGGTCGACGGGCACATGCACCTTCCGCCGACCACTGGCGACAACATCGATTTACTGTGGAGACCTCACGCCCCACGTGTTGAGCAATTCGGCGGTACGTCCACCCGGCCTCCCGCATGCCCACTATACGCCCTCGCTCAAAGTCCGTCAACTGCACATACGGTTCACGTCCACACTGTCGCGGCATGCTACCAGTGTTAAAGACTGCGATGGAGCTCCGTATGCCACGGCAAACTGGCTGACACTGACGGCGGCGGTACACAAATGCTGCGCAGCTAGCGCCATTCGACGGCCAACACCGCGGTTCCTGGTGTGTCCGCTGTGCCGTGCGTGTGATCATTGCTTGTACAGCCCTCTCGCAGTGTCCGGAGCAAGTATGGTGGGTCTGACACACCGGTGTCAATGTGTTCTTTTTTCCATTTCCGGGAGTGTATGAGGGTTCGAGGCTTACACTAAACGGGCAGCTGTGCATCAGTTACAAATCACTGGACACCCAAGAGAAGTTCTATATGGTGACCAAAGCCGCGCTAGTGTCATAGATATACACTAGCAGAATGATTCCGACAATGTCTTTGAGGGTTATGCATTAGTACAGCATCCGCCTAATGGCGTGACATCTCCTGAGGCCTGCATTCGTCTCTTTCAAAGACGTCGGCAGGAAACCTGTAGTATGCGATGGGGAAGCAATTTCTGTGTCGCATCATCAATGTGAGGGTTCGAGAGTTACAGTAAACTTGCCGCAGTGCATCAGTTACAAGTTAATGGACACCCGGAGAGGTCCCATGCAGTGATGAAAGCCGAGCCATTGTCATAGATGTACACAAGCAGAATGAATGTGACAATGTCTTCGAAGCTTATGAAATACCCAGAGCTTGCCTAATGGTGAGACATCTCCTGAGGCCGGCATTTTCTGTGTTGATTCATCAATGTGATGTTGGTTGGTTTGTGCAGGTTGAAGGGATCAGAGTACAAAGGCCATTGGCCCCTTTTTCCACGGCCATGAAAACCCACAAGGAAGAAAAACATCAACGGAGGTAACAAGGGACGACACAGAAGAAGAACGACACAGACAAACCCCAGAAAACAAGAAATGAAAAGCACACAGATTTTTACAGTTGTTGGCCGACCATGAAAACATAAAAGTAAAACCCGACCACCACTCTAAAAACCTCAATCTAAAACCGTAAGCCAAAGGTCAGACGCAACACACAAAAGGGAAAAACCCTCAGATTGAGCGATAAAAGCCTCCTGCTCGAAGAAAACTCAGAACTAAGTCTGCCATTGCAGCGTCATCCGTTAAAAGAGCAGGGAGCGTATCAGGCAGTGGAAACGTCTGCCTGAGCGTAATTAAAAGCAGACAGACTAACAAGAAGTGGACCACTGTCAACGGTGAACCACAGCGACAGAGAGGTGGGTCCTGGCGGCGCAATAAATGACCGTGCGTCAGCCATGTGTGGCCAATGCGTAGCCGGCAGAGTACAACGGAGTCCTTGCGAGAGGCCTGCAAGGAGGAGCGCCACACACCGGTAGTCTCCTTGACGACCAGAAGTTGGTTGGGGGAAGGCAGGGAGCGTCATTCATCACCCCACGTACCAAGAACTTTTTGACGCAATACCGACTGCAGATCACATTCCGGGAGGCCAATCTCCAGGGCCGGTTCACTTGCAGCCTGTTTGGCCAGCCTGTTAACACGTTTGTTACCCGGGATGCCGACATGAACTGGGGTCCACAGAAAAACCACGGAGCTGCCGCAACGGACAAAAGTATGGATGGACACCTGGATAACCATCACCAGACGAGAACGAGGAAAACACTGGTCGATAGCTCGTAAACCGCCCAGGGAGTCATTACAGATGACGAAGGACTCACCTGAGCAGGAGCGGATATACTCTAGGGCACGAGAGATGGATACCAGATCCCCAGTGAAAACAATGCAGCCAGCCGGCAGTGAGCATTGCTTAGAATGATCTCGCAGTGAAGTATGGGGTCAAGCAACCGCAATGCGGAAGGTGATGCTGAACTGTAAGCCAGGCTCCCATAAACGAGACGGGACTGAATCAACAGCTGAGACAGTCGTAGAAGTGTAGACCGACCGGCACCCCACCTGGTGTGACTCAAGCAAGGTAGAGCGTTAAGATGCCGCCAGCACGTTTGTTTAAGCTGCGCAATATGAGAGAGCCAAGTCAAGCAGGTATCAAAAAGCAAGTTCAAAAACTGATGTGTCTCTATCACGGCAAGAGGTTCGCCGTCAAGATAAAGCCGTGGCTCAGGGTGAACAGTGTGATGCCAGCAGAAATGCATGACGCAAGTCTTGGTGACCGAGAAATGGAAGCTGTGCGTGGCGGCCCAAGACTGCACCCTGTGGATAGAGCCCTATAGTTGCCGTTCAGCAACTTCAATGCCAGTGGAGCTATAGTACAGGCAAAAGTCATCAGCATACAAAGAAGCTGATACGGACGTTCCCACAGCTGCTGCTAGACCATTGATAGCAACTAAAATGAGGCAGACACTCAAGGCAGAGCTTTGTGGGACCCCATTCTCCTGGACTCGGGAGTAGCTATTGGCGAAACCAACTTGCACGCAGAAGGAACGAAGAGACAGAAAATTTTGAATAAAAGTCGGCAGCGGTCCCCTAAGAATCCTCCCATGAAGCGTGGTGAGGACGTGATGTCGCTATGTGGTATCTTATGTCTTCCGCATGTCAAAAAAGACGGCAACCAGATGCTGACGGTAGGCAAAGGCCATATGGATGGCAGACTCCAGGCAGACAAGATTATCGGTGGCAGAGCGCCCATTATGGAACCCACCCTGAGACAGAGCCAGAAGGCCCTGAGACTCAAGTAGCCAACCCAACCTCTGGCTCACCATACATTCGAGCAACTTGCACAGAACGTTGGTGAGGCTAATGAGGCAGTAGCTGTCCACCTCAAGTTGGTTTCTGCCAGGCTTTAACACTGGTATGATAATGCTTTCCCGCCATTGAGACAAGAACTCATCCTCAGCCCAGATACCGTTGAAAAGGTCTAGGAGGCGTCGCTGGCAGTCCACTGAGAGGTGTTTGAGCATATGATAGTGGATGCAATCTGGCCTTGGAGCTGTATCAGTGCAAGTGGTGAGTGCACTTTGGAATTCCCACTCACTGAATGGAGCATTGTATGATTCAGGGTGGCGCATATGGAATGAAAGGCTTTGACTCTCCAACCACTCTTTCCGGGACCGGAATGCCAGTTGGTAATTCGTAGGAGCAGAACTCTGAACATAATTCTCTGCTAAGAGTTCTGCAATCGTTTCGGATCCAGTACCGACTGCTCCATTTAGGGAAAGCCTAGGTGCGCTGATGGGGGTATGATATCCATAGAGTTGCCTAATCTTGGCCCAAACCTGTGACAGAGAGGCACGGATACTAATGGTGGAGATCTACATTTACCAGCACTCCTGCTTCCATTGGCAAATAAGATGTCGGGCTCGGGCACGGAGCCACTTAAAGGTAAGGTGGTGCTCCAGTGATGGGTGCCACTTATGATACTGGTTGGCCCACCTGCGATCTTGAATAGCCTCAGCTGTCTCCGGTGACCACCAAGGCACAGTCCTCCACTGAGGCGACCTAGAAGAACAGGGAATTGTAGATTCCGTTGCAGGAACGATGCTGGTGATTATCGTATGAACCACCACATCAATGGCGTCATGAGAAAGAGGCCCAGCAGTGGCAATGGAGGTAAATGAGTCCCAGTCAGCCTTATTCGAAGCCCATCTGGAGAGCCCCCAGAAAAGTGACGCTGTGGTAGTGACAGAAAGATCAGAAAGTGACCACTACTGCACAAGTCGTCATGCACACTCCATTGGACAGATGGTAGAAGGTCAGGGAAGCAGATCGAAAGGTCAATGGATGAGTATGTGCCATGGACCACACTGAAATGTGTGGAGGCTCCACTATTTAATAGAGAAAGGGAAACCAAGTTTCCTGGACAACAATGCAGAAGGAAGGGTGAAGGCTGATAAGTTGTTGGAGCTCAGCTAGGTGGTGGAAAAAACTGCCAAAATTCCACTGGAGAATAATATGATCCTGAGATGGGAAGGCACTGAACGTTCAATGAGGCGGTTTACGCCTTAGGTTCACCTCCTGCCACCGACTGATTTCCTGATATGGCGATATCCATCGTGTCTGAGGGTCCGGTGAGATCCAGGTCCTCAGCAGACACAAGAATCTCCACCTCATCCTCAGATGCAAAGCATGTAGGTAGCGGTGGGGTAGGTGCCACTGCAAGTTCCATAGTCTTAGAGGTCTTCTTCTTGGTCTTGTCTCACTGCTCCTTGTGTTTCCTGGCTGGGAGGGTTTCACTAAATCAGTCTCCGTAGCAGAGGAGGATCGTAAAGCCCTACCACCAGCTGCTTTTGGGCACTTCAGCCACTGGCAGGCTTCACCCTTCCCATTGGTGGAAACCTGGGAAGGGAGGGACCCATGAGACCCCTTCTGATCAAGAGGAGCTGAAGAAGTTGGGCGCTTCTCCAGCTTAGAAGTGGGAACGGATGGTTGGGCGGGGGGAGGGGGTGTTGCTCCCAAAGTAGGTGCTGCAGGAGGAACAGGGAGGGAATTGCCCCCCACCATCAAGGGGCAGTGTAGTCTTCTGGCTCTGAGAGGTGACTGGGATAGGTGGAGCTGATGGGACTAGAACAGTTGTAGCGCAGCGTAAGAGGAGGTTATACAAAGAGGATGGAGGCGTTGAAACTTCCATTTAATGTCAAGGTAGGTCAGTAGGTCCAGGGTCTTACATTTCATGATTTTCCTCTCTTCCTGTCCTGCAGTCTGGCGAGCAAGGTGAATGATGCTCTCTGTAGTTGACACAGGTGGGAGGCAGGGCACATTAAGTATTGGGATGTGATGCCATTCATAATCGCGACAAGTGAGGCTGGAAGTACAGTGGGAAGACATATGGTTGAACTTCCAGCACTCAAAGCACCGCGTCATCACAATTGTAGACCATCACCCTGTCCAATGGAGTGTGCATGACGACTTGTGCAGCTGGTGGCTGGCCACCAGCAAGAGACGATGTAACATGCTTCATTGCGTGTCATCCACCCTGATGCCACCCATTACGACCAAAGGTCCTCCCCATGGGCGCCACCCAGCCTCAGCAAGGGCCACCTGACAGGATGGCCATTGCCAGGAGTCCTGATGCCCCAGGGTGATGGGGATCTACCCCTTGGCATACGAGGGGAGTTGACGGCGCAGGCATCAGCAGAGTGATCCCTGTGTTGTCAGGGGGTTACAGCCAACAGGGTACATGGCGGCCCCACCACAACGAACTGGCTACCATGCTGGGTATCAGGTGCAAAGACGTCCACGGTCTTCGTCGGCGCAGAAAGCGACACTGTATAGTGCATGGTGGAAATCGCACCCACGAATGTATCCTCGCCCAAGAGATGGAAAATGAATGGGACAGCAATGTGAAGACGAGAAAGGGGGTTATAGATCTCAACACAATATGGACATGATGCACCACGTAATTCGCCCTTCCCCAATTGGCTCGCTCTTAGGAATAGCGTGGAAGAATGGAGGTCAAACCCTACAGGAGACCAACACATAAAGACCAAAACGTGTGAGACTCCTTTTAGTCGCCTCTTACAACAAGCAGGAATACCACGCGCCTATTCTTACCCCTGGACCCGCAGATACGATCAATGTGAGTATTAGAAGGTTACAGTTACAAGGTACTGTACTCCCTGTAGAGTTTTCATGACGTCCCCATATCCATGCCAGTGGCATGGATGTAAGCCAGCAGAATGGCCCGCACAATGGCCTCAAGGCTTATGCAATATCCCAGCACCCAATGAGTGGCGACACAATTCCTGAAGGCAGTATTTGTCACTTGGAGAGAAGTCGGCATGGAGCCCGTAGTATGCATTCAGAAAGCAATTTCTGTGCCGCATTGTCAATGTAAGTTTCTGTAAATGGGCAGCGGTTCATCAACTACAACTACTGGACTCCCAGTGGAGGTTCCATAACAGAGCCAGTAACATAGATGTACACTAGCAGAATGACTCGGACAATGTCTTTGAGGCTTATGCAATAGCCCAGCTCCCGAATAATGGCGAGACATCAGCTGAGGCTGGCATTCGTCTCTTGCCAAGATGTCGGCAGGAAATCTGTAGTATGCTATTTCGAAGCAAATTTCTGTTTCACATCATCAGTGTGAGGTTTCAAGGGTTGCAGTAAACAGGCAGCTATGAATCAGTTACAAGCTACTGGACTCCCAATAAGTGGTATCATGCAGAGAACAAAGCTGCATCAATATTATAGACGTACACTAGCGGAATGAATCTGATAATGTCTTCGAGCCTTATGCAATAGCCATGCATCCACCAATGACGAGAGAAACCCCGAGAATGGTCTCTTGGAGAGAAATCAGTACAGAGCCTGTAGTATGCAATTGCGGTACAATATCTGTATTGCATCGCCAATGTGAGGGTTCGAGAGTTACAGTAAAATGGTAGCGGTGCACGAGTTACAAGCTACTGGACTCCCAGGAGAGGTTCCATGTGGTGGCCGCAGACGCGCCGGTAACATATATGTACATTAGCAGAATGATTCCGACAATGTCCTTCAGCCTTATGCAATAACCCAGGATCCGCCTAATGGCGGGAGATCTCCTGAGGCTTACATTGGTGTCTGGGAGGGAAGTCGGCAGGTAGGCTGTAGCTTGCAACCGCAAAGCATTATCTGTGTCCCATCGTCAGTGTGAGGGTTTGAGGGTTACAGTAAATGGTCAGCGGTGCATCAGTTACAAGTCACTGAACTTCAGGAGAGGTTACATGTGATGACCAAACCTACGCCAGGATCATAGATGTACACTAGCAGAATGACTTTGACAAACTCGTCGAGTCTAATGCAATAGCCCATTACCCGCCCAATGGGGAAAGAGCTCCTGAGGTCTTAATTATTCTCTTCCAGAGACGTCGGCAGGTAGCCGGTAGCATTGCGAGATTGCAAGGGTTACACTAAGCGACCAATGGTGCATCGCTTACTACCTACTGGATAACCAGGATAGCTTCCATGTGGTGACCAAAGCCGCGTCAGTATCATAGATCTACACTAGCACAATGTCTCTGACACAGTCTTTTAGGCTTATGCAATAGCCCAGCGCCACCTAATTCAGAGAGATCTCTTGAGGCCAGAGACATTCTGCTGGTGTTCATATATTTTACTGGCGCGGATATGGTCACCATGTGGAACCCCTCCTGGGAGTTCAGTAGCTTGTAACTGATTTACCTCTGCACGTTTACTGTAAACATAGAACCCTCACACTAACTCCTGGATGGTCACTTCGAAAGGATGACGAGGGTAGCACTGCTTGATATCTTGAATGCTGTTGAAGGAGTCAGTATATAGAAGAAAAGTCATTAATTGGTTTTCTGCAAATATCCTGTTCTAATCTTTGAAAAAACGCAGTACATCCTAATTTCTGCTGAAGAAAGTACAGTCACTTCAATAAATATAACACATCAACAGAAGTCAGTAGATAGGGTAGAGCATACTAAAATTTTGGGTGTACATATAGATAAGAATCTTAATTGGAAAATTCATATTTTGGATCTTCTAAAGGGACTAGGTACAACAACTTTTGCAATCAGAATAATTGCCAATTTTTGGGATATATAAATTAGTAATCTAACATTCTTTGCATACGTTCACTCTCTGATGTCATACAGAATTATATGTAGGGGTAACTCAACCTTTAAACAAAAAGTATTCACTGCTCAAAAGAAGGTGGTTAGAATAACGTGTGGTGTTCATAGTCGCACGTCCTGTAGGCATCTTTTTAAACGAATTGGAATTCTTACAACGGAATCACATTACATTTATTCACTAATGAAATTAGCTATCAACAACATGGACCAGTTCAAAAACAACAGTGACATTCATGATTACAATACCAGAAAAAAGAAAGACTTACACTATCCTTTACTCAGTCTAACTTTGGCACAGAAAGAGGTAAAATATGCAGCTATAAAAATTATCGAAAAATTACCGGATGAAATAAAACGTATGACAAACAGCAGTAATAGCTTCAAAAATAAATTGAAATCATATCTCTTTCACAACTCCTTTATAACACAGACGAATCCTTGAATACGAATAAGTAAATCTATAAATATGACAAACGGGTATTCATTGGACAAATATGTTATACTAGAACTGACATGTGATTACATTTTCACGCAATTTGGGTGCATGGATCCTGATAAACCAGTACCCAGAACAACCACCTCTGGCCATAATAACGGCCTTGATACGCCTGGGCATTGAGTCAAACAGAGCTCGGATGGCGCGTACAGGTACAGCTACCCATGCAGCTTCAACACGATGCCACAGTTCATCAAGAGTAATGACTGGCGTATTGTGACGAGCCAGTTCCTCGGCCACCATTCACCAGACGTTTTCAGTTCGTGAATCATCTGGAGAATGTGCTGGCCAGGGCAGCAGTCGAACACTTTCTGTATCCAGAAAGGCCCGTACAGGACCTGCAACATGCGGTCGTGCATTATCCTGCTCAAATATAGGGTTTCACAGGGATCGAATGAAGGGTAGAGCCAGGGGTCGTAACACATCTGAAATGTAACGTCCACTGTTCATAGTGCCGTCAATGCGAACAAGAGGTGACCGAGACGTGTAACCAATGTCACCCCATACCATCATGCCGGGTGATACGCCAGTATGGCGATGACGAATACACGCTTCCAATGTGCGTTCACCGCGATGTCGCCAAACACGTATGCGACCATCATGATGCTGTAAACAGAACCTGGATTCATCCGAATAAATGACGTTTTGCCATTCGTGCAACCAGGTTCGTCGTTGAGTACACCATCGCAGGCGCTCCTGTCTGTGATGCAGCGTCAATGATAACCGCAGCCATGGTCTCCGAGCTGTTAGTCCATGCTGCTGCAAACATCGTCGAACTGTTCGAGCAGATGGTTATTCAAATGGTTCAAATGGCTCTGAGCACTATGGGACTTAACATCTATGGTCATCAGTCCCCTAGAACTTAGAACTACTTGAACCTAACTAACCTAAGGTCATCACACAACACCCAGTCATCACGAGGCAGAGAAAATCCCTCACCCCGCTGGGAATCGAACCCGGGAACCCGGGCGTGGGAAGCGAGAGATGGTTGTTGTCTTGCAAACGTCCTAATCTGTTGACTCAGTGGTCAAGACGTGGCTGCATGATCTGTTACAGCCATGCCGGATAATATGGCTGTCATCTCGACTGCTGGTGATACGAGGCCGTTGGGATCCAGCACGGCGTTCCGTATCACCATCTTGAACCCACCGATTCCATTTTCTGCTAACAGTTATTGGATCTCGACCAACGCGAGCAGCAATGTCGCGATACGATGAACCGCAATTGCGACAGATTATAATCCTACCTTTATCAAAGTCGGAAACGTGATGGAACGCATTTCTCCCCCGTACATGAGGCATCACAACAACGTTTCACCAGGCAAAGCCGGTCGACTGCTGTTTGTGTATGAGAAATCGGTTGGAAACTTTCCTCATGCCAGCACGTTGTAGGTGTCGTCACCAGTGCCAAACTTGTGTGAATGCTCTGAAAAGCTAATCATTTGCATATCACAGAATCTTCTTCCTGTCAGTTAAATTTTTTCGCGCCTGTAGCACGTCATCTTCGTGGTGTAGTGTAGTATATGTATTAAGAACCAGCCAGCCGGGGTGGCCGAGAGGTTCTAGGCGCTACAGTCTGGAACCGCGCTTCCACTACGGCCACAGGTTCGAATCCTGCCTCAGGCATGGATGTGTGTGATGTCCTTGATGTCCTTAGGTTAGTTAGGTTTAAGTAGTTCTAAGTTCTAGGGGACTGATGACCTCAGAAGTTAAGTCCCATAGTGCCCAGAGCCATATTAAAAACCTTCTTTCATATGTGCATTGCTTGTGCACTTGACACGTTCAACATCATAACGGTTACCGTACCGTGCGATTGAAAAATGGAACATCCAACCAACTATCTAAGTAACTTAAATAGCGATGCAGATTGTTTTTGCATCGTCAATGCGATGGTGCGAAGGTTACAGTAAAGTGGCATTGGTAAGCCGTAATCAACCTACTTGACTACCGGAAGAAATTCCATACGGCGACTGTAGCAGCATCCATCGCTGTGAGAGAAGTCGGCATGGAACCTGTAGTATTGAATCGGGACGCAATATCTGTGTAGCATCGTATATGTGAGTGTGCAGTGGTTACAGTAAATTGCTGGTGTGCACCGGAAAATATCTAGTTGGTACCCAAGAGTAATTGCATATAGTTAGCCTATTCGCATTAGTGGCTTGGAGAGAGGTAGGCGTGGAGCCTCTAATATTGATTCACGAAGCAGTTTGTGTTTGCATCGTCAACGGGAGGGTGCAAGGCTTAGAGTCAACTGGGAATGGTGGATCGCAAACACGAAACCTGACTCCCAGGAGAGGGAGCATACAATGGCCGTAGCCACGTTAGTCGCTTGGAGAGAAGTCCCGTGGAGATTGTAATACTGAATCGCGACGCTATTTGTGTGTTCCATCGTAAATGTGAGGGTGCGAGGGTTACAGTAAACTGGCAGTGATTCATCTGAAACAAGCTACCTGACTCACATGAGAACGTACATACGTTGCGCTAGTCACGTCATCCGCTTGTAGATAAATCAGAGGCAGCCTGTCATTATTTATCACGACCAATTTGTATGATCCATCGTCAATGTGAGGGTGCGAGGGAACATTAAACTGGCAGTTGTGCATCGGAATCAAGTTACCTGACTCCTAGGGTAAATTCCGTATGGCAAATGTAGCAGCGTCCATCGTTTAGAGAGGAGTCAGCATGTAGCCTGTAGCACTGAATCGCGACGCAAGTTCTGTGCTGCATCGTATATGTGAGTATGCGGTGGTTACAGGAAACTGCCAGTGGTGCATCGGAAAAAATCTAGTTGTTACACATGAGAAGTTACATACACTGATCCCTCAGTCTGGAACCGCGTGACCGCTACGGTCGCAGGTTCGAATCCTGCTTCGGGCATGGATGTGTGTGATGTCCTTAGGTTAGTTAGGTTTAATTAGTTCAAAGTTCTACGCGACTGATGACCTCAGAAGTTAAGTGGCATAGTGCTCAGAGCCATTTGAACCATTTGAACCCTGATCCCATCCCCATTAGTCGCTTTGTTAGATGTTGGCGTGGAGCCTTTAGTATTCTATAGAGGCGTAATTAGTGTATTTCATCATCAGCGTGAGGGTGCGGGTGTTACAGTAAATAGGCAGTGGAGGATCGGAAACAAGTAACTTGACTCCCAAGAGGAGGTGAATACGGTGATGGTAGACGTGTTGGTTGCTTTGAGAGAAGTCAGCTGAAGCTTGTAATTTAGTATCGCGATGCAATTTGTGCAGACCAACGTCAATGTGAGGGTGCGACGGTTAAAGTAAACTATCAGTGGTAGACCGGAAGAAAGCAACTTAACTCCCAGGACAACGTCCATACTGTGACTGTAGCCGCATTAGCCGATTGGAGAGAAGTCGCCTGGAGCCTGTCATATGGAATGGTGACCTGTTTGTGTGTTCCATCGACAATCTGAGGGTGCGAGTGTTACAGTAAACAGGCAGTGGTGCTTCGGAAATAAGAAACTTTACACCAAGGAGAACGTCCATACGGTGACAGCAGACACGGTAGTCGCTTGGTGCGAAGTAGACTGGAGCCAAAACCATTGATTCGCGACGCAATTCGTGTGTTCCATAGTAAACATGAGAGTGCGTGGGTTACAGTAAACTGGCAGGGTTGCATCGGAAACAAGGAAGTAGACTCCTAGTGAAACGTCCCCTTAGAACAATTTTTCAAGACTATGCTTAAACTGACATACAATATTTTTAGCGCAACGCAATCTGACTTTCAAAAATCCCTACAAAAGAATGGCCCTGAGTAACATTAAACTATACCTTTCACAAATCACTTACCTCACAAAAATCTTTGTTACTGGAACTACTGCAATACAGCGAGCGCCACTACTGCCAGCTAAATAGAAGATTCAAACTACTGAAGGCACTAACTACTGATAGGGATAGTTATCAAATGAAAGATTTTAATAGAGAACAAACAATGTATTTACCTTAATAGTCATAATATATGTAGCAGTTCATGGCAAATTACAAAACTTCGCCATCTCTCTCCCCACATCCACCACTGCTGGTGGCTCACCTCCAACTGCGCAACGCTACGCGCTGTTCACATCCAGCTGCCGCTGCCTAACACTACAATGGCAGACAACAATGCAAACTGGCCACAGACTGCACACAGCACAGCCAGTGATTTTCGTAGAGAGCGCTACGTAACGTTGCCAATAAGAAAATATAAACAGCCTACTTACATAGCCCCCATGCTCCCCACAAAAAATTTTACAAAATATATTTGGACAGTGGCCAATAATGATTTGATAAAATTTTTCATAATTACAATAACAAAGATATCAAATGCACACACTTATTTATACAATGCTGGTCAAAAGCTAAAATTTTCTCACAGTCCTGGCAGGGTCGCCATATGAAACGTCCCCTTAGAGCAATTTTTCAAGACTATGCTTAAACTGACATACAATATTTTTAGCGCAACGCAATCTGACTTTCAAAAATCCCTACAAAAGAATGGCCCTGAGTAACATTAAACTATACCTTTCACAAATCACTTACCTCACAAAAATCTTCGTTACTGGAACTACTGCAATACAGCGAGCGCCACTACTGACAGCTAAATAGAAGATTCAAACTACTGAAGGCACTAACTACTGATAGGGATAGTTATCAAATGAAAGATTTTAATAGAGAACAAACAATGTATTTACCTTAATAGTCATAATATATGTAACAGTTCATGACAAATTACAAAACTTCGCCATCTCTCTCCCCACATCCACCACTGCTGGCGGCTCACCTCCAACTGCGCAACGCTACGCGCTGTTCACATCCAGCTGCCGCTGCCTAACACTACAATGGCAGACAAAAATGCAAACTGGCCACAGACTGCACACAGCACAGCCAGTGATTTTCGTACAGAGCGCTACGTAACGTTGCCAATAAGAAAATATAAACAGCCTACTTACACTAGGAGAAAATCCATATGGTGACCGTAACTGCGTTTGTCGCATGGAGACAAGTCGGAATGAGCTTGACATATTGAATCGCTACCAATTTGTGTGTTTCATCGTCAATGAGAGGGTGCGAACGTTACATTGAACTGGCAGCGGTCAATCGGAAACAAGCAACTTAACTACCGGGAGAACGTTCATTCGTTGACCGTAGCAATATTGGTCGCTTGGATTGAAGTCCCCTGGGGCCTGTAATATTAAATCGCGAAGTAATTTGTGTGTTCCATATTCTATGTGAGGGTGCTAGGGATGCAGTAAACTGGCAGTAGTGTATTGGAAACATGCTACTTGACTCCCAATAGAAGTTACATACGGCGGGATTTGTAGCGTCTATCGTTTGGAGAAAACTCTCCATGGAGCCTATAATATTGAATCGTGACGAAATTTGTGTGTTTTATTCGCAATGAGAGGGTCCACGGGTTACAGAATACTGGCAGTAGTGCATCGGAAACAATCTATGTGACTCCCAGGCGAACGTTTATACGAATACCATAGCTGAATTAATCGTTTGGAGAGAAGTCGGCTGGTTCTTGTAATATAAAAAGGCGTCTTATTTTAGGTGTTCCACTGTCAATTAGATGGTCCCAAGAGAACGTACATACGGTGACCGTAGTCGATTAGTAGCTAGGAGAGATGTCTGATGGAGCCTGTAATACTGAATCGCGACGCAATTAGTGTGTTCCTTCGTCAACGTGAGGGTATGAGAGTGACAAAAATGGTTCAAATGGCTCTGAGCACTATGGGACTTAACATCTGAGGTCGTCAGTCCCCTAGAACTTAGAACTACTTAAATCTAACTAACCTAAGGACATCACACACATCCATGCCCAAGGCAGGATTCGAACCTGCGACCGTAGCAGACGCGCGGTTCCGGACTGAAGCGCCTAGAACCGCTCGGCCACCGCGGCCGGCTGAGGGTGACAGATAACTGGGAGTGGTGCACGGGGAAATAAGAAACTTGACTCCCAGGAGATCGTCCATACGGCGACTATAGCAGTGGTAGTCGCATGGAGAATTGTCGGCTGGAGCCTGTAATACTGTATTGCGTCGCCATTTGTGCGGCCCATCGTGAATAAGAGGGTGCTAGAGGTACAGTAATCTTTCAGTGGTGCATCATAGACAATAGGCTTGACACCCAGGACAACATCCATACGGTGACCGTAGCCGCGTTAGCCATCGACTTGAGTCAGGAGAAATTACGTACGGCGAGTCTTGCAGTGTTCAACATTTGGAGACAACACGGAATGGAGCCTGTAGTGTTGAATAGGGACGCAATATCTGTGTTGCATTGTCAATGCTATTGTGCGGCAGTGTCAGTAAACTGATAACGGTGCATCGGAAAAAATCTGCTTTACATCCAGGAGAAGTTTCATACGGTGACCGTAGCCGCATTAGTCACCAGGAGCAAAGTCAACGGGGGCATGTAATTGTTAATCGCGACGCAATTTGTGTGTTCCATCGGCATTTTGAGGATGAGAAGGTTACAGTAAACTAGCAGTCGTAGGTTTCTAGGAGAACGTCCATACAGTGATCATAGCCACGTTATTCGCTTGGAGAGAACTCGGCATGGATCCTGTAGTATTCAATGGCGACTCAATATCTGTGTTGCATGGTCAATGTCGATACGGTGTCTGTAGCTGAGTTAGTCGCTTAAAGAGATGTCGGCTGGAGCCTGTAATATTGGATCATGACCCATTTTGTGTTTTGCATCGTCAACGAGAGGGTGCGAGTGTTACAGTAAACTGGCAGTGGTGCATCGGAAACAAGAGACTTGACACCCAGGACAACGACCGTACGGTGATAGTAGCTGCATTAGTCTCTTGGAGAGAAGTCTGCTGCACCATTTAATACTGATTCGCGACGCAATTTGTGTGAGCCCATTGTCAATGAGGTGGTAGTCGCTTTGAGAACTGTCGGCTGGAGATTATAACATTGTATCGCGACGCAATTTGTGCAGCCCATCGTCAATGTAAGGGTGCGAGTGTTACAGTACAGTAGCAGTAGTGCATCAGAAACAAGAAACTTGACTCCCAGAGTACGTGATTACGGTGAACGCAAACACGTTACTCGCTTGGAGATAAGTCGCCTGGAGCATGTAACATTGAATCGTGACGAAATTCTTAGTGTTCCATCGTCAATGAGAGGATCCGAGGGTTACAGAGAACCTCAAGTGGTGCATCGGCAACAAGTAACTTGATTCCCAGAAGAACGCCCATACGATTACTGTAGTCGCGTTAGTCGCTTGGAGAGAAGTCGGCTGAACCTGCCATATCGGATAGCGATGTAATTTGTGTGTTCCATCGTCAATGTTAGGATGCGAGCGTTACAGGAAACAGAGTGGTGCATCGGAAACAAGCAAGTTGACACCCAGGAGAATGTCCACACGGTGCCCATCAGTCGTCTGGAGAGAAGTCAGCTGGGGACTGTAATTTTGAATCACGATGAAATTTGTGAGTTCCATCGTCAGTGTAAGGGTGCGACAGTTACACTTAACTAGCAGTGTAGTTGGGAAACTAGCAACTTAACTCTGAGGAGAACGTCCATATATTGACTGTATCCACGTTTGTCGGTCGGAGAGAAGTGGGGTTGGGCATTGAAATATTGATTCACAATACGGAATTTGTGTGTCCCATTCTCAACAGGAGGGTTTGAGGGATACATAAAACTGTCAGTGGTGCATCGGAAACAATCAACTTGATTCCCATGAGAACGTCCATACTGTGACCGACGCCGCGTTAGAGTTACAGGCTTGAGCCTGTAATATTGATAAGTGACACAATATGTGTGATCTATTGTCAATGTGACGTTGCGAGGGTTACAGCAAACTAGCAGTGGTGCATCAGAAACAAGCTACTTCACTCCCAGGAGACATTCCGGACGCTGACTGTAGCAGCATCCATCGCTTGGAGAGAAATGATCATGGAGTATGTAGTAATGTATCGCGATAAAATATCTGTGTTGGATGGTACATGTGTGTGTGCGGCGGTTATACTAAACTGCCAGTAGAGCATCGGAAAAAATCTACGTGTTACGCATGAGAACCTAGATACGATGATCCTATTCACATTAGTCGCTTGGAGAAAATTTGGAGTGGCCCCTCTGGTATTCAATCACGACGAAATTTTTGTGTTTCTTCGTCAAAGTGAGGGTGCGAGCGTTACAGTAAACTGGCAGTGGACCATTGGAAGCAAGTAACGTGACTCCATATGGTGACGGTAGCCGCGTTAGTCGCTTGGAGGAAACTTGGCTCAAGTCTGTAACTTTGTATCGCGACGAAAATGTGATGGTGTGACTGTTACAGTTAACTAGCAGTGGTAGATTCGAAACAAGTAACTTGACACCCAGGAGAACGTCCATACAGTGCCCGTAGCCCCGTCAGTCCCTAGGAGAGAATTTGGCTAGAGCCTGTGATATTCATTCGTGACGCAATTTGTGTGCTGCATCGTTAACCAGAGGGCGCTAGGATTACAGTAAACTCTGCAGCGGTGCATCGGAAGAAAGAAACTTGACTCCCAGGAGAAGGTGCATTCAGTGAACGTAGCCGCATTTGTCGCTTGTAGAGAAGTCCCCTGAAGCCTGTAATTTTGAATCCCAACTCAATTTATGTGTTCCATTGTCAATTTCAGAAGTCGAGGGCTACAGAAATCTGGCAGAGGTGCATCGCAAACAAGAGACTTGAGGTACGTACGGGGACCGCAGAGGCGTTAGTCGCTTGGAGAGAAGTTGGCTGAAGCCTGTAACTTTGTATCGCGACCTAATTTGTGTAGTCCAAGGTAAATGTGATGATGCGACGGTTACAGTAAACTAGTAGTGGTAGATCGGAAACAAGCAACTTGACTCACAGGAAAACGTCCATACAGAGACCGTAGGCGCGATGGTCGCTTCGACAGAACTCGTTTGGAGGCGTTAGTATTGAATCGCGACGCAATTAGTGCATTCCATCGTCAATGTGAGGCGGCAAGTGTTAGAGTAAACTGGCAGTGGTGCATCAGTAATAAAAAATATGACTCCCAGGAGATCGTCCATACGATGAGAGTAGGCGCGTCATTCGGTTGGAGCGTAGTCAGCTGGAGCTTGTAATACAGAATCTCGACGGAAATTGTATGTTCCATTGACAATGTGAGGGTGTGAGGGATGCAGTAAACTGGCAGTTGTGCATCGGAAACAACGTACTCGTCTCCCAGGACAAATTCCGTACGTTGACTCAAGCAGCGTCCATCGCTTGGAGAGAAGTCGGCATGGAGCCTGTAGTGTTGAATCACGACACAAATTTGTGTGTTCCATCGCCAATGTGAGGGTACGAGAGTTACAGTAAACTGGTAGTGGTGCATCGGAAATAAGCTACTTGACTCCCAGGAGAATGTCCATGCAGTGACCTTAGCCGGGTTAGTCACTTGGAGAGAAGTCGGCTGGATCCTGTAATATTGATTCGCGACGCAATTTGTGTGTTCCATAGTCAATGAGAGGTTGCGAGGGTTACAGTAAACTTGCAGTGGCTCATTCTAAAGTTGCTAGTTGAATCTCAGGAGAAGCTGCTTACTGTGGCTGTAGCCAGGTTAGTCACTTGGAGAGCAGTTGGCATGAAGCCTGTGGTTTGCAATTGCGACGAAATGTCTTTCGTGCACCATCAATGTGAGGGGGCGCGGATTCCAGTTAACTGGCATTAGTCCAGCTAATGCCAGCTACTTTTTTAAAAATTATTTATTAATACAATACAGTAATGTTGATAGAAAGTAACCCACCACCTTAACTAACTAATGGGCCTTCATATAATACATAAACGAAAACAGTTTATACTTTATTAACTGGCAGAAAGCTATGGACAAAGTTAATCTAATCTACTAACTTACTCTAATGGTAATGTACTCTGCAGCGTTACAGTTGAGCCAAATGATCTATAAACCTTCTTTTGTGGCCTGCTCACCTAAATTGGAAGTGCAGATTTCTGAAATTGAAAATTATATACACCTGCCTGCCTAATCCTGTAGCGCAGCGGATCCCGGTCTTAGGAGCGACCGGCCAATTTCGCGTCCGGTGGTGTTGGGCAGGTGCACCTCAGTATTTGTCGATTCTGTCTTATTACGGCATATGTGGCGCTGTTCGGTAGTTGGATTCTCAAGTCATGCACCACATCATCGTATAACGGGCCGTCATATATGATGCGTTCAGGTGTACCGCCACACGCTGGTGTTGCCTGTTTACGAAATCGACATAGATATGTTGGCTATAGTCCATGTCCTGTGAACAAAGTAACTCATCTCTAGTCTCTCCTTGATATTGGGCAGCAGTTGGAATACCCTTCTCCCCGTTTCCTCAGTTTCCCATAATTCTTGCCATAATTCCTTCCCCCTTCTTCTAACAGCGAACTTATCCCCTACTTGTACCCCCATGATTTCTCTAGCCCTTTCTATTTCCCCTTCAGTGACGAAGTACCATGCTGCCTGCTTCCGTATCTTTATGCAACCCCCCCCCCCCCTGGAGTCGTTTGATATGCCTCAACAGAACGTAATAGCATATTCCACTGCAACCTTCTCACAGTCATGGAAGGCATCACCCTCGTGAGTCTGTGTGCCCAGACCCCACATGTGTATCGTACTACTGACATCAGAATGCTATTAGGGAAGAGTTTGATTAAATTGGGTGGCAGATGGAATCTCTTGTGACCTATGTTAATAAGATTGGTTAAAACTTCTAGGGCTTGTTGTGTTGTAGTTTCTATGTGTGACGTGTAACTCCATTCATCATCAATTATGACTCCTAGATATCTTGCCTCCGGCGCCAAAGAACTGGTCTTCCTTCTATTCTAACTGTTGGATTTCTGATCAGACTAGTTTTAAAGAAGAGGTATGTAGATTTATGTTGTGCGACCTTCATTTTCACTTCTTGGCAGTACTCAACAAGTGATATCGTTGCTTGTTCCACTTTTGGTTCAAGGTCCTCACGGTTACGGCCGCCAACCAACAGGAGGAGGTCGTCGGCATAGGCTTTCACGTCTAGCACTTTCTCGCTCTGTTGTAATTTCTCTAGTAACGGTCCTATGTTTACATCCCAAAAGAGTGGCCCCAGAACAGATCTCTGGGGGCACCACTTCGTGATGGTTTTACATATCTTCCCACTAGGCGATGATAACCAGACCTCCCAGTCCACACAATAGCTTCTAAGACAGTCATAGAGGGGCCCTGGATACTCCTTCTCATGCAAGCGGGAGAAGACCCAGGGCCACCACAGGTTGTCAAAGGCGCCACTGATGTCCACCATGATCCCTACCACATACCTGTGTGGGGCTGAGCTGCAGAACTCATCGCCAGGGCAATTGCGTCAGACGCCGATCGCCCCGGCAAGAAGTCAAACTACCTGTCGCTCATCCCGCGCAGTATCCTGTGTGCTGTCAGTCTGTTAGCTGATAGCTTCTCTAATAATTTCCCCAAGATGTCCAGGAGACATACTGGCCTGTAGGGCTTGGGTTCTGTAGGGTCCTTGTCTCTCTCTTTCTTTATGATGACCACATTTGCCCTTTTCCAAATTTTTGGGAATTTACCAATCCTGAGGCATTCATTAAGTAATCCTGTGAGAGGTGCTATTACCTGAGAGGTGAAGAGCAGTACAACCTGTATTGCTATACCGTCTGGCCCTGGAGCCTTTCCCTTTTTGAGTGATTTTATGTGTGCAGCTACCTCTTCCTCTGAAATGAGGTACACCATGGTGTCGTTGGTGTACTCTTCCTGATCTTCCCTGCGGATTTTCTGTTGAAGTTCATTTTCCCCATTTTCCTCGTCATCTGGTAACAGAGAGCGCAGGAGAACTTCAGCAGTCTTCTGCCAGGACTCTGCCATTCGGCCACCATCTCTGATTGTCGAGAGGACCGCAGGAGATCTTATCTTTTCTCTGACCATCTTGTAGGGGACTCCCCAAGGGTTAGTGGCTAGTTGATTCAGTACGTATCTCTCCCAGCTTTTCACCCTTACCTCCTTCAGCTCTTTTTGAAAGATTTCTTTGGCTTCTCTGTATTGATGCCACCAAAACTGTTTTTACTGCCAGATGGCACTTCGCTGGTAGTACTTCCTCTCCCATCTCACAAACTGGCGCATACGTTCAAGATCGGCATTCCATGGTGATGGGGAGGCCGCAACGGCTCTTCTTCTGGTTGGCACAGCAGCTTTCACCGCTATAACCGACCCCACCAGTTCTTCAGAGTACCTGTTACGTCTAAGTCACCCTCAGGCAATGGAGGAACGTCACACTCTCGATCTAGGCATTCCCAATCCGTATTATTGAACTTCTATTGGATCTCCCACCCCAGGTCCCAGCGGTACTCCTCGTCACTAAGACAGAAGACAATCAAATTGTGATCACTTCTAGTGACTTGATCTAGAACTCTCCCATTTTTGACGGTGTTGATGGCACTAGGTGTTGACTGGATAACATCTAAGTTTGCCCTGATCCGCCTCCTCCTGTACAGGTGGGGGGATTCCCTGGATTATTTTCACTACAAGCTGGTAGGCCATGATCAACTCTTCGCCTACTCGCCGTTTGCATCTCTAGTGCCGCTGTACCACAGGGGGATTTGGCTTTCATATCGGCCGTGATGATAACCTTTCGCCCTTGGAACGCCGTGGTGACTCGTGTAAGATGGTCTAGAAAATCCTCGAAACTACGTCCATATTGGAAATACATATTTATGATGTATACCGTTCCAACAGGTGATTGTAACTCCACGACGTTGCAATGGCTATTTGATAACTGCGTAATTGTGGTGGCGTGTAGAGCCTTGTCTTCTACAATTAAGACTGCCTTGGGCTCTTCTCCAGTGGAGATTACCTGCCAGGTGGCAGACATAAAAGAAATTTGCCCAGCTTGAGAGTATGGCTCCTGCAGGCAGATTACATCCAGTCTCCACTCCTCGACTTCATTTCGGAGGTCCTGCATGACTAGCCGACTGTTGTGGGTGTTGATCTGTCCAATCATTATTTCAGTAGTCATTATGGAAAGTAAGTTTGAAAGTTGCAATCACGGCAGGTCTTACTCCAGTCTGACGCAATTTTTTCCTTTTGCTAGGATATACTGTATATAAATTTCCTCCACATCAAAACTTTCTCCTCTTCTTTCAAAGACCTTCCCGAGCAGGTCATGCTGGGCACGAAACTCAGTGGGGAGATTCATTAATCTTAATTGTATTCTGTCCACAGCCTCAATTGTCAAGAAGGTGACCTATCTTCCACATTTGTGCCCTACGTGTAAGACGTGTCTGAGCGCCGTTGTGAGGACGGCCGGCTGGTCCAAACGTGACCGCTGCAACTCAAAGACGGGGTACACCGTTCTTGGGTCTGTTCCCGTATCTCTGTGTGGTACCTGCAGCTGCATCGTGCTCGTGACTGAGCTGTCTTGTAATACTGGTTTTGAAAGTCATTCTTGCACAGGGATGATGCTGTTTGTTGTGGCAGCACGTGGGCTGTTGTCCGATACTTGGCCACCTAGAGCTATTGTTGGTCGACCCATTGTTACTGGTCGCCCTACGTAACTTTCTGCCTCCAGGTTGAGTGACAAAGAGACACCAGAGGGAGCCCGAGTCGCAGGTTCAGTCTGAATACATATATCAACCCTATATACTCTTTGTTCTTTTGACTCTGCTACAGGTCCAGTCATTTTTCGTTCTTTGGACTCTTGTAGAGTCACACCTAACTGACATGTACAACTTTTTTTTGCTAGTAATTTATTTTTATCACCATCTGTGGCAACATCAACTATGACTACATTTTTTGTTGCCTTAACCATTGGTTTTAGGAAGACTGCCGTGTCCGGCCTTTTGGAAAATTTTGCTATAGTGTGCATGGCTTACTGGGTCTTTGTTGCTGCTTATGCAGCCACGCCAGCCCATGTTATGACTGGTTGTTTCCTTAGTCTTTCATTTTCCTTTTCAAGTTCCTCTAATCTGCCCTCAAGCTTAGTGTTAGCAATTGTCCAAGCTGCCAGCTCATTTTCAATTGCCTGTACTGCAGCGTGACTAATTTTTCCACTTTTGATATTCTGATCAAGGAACTGAGTTAACCTCATATGCCTATCCATGATATTTTCTTCTGTCGTCTGACCCTGGCCATCTTGTGGTGAGGGATCGGCTAGCGTAGAAGCCCTTGTGGGTGTACTAGAATCGCTTGTCTCGTCAGTAGCCATCATTAATTTTTAGACAAGCGAAAAAGATTGGGAGCCATGTCTCTTACCCCAGACCGGCTCATTTGGCACAGTAGGGGGGACTAAAAATGCATCTCGTCCACTGGCCTCGTCTCTAGACCAAGGATCCCTCAGAGTTACTGAGTTCAACGTGCCATTTCCAGTGCACCGTCGATTTCACTCATCCCGCATTGGCAAGTATGCCTTGCACTCCAGAAAGGCGGATGCACCTATCGCCCTTCGCCCCTTACGAACCCAAGCTTCCACCCTGCGGCCAAGGACCCACTCCTACTCAGGTGGTGGGCCGGTCACCCAGTCGTTTTGGGATCAGGACCCATCTAACCTGACCCAGGCTGTATTACCACCTCCTGGGTTGGCGGAACACGCCTCAGAAGACCAAGAGGCGCAGCGAGGCCGACTTGCCGACTTGATCCCACGACAGCAAACCAGGCCACCGGCAGCAGAGACACATGTGGTGGCTTATCCTTGCGTTCTGGGGAGCAGCAGTGCCGGGCAGGTGCAGCACGTCACAGTCAAAGGCAGCCACACCCGCCCTACAGCACTGCTCGACCCAGAACACGGGAGGGACATATGTTGTGTCCCTGTTGCGCAACTCCCCCTGCACCATGCACCCTTTGCTTTCCCCTTGGGTTGGGGAACTTTTAACGTCGTCCAGGACGAGAGGAACTACAGCAGCCTGGCCGCAGGGTGCCGTGATCGTCATTAGACTTACCCTCATACCCTCGCCCGACTGCCATGCTCAACTCAGGAGAAACACATAGAGTATGCCTCTTGTAACGCAGCCTATCCTGCGCCACATACCCTTTGCTTTCGCCTCGGGTTGGAGGCATTTAAAGTCCTACCTTGATGGGAGTTCAACGTCCTTCCTTGACACAACAAAAACGATCACTGTTCCACAGCCTGACGACGTTACGATATTGTTATGATGTTGTGATATTATATTGTTATGGGCTGGGTCTTAGGTTGTGGAGTTTGGCATCATCGAGACGGTGCAGCAATCAAACCCGAGCTACATTTCCTGGAGGGCATTCACCTGTATTGGAGGATAGGACGTTGCGGTCATCGACCGACTCAGGATCCTCTGAGCCACAAGAGCACTTCAGAACAAGTCCGAAGACTTACAGAAATCAGAGGGTCTCTTGGCGGTTTTAACCCAGTTTTTGACGGCTCCCCACCTCACCCAGATGGTGCCACGCACACCGCTTTCCCAGCGATACCAGATACTTGACTCCCAGGAGAAAATCCATACAGTGACCATAGCCGCATTAGTCGCTTGGAGAGAAGCCGGCTGGAGCGTGTAATACTGAATCGCGACACAGTTTGTGTGTTCCATCGTCAGTGTGACGGTACGAGGGTTACAGTAAACTGGGTGTGATGCATCAGAAACAAGAAACTTGATTCCCTAGAGAACGTCCATACGGTGACCGTAGCCACGTTAGTCGCTTGGAGGGAAGTCGGCTGGATGCTGTAATATTGAATCGCGACGCAATTTGTATGTTCTATAGTCAATGTGAGGGTGCGAGGGTTCCAGTAAACTGGGAGTGGTGCCTCGAAACTAGAAACTTGTCTCCCAGGAGAACGTCCATACGGTGACCGTAGCCATGTTAGTCGTTTGGAGAGAAGTCTGCTGAAACGTGCAATACTGAATCGCAACGAAATTTGTGAGTTCCAGCGTCAATGTGAGGGACCGAAAATTACAATAAACTGGCATTGGTGCATCGGAGGTAAGCAACTTGACTCCTAGCGGAGCGTCCATAAGGTGACCATAGTTGCATTAGTCGTTTGGAGAGAAGTCGGCATGAAGTCTGCAGTATTGAATCGCGACACAATCTCTGTACTTTATCGCCAATGTGAGGGTGCGAGCATTACAGTAACATGACAGTGGAACATGGGAAACAAGATACCCGACTCACTGGAGAAGTTCCATACGTTTACCGTACCTGCGTTAGTGGCTTGGAGAGAAGTCTCCGTGGAGGCTGTAGAACTCTATTGCGATGCAATGTCTGTCGTGCACCGTCAATGTTAGGGCGCCAGAGTAACAGTTAATTGGAGTTACTGCATTGCCCAGGAGAGGTTCCATATGGTGACCATAGCTGCATTAGTCGCTTGAGGTTAATCGGCATGGAGCCTGTAGTATTCGGTCATAATGCTATTTCAGTGCTGCTTCGTCATCGTGAGGGTGCGATGGTTACAGTAAACTGGCAGCAGTGCATCGGAAGAAAGCATCTAGACTCCCAAGAGAATGTCCATACGATGACCGTAGCCGCGTTCATCGCGTCAGGAGAAGTCGTTTGGAGTCTGTAATATTGAATCGTAACACAATTTGTGTGTTATATTGTCAATGTGAGGGTGCAAGCGTTACAGTAAACTGGCATGGTGCATCGGAAACAAGAAACTTCACTCCCAAGAGAACGTCCATACGGTGACTGTAGATGCGTTAGGCGCTTGGAGATAAGTTGACACGGAGCCTGTAGTAATTAATCGTGACGCAATTTCTAGGTTCCATAGTCAATGTGCGGGTGCTAGTGTTACAGCCACCCAGCAGTTGTGCATCGGAAACAAGCTTCTTGATTCCCTGGAGATATTCAATACAGTGACCACAGCCGCGTCCTAGGCGCTTCAGTCTGGAACAGCACGACCGCTACGGTTGCAGGTTCGAATCCTGCCTCGGGCATGGATGTGTGTGATGTCCTTAGGTTGGTTAGGTTTAAGTACTTCTAAGTTCTAGGGGACTGATGACCTCAGATGTTAAGTCCCATAGTGGTCAGAGCCATTTGAACCATTTGGGGTCGGTAGTCTGCGTTCCCTCTTTCACTTATCGAAATATGCTTCTTTCCGATGTCCCTTCACTCTGTAATAGCAGATACGTGCTAGGCAGTGTAAAGCAGCGTCGATGATACCACTACTTAATACCTAGCACAATGAGGCCGCGTAACTCGAGTTGAAAGTCAGTTCCTGAAAGTCCATTTCTAAAAAATCGGGCGTTCGGAGGATGCAGTCTAATTGCAGAAAGCATTTAAAATTTGACTGAATCTGCTTTTTATTCATGTGGAAACACATGAAATGGCTATCAAGTCCGTATCTACTATGGTAATACTCTATCATTCAAAGTTCACTGTTTGTACAACATAATTTCACTCGATAAGCAGCCTGAATTTTTGCAAGTCCGAACCGCCTAATTTTGACGTTCTAACAGTCACAGACCCACAACTATTCGCGAATTAAACATTCGCTCGTTTCTGTGGTCTTCTTAGTAAGAAGTGAACCCAGCTCACGCTATTCGTCCGCGAGACTCAGAGGGCCATAGACACAGGTTCCCAGATAGATGCCGTGTTTCTTGAGTTCCGCGAGGCGTTTGATACAGTTCCCCACAGTAGTTTAATGAACAAATTAAGAGCATACGGACTATCAGATGAATTGTGTGATTGGATTGAAGAGTTCCTAGATAACAGAACTCAGCATGTGATTCTCAATGGAGAGAAGTCTTCCGAAGTAAGAGTGATTTCAGGTGTGCCCCATGGAAGTGTCGTAGGACCGTTACTTTTCACAATATATATGAATGACTTTGTGGATAAATTCGCAAGTTCACTGAGGCTTTTTGCAAATGATGCTGTAGTATATCGAGAGGTTGCAACGATGGAAAATTGTACTGAAATGCAGGAGGATCTGCAATGAATTGATGCATGGTGCAGGGAATGGCAATTGAATCTCATTGTAGACAAGTGTAATGTTCTGCGAATACATAGAGAGAAAGTTCCTGTATCATTTATCTACAAAATAGCATGTCAGCAACTGGAAGAAGTTAATGCCATAAATTATCTGGGAGCACGCATTATGAGTGACTTAAAATGCAATGATCATATAAAGTTGATCGTTGGTAAAGCAGATGCCAGACTGAGATTCATTGAAAGAATCCTAAGGAAATGCGATCCAAAAACAAAGGAAGTAGGTTACAGTACGCTTGTTCGCCCGCTGCATAAATACTGCTCAGCAGTGTGGGATCCGTACCAGATGGGGTTGATAGAGAAGATAGAGAGGATCCAGCGGAGAGCAGCGCGCTTCGTTACAGGATCATTTAGTAATCGCGAAAGTGTTACGGAGATGATAGATAAACTCCAGTGGAAGACTCTGCGAGAGAGACGCTCAGTAGCTCGGTACGGGCTTTTGTTGAAGTTTCGAGAACATACCTTCACCGAAGAGTCAAAGAGTATATTGCTCCCTCCTACGTATATCTCGTGAAGAGACCATGAGGGTAAAATCAGAGAGATTAGAGCCCACACAGAGGCATACCGACAATCTCTCTTTCCACGAATAATACGAGACTGGAATAGAAGGCCGAACCGCTAGAGGTACTCAAGGTACTCTCCGCCACACGCCGTTGGGTGGCTTGTAGAGTATGGATGAAGATGTAGAAGTACTCGCCAAAGTATTCCTTACAGAGCACGAAACATGCCAAGCGGAATTCTTACTATAGCCAGAAAGTTCAGACGCTCATAATTTAAAAACACCAAACTCTAACTAAAATGTTCGTAACTCCAGTCGCTTCAGTCAAGAGGTATTCGAACCGCAATTAACTCGTTATTTCTTCATTTTTCAGAGTATTTTTATGGAGCTATCTAACATGGTGTTATCCGTAGGTCGGTTCGCAAGCGACTGTCTCCGACTATTCTACTCACTACCCACTCCACTATATTCGCGCGGGAACAGCTTAACTCTGATTGGCTGCTGATCTAAAGGACCAATCAGAATGTTCCTTCCAGATCATTCTCGTGGCAAAACTTGCCTTATCCAATCAATAATCTGATTGTAATTAACAACATTAGGACTTCAATATCTAGTATATTGTTTAATCAAAACACGCGAAGTACGAATATTCTCCAAATTGGTAAATAAACTTATTCCGTCTCTACTTTCATTCTGGCTGTTTTTATACAAAAGCAAGCTCACACCGACATACGTCATCTGAATCATGGTTGCACCACAACTTTCCCGCAGTCTATTTGTACAAGGTTTTAGAAATAATGACAAATAAGTTTTAACGTTTGTCCCACGTACACTCTCTCAATCATTCTCACGCATTCACAAAACAAAATATAATCAAATAATAATTTTGACCGATTTTGTATTACGTAATACACAGTGATTATAGTTTTGAAAAGAAAATTCTAATTAATTGATTTTATGCACTGATAAATTTGTAATGGCTTCAAATGATAATGAAAGTCAATCTGAATTTATTCTTAACATGGTTAAAAAAAACATTGGTTTTAGGACCTTTAGGTAATTTTCTTTACCTCTGGCACTATCATAAATAAAAATCTGAAATTTTGAAAGTATCGTTCCATTAACAACAAAAGGCTATGCACCAGATTTGAACAAAATCGGATAATAGCTAATATGGATTGCTTAGGTTCGTAGAGGGTATGAATCTTCGTATTGGCTGACTGTTACGCTATGCAGTTGTCACGGTAGGCAGCGCCAGCTGCGCTGTGAGTAAAGCGACAAAGAAACATAGCCATCCTGCAGCCACCGTACCAAACGGCTGCTTGCCTTACTGCAACAAATGTAATCTCGTAATAACGTGCTACGTTACATGCTTATATAACAATACGATCGTCTGTATTCTTTCTTTTCTTGCAGAAGCATCAGGCAATGCCTGGAATGTTGCACTTAATTTTTTTCCGTTATTCTCTCTCTCACACTCTTCTACAGCGGCCACATTTCCACAGCTGCTGGTGGCGAAACCTACCTCGACAAAGTGGGATCCAGTGAGACACACTGGCAAATCTCCGCTACTCGTAGCGCTAGAAGCGGGGCTGCCGCCACCACTGGTCCCGCTGCTGCAGCTCCAGCACCTCTCTGGCGTCTGTGGATCGAGCAAGGTGCTACCACCCCTCAGGCGAACTGGTCAGGCCTGCAGCAGCAGCAGCAGCATCGGGAGCCGTCACTGCAGCCGGGCTGCTCCCACTGACCTCACCTGGCAGCGCTGCCTCATTCTCATTCTCATCCTCATCAGAATAGTCATTGCCATCGAAGGGTACCTGTTCCTAAGTGCATACTTCTCACCCCAACTGCTCTCTCTCGCGCTGATAGTGAATGACACCAGATTAGCGGCATTATGATCCGTCTAGAATACTCGGTAGTTGCTAGGACCTTTGAGGGGCGCATCTCTGTCACTAGAAGTGAGAACCCGGCCGGGGTGTATCGTGACCCAGTCAGGTTTCTAGAAGCGTGCCTCCCAGTGTTGGAGATGGAGGTCCTCAAAGCCCTCGATGATTCGCAATATAATGCCACTAAATGTAATACAGTACTCTGTTGCCAGTTGACTGCCACTAAATGTAATGCTGTACTCTGCTGCCAGTTGACTCACCCTCCCAAACAGAAGGGAAAAGCCTGCACTACAACTGGGGTGGTAATGGCATTATATCTCAGGACACATCAATTGATGAGTTGTATCGTGAATCCACCTTGGATGCTCTAGTGCCCCAGTTTTCTAAAATGGAAGTTACAGGGTCAGCTAAAGAACTCATCCGAATTTCACACTTCGACATCTGTATTCATGTATATGATACGTTAAATGGATGGTCCACTTATATCAAGTTCCATAAAGATATAACTGATAAGAAGGCATGTATTAATGTTCAAAATGAAAAGAATCAGGCTTGTTTTACATGGTCAATCCTGTGGAAGAAATTACACAAATGATCGGTAGCACACACATCAATACGGAATAGGTCTTAACACTCGTGGATGTTATAACCTTGATGGTATCAAGTTCCCCATACAGATTCACGACGTACCAAAATTTGAGACACAAAATCCTAGAATACTGATTCACTTTTATGGCCTGGAGGAGCAGAGAAGCAAGCCAGATGAAGCTAATGATGATGACAATCATCAACAGAAGCAGGACAAACATACTGTGATTGGACCACTCCGTTTTTCGAAATATGCAGCTGGGTGTGATCTTAATGTAAAAATGCTGCTCTTCCCTGAAGGTGATAATCAGCATTATGTATGGACCAAAGACATGTCCTGCACTCCTTTCTTTTCAAGTGAGTGCGACACCTGAAGGACTGTGAATCCAAGGAAATGGTATGTGTTTTTACGTCTTCAGTAGAAAAGAAGTTCATTAAATTCAATAATCCCCACCACCAGGACTGATGTCCATTTGTTGTATATGCAGACTTCGAATGTCTCCTTGCTCCTATCACCCACTGAGAAGGGAAACCCTTAGCCTCACATACCACCTTCACATAAAAACGGACGTACCATATGTGTCAGCGTACCAACTTGTATACTCACATGATTCAAGTGTTAACACTCCAATGAATTTTACATCAGGGGTAATCCAGCGTTTTGGTTGCTCACTGAGCTTGAAAAACTCTTATCAAATGTTTATACTCTTTACATCACCAACTTCCCCATGGACCGAATCGGAGGAGGATAAAATATTATACAATGATGCAGTTAACTGCCATATTTGTGGGCTGCCGTTAGATAGAAAAGCTGAAACTCCCTGTAGAGATCATTGTCAGCTTATGAGGAAGTTCTGCAGCGCAGCTCACAACGCATGTAATTTGAAGTATCAGTTACCATGACACATACCCGTTTATTTCCATAATTCAAGTGGGAATGACGCTCACTTTCCAGTTGAGCAGTTGGCTAATTTCGGTATGAGGGAAGACCAGCTCAGTGTCCTGCCTGAGAGTGTAGAGAAGCATATTTTTTCTCGAAATAAATGACACAAAAATTATGCTTTCTTTCTTGAGTCTTTATGCTTCATTCCTGAAATTTGTTGACAGTCTCCATCAGGATGATATGCACATCATCCAATCTGCATACCCCATGCGAAAAAGTTTCAACTTGTGACTATGAAAGGAGTTTTCCCTTGAGTATCTGGACATTAAGGCGAAGTTCGACGAAACCAGGCTATCCGACATATCTGCATTTTCCAGTTCTGTCACAGGAGATGCCATAACTAATTAAGATTATGAGCATGCTGTGAATGTCTGTCGCGAATTCAACAGTCTCGATTTGGGTGAATACACAAGACTATACATGGACACTGACGTGTGCTTGCTTGTGTATATTTTTGAAAAGTTGCAGAATGTATGCATGGTCACATACTCTCTAGACCCCACCTTTTATTACAAGACATCTGTGTTGTCCTGGGACGCAATGCTCAAGAAAACGAGGCGCTGCATCGATAATTTGACCAATGCTGATATGCTTCTTTTCTTTGAGTGTAGGACCCATCAGAGAATTTGCTGCTGTGTCCATAGACACCCAAGACAAACAACCTGAGGATGTGTGGTTTAATGCATCCCTCGATTCAAGTTATAACCTATATCTGGGTGTGAATAACTTACATGGGCATGCCATGATGTAGCCACTGCCGGTTGGTGAGTTTCAGTGGGTGCCCGGAATTGAAGTAGAGGGATTAGGTGGTAAAATAATGGGTCTGGTGGCAGTTTCTAATGTAGGTGTGCAACAGCAAGCAACTTGCCGTTAAGTCCAGAGCAACAACTTCGGCGATGAAGCACTATCCCTAAACTGATGACCATTGATGGACACAAGCACAGGTACATAAGTCATAACCGTGATCTCCAGCAGTGTCTCAACTTATGGATGGAGCTAGGTAGAATCACCTGGACTATGTCCTTCAAGGAGTCCCATGGCTAAAAGAGTATCTTGATTTGGTTCAAATGGTTCTGAGCACTATGGGACTTAACTTCTGAGGTCATCAGTCCCGTAGAACTTAGAACTACTTAAACCTAACTAAACTAAGGACATCACACACATCCATGCCCGAGGCAGGATTCGAACCTGCGACCGTAGTGGTCGCGCGGTTCCAGACTGTAGCGCCTAGAACCGCTCGGCCACACCGGCCGGCTATCTTGATTTAAGTATCGAAATTCATTTTTACAAATTGGTGAATAATTCCATTTTTAGCAAAACAATGCAGAATGTAATAAATGAACGCGATATTTTGGTTAGGACCAAATGGGAGGGGAGATATTGTTGTGGATTGGCAAGACAGCCAATCCACTATGAGGAAGCCGAAAGGCACGCGTTTAAGCTCACGCAGGCTGGCGTGAGGTCTGGAACAGGACACGGATTTTAGACTTCAGAAAAAAGAGGTAACTGGTAGAATACTTAACTTTAATCCATAATTGGTGAACATCGCTCTTGACGGTACATGTTTTACAGCATCAATAGTAACTGGTAATGCCGCCTTGCTAGGTCGTAGCAAATGACGTAGCTGAAGGCTATGCTAAACTATCGTCTCGGCAAATGAGAGCGTATTTTGTCAGTGAACCATCGCTGGCAAAGTCGGCTGTACAGCTGGGTCGAGTGCTAGGAAGACTCTCTAGACCTGCCGTGTGGCGACACGCGGGTCCGACGTATACTAACGGACCGCGGCCGATTTAAAGGCTACCACCTAGCAAGTGTGGTGTCTGGCGGTGACACCACAGATATGGCGTAAGAAATTGCAGCGCCAGACCCAATTTTAAGCATAAGTCAGCCAGTCAGGAAGCAGCGAGTGGCCGAGACAGATGCAGAGCAGGGAAGTAACCGATTTTGTGACTTTTACGAGTTTCTAATCAGGAGCGAATTGCATAATTTCATCCGTGTGCTTTTATAGTTTAGTTTCTTGAGTTTCTGCATGTTAATTTAATATCTAATAGTCACAGTTATCGCGTTTTTGTTTGCGTCGGAAAGTAAAACGATTTTCTGACATATTACAAGTTCCTAATCAGGTGCGAATTATTTAATCTCACCTGAGTGCTTAGGTAGTGCAGTTTTCGAATCTCTGCGTAAATATCTAATTTATTAGACATAGTTCGTATGCTGTCGTCAGCATCTACAGCAGAGTTACGCAGAACGTGCCAATAGTCCATTTATCTGGGTAGTGTAGTTTTCCAGTCTTTAGTACGGATACAAACTATGATTGTTGTGTGAGGATGTGAGCCAAGTTGGTGACACTTTGTTCTCAGCTACCGATTGTTAGGATTATTCTAGGTAAATGGCGTCTCCAAGTAGGAAGTTGATGAGTGAGCGCTTCAGATGTAAGTAAAATATAAATTATTTCAAGTTGAAATTAT